>NC_056068.1:78779236-79454653 GCF_016772045.2 Ovis aries
TCCCAGAGCTTGTTCGAACTCTCATATCCACTGAGTCGGTGATGCCATCCAGCCATCTCATTTTCTGTTGTCCCCTTTTCCTCATACCTTCAATCTTTCCCAGCATTAGAGTCTTTTCCAATGAGTCAGCTCTTCCTATTATGTGGTCAAAGGATTGGAACTTCAGCTTCAACATCAGCCCTTCCAATGGATATTCAAGACTGATTTCCATTAGGATTGACTGGCTTGATCTTCTTGCACTCCAAGGGACTCGAAAGAGTCTTCTCCAACACAACAGTTCAAGCATCAATACTTCGGTCCCCAGACGTCTTTATAGTCCAATTCTCACATCCATACATTACTACTAGAAAAACCATAGCTTTGACTAGACAGTCACTTGTTGGCAAAGGAACGTCTCTGCTTTTTAAAATGTTGTCTAGTTTTGTCTTTTCTTCCAAGGAGCAAGCCAGGTTCAGTTTCATGGCTGCAGTCATAGTCTGCAGTGATCTGGGAGCCCAAGAAAATAAAGTCTGTCACTGTTTTTATTGTTTACCCATCTATTTGTCATGAAATCATGGGACCAGTTGCCGTGATCTTCATTTTTGAATCTTGAATTTTAAACCATCTTTTTCACTCTCCTCTTTCACCTTCATCAAGAGGCTCTTCAGGTCCTCTTCACTTTCTGCCGTAAGGGTGCTGTCATCTGCATATATGAGGTTATTGATTTTTCTCCTGGCAATCTTGATTCCAGCTTCTGCTTCATCCAGCCCAATATTTCTCATTATATAGTCTGCATAGAAGTTAAATAAGCAGGGTGACAGCATACAGCCTTGATGTGCTCCTTTCCCAATTTGGAACCACTCAGTTGTTCCATGTCCAATTCTGTTACCTCTTGACCTACATACAGGTTACTCAGTAGGCAGCTAAGGCAGTCTGGTATTCCCAGCGATTGAAGAATTTTCCACAGTTTGCTATGATCCGCATTGTCAAAGCCTTTAGCATAGTGAGTGAAGCAGAAGTAGATGTCTTTTGGAATTCCCTTGCTTTCTCTATGATCCAACAGATATTACCAATTTGATTGCTGGATTCTCTGCCTCTTCTAGATTCAGCTGGAAGATCTGGAAGTTCTTGGTTCACATATTGTTGAAGCCTAGATTGGAGAATTTTAAGAATTCTTTTGTTAGCGTGTGAAGTGACTGCAATTGTGCAGAAGTTTGAACATCCTTTGGCATTGCCTTCCTTTGGGATTGGGATGAAAATTGATTTCTCTGGTCCTGTGGCCACTGCTGAGTTTCCCATGTTTGCTGGCATATTGAATGCAGCACTTTAACAGCATCATCTTTTAGGATTTGAAATAGCTCAGCTGGAATTCTATCACTTCTGCTACCTTTGTTGGTAGTGATGCTTCCTAAGGCCTACTTGACTTCACACTCCAGCATGTCTGGCTCTAGGTGAGTGATTGCAAAACCATCATGGTTATCTGGTTCATTAAGATCTTTTTTGTATAGTTCTTCTCTGTATTCTTACCACCTCTTCTGGATATCCTCTGCTTCTGTTAGGTCCATATGGTTTCTGTCCTTTATTGTGCTTTATTGTCCTTTATTGTACTATTTCTTTGCATTGATCAGTGAGGAAGGCTTTCTTGTCTCTCCTTGCTATTCTTTGGAATTCTGCATTCAGATAGGTATATCTTTCTTTTTCTCCTTTGCCTTTCACTTCTCTTCTTTTCTCAGATATTTGTAAGGGCTCCTCAAACACTGCTTTGCCATTTTGCAGTGATTGTCCTTGGGATGATTTTGATCACCACCTCCAGTACAATTTATGAACCTAGGTCCGTAGTTCTTCAGGCACTCTGTCTATCAGATGTTATCCCTTGAATCTATTTCTCACTTCCACTGTATAACTGCAACTGATTTACTTTAGGTCATACATGAATGGCCTAGTGGTTTCCCCTACTTTCTTCAATTTCAGTCTGAATTTGGCAATAAGGAGTTCATGATCTGAGCCATAATCAGCTCCTGGTCTTGTTTTTGCTGACTGTATAGAGCTTCTCTATCTTTGGCTGCAAAGAATATAATCAATCTGATTTTGGTATTGGCTATCTGGTGATGTCCATGTGTAGAGTCATCTACCGTGTTGTTGGAAGAGGGTGTTTGTTATGACCGGTCTGTTCTCTTGGGCAAACTCTGTTAGCCTCTGCTGAGCTTCATTTCGTACTCCAAGGCCAAGCTTGCCTGTTACTCCAGGTACCTTTTGACTTCCCTTGCATTCTAATCCCCTATGATGAAAGAAAGCTAAGCACTGAAGAATTGATGCCTTTGAACTGTGATGTTGGAGAAGACTTTTGAGAGTCCCTTGGACTGCAAGGAGATACAACCAGTCCATCCTAAAGGAGATCAGCCCTGAATATTCATTTAAAGGACTGATGCTGAAGCTGAAACTGCAATACTTTGGCTACCTGATGTGAAGAACTGACTCTTTTAGAAAGACCCTGATGCTGGGATAGATTGAATGCAGGAGGAGAAGGGGATGACAGAGGATGAGATGATTGGATGGCATCACCACCTAAATGGGCATAAGTTTGAGTAAGCTCCAGGAGTTGATGATGGACAGGGAAGCCTAGCGTGCAGCAGTCCATTTGGTCACAAAGTGTCAGACATGACTGAGCGACTAAACTGAACTGATGATAAAAAGAACATCTCTTTTTGGTGTTAGTTCTAGAAGGTCTTGTAAATCTTTAGAGAACCATCCAACTTCAGCTTCTTCAGCATTAGTGATCAGAGCACAGAATTGGATTACTCTGCTAGTGAATGGTTTCCCTTGGAAATGAACAGAGATCATCTTTCATTTTTGATTTTGCACCTAAGTACTATATTTTGAACCCTTTTGTTGACTAGGACACTTGTGTGATCTATTAAAGTTATCTGTGGCCACCAGCATTCTGATGTTCATGGGGTCTTTAGAGATGAGCCTATCCAGACCCTTCCCAGGTATTGGATCATTTAAACAACCTAGATGTCCATCAGCAGATGAATGGGTAAGAAAGCTGTGGTACATATACACAATGGAGTATTACTCAGCCATAAAAAAGAATTCATTTGAATCAGTTCTGATGAGATGGATGAAACTGGAGCCGATTATACAGAGTGAAGTAAGCCAGAAAGAAAAACACCAATACAGTATACTAACACATATATATGGAATTTAGGAAGATGGCAATGACGACCCTGTATGCAAGACAGGGAAAGAGACACAGATGTGTATAACGGACCTCTGGACTCAGAGGGAGAGGGAGAGGGTGGGATGATTTGGGAAAATGACATTCTAACATGTATACTATCATGTAAGAATTGAATCGCCAGTCTATGTCTGACGCAGGATGCAGCATGCTTGGGGCTGGTGCATGGGGATGACCCAGAGAGATGTTATGGGGAGGGAGGTGGGAAGGGGGTTCCTGTTTGGGAACGCATGTAAGAATTAAAGATATTAAAATTTAAAAAATAAAAAACTAAAAAAAAAAAGTTGTATCAGTGAATCTTGAAATGAATTTTCTTGCTTCTAGGATTGTTCATAGCTTTTTTTGGTATTAACATTTCAAATTTGCAACAATCAAGTTTTCATTCTTACACCCTGGTCACTTTCTCAACAGTCTGAGTTTCAAACCCACTATAGTTATTAAGCTGAGGAGATAGTTCTTCCCAGGCCTTTCGCTGACTCTCGAGTATGTGCAAGTTCATAAATCCATGCTAGCACTTGACGTACATACGTAAGCACAGTACATGTACACAGAGTAAGGACTCCTTCAGCCAATAGACACCCAACAAATACCAAGGGCACCCTGTCTCGTTCCTGCAGAGCTTCTGAGCATCTCACAAGAAATTCACCCTTTGAGCTAATCTAAGTGAACGCTATCTTTCATACAGGAGTCTTTTGCACACACTAAACAGATGATAACATAGAAAGTAACACAGATCCGTATAGATAGCAAAGTTCCCCAAAGTATAATCAGAGATCAAACAACGCATTGATTTAAAAAGGCAATTATTATTAATAGCTACACACTTCTACATACAAAACAGACAAACAACAAGGACCTATTGTTCGGCAGGGATCTATATTCAATATCTCACAATGGTCTACAATGGGATGGAATCTGAAGAAACAATATGTGTGTGTGTGTGTGTGTGTGTGTGTGTGTGTGTGTGTGTGTATATGATTTGCTGTACACCTGAAACCAATACAACATTGTTAATCAACTATACTTCAATAAACCTTTTGGTTTGGAAAAGTGGAAAATTAATTTAAGGGGTTTTCCCTGGCAGCTCAGTTGTTAAGACTTCTCCTTTCAATGCAGGGGGTGCAGCTTTGATCCCTCATCAGGGAATCCAGATCTCACATGCTTCACAGCCCCCCAAAACCCAAAAACGTAAAATAAAAGCAATATTGCCACAAATTCAATAAAGACCTCAAAAGAAATTATCTGCATCAAATTTGTTTAATTAATCAGTTTTAAGAAGAATTGTTAAAGTTATGTATCTGTTCACTGAACCTCCTCCATCCCCCAAAAAAGAAGTAAGTTATAAGTCCCATTACAATGTGAGGACAGTTTACAAATCACTACTCATTTGTCTCTTCTCAAAAAAAATATATTATCATAACTTGTTTTAAGCATTTTGCTTTCTGTTAATTTTTTAAGGTTTCGTTTTCTTGTTTAAATTATGCCTAATTAAATTTATTAAATAAATAAATGTCTATTCATAAAATTAAGGTATCATACATTGATAAAATAGATTAATATACATGCTCATCTGTGCTCCCTTTCCACTGAAGGAACTAATTCCTTTCTTGCATGCTTATTTCACAGGCCCGGTTGGTGGAAGATTTCCAAGAACTGAGGAGGACATTAGAGACCTTGAATATGTTCAATGCCAACCTGGGGTTCTTCTTCCTTCACCTCACCCAGATCTTGATTTTGGAGGCCCTGGCTTGGGTAATAGTGTGGCATTTTGGCAGTGGCTGGCTTATCACAATATTCATTTCTTTTCTTCTCACGGTTTCTCAGGTAAGTAGGTATCTTAAGCCCAGGCAGTGGCTCTATGGGAAGCCTCAGAATTTTTCTGCTCTCTTTACATGGGTATCAGTGGCTGCCTGGCACTTCCTGTCAAGCTAAGTTATCGAAACCCACAGGGCCCCAGTTCTCTTATCTGTAACATGGGGTAACAATTTTTTATGGAAATATTCTGAGGAGAACTAAACAAGTTACTCTGTAGAGTACTTAGCACAGAGACTGGCATGTGGTAAATATCCTTGATAGCTGCTGCTCTTTGCCCGACGTTATCCGCACAATGTCAGAAACTGAAGTTCCTTTCTAGGCCACATAACCTTCACCTTTGTTTTTCGTTCATTAACCAACCAACATTTTTCATGGTTGTTCAATGATTTTCTTAAGACTATAGGTACACACGTGAGTTTATTTTGTTCTCTTTTTAATCGCTCAGTTGTTTCCAACCTTTTTGACCCCATGGACTATAACTGGCTCCTCTGTCCATGGATTTCCTCAGGCAAGAATACTGGAGTAGGTTGCCATTCCCTTTACCGGGGAATCTTCCTGACCCAGGGATCAAATCCGAGTCTCCCACATTGCAGGCAGATTCTTTTCTGTCTTAGCCACCACGAAGAAAGGAAGCCCCACATTAATTTATACCTATACGTGTGTGTGTGTGTGTATATATATGTGTATATATATATATATATATGTGTGTGTATATATATATCACTATTTATACATGCTGTTTAAACATTCTTCTACTTTAAAAAAAAGATTCTACTAAAAAGAAGTTATATATTTGTATTTTTTTTAAAAATTACCTGAGACCATGGCCAAAAGCCTCATTTCACCAATACTTATCAGTACACCAGTCTATGAAGAGAGTCTATTTATTATTACATGATAATAGGATGTTTTTTCCAGTGGTCATGTATGGATGCGAGAGTTGGACTGTGAAGAAGGCTGAGCGCCGAAGAATTGATGCTTTTGAACTGTGGTGTTGGAGAAAACTCCTGAGAGTCCCTTGGACTGCAAGGAGATCTAGCCAGTATATTCTAAAGGAGATCAGCCCTGGGATTTCTTTGGAGGGAATGATTCTAAAGCTGAAGCTCCATTACTTTAGTCACCTCATGCTGAAAGTTGACTCATTGGAAAAGACTCTGATGCTGGGAGGGATTGGGGGCAGGAAGAGAAGGGGACGACCGACGATGAGATGGCTGGATGGCATCACCAACTTGATGGACGTGAGTCTGAGTGAACTCCAGGAGTTGGTGATGGACAGGAGGCTGCGATTCATGGGGTCGCAAAGAGTTGGACGTGACTGAGTGACTGAACTGAACTGAATGATCATGTATTCTACCAGAAATGGCAATCAGCAACTGGCATGTAGCAGGGCAATTGATAAATCCTTTGAATGAAGCACAGATCTCTGAAGATGGCATTCTATGACCACAACACTGTATTGTGGACACAAAGGGAAACACCCTGGCCCTGCACTTGGGAAATGGTCTTCCAAGGGAGGAGCTGGTCATTGAAATATCTAGATATGATATAAGGCAGGAGGAAAAGAAACAAGCATGTGCTGTTGGAGCAGAAAGAGGTATCTAACTCTAATTGAGGCAACTGGGGATGACTTCATGGAGAATTAACATCAGTGTTAATTACAAAATTTTATCTGCTCATTTTTTTCTTGAAAAGTCAACTTGCTTTATTCTTTGAAAAGCAACTTTTGGAATCAAGAAAGGAAACAAATATTTGACTGCTTAGCATTATCAGGAATTTTACATGTATTCAGCTGCAAAACAGCTGAATGAACAAGGTATAGTATAATCCCTGCTTCTCAAACAAAGAACTGAGTTCAGAGGTACCGACTAGCTTGCCAAGAGTTGTATAACTTGTAAAGTGGTGAAGGACAGTTTAGAGCCCTAGTCAACCTGACTCCAGAGGCATCCTCCTTCCATTCCACACTGGAGATTGTGACAGTTGAGAGAAGAGTATTGCCAGCTAACAGAACCACCTGTGCAAAGGCACAGAGATGGGAAAGAACACAGCAAGTGTGGCAGATGCACACAGAGCTCTCTCAATATTCCCAGGGGCTCCCAAGTCTACCAGAGGGCTCACTTACTACTTTCTTCTTAACTTGTCAACTTCTCTGACAGTAACCCTGTCTCTTCTAGGCTCAGGGTTCATTTCTGCAACATGACATGGGACATCTTTCCATATTTAAGAAGTCCAAGTGGAACCGCCTGATGCACAAATTTGTGATGGGTCATCTCAAGGTACAGAATGTTCCAGGAGTATGATGGGATTCTGAAAGTCATTTCACTAAGCAGTGCTTTCTACATACACTTATCAGCAAAAAATGTCACTACACACCCCACAAGTAAATGTAAATATACCAACAATGTAGTGACTATACACACACACACACACACACACACACACACACACACACACAACATTATAACATATATGCTAAAATTAGAATTTTAAATGTTTAGGAGAAATGGTTAATTTTATTTAAGAAGTTCTGTTTTTTCTTAGCCAACAAACGATTTGGCCCAATCCCTGGTACACCATTAAAGAACCACTTCTCAGGACATATACCTATAAAGTCATGAGTAGAGATATTCCTAGAAGGGGTCTGGACATGTACTTCTAGGAGGCTAGGGGAATCCAGCAAACCATTTAATCCTGGGAAGACAATGTACAAATAAAAGAAATGATGCAGAATAGATAAAAGTTTAACAAAAGAGAGAAACCATGGAAAGTTAGATGGCTCGGTTTAAGAGTTGAGGGTTGCAAAACCCAGACTGCTGGAAAAAGCAGGGGCAGTTGGTCTTATCCCCCTCAGATATGTTCCAGAGGGACAGGAACGCTATCCTATGCACCCCTGAAATGCAGCGCCTAACAGAGTGCCTAACACACAGTAGGCCTTCAATAAGCATTTGTTGAATGCATGAAGGAATGGATGGATGGATGGAATGATGGATGGATAGATGGACAGATGCTAGATAACAGGACATGGATTGATGAAAGTAGGTTTTAGCCCAGGCTCTGCTAATGCTCACTGTGCAACCCTGAATAAGTCAGATTCTATCTCTGGCTCTCAGTGTTCTCATCTCTAAAACTAAGACTTCAACTGGATATCAGCTTTTCTATGATGTTCTAGGATTTGGAGAGAAACCAAATGACAGAATGATCTCTGTTTGTTTCCAAGGCAAACCATTTAGAATCACAGTAATCCAAGCCGAGCTAACTCTGCTAGCCTTTGCCCTGCTTCATTTTGTACTCCTTTTCAGTATTCTTGCCTTGATAACCCCATGAACAGGATGAAATGGCAAAAAGATATGACATTGAAAGATGAAGTCCCAGGTCGGTAGGTACCCAATGTGCTACTGGAGAAGAGTGGGGATGTAACTCCAGCAAGAATGAAGAAACAGAGCCAAAGTGAAAACAGCGGTGAGCTGTGGATGTGACTGGTGGTGGAAGTAAAGTCCAGCGCTGTAAAGAGCGATATTGCATAGGAACCTGGAATGTTAGGCCCAAGAATCAAGGCAGATTGGAAGCGGTCAAACAGAAGATGGCAAGAGTGAGCATCGACATTTTAGGAATCAGTGAACTAAAATGGACCAGAATGGGCGAATGTAATTCAGATGAACATTATATCTACTACTGTGGGCAAAAATTCCTTAGAAGAAATAGAGTAACCCTCATAATCAACAAGAGTCCTAAATGCAGTACTTGGATGCAGTCTCAAAAATTAATGAATGATCTCTGTTCATTTCCAAGGCAAACCATTCAATATCACAGTAATCGAAGTCTATGCCCCAAACACTAATGCCAAAGAAGCTGAAGTGGAATGGCTCTATGAAGACCTACAAGACCTTCTAGAACTAAAACTGAAAAAAGATGTCCTTTGCATCAAAGGGGGCTGGGATGTAAAAGTAGGAAATCAAGAGATACCTGGCATAACAGGCAAGTTTGACCTTAGGATGAATGAAGCAGGGCAAAAGCCAACAGAATCTTGCCAAGAGAACACACTGGTCACAGCAAATACCCTCTTCCAACTTCATTATTCTTGTATATATTTCAAATATTTTCATTTTAACACAAAAGAAATATAAAAATTCTTTTTTCATCCTGAGGCTTTGAATCTAGTATGTATTATATCCTTACACAGCCCGCCTCAATTTGACTGGTCACTTATTAAGTGCTCAGTGGCCACACATAGATAAGGGCTACTCTATTGAGCACTGGAGATCTAAAATACACATTAATCACTTTTTGAGAGATGTCATATATTCAGTAAAAGCTATGACTTATTGCTTATTCTTCTATAAATGATTAACATAACAGGGGAAGGGAAGAGAAATTTAATATCTCAATATGCCAGTATTCTACAGAGAGCAATTCATGTCTCCTTAAACAACCCATGCCGGTAAATGTCATTGTATTATACTATATTTACTGAAGATGAAACTGAACATCAAAGGGTAGATGGTTTTCCCAAACCACACAGATGCATTTATACATCCAGTGGATGCAAGTAAGTTGATGTGCTTCCAAATCCTTTTCTCTGTTAAAACCTTAAGATTTTCACTGAAAGAGAAAAAAGTCCCAAACAACTTAATCAGAGATGACATGAGCTCAGCATCAACTAAAATACTTTTATTCTTTCATGTGTAATGAGATCATTGAAGCTTGAACATGTGATGATCAGAGGCAAGCCCCCATAGGAGATGACTTCAGATCCCTGATTCTTTAAAATATTCATTGAAGTAGGAACCCTGGGGCCATTTTCCCCCCAGAACTAATTAGTTTTAGAGCTGAAGTTTCTTTCTTTATAAAATAAGAAGTGTTCTATCTGCTCTACCTATTTCATGTTTCTTTTTAAAAGGAGGACAAAAAAAAAAAAAAAGAAAGATGGAAAAACCTTTCATTTCAATGGTTTTTCTTCTTCTTCATTATCAGGAGTTGTTTTAACCTGGAATTTGTGTTCCTGGGTAAGATAATTATTTGCTGGTAAGCTTCTAGAGCCTCTAGGCAATGAATCATTCTGTGACCCAGGAATGAGGGGTGGTGGCATGTTCCAGGAATCCATATCCTAATTAAACTTTGGAGATGTAGGCAGAAAACTCTGATTGTTACTATTCAGACGCTGGTCAGGTCCGACTCACTGCGACCTCATGAACACAGCACACAAGGCCTCCCTGTCCATCACCAGTTCACAAAGTTGCTTTTTTCATGTCCATTGAATGGGTGATATCATCCAACCATCTCATCCTCTGTCGTCCCCTTTTCTTCCTGCCCTCAGTCTTTCGCAGCATCAGGGTCTTTTCCAGTGAGTTGGCTCTTCACATCAGGTGGTCAGTATTGGAGCTTCAGCTTCAGCATCAGTCCTTCCAATGAATATTCAGGGTTGATTTTCTTTAGTTTTGGAAAACTCTGATAATGAAAGGTATTTCAGGAGAGAAATCTTGCATCTAATGAATGTTCTCTTCTCCTCAGGGCTTATCTGCAAAATGGTGGAATTACCGGCACTTCCAACACCATGTAAAAACAAACATCTACCCCAAAGACCCAGATATTGACGCAGGCCCACTTTTTGTTCTTGGAGATTTACAACCTGTTGAGGTATGTTTAGAAATCCTAAGCACTAGAGAAATGTTTCAGGAAGCAGTTCTTGGAAAGGTCTACACCTTTGTCTTGAGGAGATCAGGCTGGAGATTCTGGCTTCAAGTATGTTATCAGAGCATCTCTTTTTAAGCCCAGGATATAGATTGTATTTATTTTTTTAATATAAATTTATTTATTTTAATTGGAGGTTAATTACTTTACAATATTGTTTTGGTTTTGACATACATCAACATGAATCTGCCGCAAGTATACACATGTTCCCCATCCTGAACCCCCCTCCCTCCTCCCTCCCCATACCATCCCTCTGGGTCGTCCCTGTGCACCAGCCCCAAGCATCCAGTATCATGCATCAAACCTGGACTGGCGATTCACTTCATATGTGATATTATACATGTTTTAATGCCATTCTCCCAAATCATCCCATCTTCACCCTCTCCCACAGAGTCCAAAAGACTGTTCTATACATCTGTGTCTCTTTCGCTGTCTGCATACAGGGTTATCATTACCATCTTTCTAAATTCCATATATATGTGTTAATATACTGTATTGGTGTTTTTCTTTCTGGCTTGCTTCACTCTGCATAATAGGCTCCAGTTTCATCCACCTCATTAGAACTGATTCAAACGTATTCTTTTTAATGGCTGAGTAATACTCCATGTATATATGTACCACAGCTTTCTTATCCATTCATCTGCAGGATATAGATTTTAAATAAGTGAATCTGGTGTGGTAAGAAAAGAAGAAAATGTGGAAGGAATGACTTCATGATCTTAAAAATCATTCAGGCTAAATCACATGGAAGGCATGGCAGTACATTCAACAAGTGCTAAATCATGAAACATCTATATATCTAGTTGTGTCAACTAATTCTAGCTGTTGGAGGAAACTAAGCTGTTATTTTTAGTTTAGGTTCGTTTTGGTTCATTTATACATGAAACTCAGCTCAAATGCCTCATAATACACAGGACCTCGCCTCTAACTCAGATTTCTTAAGGAAAAGAAAAAGGAAGGCAAACTCCAGGATGTCTCAGCTGTTGACTTTCTTAAATCTCAGCTTAAACACCAGCATGTAAGGATTATTACCAAGATTTTTAGAGTCTGCTTTCAAGACAGAAGGCAGAAGGATAACCACAAAAAGGTATCTCTTTCCTTGAGAAGAAATGATGGATCCTGAGAATTACGTGCTTAGGAAGAGGCTCTGCTTCCTTCTGGAAGAATTTAGGAGCTTTCTAAAAACAAAGGAGTGTAGCTTGGTCACTTGCTGGGTGGACTTTGTGGTAACCAGAATTGTGCAACTTTCTCAAAATAGGTTTTCCCAGTTTGGGAAGACAACCTTTTTCCAATTAGGGAAAAGTCTCCTGCCAAGATATAAAGAAAATAAAAGAAAGAAAGAAACCTTGACTGCATTCTTCAGTCAGTTGTTCTTCACAATGACTCCACAAACAAGTCAGAGCTCTCCAAAGTTTGCAAACACCTAAAGTGAAGTCGTTCAGTCCTGACTGACTCTTTGCAACCCTATGGACTGTAGCCCTGCCAGGCTCCTCCACCCATGGGATTTTCCAAGCAAGAATACTGGAGTAGGTTGTCATTTCCTTCTCCAGGGATCGAACCTGGGTCTCCCACATTGCAGTCAGACTTTACAGTCTGAGCACCAGGGAATCCCTGTGAACTCCTCGGCTGATCACTAAACTTATAACACTTTGAATTCTCTCCTCATTCCCTCACAGCAATGAAGATTTGTCTCACTGGAGTTCATGAGGCAGCCTGGCCCCCTCCAGAAGTCCTGTCTGTAGAGCTGTATCCAGTTCACATGCTGCCTCTTCACAGAGGATGGAGACATCATCACTTCTCCATCATTCGAGAGACATATCCCTTGAGGCTTAGGTTTCTATTTACTATAATTTCAAAGCCAATGCACACCACATTACTTACAATCAGTTAATCTTTAAATTCAGCTGTTTTACAACACAACTAATTCTGATAAGCCTTAAATGTTTCTGTTCTTCCCATTTTACTGTCAGTCTTTCTACCACTTTCTTCAAACATTCATTCCTTTAACAAGTATTATTTAAATCCTCTAGGCCCAGGTCCTGTGCTCATACTCTGGAAAAGTTAGACTTCTCCTTTGGAACCATACTCATAAATCAATCCTTCACCTACATTTGCCTGCTCTCCAAAATTCTCCACCAACTCCCTCTTCCAAGTTTCCTACCACTTAAATATCCAGAAGCTTGGGAGTAACTGCAAATAACTATCATTACTTTATCACCATGACATTTATTTTTATTTATGATAGTAAGAGAACCAAGGGTCAAGTCTAATATCTAAATAACAGAAGAAATATATAGAAGGGAAGGTGTCAAAAGAATGGGAAAAGCAAAAAATTAAACACGGCTCACAGTTTTGTAACTGAACATAAGGTAAAATTATAGAGGGGGTTTGAATTATCATTTATTCATTAATTCCTTCAACTAATGTTTATCAAGTGTCTCTTAGGTTATAGAATTAAACCATTACTTCTATGCCTCCTCTCAAGATATTTGCTGCTTTTGTGCATTTGGGCACAGACTAAATTAACTAAGAAGACTCCTAGGAAATGACTCAATTTCCCAGTGATAAGTTTATATATTACCAAGCCTTAAAAGAATAAACCACAGCATGAGATCCATGATGGAATTAAAGGATGAAAGATGAAGTAGATACCAGAGTTATGACTATGTGTTTTATAATGTAACTATTCAACAAATATCTGTTAAATGGATGAATGGATACAAGCAGACTGAGCTTCAAACAGAATTCTAGGCACATAGGTTGAAGAAGACCTTGAAAACTTAGAAATATTTCTCCTCCATCACCATTCTATTTACACCAGGACAAAAATTTTAAAATGGCTCGCATGAGAATGATAATAAACGATCAGTTCACTTCAGTTCAGTCGCTCAGTCGTGTCCGACTCTTTGCAACCCCATGAATCGCAGCACGCCAGGCCTCCCTGTCCATCACCAACTCCCGGAGTTCACTCAGACTCACGTCCATCGAGTCCGTGATGCCATCCAGCCATCTCATCCTCGGTCGTCCCCTTCTCCTCCTGCCCCCAATCCCTCCCAGCATCAGAGTCTTTTCCAGTGAGTCAACTCTTTGCATGAGGTGGCCAAAATACTGGAGCTTCAGCTTTAGCATCATTCCTTCCAAAGAACACCCACGGCTGATCTCTTTCAGAATGGACTCGTTGGATCTCCTTGCAGTCCAAAGAACTCTCAAGAGTCTTCTCCAACACCACAGTTCAAAAGCATCAATTCTTCAGTGCTCAGCTTTCTTCACAGTCCAACTCTCACATCCATACATGACCACAGGAAAAACCATAGCCTTGACTAGATGGACCTTAGTCGGCAAAGTAATGTCTCTGCTTTTGAATATGCTATCTAGGTTGGTCATAACTTTTCTTCCAAGGAGTAAGCACCTTTTACTTTCATGGCTGCAGTCACCATCTGCAGTGATTTTGGAGCCCAAAATAATAAAGTCTGACACTGTTTCCATTGTTTCCCCATCTATTTCCCATGAAGTGATCGGACCAGATGCCATGATCTTCGTTTTCTGAATGTTGAGCTTTAAGCCAACTTTTTTGCTCTCCTCTTTCACTTTCATCAAGAGGCTTTTTAGCTCCTCTTCACTTTCTGCCATAAGGGTGGTGTCATCTGCAAATGGAATAAAGCATCCCTGCAAGAATTGCCCACATTTAAATAAAGAAAAAGGCACCACAATATTTCCTTCCCCTTCAGTTCTGGTTCCTCAGTGCCTTCACTTTGACAGTAAATGAACTCTGACCAGATGGCTCTTTCCATAGAGATTCTACACACACACACACACACACACGCACACAGAGACACACACACACACACAGACACACATGCATGCACACAGAGACACACATGCACACACACACAGACACACATGCACACACACACAGACACACATGCACACACATAGACATACACAGACACACATGCACACACACAGACACACATGCATGCACACAGACACACACATATGCGCACACACATGCACACACACATACAGACACACACATGCACGTGCACACACACAACCTTGAGTATAGTAACAGAAGTCTAGATTGTTCTTACTTTTGTTCTGTTCTCTCTCCATTCAGTATGGCAAGAAAAAAATCAAATTCTTCGACTACGAGAAGCAGCACCTGATCTTCTGCCTGGGTGAGTCACCAGAGAGCCAAAATCCTTATCACCCCGTTTCCGGGAAGCAAACAGCTGTCGAGCCAGAAGGCATGACTGAAATGCTCCCACAGAGAGACGATCCCAGGCCTTGTGCCTCAGAAAAGCAGCCTGTTTTATTTCAGACTTACTGGGGTGGAATCTGAAGAGGAAAACAGAAGAGCAATTAAGCATTCTTAATGGGCATCTCATCACTCTGGCTACTGTACAGGGAAGGTGATGGTCCAAGAAGGATGGGAGGCAGGATGCCAATCAAGGGGTCTGGTGTCTGTGACTCTCGTCCTGGATAAACTAAATGCAATACTTATCAGAAGAAAAGGACAGTGGTATATGGATAGGGAGGAAAGACAGGAAAAGGACGCTCAAGCACTGGCAGTAGGTGCCAGGAAAAGCAGAGGCTCATGAATAAAAGCCAGCTGTAGAGCTTCTGTGTGGAAGAAAGTTGACTGTTCCCACAGCTTACATACAGCTGTAGAAGGTATTTTAGTGGACAGATACACACACACATACACACACGCACGCATTTAATAAGACAGGTCGGGATATGTTCTAGGCTTGAGAGAAAATAGAGTAGCTGAATAATGCTAATAACAATACAAATATTAGAAGCAAAAGTGTTTTGCTCTTAACCAAGTCAAACTCATGATTGCTCACAAAGAAAAGTTTAGGACCCCAAAATATGCTCATCTGAAACACGCTTACTCATTTGGAAAAGAAACCCAAATTAGGAAAGATTCCAAACATTTCCTATAGATCAGTGGCTCTCAGCTAAGAGCATTGCTGCCCCCAGTGGGACGTTTGACACCGTATAGATACTTTTTTTTTTTTTTAATTTTAGTTTTTTATTTTTTAAATTTTAAAATCTTTAATTCTTACATGCATTCCCAAACATGAACCCCCCTCCCACCTCCCTCCCCATAACATCTTTCTGGGTCATCCCCATGCACCAGCCCCAAGCATGCTGCATCCTGCGTCAGACATAGACTGGCGATTCAATTCACATGATAGTATACATGTTAGAATGTCATTCTCCCAAATCATCCCACCCTCTCCCTCTCCCTCTGAGTCCAAAAGTCCGTTATACACATCTGTGTCTCTTTCCCTGTCTTGCATACAGGGTCGTCATTGCCATCTTCCTAAATTCCATATATATGTGTTAGTATACTGTATTGGTGTTTTTCTTTCTGGCTTACTTCACTCTGTATAATCGACTCCAGTTTCATCCATCTCATCAGAACTGATTCAAATGAATTCTTTTTAACTGCTGAGTAGTAATACTCCATTGTGTATATGTACCACAGCTTGCTTATCCATTCATCTGCTGGTGGACATCTAGGTTGTTTCCATGTCCTGGCTATTATAAACAGTGCTGCGATGAACATTGGGGTACATGTGTCTCTTTCAATTCTGGTTTCCTCGGTGTGTATGCCCAGCAGTGGGATTGCTGGGTCATAAGGTAGTTCTATTTGCAATTTTTTAAGGAATCTCCACACTGTTCTCCATAGTGGCTGTACTAGTTTGCATTCCCACCAACAGTGTAGGAGGGTTCCCTTTTCTCCACACCCTCTCCAGCATTTATTGCTTGCAGATTTTTGGATCGCAGCCATTCTTACTGGTGTGAAGTGAATGGAACTGGAGGAATCAACTTGCCTGACTTCAGGCTCTACTACAAAGCCACAGTCATCAAGACAGTATGGTACTGGCACAAAGACAGACATATAGATCAATGGAACAAAATAGAAAGCCCAGAGATAAATCCACACACATATGGACACCTTATCTTTGACAAAGGAGGCAAGAATATACAATGGAGTAAAGACAACCTCTTTAACAAGTGGTGCTGGGAAAACTGGTCAACCACTTGTAAAAGAATGAAACTAGATCACTTTCTAACACCGTACACAAAAATAAACTCAAAATGGATTAAAGATCTAAATGTAAGATCAGAAACTATAAAACTCCTAGAGGAGAACATAGGCAAAACACTCTCAGACATAAATCACAGCAGGATCCTCTATGATCCACCTCCCAGAATTCTGGAAATAAAAGCAAAAATAAACAAATGGGATCTAATTAAAATTAAAAGCTTCTGCACAACAAAGGAAAATATAAGCAAGGTGAAAAGACAGCCTTCTGAATGGGAGAAAATAATAGCAAATGAAGCAACTGACAAACAACTCATCTCAAAAATATACAAGCAACTTATGCAGCTCAATTCCAGAAAAATAAACGACCCAATCAAAAAATGGGCCAAAGAACTAAATAGACATTTCTCCAAAGAAGACATACGGATGGCTAACAAACACATGAAAAGATGCTCAACATCACTCATTATTAGAGAAACGTATAGATACTTTTTTGATTATCGCAACAAAGAGGGAAGAATGGTATTGACACCCATGGGACAGAAGCCAGGGATGTTATGAAATATCTTATAGTACACAGAATAGCCCTGAACAATAAAGAATTATCTGACCCTAAAATGCCAACAGTGTTAAGATTCAGAAACTGTTACAGATGATCTGGCTTGACCAAACATTGGCCACCAAGGGTCATCTGTCTCATGCCTGACCGGGATAGCCTGTAAGTCCATTTTCTGAGACACGAGGCTCAACCACCACTGCAGCCTCTTCCAGGGCTAGAATTCTGAGGATTTCTCCTAATGCAGTTATTCCCTTTGATGACCAAAAAGGGTGTGGAGGACATTGGTGCCCCAGTTTGAAAGGGAACTCTTCCAGCCCAGACAGATGTATATTCACATAAGAAAAAACTGTTGGAGTCTCCTGTGTGTAGTAAACCAATACAGCCTTAGCTTATGAGGAATAGATGAATACTGTAGCTCGCTGCAGAATGCCCAGCTTACAAACCACATCATCCTCAGGAGCTGTTTCATTTTGTCATTTTCTTTCAAATGTCTTCAACGTAGTATGACAGGTACAAATGAGTCATACTCAACCTGTCAGAGAGAGATGAGGCTTGACACTTCATAAAGGTGGTGAGACAGCTATCATGCAGATTCCTGTAGTAGGGAAAGGTAATTCAGTATAGGCTGAGCTCAACTCTCCAGAAATGAAAGGTGGGAGACTTTTAAAACACTGGGACATGCTAATGGCAATCAGGGAAAGAGGATAAAGGGAGGGGAAGCTGGTCTTGTGGTTAAGCCACCTGTGGCTTCTCACTGGTGCTTATCAAAGTCAAACCCCTACCCTCCCAGAGGCTGCAGGAGAGAGCCCAATCTTCAAAGATTGTATTTCAAAGGGATAACTCCCAAGTCCTTGAGAAAAACATTTCTGGGTCAGAGAAGATCCATCTCAGAGGGACAGATTAAGAATTTTATAATTGTAAGTTTTCTAACAAATGATTGAAGAAAAGGAGGTCAGAAGCCTACTGAACAAGCAGTAAGTTCTTTAGACAGTCTTGAACTTTCTCAGGCAGGGACTTTAAGGTGTCAGTGTCATCCCAGGAGCACGACCTTGAATTGTTCTTAGAAACTATTTCTAGCATTTGTGTGAGTTTCTTAGTGTGTAGGGTGGAGAAAATCATTTGTGCTGACAGTTGGCAGACTCTGAAAATCTATGGGTCCCGTTTGAAGCCTAGTTAGGACAGGGACTCAGAGCATCTGACTAAATTTTGATTAAGAAGAGAGTTGTCAAAATCTGAAGGGTCTCCATATGACTCCTACCTGCTCCAGGCAACTTCACTGGTCCTGGGGGAGATGCAGGCATGCTCTGTATCTGCCACCTCAACATATTGTGACAGGGCCCAACATGAAGGATCGTGAAGACTTGAAGGATTCCAGGGACCTTGAGAAAACTTGAAAGCTCACAGCAGAAGCCCTTCCAGGATGCCTTCATGGAATGACTCAGATCTTCAAAGCTTCCCTAGTCTCCTTAAGGGAGCTTGAACCAAAGTCTCGGTTCACCCTCAGAGGCTCTGAAAGCCCAGCAGCATCCAGGATGTGATTGTGGATCTCCACCTTGCATCCTTCTCAGGGGAAATACTCCAGGGGCAGCTTGTTAGGAGATCACCTCCCACTAGGGATCAATCTGCTCATGTGTTCACTATCTTCTTGTTGTTTTTGTTTTTTCTTCTTCTTCTTCTTTTTTTCAGTTTCCCCCTTTCTCATACCAGTATATTTCTACCCGGAGTCCATTCTACATATGTGCCACAGAAGGCACTGGGAGGTGAGTAACTCGATTCCTTCTCTAGACCTAGATCAGGCTGGTAGAAAAGGGGAAGGGTAAATGCTTGATCCTTTCCAGATGCAGCTTCCTTAAGTATAAGGATATAAGACTTAACCAGTTTTATTTCCGCTAGCTTAACTTTCAAGCACTTCTTTCTACAGGACATTGCCTGGGCCATCAGCTTTTATATCCGCTATTTCATCACATTCAGTCCTTTCTACGGAATCTTTGGAACCATGGTGCTCATATATTTAGTCAAGTAAGAAAACAATAATATTATCCTACTCTTATTGCCTGGATGGTCCTCTTACCTTTCTTACTTGATTTATTTATGATTAGCAAAGGTTTGCAATTTATGACACCAGACTGCATTCTTGTAGCTGAGACACTTCAAGAAAATGTGGGATAAAACAGCTGAAATAGTTGAATGAGTTTCTGGGAAACTGCATTTGCCCAGTCTTGCCTGTTTTCCCACATGATTAATTCCCAATTACAGTATAGTAGTCCCTCAGCATCTGAGGAGGATTAGTCCCTGGACCCACGTCAGTTACCAAAATCCAAAGATATTCAAGCCCCATAGTCATCTATCCATATATGTGGTTCCACAACTGTGGATTCAAGCAACCACTAATCTTGTAGTACTGTGTGTTTTCTTAAAAATATCCATATTTAAGTGGACCTGCATGTTTCTCAAAGGTCAACTGTATTCTGCCTGATCACCAAGTCCTTCAAACTGTAATCGAGCTGGACATCATAATTCTTGCCAAAGAGAACAGGAGGCCAATTTTTTAAATTTATTTTGCAACTACAGATTTTCTCCAAACCAAAATGACTTTAAACTGAATAACCCTCTTCAACTTCCCAATGTATTCCTTCCTCGTTCATTTGCATTGCTATTAATAAAATAACGGTAGCTACTATGCATCAGGCAATTTGCTAAAGGCTTTACGTTGTGGGCTTCCCTGGTGGCTCAGACAGTAAAGCGCCTGCCTGCATTGTGGGAGACCCGGGTCAATCCCTGGGTCAGGAAGAACCCCTGGAGAAGGAAATGGCAACCCACTCCAGTGTTCTTGCCTGGAAAATTCCACGGATGGAAGTGCTGATGGGCTACTGTCAATGGGGTCGCAAAGAGTCAGACACAACTGAGCAACTTCATTCACTTTACAAGCATTATCTTATTGGATGTAATCAAAAATGCACAACCAGGCAATGCAGATAGTATCAATTTCATTTTTCTGATAAGAGAACTAAAGTTCAGAGAAATTAAATCCCTTACTCAAGAGCAAATAAGGGCCAGTGGCAGTGCCAAATCAGAGCTTGTACTCAGTTCTATCTGATGACAACAGCCAAGCCGTTAATCGCATTGCGTATATCTTCAATTTGTTGTTGCTTTAGTCGCTAAATCATGTCTGACTCTTTTGTGACCCCATGGATTGTAGCCTGCAAGGCTCCTCTGCCCTGGGGATTTCACAGGGAAGAATACTGGAGTTGGTTGCCATTTCTTTGTCCAGGGGATCTTCCCAACCCAGGAATCAAACCTGGATCTCCTCATTGGCAGATGGAATCTTGACCACTGAGCCACCAGGGAAGCCTGACCTTCAGTTATCTAGGTATCTTCTGAGCCTGGCACCAATGGCTACAGAAAATACTAGGGACACTGCTCTGGTCCAGTAGGCTGCAAGACAGGTAGTGTGACTGAATACCTAGTATGCCATCTTTAGACATAAAAGGTCTGCAAAGATGAAAAACAAACCACCACCACATGATGGAACCTTTGAGTCACTGCCATTTCCTCTACTGCTCAGCCAGATCTGCCAGTGGCTATGCAAGCCCAGTGACTGGAACTTAGACTCCCCAAGGAATGATCATATCTTCCTATTCTCTTAAAGGATTTTGGAAAGTCCCTGGATTGTATATATTACCCAGATGAGCCACATACCAATGAAAGTGAGCAAAGAGGAGAACCGGGACTGGTTCAGCGCTCAGGTAATAATGCTGTTCCGGGAAAACGTCCACCAAAGCATCCTAATTACTGTCTGCTTACCTCAAATAATGTCTATTGGAGGCTTGCCAGGGGCCAGGCACTGTCAACTGTTTTGCATGTAGCTACAACATGTACCTACATGCTCGGAATATTCCCGCTTTGCGAATGATAACACTGAGGTATGAAGAAGCTGCACAGCTTGAGCAAGATCACACAGCTAAGTGGCAGAAGCAGGTTTGTTTATTAATTTGGCCACACTGTGCGGCAGGCAGGGTCTTAGTTCTCCTACCAGGGATCAAACCTGTGTTGAGCACACAGTCTTAACCAGTGGACCGGTGGAAATTCCCTAGAAGCAGGTTTAAAACCTCAGCAGTTTGATTTCAGAACCTTGGCTTTTAACCAAGGCTTAATAAACTACAGTCCAAGGGACAATCTAGCCCAGTTTTTATTTTATTTTTTTAAGTTTTATTGGAACACTGCCACACTCATACATTACGTATTCTCTATGATAGTTTTCATTCTAAAACAGCAGAACTGCATAGCTGTGACGCAGAATTGAAACATTTACTGGGCGGCACTTTACAGGCAAGGTTTACTAAACCTGCCTCAACATGATACGATCTTTCAATGAATCTCACACTCCTAGAATAACCGAAGGGAGAACCCTGGAATCCCCCTCATTTCATTGTACAGATAGTGGGGCCCAGAGAGGAGACTCAGTATTCTCAGCAAGCATGCTGTTAACGATTAAAAGATTCATGACCCATGCAGAATACCACTGCCTCCTAAGCCTGACCCTGGCTGTGCCGTGATTAACTGGAGAATCCAGTCATCAGTCTGCTTCCTTCTCCACGCGCATTTGCAAATTCAGTGGACATTCCACACAGTAGTGATTCTCAATCTTTTTGGTCGAGAAACCACTCTTAAAACTTATTGAGAACATAAAAGAGCTTTCGTTGCTGGAGGTTATATCCACTGATACTTACTGTATTTGAAATTGAAACTGAGTTTTTAAATATCTATTAATTAATTTTAAAATAACACGATAAAGCCAATAAAGGTTAACATCAGGGTGATTACATCATCCCATGTTTAACAGCCTCTGGAAAAAACCATGCTATAAGTGTGCATGAATGAGAATTTAAAAAGGCAAATACTGTCTCAGAAGTATTATGGGGATCATTTTGACCTTGAAGATCCCCTGAAAGTGTCTTAGGGACCCCAAGGTGCTCTAAAGTACACTCAAGGAACCCTGACATAAACCAACTGCAAAAATACCATTCAAAATGGCAACAACCCTAACAAGAATTAAATCTTAGAAAGACACTGAATAAAAGTCACATTCATAAGCATTCTAAGTAGTCTGAAGAATCCTATGAACTTTGTACAAAATAAAATACATTAGATTAAAAAAGAAGCTACTTGTATATATTAATAAATGTATTTCTATGCACAAAACTCTTGATTTAAGCCCTTGCATGCTTTATTCCCCATTTAGAAGTCCTTTAAGTCTATTCTGTGGCAATAATATTCAAACTCCTATAATTTCTACGAGTCCTACAATCCCGCTTCCATCCGCCAAAGTCCTTATCCATGATACCTTAGTCTTCTGATTTTGAGGGCTGATAGTGACTTAGTCCTCTCAAATCCTATTCACTTCTTCATATCTGTTGCCTTATCAATACTTCTTAGCAAAATGCCTATTTCTTTTATAATTATAAGGTCCCTGAGACCTGGGACTTATTTTTATCCCGCATGGTTTGTTACATAAAATACGTACTCAATCAGCACTTGTTGAATGATGGATGAACAAAAGAATGACTAAGTATCTTGTTTGATACGGGTTCATTTATATCTAATGTAAGCTTTTTCTTTGCAGGTCTTGGCCACCTGTAATGTTGAACATTCCTTTTTCAATGACTGGTTCACTGGGCACTTGAACTTCCAAATTGAGCACCAGTGAGTAAGAGAAATAGTTTATGATAAAGGGCAAGGGCTGTCACTAATAACTGCCCTCCATAGAGTCCAGAAAGGAGCAGTAGACTCACAATCTTAAGGGAAAAAAATGAACCAGGATTCTCTAAAGGATGCTATTTTTCAATTAACGACAATGATAGATAAGGGAAGAAAGAAATGAAGGAAGTGTCACAATTGCAAGTAAATGGAGTGAAATCTTGGAAAAGTATCAGTGACTCAGTTTCCAGATTCCTATGGGCTTAGGAAATGGTGATGTCTTTGCATTTTCTTTGTTGGCAAAACCTCAGAAAAATCAGGACACTTGAGTAACCAACTTGTGTTCAAACTTAACTATGCTATAATTCAAATATTTATTTATCTGTGTCTTTAGAGCCAAGTTTACAAAATAATTAATGAAGTGGAGTCCCTGCTGCAATTTATACATGGTATCTGGAAATACTTTGCCACTGGGTCAGTTACAGAGAGGAAATGGGTAGTTCACACCTTGATGCAAGTTAAAACACTGAGAGTCAATTTCCCCAGAGCATCAGGGGAAAGGCTTTCCACATTCTCTTTGTCTAACCATGTGAGTCTATGATAGTCAAGGAAAGAACAAAACCTTTATTTGTTCAAGGAATTTTTTCTCATTCTCTCTCTCATATTAGGGCTTGAAAATTTCAGCAAAACAAAACAGAAAGATTCTTACTCACAGTTTCATTAAAGGAGAGGTTTACATCTAAGACAATCATCTGGAAGACTAATGAAAACTTGGGATTAAAAATCATCTCTCCTCACTTCTTATTCTTTTCCTGGGACTTTTAGCTATTTCCCATTACTTTTATAAATGGTAGAAAGTTCTAAATAATTTACTTCCATTGGATCAGGCCAAAAATAACAAGTTGATGGAGCTAAAACATATTCTCTTAGTTCTTCCTAAACATCTGCCACCCACAAGGCTTGTAGAGGTTTAAGGGATAAGATGAGTCTGGCAGCAAGTTTAATTTCCCAGAACAAATGTATTGGGCAAGGTCAAGGTTGGGTCTGTGTGGCTGATACCATTTTATTTTGTAAAAGGGGAAAGGGAACTTTGGGTTTCTCCTTAGGTCTGAGAAGTTTTATATCTCCTTTCTCTGTTTCCCTAGTCTATTTCCCACAATGCCACGCCATAATTGTCACAAGGTGGCACCTCTGGTGAAGTCACTGTGTGCCAAGTATGGACTACCATATGTGAATAAGCCCATGTTGAAGGCATTTGGAGATATTCTCAGGTAATAACAGTCCCTCAACCCACAGCTCTCATTTCCCTTCACTGTTGGTCACCAGACTCTTCACTGCTTTATGAATCATTCAGCCAATAGCTATTTATTAAGGAGCATCCACATACCCAGCATGGACATGAGGCTCAGTACGGAACGACACTAACACAGAAATGGTAACAGTCATTCCTACTATTTACCTGCTGCCTTCTGGGTACTTCTTAGTGAAAATACCTTGACACCCTACTAAATTTCAAGCTTCTTATAAACCAGGGTTCTGCATTATTTGTCTTTGTATCACCCACAGAGCCTTGACATGCTTTAGAACTTAACCAGTGGGAGGGACTCTCAAATCATCTGGTCCAGGGTTGCAAACTAAGATGCTTGCAGGGTCTGGTGGGACAGGCAGGCGTGACACTTCCTACAGAAACTGAGAATCCATACTCATCCTGAAGCATTCACAGTTCCCTGGAGGATCCTGTGCTTGTCAAATTAACTGCCAAAACCTTGGTTGTAATTTTTTTTTTAAGATTAGGAAAAAGAAAAACAGTATCCTATTAATGTTAATAAATAATGCAGCAAGGCTAGACCTAGTCATATCAGATCCCTGAAGAGTGATCCATCTTCACTTTCTACCATTGTCCTCCTCCTTTCCTGCCCTCCAGGTATCTGACCTCCCTACAGTTGACACATAACTCCCTGCCCCTTGCCATGACCCATCCTTGGTCACCTTTTCTTCTACCAGAATAATCTTCCAACTTGCCACCCGCCTCCTGTCACCTTCTCAAGTTCCATTCACTCTCCAAAGCTCACCTGAAAAGTCTTTTCTTCATCTCAGTCCTCCCTTGCCCCCAAGACTACACCTGTAGAGAAGAAGAGAAATGCTTGGTTCTCTTCATGTCTGACCTTTATCACAATCATGATTCAATAGCATATTGGGTAATATGTGTCTCCCAGTGCAGACCAGGAATTCCAGGTGGACAAGACTCTCATCACTCCTATTCACTCCTGTATCACCAGAGCCTAGAAAAATATTTCCCTTTATAAAGTAGGTTGTGGGGAGGGAGGTGGGAGGGGGGGTCATGTTTGGGAATGCATGTAAGAATTAAAGATTTTAAAATTAAAAAAAATTAAAAAATAAAAAAACAAAGTTAGGAGAGAAAGAGAAAAAAAAGTAGGTGAGGTAGGTGGGTACAGGATGAGATGGTTTATAGTTATATGATTTATCTTATAGAGATTCAGCAGAGCTTTTTCTTTTAATACTGGAGAAAAGGGAAATGATGCTTTGGGGTACAGAAAAGCATGCAACAAAAGAAAATCTCAATCTCCTCCATATAGAAAATGTGAACTCACCTTCTAAAACATAAGTCAGAGTGTATTTGACTCCCTCCACCGGGCAAGATAGAAAGAGGCCTTTCAGATATAGCTGAAAATGACAGCGTTGTAAAGTATTAAGTAAAAGAGCAAATGTTCCATGAAGTAGCTCCTTTGACCCGAATCTCACCTACTCATGATTTTGTCTGCTCCTCTTGCAGGGCCCTGAAGAAGTACGGAGCCCTCTGGAAGGAGGCTTACTGCACACATTCAGAAATATAATCCAGATGTGCTGGTGCTAAAGAGAAAAACCACAGGCCCCAAAAGTGTCACTTGTGCTAAAGCCCATGATAACCAAACCTCTATAATACCTGACAGAATTGCACTTAAGCCTTCCCCAGAAATACAATCTTAATCAACTAGTCTGGAATTTTGGGGTAGGCAGTGTGGTGATAATCTGTTGCATTTTACCCCTTTCCATTCCTGCCCCTGGCCCAGCAAAAGATTTATCTGCATGATAAAACCCTTGTAATCCCTCCCCCCTCATAAAAAAAAAAAAAGGTGTCTGCCCCAAATATACTTTGCTGATGGCTTCCTTACCTTTCCTTTCTTCCTATAAAAACCTTCCATTTGCACAACCCCTCAGAACTCCCTTCTGCTTAATAACTGGGATACTGCTTGATTCATAAGTCATTGAATAAAGCCAGTGAAGTCTTCAAATTTACTCAATTGAAGTTTTTTTAACAGCTTGTTCAATAAACTTCCCAGAGGAAGACATGAAGGCCTATTACTTTCACAGTTTCCCAGATCACTGAGCATGGCGTTTGAATTCAGATGATCAATTCTGTGGATCATGTCTGCCCTCTGCTCACTGGCCACATGGATAAAGATGGCTTAACTGGGCAGACTTCCATTTAAACTAAATGACTCATGAGAGTTATGTTACAGTCCTACCTGAAGTTCTTCAATGGATTCCCATTGCTCTTGGAATAAAGTTGCAATCTGCAACCTGGTGATTGACAACAGACTACCAGCATTGGCCCCCCTCCAGGAACCCTGCCCCACCTTGTATAGTCCCTCCCTCAGCTTCAGCTCCAGGCAGCCAAAGTAGGCACAAGGGAAGAATTTCTGACCTCAAATAACACCCCAAAACTAAGTCTCCATACCACCTCCAGGGAACCAAAGGATCAGGACATGACTGGAATTTGAATGCCAGAATCCTTTTAGAAGTGAAGGGTTCTCCATCCTCGAAGATCCCATGTTGAAGCTTCAACCATACCCCATCATAAATGGACAAGTTACAAAATCCACTAATTGAAACCTGCTTCATCAACATTTCTGCCAACTAATACATCCTCCACCAACTCATAATGTTTGACTGAATCTCAAATCAAAGACACAGATTTGAGCCCTCCCCACGTCTCCTCGCCAGCTGGCCTCAAAATAGAACTCTTCTCAAAAGCTGGGGCCATAGTATTGGTTTCTACGTGCTTCAAGTAGTGAGCCCTTTGCTTGGCAAAGATTTTAGGGACGCCTCCCCATTAATTCAAGGCCTCCTTTTGATATATTCTGTAGTAATTACTAAAGGTATAAGTTTGCATCCATTTCTGTGATTCCTTAGTTTTCCACTGGAACCTGCAATATCCATAAGAGTAGAGACTGCCTAACATGACAGAGACACTCAATGACAACGTGCAGGAGGGAGGGAGGGAGGGAGCTGGAGAGGAGAAAGGAAGGGGGAAAGAAGGAGTTTGTCAACTACAAATTGGCACTTGACAGCTACCTCCACAAGGAATAAATCAAGTGCTTCTGCAGCTGCTGACATTCAATACCCTCTGAAAGGAATACACAGTGGAGAACAGGAATGAGGCACTCTGTACTCTTGGAAAAACTGGCAGGGCAGGTCTTCAGATCGTTAGATATTTGCAGAAGAAGATTTTATGAGCCCAGTTATTACATCTCTTCATATCCAGAAAAGCACTAAACTCATTAATGGCGAATTTGCTCATGACTAGCAGCAAACCTCTGCCAAAATGTGTGCGTGACTGCAGGTGCCGCCTTCACTAAAATCATGTACGACACTTACCTTACCCCCTAACAAGACACTGAACTTTTTTCAGAGATAAAAGAGCGAAACTGTAAGCCAGGCAGAAGTTCCTCTTTGGAGCAGTTTCTCATAGCTCTCAGAAATCCTGTCTCCCAGGCTGTAGTCCTCATTTTGCCCCAACAGAACTTAACTCACAGCTCTCATACTGGGCCTTTCTTTCAGTCTATAGAAAGAAGGGAGGGAGGGAGGGAGGGAGGGAGGAAGGGAGGGAGGGAGGGAGGGAGGAGGCAGGAAGAAAAAGCTGTGTGTAAATGCTGCTGTTGTTCAGTCTCTAAGCTGTGTCCAACTCTCTTTGTGACCCAAGAATTGCAGCACACCAGGATTCCCTGTCTTTTGCTGTCTCCCAGGGTTTGCTCAAACTCATGTCCATTGAGTCAGGGATGCCGTCTAACCATCTCACTCTCTGTTCCTCCCTTCTCCTCCTGCCCTCAGTCTTTCGCAGCATCAGGGTCTTTTTTAGTGAGTGAGCTCTTCAAAACTAGGTAGCCAAATATTGAAGTTTCAGCATCAGTCCTAATGTATATTCAGGGTTGATTTCCTTTAGGATTGACTGGTTTAATCTCCATGATCTTCAAGGGACTCTTGAGAGTCTTCTCCATCACCACAATTGAAAAGCATCAACTCTTTGGTGCTCAGTCTTCTTAATGGCCCAGATCTCACATCTGTACATGATTGCTGGAAAAATCATAGCTTTGACTATATGGATGTTTGTTGGCAAAATGCTGTATCAGTCAGTTCAGTCGCTCAGTTGTGTCCGACTCTTTGCGACCCCATGAATCACAGCATGCCAGGCCTCCCTGACCATCACCATCTCAAGGAGTTCACTCAGACTCACGTCCATCGAGTCCGTGATGCCATCCAGCCATCTCATCCTCGGTCGTCCCATTCTCCTCCTGCCCCCAATCCCTCCCAGCATCAGAGTCTTTTCCAATGAGTCAACTCTTGACCTGACGTGGCCAAAGTACTGGAGTTTCAGCTTTAGCATCATTCCTTCCAAAGAAATCCCAGGACTAATCTCCTTCAGAATGGACTGGTTGGATCTCCTTGCAGTCCAAGGGACTCTCAAGAGTCTCCTCCAACACCACAGTTCAAAAGCATCAATTCTTCAGTGCTCAGCTTTCTTCACAGTCCAACTCTCACATCCATACATGACTATTGGAAAATCCATAGCCTTGACTAGATGGACCTTAGTCGGCAAAGTAATGTCTCTGCTTTTGAATATGCTATCTAGGTTGGTCATAACTTTTCTTCCAAGGAATATGTGTCTTTTAATTTCATGGCTGCAGTCACCATCTGCAGTGATTTTTGAGTCCCCAAACATAATGTCTGACACTGTTTCCACTGTTTACCCATCTATTTCCCATGAAGTGATGGGACCGGATGCCATTCTCTTTGTTTTCTGAATGTTGAGCTTTAAGCCAACTTTTTCAATCTCCTCTTTCACTTTCATCAAGAGGCTTTTAGTTCCTCTTCACTTTCTGCCATAAGAGTGGTGTCATCTGCATTCCTTCTAATTAGAGAGTAAGATAAACTTTATCAAGTTTATGAAGAGCATTTCTATATTCTAACTCTGAATTATTAAAATTCTTAGCAATAGTTATGAGTATCTTCTAAGCAGCAAGTACTGAGTTGTACCCTTCATAAGTATTATTCCAGTTAGTCCTCACAACAATTCCAAAGGGAAAGTTTTACAATTAATCTCATTTTATAGATAAAAATATGAGACTTAAGGGAAGCCGAGCGACTTGCCTGATGGCACAGGTGAGCTGAGTATAGTCTCAGACACAGGGATGTCTGACTCCGTAGTCAACACTCATTAACCTTCAACAAACCAAAAGTAAAGGGGAATTAAATGGCATTACAAGTCATGAGCAGTGGGCACATTTGAACTCTAATAGCTTCTCAGAAGCTGACGGAATAAGTATTGAAGGAGTTATCATTCCACCTCACTAGGATCAGCCACCTGGGGAGGGGAGGATACACGGAACATATGACAGGCACAGCAGCAGCATAGTAAGGATGCCTGTTGGCTAGTCTCTACTCCCTAATCCTAAAAGAGTACTATTCACCTCAGAGAAACTCACTGGGAGAGAATCAAGCAGAGATTTCTCCTTTCAGAAGGGAGAGACACTGCAAAAAACATGGAAGAACAGAATGGAGAACTGGATTCGAGTCTTTGCAATTATGTAGCATGAATTCAGCCTGGGAAGAGTTCACCTTCCTTGGGCTTTTCTCTGATATTCTAATTCCTTGAAATAGCCTCCCTCCTTTTCATAAAATCAGGTAGTGAACTATTCCCTATATTTTCAGTCGGGCATTAGACAAGGGTAACTGCTTGGATTAGAAGTCAGGAGCCTCAGTCCTAATTTCAGCTCCTCAATACCATACCATGAAATTGCCCATGTCTCTCACACATTGCCTCGATCTGTAAAATAGGTGGGTACATACTATTACCTGGCTTATCTGCAACATAGCATTGTTGGGAAAACCAAATAAAGTAAGGCAAATAAAGAATACTTTCCTAAGCCGTGAACACTCATTCACATGCTGGTTATTGTTATTACTGTAATGATGGTTCCTCCCATCCTGGACCCATCAAAAGCAAGAGTGGCCCCAAGGTCAACAAGATTTACAGGACAGAAAGACAGGGAACCATCTTAATGATCCCAAGGGCACATTTCCTTAGATGAGAGAATTATGAGTTACAAGTGAGACAATGATTTCTCCTGTTACAACAGGTAACAATTGGGAGTCACCTTCCACTTCTGACTTTACTCAGTCCCCTGGAACCAGCAGCCAGATCTTAAGCCAGAGGAACAGTGAGTCACGGGCTCTAGTTTTCCCAACTTCTAATTAACCATGTGAGTGTACAACTCTCTACTGGAAATCATACCAAATATATCACTTGCTGCTTAAACAAGATACTATAAAGTATTTTCTTAGCTATTTCCCTGATAATCATCCACCTGAAGGACATAGAAAGTATAGATTAAAAGTAAATTCTAGCCAGAGGAGGAATATACACGGGTACTTTTTCTTTCCCACATTCGTTTATGAAAATTTGCATAAAGACAGTCATGTTGAAAGAATTTACCAGTGAACATCTATCTGGTCAGCTATCATGCAAGTTTTGATGTTACATTTTAGTAAGTTTGTTTTATTTTATATCTATCCATCTGTCTCTATATCCATTAATCTATCTCTAAATTTTCAGGGGCTTATTTATAAAACTAAACCTCAGATTATGCAAATAACAAAGTTCATTTCTCATCTTCAATAAAGAATTGTGTAGCAGCTTCATCTTTAAGGGGGTTTTATCAGAATGTTGCTATGTGAAGGGAATATAACACGGTTAACGTTGTGGAAAATAAATTAACTCAGTATAAACCTTCTTGTGCAAACATTTATCCTTCATTATTATTGAGCTTTCAATATTTATTGAGCACTTACCATGCGTCAGACTTGGACCAGATGATGTGACCAAGAGATCCAGGAGCCCAGGTTCTTGAAGCTCACAACCTAGTAGAAAAAAAAATTACATAAATAAATGGAAGAAAAACCAAGATCATCACATCTGAAGAAAACAAAAGGGTGTTTTGAGAGTGATAAGCAGGGACTAATCAAAATAAGGAGGGTCATGGAAAAAGGAGGAAATAATACTTGGTCAGGCAACGTGCTGTTAGAGTCTCTGCAAAACCTATGAGTCACTCCTATCGTGTGACTTGGAGGCTTTCACCACTACAGGTGGGATAGGAGAGCCCTCCTCTGTCTAAACACCCCCTCAGTGCCGTCCACACATGCCCAATCTTGAAGCAAAGGATGGAGGGGAACTAAGGCAAAGGGGCAGAAAACGTCACAGTGCGCCTAGAATCCCTAAGGACCACTCAGAGAATAAGGCTTCCCTGGTGGCTCAGATGATGAAGAATCTGCCTGCCAATGCAGGAGATCCAGGTTCTATCCATGGATTAGGAAGATCCCCTGGAGAAGGAAATGGCAACCAGCTCCAGTATTCTTGCCTGGAGAATTCCATGGACAGAGGAGACTGTTGGGCTATATACAATCACAGAGTCAGACACAACTAAGCAAGTCACGCTAATATACTCAGAGAATGCAAGAGGGCAAAGCTGCTTAAGTGTAACTATGTCAGGCACAGGGGCCATTTTTGGAAGGAGAAGAAAAAGGAACAAGGTCATAATAACTGACTGTGTTCTTAAATTTATGAAATACTCCTGCATAATAGAGGAAAGTGAAAGTGGCTCAGCCGAGTCAGACTCTTTGTGACCCTATAGACTAGTCCATGGAACTCTCTAGGCCAGAACACTGGAGTGGGTAGCCTTTCCCTTCTCCAGGGGATCCTTCCAACCCAGGGATTGAACCCAGGTCTCCCACATTGCAGGCAGATTCTTCACCAGCTGAGCTACAAGGGAGGCCAGAGAATACTGGAGTGGGTAGCCTGTCCCTTGTCCAGCAGGTCTTCCTGACCCAGAAATTGAACTGGGGTCTCCTGCATTGCAGGTGGATTCTTTACCAACCAAGCTGCATAATAGAGGAGATCCCCCGCTCAAGGCTGGACAAATTAAGGCTGAGTCATTTGCGCGTCTATAGACAGAACCTCAATTAAAGAAAAATGTTTCTGTTTATGACCCTACTGTAAATCACAGTCCCTCTAAGTAACTTCAGACCAGTATTGGAACTTGACAAGATAACAGTTCACGCTTCCCTACACGACGCAAAAAGGCTCATAAATTACAGCCTTCCTGCCCAGTCACCTCTTCTGCGAGTCATCACCACCATGCTTTCAATGATGCAGACCCCCAGAACTCTGTCTTATTACCTGGAAAAGCCTCCACTATGAGCACCTCTCCTTGGATTTGAGCATGCTGTTCCTTGAGCTTGCAATATTTTTGCAAGCTACTTCACCTTGCATGCTTCTAGTCACACCACATAATTCAAGTCAAAAATTAGCCTAAGACATTTGGCATTCCCCCACTTGCAAAAACAGTATGAATCACTCACTGTTCTTTGTAATGGTGATCCCCAATGAGGTACACTTCCGTACAGGGTACTGACAAGGATTCATTTCCAATATATACAAAGAACTCATGAAACTCACTATCTAAAAACAAACAACCAATCAAAAAATTGTCCAAAATTCTAAGACACACAGATGGCCAAGAGACACAGGAAAAGATGCTCAGCATCACTAATTGTTCAGTTCAGTTCAATTCAATTCAGTTCCGTTCAGTCGTTCAGTCATGTCCGACTCTTTGTGAACCCATAGGCTGCAGCACACCAGGCTTCCCTGTCTATCACCAACTCCCGGAGTTTACTTAAACTCATGTCCATTGAGTCGGTGATGCCATCCAACCATCTCATTCTCTGTCGTCCCTTTCTCCTCCTGCCTTCAATCTTTCCCAGCATCAGGGTCTTTTCAAATGAGTTGGTCCTTCGTATCAGGTGGCCAAAATATTGGAGTTTCAGCTTCAACATCAGCACTTCCAATGAACACACCCAGGACTGATCTCCTTTAGGATGGACTGGGTGGATCTTCTTGCAGTCCAAGGGACTCTCAAGAGTCTTCTTCAGTTCAAAAGCATCAAATCTTCTGCACTCAACGTTCTTTATAGTCCAACTCTCACATCCATACAGGAGAAAGGCAAATCAAAGCTACAATGAGGTGCCAATCTACCCTGATCAGAATGGCCATCATCAAAAAACCTACAAACAATAGATGCTGGAGAGGGTGTGGAGAAACAGTTCTCTTGCATTGTTGATGGGAATGTAAGTTGATACAGCCACTTGGAGAACAGTATGGAGATTCCTTAAAAAAAAAACCTCTAAAAATAGAATCACCACTACTGAACATATAACTGAGAAAACCATGATTCAAAAAGACACATGTGCAAAGCACCCTCAACACCAAGAACTCAGGATTCCTTTCACATCTGTCCTCCACTCTCAATACTTAATAAAAAGAATGGTTACTATGGCACGTTCTTGCTGAATTCCAGGCACAGGGTTGAGAATTTTATGGATATTATCTCACTCAAACCTCAAACAATTGAAAGAGATAAAAACCTGCCTAGAGCAGTGGGAAACTTGCTTAAACCTCAGATAACTAACATAAAAAGTGTATAAGATATACATTTCTCTAAGAAGTAAAATTGTTTTTAAAAATAGCAAATAGCAACTATATTTAAGCATTCTATGAATAATTTGCAAAATAAGTTAAAACACATAAAGTGTTTAGAACCTTGTTTAAAATAGATGATATATAATTTTAGAATTAATGTTAATACTGTTTGATTTCTTTATTTTGAACACTGAGGTGCTTTTCCTATCCTTTAGGGAAGATGGCATAAAATCACAGAAATTGCAGCTTTTCTGGTAATGTGAAATTCCTATCTAATTCCATAAATTTTATCAAGTAGTGCTCTGACAAGAATATTAGAGATGTATGAATGGTAAGACAAATAGGCATTGCTGATTTTAAAAGTCAAAAGCAAACAAACGTGTAGTCCCTGCCTTCAATAAGATAACGTAATCAATCACAGAAATGTAACTGTAAGCAAATATTGTAACACCAGGCTTCCCAAGTGGCTCAGTGGTAAAGAATCTGCCTGCCAATGCAGAAGACACGGGTTCAATCCCTTGATCAGAAGATCCCCTGGAGGGGAAATGGCAACTCACCCCAGAATTCTTGCCTGGACAATCCCATAGACAGAGGAGCCTGGCAGGCTCGCTGTGAGGTCACTAAAGAATCAGACACGGCTGAGTGACTGAACAACAACATTATAATACTCTCTCTTTTGCAGGCAAATTTAAAAGAAAAAAAATTGTTAAAAGGATTTATCTTCTGTACTTTCCAAGAAATTTTGTCCTGAAATTAAACTTAACCTTAAAAAAATATTAGTCTATTTAAAAAGATGAAAGAAGGTGATTGGGTTTTTTTGTTTGTTTGTTATGTTTTTTAATGTATTTATTTTAATTGGAGGCTAATTATTTTACACTATTGTAGTGGTTTTTGCCATACATTGACATGAATCAGTCATGTGTGTACATGTGTTCCCCATCCTGAACCCCCTCCCATCTCCCTCCTCATCCCATCCCTCTGGGTCATCAGTTGAACCTGAAGCAGGTTAAACGTAAAGGAGTAGATTGAATGGAGTTTTTATTTTCCTTCTGTATACTTTAGGGATTTTGACTCTTTTTAGTAACAGACATGAATTAATACAGCCTTCTAATAGAAATTTAAAAGAATTATTTCCGTCTATAAACATATTAAATATAATTGATGACATTGTTTATGAATGATTTAAATTTTTTTCCTATATAATTATTTGTGTGCATATGTGTAAAGTCATAAAAAACCCAGTCCAACTTCAGCATAACAAGAAAAGATGCTTTTGTTGGATAAATCTTGCCACCTTGTGGTGTCTAAAAATAATACTGTGCTTAAAGTATTCACACATGTGCTCAACAAGAAGCACTGTCCTTTAGCCAGGCTCTCCTGCCCCAGTCACTAATAGAATCCATACCCTTCCAAGTATCCATAATCTAGAATCCTCACTTTGTAGTATTTATAATGCTGAATAATTTACATATATTTGCAGTTGTTTATTTTCTTGTCTCTTCTCTAAACCACAAACCCCAGGAACACTGGGTGATTTTTGCCCTGAGTCAGACATGACTGAGCCGGCGTGAAGTAAAGCACAGTGTTTCCCACACACACACAGTGCAATGAGCACTATATCCACGCTAACAACACATCCGCCCTCTCACATTATCGTGTGTGCGCATGTGTGCGTGTGTGTGTGTGTGCGTGTGCGTGCGCGTGTGTGTGTGCGTGTGTGTGCGTGTGTGTGTGTGCGTGTGTGTGCGTGTGTGTGTGTGTGCGTGTGTGTGTGCGTGTGTGTGCGTGTGTGTGTGCGTGTGTGTGTGTGCGTGTGTGTGCGTGTGTGTGTGTGCGTGTGTGTGTGTGCGTGTGCGTGCGCGTGTGTGTGCGCATGTGTGCGTGTGTGTATGTGCGTGTGCGTGTGCGTGTGTGTGTGTGTGTGCGTGTGTGTGCGTGTGTGGAGGTCGCCTGAGGTCTACTCGCTTAGCAAGCTTCCAATATAATATAACCGTTAACCGTGACCACCATGCAGCACTTTGGGTTTCTCAAACTCATTCATCCTTCGTAACTGAAACTTCACACACTTTGACCAATATCCCCCTGTTTCCCACACCTCCCTGTTCCTGCTCTACTCATTATTCCTATGAATTTGGCTGTTTGAGATTTCACATGTAGCTGGGATCCTGCAGTGTTTGTCTTTTTGTGCCTGGCTCATTCGCTTCGGATAATGTCCTCCAGGGGCTTACCAGGTGGCAACTGCGATAGAGAATCCGCTTGCAAAACAGGAGACACAAGACATGCGGGCTCAGGCTCTGGGACGGGAGGAGCCTGAAGGAGGAGCCCACTCCAGGATTCTCACCTGGGAAATCCCCTGGACAGGGGAGCCTGGGGGGCTACAGCTGACGGGGTCGCGATGCGTGGGACACAACTGTGCTCGGGGACCGAGCACGCTATCCTCCAGATCCGCCCATGTTGTTGCAAAACCCAGGCTCCCTTCATTCTAAAATTATAGGGACAGAAAAAGATGTGGCACAGTTTCTTTATCCGTTCATTTGTCAATGGACATTTAGAATATCCAACGTACTGATTTCATTTTCTTTGGTTACATATTCAGAAATGAAATTACTGAATCATATGGTAGTTCTGTTTTTAGAGAAACCTCCAAACTCTATCCCATAAAGCCTATGGCAATGTTCCTTCCCCAACATGCATGAGGGTCCTTTTTCTCTACATCTTTCACTGCACTTGTTATCTTTTGTCTTTTTGACAACAGTCATTCCAACAAGTCTGAGTCCATACCTCATTATGGTTTTCATTTGCGCTTTCCTGATGACCAGTGATGTGGAGTATATTTTTATATACCTAATGGTCATTCATATGTCTTCCTTGGGGAAAAAGATGCCTATTCAAGTCCTTTTCCCATTTTTTAAATCAACTTCTTTGATATTTTCTTCTACTAGGATGTTTGAGATCCTCACATGTTTTGGACATTAACTCCTTATCACATCCATGATTTGCAAGTATTTTTCCAAGTACAAGTTGTCTTTCCATGATGATGATAGTTTTCTTTGCTGTGCAGAAGCATTTTGATATAGTCCACTTGTCTATGTTTGCTTTTGATTTCTGGGCTTTTGGTGCCACATTCAAAAAATCATCGCCAATGTCAAGGATATTTCCCTCTATGTTTTCTTCTAGTTTTTACAGTATAAAGTGTTACATTTAAGTCTCTAATCTATTTGGGGTTGACAATTGCATGTGCTGTAATAGCAGGGGCCCACCCATATTTCTCTTTTGCATGATTACTCATGGCTTTTTATTGCAGTCCTCTCACTTTTATCTTAAAACAGCATTGTTATGCCTTGTAATACCTATTCAAAATTACTTCATCAATTCAGGACTTCCCTGGTCATACATTTTCTCTGAGTGTGTTTATGTGTGTGTATACAGTATATGCCAAAGCCTTTGACTGTGTGGATCACAAGAAACTGTGGGAAATTGTGAAAGAGATGGGAATACCAGACCACCTGACCTGCCTATTGAGAAACCTATATGCAGGTCAGAAAGCAACAGCTAGAACTGGATATGGAACAACAGACTCATTCCAAATAGGAAAAGGTGTATGTCAAGGCTGTATATTGTCACCCTGCTTAATTTACTTATATACAGAGTACATCATGAGAAATGCTGAGCTGGAAGAAGCAGAATCTGGAGTCATGATTGCCGGGAGAAATATCAATAACCTCAGATATGCAGATGACACCACCCTTATGGCAGAAAGTAGGGGGAACTAAAAAGCCTCTTGATGAAAGTGAAAGAGAGTGAAAAAGTTGGCTTAAAGGTCAACATTCAGAAAACTAAGATTATGGCATCTGGCCCCATCACTTCATGGGAAAGAGATGGGGAAGCAGTGGAAACAGTGGCAGACTTTATTTTTTAGGGCTCCAAAATCATTGCGGATGGTGATTGCAGCCATGAAATTAAAAGATGCTTACTCCTTGGAAGGAAAGTTATGACCAACCTAGATCCAAAAGCAGAGACATTACTTTGCCAACAAAGGTCCGTCTAGTCAAGGCTATGGTTTTTCCTGTGGTTATGTATGGATGTGAGAGTTGGACTGTGAAGAAAGCTGAGCACCGAAGAACTGATACTTTTGAACTGTGTTGTTGGAGAAGACTCTTGAGAGTCCCTTGGACTGCAAGGAGATCCAACCAGTCCATTCTAGTATGGCAAAACCAATACAGTATTGTAAAGTAAACTAAAGTAAAAATAAAAATTAAAAAACAAACAAACAAACAAAAAATAAATAGAAGAAAGTGAAAATGTTAAAATAAAGAGACACAGATGTGTATAACGGACTTTTGGATTCAGAGGGAGAGGGAGAGGGTGGGATGATTTGGGAGAATGACATTCTAACATGTATACTATCATGTGAATTGAATGGCCAGTCTATGTCTGACGCAGGATGCAGCATGCTTGGGGCTGGTGCATGGGGATGACCCAGAAAGATGTTATGGGGAGGGAGGTGGGAGGGGGGTTCATGTTTGGGAATGCATGTAAGAATTAAAGATTTTAAAATTTAAAAAATAAAAAAGAAAAAAATAAATAAATAAATAAATAAATAAATAAATAAAAGGAGATCAGCCCTGGGTGTTCTTTGGAAGGACTGATGCTAATGCTGAAACTCCAGTTCTTTGGCCACCTCATGCGAAGAGTTGACTCATTGGAAAAGACTGATGCTGGCACGGATTGGGGGCAGGAGGAGAAGGGGAGGACAGAGGATGAGATGGCTGGATGGCATCACCGACTCCATAGAAGTGAGTTTGAGTGAACTCCGGGAGTTGGTGATTGACAGGGAGGCGTGGCGTGCTGGGGTTCACGGGGTTGCAAAGAGTCGGACACAACTGAGTGACTGAACTGAACTGAGCTGATACAGTACAGTGACTGAACTGAACTGATACACATACAAAGTTTACATGTATTGAAACTATATAAAGTATATTTGCATATATTTGCTATACCCATTCAGCAGATTATACCAGACAACTATCTCTCAGAGAAAAGATTTATTTAAAAAAAAAACAGCTGGCCAGAAAAGAAAGCAAAGTTGATTTAGCTGAGAGCAATGGTCTTTATTTCCCTGAGTTTCAAGACTATTTCCTTCCCCTTATGGCCTCTGTCAAAAAGTACCAGGAAGCAATGACTTTCTTTTTTAAAAATTCTTTGCTTCTCTATCACATATTTCTAAAATTCCACCAGAATATGATTATCTTTTTTAATAGAATGTCCTTTGGGAATAGTCATGAGTCAATCATAAAATGTTTAATATTCTCTTTCAGTGTGATTCGTTATTTGAGCCTTATTTTCCTCCCTTCTTGCTTCTTTCCTTTGTTTTTTATAATATCATGGGACCCTGCAAGGTGTAACCTCCCTAACCATCAGGAGGACCAGGTTCTTAATGCTACGGTTCCACCTCCATGACCTGAGTCAATCAATTCTTTATTTATGAGTTCCCTCATCTCACAGACGGAAGGATCAGCCCTGGTTATCGCTAAGGCAGTTTTCACTTCTAACATTTCTGGGATTCAGAAAAACTTTGACTGAGTTTCAAACCTGAGCAATCAGTAGTTTAATCTTTGGAGAAGCTATTACAGCAAAAAACTAACTTAAGTTTTTCATCCCAGTGTGAGACAGACTCCAAGACCCAATATATTAACTAATCTTCTCTCTAACAAGATGCTTTGGGCATTATTAAGACTGATTGAGTGTCCAGAGATGGGCGATTACTAACATTGGAATAAATCATTTGCCTCACTCCTAAACAAGTTTCAGAGGAACTAATTAATGAAGGCAGTTTTAAATAAGAAAACTTCTTGGGTGATCATTGCTGTTCAACTCTGAAATGTAGCTCTTGAGGCCTGATACAGTGAGGCAGCAAAAAACTGACCCCGGGGGAATCACAATGTCTTTGTAAATTAACGTAAGGTGCAGACTAGTTCTTTCTAGCACTGTAAGTTTATTGATTGTTATCCTAGCTTCTTGAAGTTAGATTGTTTGCCTTACAAAACAAACAAAAGAACAATTTATTCCCATTTAGCAAAAACTGGCAAAGGTGGAAGATTCAATTCCTTTATAAAAATCAGAAGATATAGAAAAGGCTGTAATTCAAACTCTTTGCTAGTTGGGGAACATGGGTCCTAGTCTTCAAAAGCTACGTATTTTGTTATTCCCATTACATGACACTATAGAAAAGGCAGAAATGTACAGACGGAGAAAGATCACTGATTGTCCGGGGTTTGGAGGAGGGTAGATACATAAAGTAGGTGAAGCGCAGAGACGTCACATTAGAAAAACTAAGAAAAAAGTGCACGGGCTCTCTCTGTGTTATTCCTCATACTTCTGTCTCATATTCCTCAGAGTTATTTCTCATTATTTCATCTACAGTTATCTCAAAATAAAAACTTAATTAAAAACAAAACAGTGTGTGTGCCGCAGGAGGACACTTTAGGTTGGAACACCAGCTCTTGATCTCCAGCAAGTTACTTAAAACCCCCGAGTTTCTGTTTCTTCAAGCGTAGCTGCAAGCTAGTGGTGCCCACAGTCAGGAGTCACATGGGGTAGTGTACATAATGTGCCTAGAGGATAGCAAGCGCTCAATAAATATTACGTCTCCTTCCTGCTTAACCATCACTGCTCTTCTCTCCCAGGCTATTGCACTAGCTCCTACCTGGTTGCATCCCCTCTAGACGCTCTGACCATCCTACACAAAGCCACCTTTCCAACAGGGTAGCCCTAACGTGACAAAAATTAGCCTCTTTCTAGAGAATAATGTTCAAACTCACTAAACCAATTAGATACGACTCCGTCTATTTTTCTACTCACATCCCACACCACGCGACTTCACCGTTCCCATAATCTCAGCTAAAGGTGACTCCTATTTTGTCACGTCACCAGGCCCCTCCTCGGGTCATTCCCATCACCTGCTATCCCTCTCATCACCGCTGGACATCCAAACCCTACCTTCAGGCCCATCTCAAAGGGCACCTCGTCCACAACGACTATTTACTGCCTAGTCTAACACACAGTGAGAATTCCTTCCTTCTACCCTTCCTTCCTTTGAGTCTTCATCAAACCCTGTGTTTCCTTCTTATGACTATTGACAATTCTGTCATAACTTTTAGTCATTATATGTTAGCCATGCTTTAATCGATTGGGACTTTCCTAAGGATAGAAACTATATTTTTCCTGGTTATTTTTATTAATAGCAACAATAAAGGCCAACAAATGATAGTATCTTAAGTTTAGTAAATAAGCCCTATTTTGTTGCTCAGAAATGGTTGTAATTCTATTTTATAAATGTGAAAATGAAGCCCTTCTGGGAGCAAGGTATCTGGAGGTTAAAGAAAAATTAACGACAAAGTTCAGTCTGATACTCTCCCCTTTGACTTCCTAGCCAGTAAGCTTCCCAGACCAATATCTTCTTACTCTTACTGGGACAAGATCACCAGTTCTGTGTTGTCAACGTTGTCAACAGTCCGTATGCCCTCAGGATTCCCACATGAACACTTACACATTCGCCAGAGTATTAGTTTCATCTCACTTTTACAAAACAAAACTATGCAAAGATTATAGTCATTTAACTTTCCCAGCCCCATCTTCTATTCCCATTGTTCTTTTCCCACCAAAGTGTGCATAAGCCCAGAATCTCCTAAAAGCCCTTAGAAGTACCTCATCAAGGGCAAAATCCATGCCATAAGGGCCTCAAGTTTAAACAAGTAAATCAAAGTATGAGAAGAGAATGGTGAATGTGTCTTTTATACAGAGAAATACTAAGTTAGAAATTGGAAGTCTATAAATTGGCAAGGGAATGCTTAAAGCATTGTTATTGACTGATACTGAATGATAAATATGTGAAAGAGGCTAATTTTCAAATCCCAATCTCAATTAAAAATAAATAAAAGGAGAGTTACTACCCTCGAAAAGGACAATAAAGAATTAAGTGGACATTCTTAAGGGTATTCTAGGATCCTTTTAAAGTAGACATTATAAAAACATACTCATTATAAACAGCTTAAACAACATAGAAACATAGGAAATATTTTTCAATGATCTCATCACACAAATATAACTGCTATTAAGTTAGGTGGTTCACTTCTGATCTTCCTTGTTTTCAGCCTTTCTCCCCTGTTTCGTGTTTTGAAAACATCTGTATAACATTTTATTTTTACTACATATTTAGCCAGAGAATGATATCTTTGCAATTTATAAACACTTGTTTAAGACTGGCAATAGCTGAAATATATTTTTATATATAAGACAATGCTACAGTTCTTTGGGTTTAAGTATTCAACAGAGAAAAATTATTATTTTAGTAGTTGATCATTCCATCTGTAGCCAGGTGCATCTGAGCCCAAAGCTTGTACTTTTAAGAATGAAATTCATAAAAGCCATTTTAAAATAATTTTGAGGTTCTCATTTTTAGTTTTTGTTTTTTTTAGAGAAAAGGTAGAGACCTGGCTACTTCTTTAAGGCAGAACATACACCCTTATTCTGTACAAATCCTGTCAATCAACTTTTTAAAAAAATCATAGTAAAAGAACATAAACATATATAAAATTATCATTTTAACGATTCAGTGTATAATTGACATTATACATAATTGACAGTGTAAGTGTTCTTCCCTGGAGAATCCCAGGGATGGGGGAACCTGGTGGGCTGCTGTCTATGGGGTCGCACAGAGTCGGACATGACTGAAGCAACTTAGCAGCAGCAGCAGCAGCAGCAAGTGACATTAAGTAAATAACACCGTCATACAACCATTGCTGCCATCCAACTCCAGAATTAGTTTTTCATCATTTGAAACTAAAACCTGTACCTATCAAACCATAACTCCATACTGTCCCCTCCCCTACCTGCTGCTGACCACTATTCTATTTTCCATCTCTGTGAATTTGACTACTGAGCTTCCCTGCTGCTGCTAAGTCGCTTCAGTCGTGTCCAACTCTGTGCGACCCCATAGACGGCAGCCCACCAGGCTCCCCTGTCCCTGGAATTCTCCAGGCAAGAACACGGAAGTGGGTTGCCATTTCCTTCTCCAATGCATGAAAGTGAAAAGTGAAAGGGAAGTCGCTCAGTCTTAGCTTCCCAGGTGGCGCTAATGGTGAAGAACTCTCCTGCCAATGCAGGAGATGTAAGAGACACAGGTTTGATTCCTGGGTTGGGAAGATCCCCTGGAGAAGGAAACGGCAACCCGCTCCAGTATTCTTGCCTGGAGGGTCCCATGTACAGAGGAGCCTGGCAGGCGACAGTCCATAGCGTCACACAGTCAGACAGAACTGAAGCGACTTAGCACAAGTACCTCACATAAGTCAAATTATACAATATTTGTCCATTTGTGTCTGGCTTATTTCACTAAACTGAATGTTTTAAATTTCATTCATGTGATAGCATGTATCAAAATCCCATTCCTTTATAAGGCTGAATAATATTCCACAATATGGATATCCACCTGCAACGCAGGAGACCCAAATTCTATTCCTGGGTTGGGAAGATCCGCTGGAGAAGGAATAGGCTACCCACTCCAGTATTCTTGGGCTTCCCTTGTTTCTCAGCTGGTAAAGAATCCACCTGCAATGTGGGAGACCTGGGTTCAATCCCTGGGTTGGGAAGATACACTGGAGAAGGGAAAATCTACCCACTTCAATATTCTGGCCTGGAGAATTCCATGGACTGTACCGTCCATTGGGTCGCAAAGAGTTGGACACAACTGAGCAAATTTCACTTTCATTTTTCACTATACAGAGCTATCACTTTGATTACCCATTTATTTGTCAATGGATATTTGGGGGGGGGTTCCACATTTTTGACTATGAGGAATACTCCAGCTATTGTCAGTAACCTTCTTAGCCATGCAAGGACAAAGCAAAGATTTTCTGCAGAAATTAGGATGAATATGATAATATAAAATATTGGCTAGTTTATGAATATTCATTTCACAAATACTACTAAGCACCAACTCTGTAGCAGGCATTCAACTAGGGGGACAGTGCTGAATGAAAACAGCTTTTTGATTAAAGTACAAAGTACAAGCATGCTTAGAAATATCGGGACAAAGACGGGGAGCTGGCCACACACACCTGGAAACCTCCTCAGGTACAATAAGGAAGGCAGTTTGCAAAGAGTGCTCTGATGGCCTTCCCCCCACAGGACCCCAAGGAGACTAACTCCGACATCCTCTGCTTCATTCTCTGCTTTGCCATCGTATGCTAATCTGGTTAATCCAGGCACCTGAAGAACTGTCTCCATGGCCCCATTGTGGATAAGGGCCATGGTACAGCAGGATAGGTCTGTGGAGAGGCAGTCAGGCAGGAAGGGGTAAATATTGTGTCTGGTGAAATTTCCTGGCAAATACAGGTCCACCTGGGCTCCCAAATCTGTCTTCACATTCATCAGAAACATGTGCACCTTTAGCTGACTTGTCATTTTACTGACATCTAAGTGAACTCCGGGAGTTGTTGATGGACCGGGAGGCCTGGAATGCTGCTATTCATGGGGTCACAAAGAGTCGGACACGACTGAGCGACTGAACTCACTCACTAACTAACTAAACTGACTAACTAAAGCTGCAACGTGACTATCTACCACCACGTGAACATTCCAGTTTAGACAGTCATCAGCTTTTGGAATGTGCTCTATGCGAACATAAGGCTGGGTTTGAAATTCATTTGCATTGTAACAGGAAGTCTCAACACTGTGTTGAGAAAATGAAGGGAGAAAATGAAGAAGAGCTTTAACATCATCTCGTTAAATTTAATATCAGGCCCTCTAAGTATTTGAATCAGGCAAAAGCTAAATTTCAAATTATTATTATGGATAAAATTGATAGGGCTTCTCTGGTGGCTCAGATGGTAAAGAATTTGCCTGCAGTGCAAGAGACCTGGGTTCGATACTTGGGTGGGAAGATCCCCTGGAGAAGGAAATGGCAACCCACTCCAGTATTCTTGCCTAGGAAGTCCCATGAACAGAGGACCCTGGGGGGCTACAGTCCATGGGATCACAAAGAGTCTGACATGACTTAGTGACTAAACAACACCCACAAATAAAACAGATAACTGATGAGAACTGGCTACATAGCCCAGGAAACTCGGCTCCATGCTCTGTGGTGAAATAACTGGGAAGAAAATCCAAAAAAGAGGAGATAATATGCATATGTAGAGCTGATTCATTTTGCTGCATAGCAGAAACTAGCAAAACAGTGAAAAGCAACTATACTCCAATAAAAAAATTAAATAATTTTTTTAATTTAAAACATTATTCTTCAGAAATTTTTCATTGTCATTTCAACTGAAAAAGCTGAGGTAAACTGTTGGAAGCAAACTCAAGTTTTCCATTCAATAATTTGGAAAAAAAATTATGATTTTTATACAAATTCAAATCACCTTTCTTATCATTTTGAATTGTATTTGTTTCATTAAAATATGATATTTGAAAATAATTTGAAAATAATATAATATCCCACTTGGATACCCCAGTCATTTCCCAGTGTCTTCAGGGTGCTGAACAGTTAACATGTTTCTTTATGTTACCATGACATGAAATCTATTCAGCTCTATGATGACTACTTATATGTGTCAATTTGGCTGGGTCACAATGCCCATCTGTGGCCAAACATTCTTCTAGATGATTCTGTGAGGTGTTTTGGGATAAGAATAACATTCAAATCAGTGAACTTTGAATCAGATTGCCCTCCAGCATGTGGATGGGCACCATCTAGTCAGTTGAAGGCTTGAATAAAATAAAATACTGATCTTTCCTGAACAAGAGAGAATCCTGTGGCAGACTCCTTTCAGATTTGAAATTTCAGCATTGGATTTTCCTGTGTCTTCAGCTTGATGGTTGGACTTGAATTACAACAACAACTCTTTCCTGAATCTCCACCCTATAGAATTTGTACTTGCCAGCCTCCATAATATCATGAGTTCATTACTTAAAATAAATGTCATTCTACTTATACACACACATGCTATTGGGTCTGTTTCTCTGGAGGACCCTGACTAATACAAACACAAATGACCACATCACACAGCTAGAGTTCCTTAGGTAACAAGACACTATTCTGGTTACCTCACAAAAATTAACTATGTAACTACTATTATTATCATTTTCACTCTATATATGTGTTTACAGAAGCTCAGAGATATTAAGTAACTTGCCCAGGTTTACACAGCTATTAAGTAGAAAAGTAAGAATATAAACCCAAGTTCTGTTTTAATGTATATGATCTTAATATGTATTAATAATATACTTCTTCTCTAGATCTGAATAAGAATAGTGTTTTTCAAACTTCAAGTTATATTAGTGGGAGTAAAATCACTGTGCATGGAGATTGCAGGCATCAAATTAAAAGAGACTTGCTTCTTGGAAGAAAAGCTATAACAAACCTAGATAGCATATTAAAAGGCAGAAACATCACTTTACCTACAAATGTTCATATAGTCAAGGCTATGGTTTTTCCAGTAGTCATGTACAGATGTGAGAATTGGACCATAAACATGGCTGAGCACTGAAGAATTGATCCTTTTGAACTGTGATGCTGGAGAAGACTCTTGAGAGTCCCTTAGACTGCAAGGAGATCAAACCAGTCAGTCCTAAAGGAAATCAACCCCAAATATTCGTTGGAAGGATTAATACTGAAGCTAAAGCTCCAATACTTTGGCCACCTGATGTGAAGAACTGACTTATTAGAAAAGACCCTGATGCCGGGAAAAATTGAGGGCAGGTGGATAAGGAGGCAACCGAGGATGAGATGGTTGGATGGCATCACCAACTCAATGGACATGAGTTTGAGTAAACTCCAGGAGTTGGTGATGGACAGGGAGGCGTGGCGTACTGCAGTCCCTGGAGTTCCAAAGAGCTGGACACGACTGAGTGACTGAACTGAACTGAACTATTCAATTTTATTTCTTTATTCTATTCTATTCCTTTAAACAATTCTATTCTATTCTGTCCTACAAAACTGATTTTACTAACATTCCCATTGTTGTTGTTCAGTCACTAAGTCGTGTCCAGCTCTTTGGAACCCCGTGGACTGCAGCCTGTCAAGCTTCCTGTCCTTCACTGTCTCCTGGAATTGGCTCAAACTCACGTCAATATATGGTCAAATCTATCAGGTTTTTTCTACAGTTATTTTAAGCTTAAAAATGCACCACTACCCCTATGCATCTTTACTGGTATTATGTTACACTTATGTTTACCCATCATGATTTTCAAACCGAGCCCCAGAAAATATCCATTAAATATACGTACCACATCTTTTTTACTCATTTATCCATTTATGAACAGTTAGGTTGCTTCCATATCTAGGCTATGCAGATAACGCTTCTATGAACATTAGGGTGCATAAGTCTTTTCAAATAAGTGTTTTTGTTTTCTTAGGATAGATGCCCAGGGATGGAATTGTCAGATTGTATGGTAGTCCTATTTTTAATCTTTTGAGGAAATTCTGCATTGTTTTTCATAGTGGTTGCTTTAATTTACAGCCCTATCCACATGCACAAAGCGTTCCCTTTCTTCACATTTCACCAACACTTGTTATTTCTTGTCTTTTTTAGTTTGCCATTCTAACAGGCGTGGGGTGATACCTCACTGTGGTTTTACGCAACCATAAAAAAAATGAAAATTTGCCATTTGTTACAACATGGATGGACCTGGAAGGTTTAATGTTTAGTGAGATAAATTAGATAGAAAAAGACAAATGCTGTACATTTTCTCACACACACACACATATAATTTTACTCCATTCCATCAGAAAGTCTTTCAAGCTTGAAATGCCTTAGAGATAAGCCCAAGGGTCTGTGTTACTCTAAACTGGCTCTGTGGACCATTCCATTTGTCACAGTTGAACACAAATAGATCTTTACTTCATGAGATACATATAACTCCTTGTATTAAGGCCATTCCCAAAACTGGTGTGTATAGCCAAGGCTTTCATTCCATTTATGAGGTTGAACATAAAACCCCACATCATTTATTTGACCGACTCCAATTGATCAGAGCTAAAGGTGCAAACAATGGCATTTTAAAAGTCCAATTCCAAGGAGTCAGCAGAGAAAGAAAATAGATATACAGAGTTTTTATGAAAAATAGTAGCTGATACTAAATAATAAACTTTTTCTGAAAATAATTGGATTATGAGGTGGCTGAGAGAAATCAAATTAAATGAGCTGTGGATTTGAACTATAACTTTGGCTTATTATACAGAAAAGATCACATACAAGGCTTAATGAATCCACACTGCTTGACAAGATGAATGAATAATTGGATGGATGAGTGGATAAAGGGGTACCACTGCATCCTGAAATGCTTGCTAGAGGCCTGGAACCTTAGGAATTCACAGTGTGTCATTTTATTTTATTTTATTATTTTTATTTTTTTATTTTTACTTTATTTTACTTTACAATACTGTATTGGTTTTGCCATACATTGACATGAATCCACCATGGGTGTATACAAGCTCCCAATCCTGAATCCCCCTCCCACCTCCCACCCCATATTATCACTCTGGATCATCCCCATGCCCCAGCCCTAAGCATCCTGTATCCTGTATCCAACATAGACTGGCACTTCGTTTCTTACATGATACTATACACGTTTCAATGCCATTCTCCCAAATCATCCCACCCTCTCCCTCTCCCACAGAGTCTGAAAGTCCGTTCTATATATCTGTGTCTCTTTCACTGTCTCCCATACAGGGTCATCATTACCATCTTTCTAAATTCCGTATATATGTGTCAGTATACTGTATTGGTGTTTTTCTTTCTGGCTTATTTCACTCTGTATAATCGGCTCCAGTTTCATCCATCCATCTCATTAGAACTAACTCAAATGTATTCTTTTTAATGGCTGAGTAATACTCCATTGTGTATATGTACCACAGCTTTCTTATCCATTCATCTGCTGATGGACATCTAGGTTGTCTCCATGTCCTGGCTATTATAAACAGTGCTGCAATGAACATTGGGGTACATGTGTCTCTTTCAATTCTGGTTTCCTTGGTGTGTATGCCCAGAAGTGGGATTGCTGGGTCATAAGACAGCTCTATTTGCAATTTTTTTAAGGAATCTCCACACTGTTTTCCATAGTGGCTGTAATAGTTTGCATTCCCACCAACAGTGTTAGAGGGTTCCCTTTGTCCACACCCTCTCCAGCATTGCTTGTAGACTTTTGGATCGTAGCCATTCTGACTGGTGTGAAATGGTACCTCATTGTGGTCTTGATTTGCATTTCTCTGATAATGAGTGATGTTGAGCATCTTTTCTTGTGTTTGTTAGCCATCCATATGTCTTCTTTGGAGAAATACCTATTCAGTTCTTTGGCCCATTTTTTGATTGGGTCGTTTATTTTTCTGGAGTTGAGCTGCATAAGTTGCTTGTATATTTTTGAGATTATTTGTTTGTCAGTTCCTTCATTTGCTATTGTTTTCTCCCATTCAGAAGGCTGTCTTTTCACCTTGCTTATAGTTTCCTTTGTTGTGCAGAAGCTTTTAATTTTAATTAGATCCCATTTGTTTATTTTTGCTTTTATTTCCAGTATTCTGGGAGGTGGATCATAGAGGATCCTGCTGTGATTTATGTCTGAGAGTGTTTTGCCTATGTTCTCTCTAGGAGTTTTATAGTTTCTGGTCTTGCATTCAGATCTTTAATCCATTTTGAGTTTATTTTTGTGTGTGGTGTTAGAAAGTGATCTAGTTTCACTCTTTTACAAGTGGTTGACCAGTTTTCCCAGCACCACTTGTTATAGAGATTGTTTTTACTCCATTGTATATTCTTGCCTCCTTTGTCGAAGATAAGGTGTCCATAGGTGTGTGGATTTATCTCTGGGCTTTCTATTTTGTTCCATTGATCTATATGTCTGTCTTTGCGCCAGTACCATACTGTCTTGATGACTGTGGCTTTGTAGTAGAGCCTGAAGTCAGGCAAGTTGATTCCTCCAGTTCCATTCTTCTTTCTCAAGATTGCTTTGGCTATTCGAGGTTGTTTTGTATTTCCATACAAATCTTGAAATTATTTGTTCTAGTTCTGTGAAAAAGATGGCTGGTAGCTTGATAGGGATTGCATTGAATCTGTAGATTGCTTTGGGTAGTATGTTCATTTTCACTATATTGATTCTTCCAATCCATGACCATGGTATATTTCTCCATCTATTAGTGTCCTCTTTGATTTCTTTCATCAGTGTTTTATAGTTTTTGATATATAGGTCTTTTGTTTCTTTAGGTAGGTATATTCCTAAGTATTTTATTCTTTTCATTGCAATGGTGAATGGAATTGTTTCCTTAATTTCTTTTTCTACTTTCTCATTATTAGTGTATAGGAATGCAAGGGATTTCTGTGTGTTGATTTTATATCCTGCAACTTTACTATATTCATTGATGAGCTCTAGTAATTTTCTGGTGGAGTCTTTAGCATTTTCTATGTAGAGGATCATGTCATCTGCAAACAGTGAGAGTTTTACTTCTTCTTTTCCAATTTGGATTCCTTTTATTTCTTTTTCTGCTCTGATTGCTGTGGCCAAAACTTCCAGAACTATGTTGAATAGTAGCGGTGAAAGTGGGCACCCTTGTCTTGTTCCTGACTTTAGGGAAATGCTTTCAATTTTTCACCATTGAGGATCATGTTTGCTGTGGGTTTGTCATAGATAGCTTTTATTATGTTGAGGTATGTTCCTTCTATTCCTGCTTTCTGGAGAGTTTTTATCATAAATGGATGTTGAATTTTGTCAAAGGCCTTCTCTGCATCTGAGATAATCATGCGGCTTATATTTTTCAATGTGTTAATGTGGTGAATTACATTGATTGATTTGCGGATATTGAAGAATCCTTGCATCCCTGGGATAAAGCCCACTTGGTCATGGTGTAAGATCTTTTTAATGTGTCGTTGGATTTTAATTGCTAGAATTTTTTTTGAGGATTGTTGCATCTATGTTCATCAGTGATATTGGCCTATAGTTTTCTTTCTTTGTGGCGTCTTTGTCAGGTTTTGGTATTAGGGTGATGGTGGCCTCATAGAATGAGTTTGGAAGTTGACCTTCCTCTGCAATTTTCTGGAAGAGTTTCAGTAGGATAGGTGTTAGCTCTTCTCGAAATTTTTGGTAGAATTCAGCTGTGAAGCCTTCTGGACCTGGGCTTTTGTTTGCTGGAAAATTTCTGATTACAGTTTCAATTTCCATGCTTGTGATGGGTCTGTTAAGATTTTCTATTTCTTCCTGGTTCGGTTATGGAAAGTTGTACCTTTCTAAGAATTTGTCCATTTCTTCCGCATTGTCCATTTTATTGGCGTATAATTGCTGATAGTAGTCTGTTATGATCCTTTGTATTTCTGTTGTCTGTTGTAATCTCTCCATTTTCATTTCTAATTTTATTGATTTGATTTTTCTCTGTTTCTTGATGAGTCTAGCTAATGGTTTGTCAATTTTATTTATCCTTTCAAAGAACCAGCTTTTGGATTTGTTGATTTTTGCTGTGGTCTCTTTTGTTTCCTTTGCATTTATTTCTGCCCTAATTTTTAAGATTTCTTTCCTTCTACTAAATCTGGGGTTCTCCATTTCTTCCTTTTCTAGTTGCTTTAGGTGTAGAGTTAGGTTATTTATTTGACTTGTTTCTTGTTTTTTGAGGTATGCCTGTATTGCTATGAACTTTCCTCTAAGCACTGCATTTATAGTGTCCCACAGGTTTGGGGTTGTTGTGTTTTCATTTTCATTCATTTCTATGCATAATTTGATTTCTTCTGTGATTTGTTGGTTATTCAGAAGCGTGTTGTTCAGCCTCCTTATGTTGGGATTTTTAGTAGTTTTTCTCCTGTAATTGAGATCTAATCTTAATGCATTATGGTCAGAAAAGATGCTTGGAATGATTTTTATTTTCTTGAATTTATCAAGGTTAGATTTATGGCCCAGGATGTGATCTATCCTGGAAAAGGTTCCGTGAGCACTTGAGAAAAAGTTGAAATTCATTGTTTTGGGGTGAAATGTCCTATAGATGTCAATTAGATCTAACTGGTCTAATGTATCATTTAAAGTTTGTGTTTCTTTGTTAATTTTCTGTTTAGTTGACCTGTCCATAGGTGTGAGTGGAGTATTAAAGTCTTCCACTATTATTGTGTTATTGTTAATTTCCCCTTTCATGCTTGTTAGCATTTGTCTTACATATTGTGGTGTCCTATGTTGGGTGCATATATATTTATAATTGTTATATCTTCTTCTTGGATTGATCCTTTTATCATTATGTAGTGGCCTTCTTTGTCTCTCTTCACAGCCTTTGTTTTAAAGTCTATTTTATTGGAGATGAGTATTGCTACTCCTGCTTTCTTTTGGTCTCTATTTGTGTGGAATATCTTTTCCAGCCCTTCACTTTCAGTCTGTTTGTGTCCCTTGTTTTGCGGTGGGTCTCTTGTAGGCAGCATATATAGGGATCTTGGTTTTGTATCCATTCAGCCAGTCTTTGCCTTTTGGTTGAGGCATTAAACCCATTTATGTTTAAGGTAATTATTGATAAGTGTGATCTCGTTGCCATTTACTTTATTGTTTTGGGTTCGGGTTTATATGCCCTTTTTGTGTTTCCTGTCTAGAGAATATCCTTTAGTATTTGTTGGAGAGCTGGTTTGGTGGTGCTGAATTCTCTCAGCTTTTGCTTGTCTGTAAAGCTTTTGATTTCTCCTTCATATTTGAATGAGATCCTTGCTGGGTACAGTAATCTGGGCTGTAGGTTATTGTCTTTCATCACTTTAAGTATGTCTTGCCATTCCCTCCTGGCCTGGAGAGTTTCTATTGAAAGTTCAGCTGTTATCCTTATGGGAATCCCCTTGTGTGTTATTTGTTGTTTTTCCCTTGCTGCTTTTAATATTTGTTCTTTGTGTTTGGTCTTTGTTAATTTGATTAATATATGTCTTGGGGTGTTCCGCCTTGGGTTTATCCTGTTTGGAACTCTCTGTGTTTCTTGGACTTGGGTGATCCTTTCCTTCCCCATTTTAGGGAAGTTTTCAACTATTATCTCCTCAAGAATTTTCTCATGGTCTTTCTTTTTGTCTTCTTTGTCTGGGATTCCTATAATTCGAACGTTGGAGTGTTTCAGATTGTCCTGGAGGTCTCTGAGGTTGTCCTCATTTCTTTTAATTCGTTTTTCTTGTTTCCTCTCTGATTCATTTATTTCTACCATTCTATCTTCTATTTCACTAATCCTATCTTATGCTTCTGTTACTCTATTATTTGTTGCCTCCAGGGTGTCTTTGATCTCATTTATTGCATTATTTATTATATATTGACTCTTTTTTATTTCTTCTAGGTTCTTGTCAAACCCTTCTTTCATCCTCTCAATCCTTGTCTCCAGGCTATTTTTCTGTGATTCCATTTTGATTTCAAGATTTTGGATCATTTTCACAATCAATATTCAGAATTCTTTCTCAGGTAGATTCCCTATCTCCTCCTCTTTGGTTTGGTTTGGTAGGCATTTCTCCTGTTCCTTTACCTGCTGGGTATTCCTCTGTCTCTTCATCTTGGTTATACTGCTGCATTTGAGGTGGCCTTTCTATATTCTGTGGAGTTCTCTTTATTATGGAGTTTCCTCACTGTGGGTGGGGTTGTATCAGTGGCTTGTCAAGGTTTCTTGGTTAGGGAGGCTTGTGTTGGAGTTCTGGTGGGTGGAGCTGGATTTCTTCTCTCTGGAGTGCTATGAATTGTCCAGTAATCAGTTGTGAGACGTCAATGGTTTTGGAGTAGTTTTGAGCTGCCTGTATATTGAAGCTCAGGGGTGTGTTCCTGTGTTGCTGGAGGATTTGCATGGTATGTCTTGCTCTGAAACTTGTTGGCCCTTGGGTGGTGCTTGGTTTCAGTGTAGGTATGGAGGCGTTTGATGAGCTCCTGTTGATTAATGTTCTCTGGATTCAGGATTTCTCTGATGTTCTTAGGATTTGGACTCAAGCCTCCTGTTTCTGGTTTTCAGTTTTATTTTTACCCTAGCCTCAGGACTTCTCCATCTATAGAGCACTGATGATAAAGCATCTAGGTTAAAGATGAAAGGTTTCTCCACATTGAGGGTCACCCATAGAAGTTCACTGAGTTACATGGAGAAGAGAAGAGGGAGAGGGTAGTTAGAGGTGACTGGAATGAGATAAGGTGGGATCAAAAGAGGAGAGAGCAAGCTAGCCAGTAATCACGTCCTTATGTACGCTCCACAATCCGGACCACTCAGAGGTGTTCACGGAGTTATACAGGGAAGAGGAGAGGGAGGAAGTAGACAGAGGTGGCCAGGAGGATAAAAGAGGGAAATGAAAGGGAGAGAGAGAGATCTGGCCAGTAACCAGTTCCCTGAGTGTTCTCCATCGTCTGGAACACACAGAGATTCACATGGTTGGGTAGAGAAGAGAAGGGGGAGGGAGGAGACAGAGAACATCTGGTGGAGAAAAAGGAGAGTCCAAAGGAGGGGAGAGTGGTCAAGCCAGTAATCTCACTCTCAGGTAAAATTGGGTACTGAAGATTGGGTTTTTACATGTACAAAATTGACAACAAATACCAAAAGCAAAGATTAAAAGTCTGGAGTAGAGATTGGATTTTCAAAAATACAATATTAAAGAAAAGAAGAAGAAGAGGAAAAAAAGAAAGAAAAAAAACAAACAAAAAACAAAGCCACAAGAATTATTTAAAATAATAATTAGAGAAATAGAGTACTTAAAATTTTAAGAAAGTTAAAAAAAAAAAAAGAAAAAACAATCACGCAACCCCATCAACTCAAAAAAAAAAAAAGATTGTAAAAGTAGTAAAGGTATACTGGCCCTTTCTCTGGTGTTGTGGGCTGTGTGGGGTCACTTCCAAGGCGGTTCCCTCTGTTTAACTTCCTCTGTTTCCTGGTCTCTTCAGTGTCTGATTTCCATCTTGACACAGGGAGGGCGGTGGTGGACAACTAGGTTCACTATTCAGTCACGCTGTGGGGAGGGAGGGATGCTGCAAACAAATATTACTGGCGTGTGCTTGCAGTGTCTCATTCACTCTGGGCTTGCCCCTGCTCGCGGTGCACACTGCTCAGGCTCTATGTAGCTCCGCGGGGGAACCATCTGAGGCCAGCCCTAGGCTTCATGCACCTCCCCAGTCTAAGCCGCTCAGGCTCAGCGCTCAGGAAGCCCGCAGAGGCACAGATTTGGTTGGGCCTGCATTTTGTGCCCTTCCCAGGTCCGGGTATCTCAGGAGTTCGGTGAGCGCAATCGCTGTGACTATGGCCTTTCCCTGTTGCTCAGTTTTCTGGATGTACCGCTGGCATTCCTTCTCAGGTGGGTGATGACTGTCCAGAACCCCCAGAAGTCTTAGTTAACAAAGAAGCCTGCTTGCATTTTGGTAAGTAATGTCTCTCTTGGGCTACGATTGCCCCCTTCCAGCCCTTAGGGCTCTGGCTGCCTGTCACCAGAGGGGGATGGTCTTCAGCCGGCTATTTCTGATCCATCCTTTGTTCTGTGCGAGGTCCTGGTGGTGTCTTATGTTCGAGCGTTTCGCCTGGTAGCTATCCCACAGTCGGGTTTGCTAGCCCAAGTGAGTTTGCTCTGTCCACGCACAGGGCGTTCCGGCAGATTCTCAAAAAAGCACTGCAGCCCGCACCTTCCGCAGCCCAATTCTTAAAAAGCACTGCCGGCTGTGCCTCCCGCTCCTCCCTGCCCAGCCCCCACTTGCTACTGGCGGATGCAGGCATCTGCGCTGCTTTTCCGCTGGGGGAGTTACTGTTGGGCTCATAATCGGTTGGTTTTAATTATTTATTTATTTTTCCTTCCTGTTACATTGCCCTCTGTGCTTCCAAAGCTTGCCACAGACTCGACTGCAAGACTGTTTCCTGGTGTTTGGAAACTTCTCTTTTTAAGAGTCTCTTCCCGGGACGGGATTCCCTTCCCGGGACGGCGCTCCCTCCCTACCTCCTTTGTCTCTTTTTTCATCTTATTATATTTTTTCCTACCTGTTTTTGAAGCCAATGATCTGCTTTGCTGGGTGCCTGATGTCCTCTGCCAGCATTCAGAAGTTGTTTTGTGGAATTTACTCAGCATTGAAATGTTCTTTTGATGAATTTTTGAGGGAGAAAGTGGTCTCCCTGTCCTATTCCTCCGCCATCTTAGGACTGCCCCTGCACAGTCTGTCATTTTAGCTTTCTCCTCCAATTTCCTCTCTAGATAAGAATTTATGCCCTACAAAACGTCCTTTTCAACACGGCCCTATGGATGGCATCTTTGACCTTATTCCTCAAGCAATAGGTAAGTGGGTTCAACATGGGGATGCCTGCAGTGTAAACCACGGACACCACTCTGTCGAGACCCAGGGAGACCCAGGCACTAGGCCGGACATAAATAAAGAGAAGAGGGCCATACAGGATAGACACGGCTGTCCCGCATGCAGAGCAGGTAGAGGAGGCTTCGCCTCTCCCATCAGCAGAGCGGATCTTCAGGATGGGGATGAGGATGTCAGTGGAGGAGCCCAGGACAGTCAGGTCACTGTAGACGCCCTCAGCTCCAGCCACGACAAAAACCACCCACTTATTGAGACTGGTGTCAGCACACACAAGGGAAAGCAGAGGGGGCAAGTCACAGAAGAAGTGGTGAATGACATCGGGGCTGCAGAATGGAAGGCAAAAAGCATCACATGTGCATTGTGGGGTTCAGGAACCCGGTGACATAGGGACCCACCACCAGCTGGACTCAGAGTCTCTGGGATATGGCGACGGAATACAACAGTGGGTTTCGGGTGTAGCCACAGCAGCCATAGGCCACAGACACCAGAGAAAACACTCTGCTATGACAAAGAACTCAAAGCGCCCCTATTGCCAAGCACAGCCCCGGAAAGAGATGGCTTTCCGCCTCACAAAGAAGTCGGAGAGCATCTTGGGGCTCACGACAGAAGAGAAGCTCATGTCCATGGAAGACAAATGACTGTGGAAAAAGTACATGGGGCATGAAGGCGGGAATCCATCTGTATCAGAACAAGCGTACCCAAGTTTCCTGTTAGGTTGATGAGGTAGAAACTCAGAAGGAGCAGGAAAAGGCAGACCTGCAATTGAGGGCTGAAATTCAAACCTCTGAAGATGAACTCTGTGACCCTCGTGTCGCTTTCGTTAGCCAGGGACAGACTCTGGATTCCGCTGGAGAAGAGAAGAGAAATTTGGTAAGCATGTCTTCAAAAAGGGAACCCAGAAAAAATAAACTAGTCCCTAGGAGAGCATGCCAAAGCCTTTGACTGTGTGGATCACAATAAACTGTGGAAAATTCTGAAAGAGATGGGATTACCAGACCACCTAACCTGCCTCTTGAGAGACCTATATGCAGGTCAGGAAGCAACAGTTAGAAGTGGACATGGAACAACAGACTGGTTCCAAATAGGAAAAGGAGTACGTCAAGGCTGTATATTGTCACCCTGCTTATTTAACGTATATGCAGAGTGCATCATGAGAAATGCTGGGCTGAAAGAAGCACAAGCTGGAATCAAGATTGCCAGGAGAAATATCAAAACCTCAGATATGCAGATGACCCCACCCTTAGGCAGAAAGTGAAGAGGAACTAAAGAGCCTCTTGATGAAAATGAAAGAGGAGAGCGAAAAAGTTGGCTTAAAGCTCAACATTCAGAAAAAAAAAAGATCATGGCATCTGGTCCCATCACTTCATGGGAAATAGATGGGGAAATGGTGGAAGCAGTGTCAGACTTTATTTTTTGGGGCTCCAAAATCACTGCAGATGGTGACTGCAGCCATGAAATTAAAAGATGCTTACTCCTTGGAAGAAAAGTTATGACCAACCTAGATAGTATATTCAAAAGCAGAGACGTTACTTTGCTGACTAAGGTCCGTCTAGTCAAGGCTATGGCTTTCCCAGTGGTCATGTATGGATGTGAGAGTTGGACTGTGAAGAAGGCTGAGTGCTGAAGAATTGATTCGTTTGAACTGTGGTGTTGGAGAAGACTCTTGAGAGTCCCTTGGACTGCAAGGAGATCCAACCAGTCCATTCTGAAGGAGATCAGTCCTGGGTGTTCTTTGGAAGGAATGATGCTAAAGCTGAAACTCCAGTACTTTGGCCACCTCATGCGAAGAGTTGACTCATTGGAAAAGACTCTGATGCTGGGAGGGATTGGGGGCAGGAGGAGAAGGGGACGACAGAGCATGAGATGGCTGGATGGCATCATGGACTCGATGGGCATGAGTCTGAGTGAACTCCGGGAGTTGGTGGTGGACAGGGAGGCCTGGCGTGCTGCGATTCATGGGGTTGCAAAGAGTCGGACACGACTGAGCGACTGAACTGAATGGAACTGAGGAGAGCATATGACTTTTAGTTGCATGCTGTGGCTAAGGAAACAGAAGTGAAATGAGGCCAGGGCAAAGGATCAGATTTGAAGCTATAATATTACAAGGTTCCATAGGAATCCATCAATATATGGGTGAGAAAACCACAGCTTAGAAACTCAAATTCCCATAACCAATAGCAGAGAAAATGCCAGAGTAAGTATCCGGTAATTCCAACTTCAGTGATGTTTACCTGAGCTCACCAGGTGGGTATGCGCCTGGTGAAGTGATGTAGGACAGTGCAATGAAACAAGCCGAGAAGAATGAGCAGCTGCTCCGTGTTAGGCCATGTGCTGCGCACTTCGGGATTACAGCTTAAGCCTAAGTGCATGTTCTGCAGGTGCTCTGACCCTAGGAAAGTTACTTTTCTTCACCTGTGAAATAGGAGTAATAATAGTAATACCACCTTGTAAATTGCTGTGAGGATTAGATGAGTTAATGCATGCAAACATCTCACCGAGTCTTATTCAGTTTCCAGTAAGTGCAGACTGATTATTGGCATTTGTGCCTTACATGTTGTCTTTAACAAACCTGCAGGCTAAACATCATATTTCCTTTTACAGAGGAGCAAAATAAAAGTTTAATCCTTTTCCCTATACTAGTGACCGGCAGAAGTGGGCGCCGAGTATTACCTGTCAAAGCAGACTGTAATCTTTCTTTTTTCACACTGTAACAATGTCTCCTGTGTCTTCAAAAATCCTTTCATCTTAAAGAGGTTAAACATGTACATTGCAATAGGAGTACACAAAACGCATTTTGGCTTCCTATTTTTTTGAGGTTACAGCCGATGGTCATTAGTGGGAAGCCCATAGGATACTAGAAAGCTGAGTTTAAGCATCACTTTATGAAAACAGTACATGGGAGAAACCATGAGAAGAGCCTGAATTAGCCCAACTCTATACCCTCTATGTATTCTTTTTTTCACGCACTGTAAGTACGGCCTTGGTTAGGTCAGCTGATCTCTTTGAACCTGAGTTGCTTCATTCATTCAATGTGGCTGAAACCCCTGTAACTTGACCTCTCAGAGCTCTTACTCACTTAGAATGAGAGGGTTGATGTGTAAGTGCTCAGAAAACTGCACATACTTTAAATTTTTATTTGCCCAGGAATATTGGAGTTCAACATCACACTTATGCTAAGCACTTTTCCTTCACTTTTTATTTTGAAATTTATTATTCAACTTTAGCAAGGCTATACCTCTGAGGCCCAATAATATAGCTTGCATGATATTCTTCACTTTAGGGAAATTAAAGAGAAAGGTAGGATGGGCCGTCAAGCTGTCCACCTGTCACACCCACCACTTGTTTACACATTCTCCAGGATCACTCAGGCACCTCATCTCAGTCTTCCGTTTGCCCTTTGCCGAAAGCTCATCAACTCCTGTCGTCAGTCTTTGTTGCTAAGCCTTCTTTACTTTTTTTGAGGTTACAGCCAATGGTCATTAGTGGGAAGCCCATAGGATACTAGAATGCTGAGTTTAAGCATCACTTTATGGAAACGGTACATGGAAGAAACCATGAGAAGAGTCTGAATTAGCCCAACTCGATACCCTCTATGTATTCTTTTTTCATGCACTGTGAGAATGGCCTTGGTTAAGTCAGCTGGTCTCCTTGAACCTGAGTTGCTCAAGCGCTTATTCAGGCGGTGCTGGGACTTCACAGCTGAGCGGCTTTTTCCCTGGGTGCGGCGGGCGGAGGCTCCTCTCTAGCCACGGTGCTCAGGCTTCTCACTGGTCCTTCTCCTGTTGCTAAGCACAGGCTCTAGGGTGCTCGGGCCTCAGTGACTGCAGCCCATAGGCGCGACAGTTGCAGTGTGCAGACTCCACCACGGGCTCAATAGCTGTGCAGCACCCACGAAGCTGATCCACAGCATGTTAGATCTCCCCAGGTCAGAGGTCAGACCGTGTCTCCTGCACTGGCAGGCGGAGTCTTTACCATTAAACAACCAAGGAAGCCCCTGCCCAAGCCTTCTGCATGACATTTTAATTTCTCAGTTTTTCGATGTGGCTTGATGCCTAGAATAGACTACAGTGTTCCAACAGGTGAGACCACACAGGATGAGGAACTCAAGTCACTCTGGGGTTCAGAGCGCTTAGGATAACACCACCACAGCCCACAATAACCTTCTTTCAGCAAGGAGAAAGGAAGTCACCCAGATGGCTCAGACTGGAATGTGAATTGAATTCAGGGCTTTTCTTTTCCCCTGTTCCTGCTGCTAAGGCATCTCTGATCTGTTTTATACTCGTGTTATAATATTTTGATCCAACTGCAGAACCTGAACTTTTCTCTACCTAGGTTATCTCTTCTTAGACCTTCCTCAACCATCCGTCAAAGACAAGGGTCATGCCATCGTGGCCATGAGTCAAATATAAAATTTGCTTTCGATTTACTTCATTTATGTTCTCCTGAACTTGCTACAAATCAGGTAGGAAAAGGAACAGATAATGATTTAGAAGTTCTTAACATATGTTTCAGTGGGGTCCCTCTTCTTTAAAGATGGCAAGAAGAACTAAAGTAAAAACAAATCAAGCATGTTAGCTTTCATCTCTTCCCTTAGCTTCACACATAGAATGGGTCCAAATTTTCAACAGTCATTTGATTTTGCTTTTTGCTTTCCTCCAGAAAGAAGGTGTGGAAGACTCCACTGTAACACATACAGAGTCAGCCAACTAGCTGTAAGTCCCCTGAATTCGTTGCGTCATTTTCTCTTTGTTCTTACTGAAGATGTCCTGTCCCAAAGTGGACTGTATCTTGGGAAAGAACAGTTAAGGGAAAGTGCAATTAAAATTCTGCTCCATAACCTCAGTCAGTCCAGTGAGATCTATTTTCTGATAATTTTATATTTGTTTCTAACTGGATATAGGCTCTCCATTTTCTCTAGTTCCAAGCTACACAAGGAAACTCTATGCAATCCTTTGTAAATTAAATTAGTAGATGGGACTCCTCTGGTATCCAGTGGTATCCAGTCCCATGCAGGAGGTGCAGGTTCAATCCCTGGTCAGGGAGCTAAGATCCCTTGTGCTTTGTGACCAAAAAACCAAAATAACATAAAATAGAAGCAGTATTGTAACAAAGTCAATAAAGACTTTCAAAATGATCCACATCCAAAAAAAAAAAAAAAAAAAAAAAACCTTAAAAAATAATGAAGGAAATGTGAACACGCTTTTATTGTGATTGATAAGCTGATGGTGCCACCTCGTGGCAACGTTTAACACCACCTTGCAAAGGAACTACAACAATGTTACTTCACTAAGAACCTTGCCTACAGTTTATTTGAACACACTCTGAATTCAGTATGGGGGCAATACAGCAGAAAGTGGGCTTCCCAGGTGGCTCAGACTGTAAAGAATCTGCCTGCAATGCCTGAGATGCGGATTCAGTGTCTGGGTCAGAAAGTTCCTCTGGAGAAGGGAATGACTATCCACCTCAGTACTCTTGCCTGGAGAATTCCATGGACAGAGGAGCCTGGGGGACTACAGTCCATGGGTCACAAAGAGTCAGACACAGTTGAGTGACTAACACTTTCTATATGCACTGAAGCTTCCCTGGTGGCTCAATGACAAAAAGTCTGCGGGCAATGCAGGAGACACAGGTCCCATCCCTGGGTTGGAAGGATCCCCTGGAGAAGGGAATGGCAGCCCACTCCAGTATTTTTGCCTGGAGAATTCCATGGACAGAGGAGCCTGGTGGGCTACAGTCCATGGGGTCACAGAGTCAGACACGACTGAGTGATTATCACTTACAGTTCACTGTATTCACTGAGATCCTGTTAAATTGGAGATGAATAAAAAGGTGGAGGGGAATCTTTCTTTGTAATACTAAATATTTAAAATCGGGTTTATAATAGTTTAGAAAATAAGGTCATTTTGAGGGAATCTTTATTAACATGATGCTGGAGCAGGACTAGTATGAGTCTTGGAAGCTAATGTTTTGTCACATTTCTTTCTAAATACCCTAGGATAGATTTGCTGTTGTTTAGTCACTAAGTCGTGTCAGACTCTTTGCGACTCCATGGACTGTAGCCTGCCGGGCTCCTCTGTCCGTGGGATTTCCCAGGCAAGGATTCTGGAGTGGGTTGCCATTTCCTTCTTCCAGGGATCCTCCCGATTCCTGGATCGAATCCATGTCTCCTGCATTGCCAGGTGGGTTCTTTACTGCTGAGCCACTGGGGAACCCTAAGATAGAGCTCACAAATTTCTAGTGAATAAACTGCTTCAGAGTCATATATTTCCCTAGACTAAAGAAGTAGTGTTTCCCCAGGACATTCGATCAATAAGAATTCCTCTTTTCCTGGGCTACTAAAACTTTATAAAGTTTAATTAAGAACTGATTTTGTCTTATGCCTATAAAGATGATAATATGGAATTTTTATTAACTTGGAGAATATTGTACACCCATGGCTGATTCATGTGAATGTATGGCAAAAACCACTACAATACTATAAAGTAATTAGCCTTCAATTAAAATAAATTAACTTGCAAAAATAAAAAATTTTTAAATTATCTTACTGAAGTCTAAAAAAAGAAAGCTATTGCATTTACTTTGCAAATTAAATTTAAAAATCAATAAAACCTGCAGTCAATACTGCTATAAATGTTTTTATGTAAAAAAATAATATTGATAATAAAAATAGTAAAATATTGCTTACAATCTTCTGAGCATTTTTTCATGATCTCTTACTTATCTTTATATTCATCCAGTGCCTCACATAATGTTGTCCCCATTTCACAGATGAGCAAAATAAATCTTTTGTTTAAATTATCTGTGATACTAAATACTGCTTCTTATTTTAAATTTTTCATCATGTAGTCTCACTTGGATATCCTGAAATTCACTGGGACATTCCCATTGAACTTCTCTCTTTCTGCCTCTGTCTCTGTCTCTCTGCCTCTCGCACACACAAAAATCTAAGCACATTAAAAATGAGTTTTGGTTGTTTTTTTTTTCAGAGTGTTTCTCACATTGCTCTGGCATAGGAAATTGTGAAAATGGTGTCTTTCTCTCACCAAAATATCTTCTTTAAACCTTCCTCTCTCTTGCCTCAAAGTTTCATTTCAGATGTGTTTATCTGTCTGACCAGATCTCCCTTTTTCCTTCTTTGGCAACAGAATTATTCTTTTATTATAAATAACTTGTCCATCCTAGACCTGATAGGGCTGTCAATCATGACACCCTGCCTCTCCCAAATTAATCACTGATGTAAGCACTTGCTCCAGCAGAGGAAACCAGTGAGGCAACCCCAACACTCTGGACACAGCCACCAGATTACTAAGTTGGGTTGGGTCAAAATCAACATTTGTTTCTCTTGAAGTGTGTCAATTGGAGAGAGAGACAGTAAATAGAAACTATTTCTTTACTATCTTCTCTGAATATTACTCTATTTTAATGTACTAAACCTAAAAACCAAGTCAACAGTCAACCAAAGTATGGTACAGATAAGCTGTTGCCACCTCTGCCTCCAAAATAGGCATCTGGGTTAATTTGAATCAGGATTGCCTAGTCCTGTGATATAAAACTCAAAATAAGTGACTTTCAAAAAGTATTTAAAGGAATTTATTTTTACCACAATATAGGACTAATACGATTGTACAAAGCATCAGGGATACGAATGCTTCCTCGTGGTCCAAAATGATTGCTCAAGTTCCAACCATTAAAGCCGCACAAGGGAGCTAGCTGAGAAGAAAGGCACTCTCTGAAAGTATAAGAAGACTTCCTATAGGTACCTCACAAATCTTCCACTTACCCGTCAGGACTTAGTAACATGTCAACACCCAATTACAAAGGACGATGAGAAACGCACCCTTTCATACTGGCTTCCAACATAGCGCTAGTGGTAAAGATCCCACTTGTCAGTGCAGGAGACATAAGATAGGCGGGTTCAATCCTTGGGCCGAGAAGATCCCCTGGAGAAGGAAATAGTAACCCACTCCAGCGATCTTGCCTGGAGAATCCCACGGACAGAGAAGAGTCAGACACAATGAAAGCAACTTGGCCCACATGCACACAGGCTTCAATGTACCAACCAAACATAGGTCATCCGTTAAAGATGGGCAGAATGAAATATGGGATGTTTCTTCAGTAGTTTCTGCCGCAGAAGTAGATGGGGTCCATTTGACTTCTCATCTATTGCTTTTCCTCAGTGATCTGAGTATGATGATGGCATTAATACAATAGCTAGAAGTATAAGCTTTACTGTCTGAGGATCTGAGTTGGAACCCCCAGCCCCACTACAAACCAGCTGCATGACCCTGCCTCCACTGCAAGACACACTCCACCTCTTTATGCTTTTCTTTCACAGTAGTACTGGTCACAGTTTGATTTGTCTTTATTTGCAAGCCTCTCTCCTCTCAATGCATTACTCCCCTGATGGCTCAGAGGTTAAAGCGTCTGCCTGCAATGCAGGAGACCTGGGTTAGATCCCTGGGTCGGGAAGATCCCCTGGAGAAGGAAACGGCAACCCACCCCAGTATTCTTGCCTGGAGAATCCTGTGGACAGAGGAGCCTGGTGGGCTACAGTCCATGGGGTCACAGAGTCAGATACGACTGAGCGACTTCACTTTCTTTCTTTCCTTCTCCTCTCAGTGGAATGTAAGCTCCATGTAGGAAGGGTCTTTGCTTGTGTGGCTCACAGATAAATCCTCAGAACCTGGGATACTGCCTACCTAGCATCATATTATTATAAGTCATCACAAGCGTATTTGTTAATCATATGAATTATTTTGGCAATTAAAACTCCTACTGAGAATAGTTAATAACAATAGTCCAATTAAAAGTATTTAGGATTTATGATTCAAGAATATTCCATAAGAATATTCCAAAAGAATATTCCATAAGAAATCTTTCCATATAGTACATGTACATACACAGAAAGATACTGGAAGAATATAAACAAAGGCTTTAACACAAATGTTCTGTACAGACCAACCATATTATATAAGGACTTTTGTCTTTTAATATCCCATTAGCTCATAAAATGAATTGCATACATCGATATATTTCTGAGTTCTACATATACTATACAAATACATATAAACAAGAAATAACTGAAGTAAACATATGAAAATATGATTATGTGACTACTACAACTACATGTGATTTTATCTCTTTCATGTTCTATTTTCCAAATATTTTAGAGTGATTTTAAGTACCAGCTCCAGAAGTGTCTTTTATTATTCTTCTTAGGCAACAAAAAAAATATATATTTTTTTAAACTTTAGTCACAAATATTTTATATTCTTATTAGTTTTTTGTTGGATTTTTACACTAAATTGTATAATAACCCAAGCAAGTTGAAATAGCCTCTCAATTTTTTAAAAAAACTCCCCATCATTTTTAAAGAGTGATAAAAACCATGGTCCAAGAAAGTAATTTATGGAATCTCCAGGATGGCTGAAAACTTGTCACACTCAACGGGATCTTTTGTGAAGGATACAGACAAATCTACTCTCCATCGGCATCAGGATATCTGACTTCAACCCCATTATGTTTGGCTTTGAAATGGTTCAAGTGAGATTTGGGGAGGGTGCAGTCACTGACCCATCACCCTGAGTTCAGATGGGAGCCACTTCCAGCCAGGTGGAAGGTCCACTGTTTGAATGAGCTCCACTTAAAGCCTCCACAGCCTTGACAAAGTAGAATGTCTACTCGGATAATCCCTGTGTTTCAGGGAATTTTCAAACACCTGAAGAAGACCCAAGAGCCCTAATCCTTTCTAAAGGTTGGGTTCTGCATCAAGAGATATCTCAGATGCTCAGGGACTTACAGTAAACACTGTGTCCTCTTTCCTGACAAATTATTCTTTCTTAAATTGTTTATAAATCTTTCTTTCTTTGATTGAAACATAAAATGAGGTATAGTTTGTCCTGATGGAGTCTTCAGACATGAGATGAACAAATTCTAAGCCTATAAGACCTACACTGTTTCTAGCATCACTTTAGCTTCCCAGAGATGCAAGAGTCAGTCTTTCTAGAGGAGGAGGATGAACTGTGGTTTGCATCAATTACTGCTGAGACTCAGAGTAGTCACTGGATGACCGTGAATGAATTCCCTGGCTTTTTTCTTATGTAGCTATCCTCCCAGATTGCTTCAGAGGGGCCCAGAGTCATCTCACTTGGCCTAGGGAACACATGAGTCATGAAGGTCCCTGTAGCCTTAGGCTCACCCAGAACTACCTGGACCCAAATAACTCAGGCGTAGTAGGTTTTTGTATTCTTGCCACCTCTTCTTAATATCTTCTGCTTCTGTTAGGTCTATAGCATGTCTGTCCTTTGTTGAGCCCATCTTTGCATTAAATGTTCCCTTGGTATCTCTAATCTTCTTGAAGAGGTCTCTAGTCTTTCCCATTCTGTTCTTTTCCTGTATTTCTTTCAACTGATCACTGAGGAAGGCTTTCTTATCTCTCCTTGCTATTCTTTGGAACTCAGCATTCAAATGGGTATATCTTTCCTTTTCTCCTTTGCTTTTCACTTCTCTTCTTTTCACACCTGTTTGTAAGGCCTCTTCAGACAGCCATTTTGCTTTTTTGCATTTCTTTTCCATGGAGATGGTCTTGCTCCCTTCTCCTGTACAATGTCATGAACCTCTATCCATAGTTCATCAGCCACTCTGTCTATCAGATCTAGTCCCTTAAGTCTATTTCTCATTTCCACTGTAGAGTCATAAGGGATTTAATTTAGGTCATACCTGAATGATCTAGTGGTTTTCCCTACTTTCTTCAATTTAATTCTGAATTTGGCAAGAAGGAGCTCATGATCTGAGCCACAATGAGCTCCTGGTCTTGTTTTTGCTGACTGTATAGAGCTTCTCCATCTTTGGCTGCAAAGAATATAATCACTCTGATTTCAGTGTTGACCATCTGGTGATGTCCATGTGTAGAGTCTTCTCTTGTGTTGTTGGAAGAGGGTGTTTGCTATGACCAGTGTGTTTTCTTGGCAGAACTCTATTAGCCTTTGTCCTGCTTCATTCTGTACTCCAAGGCCAAATTTGCCTGTTACTCCAGGTGTTTCTTGACTTCCTACTTTTGCATTCCAGTCCCCTATAATGAAAAGGACATCCTTTTGGGGTGTTAGTTCTAAAAGGTCTGGTAGGTCTTCATAGAACCATTCAACTTCAGCTTCTTCAGTGTTACTAGTCAGGGCATAGACTTGGATTACCGTGATATTGAATGGTTTGCCTTGGAAACAGAGATCATTCTGTCATTTTTGAGATCGCATTCAAGTACTGCATTTCGGACTCTTTTGTTGACTATGATGGCTACTCCATTTCTTCTAAGGGATTCCTGCCCGCATTAGTAGATATAATGGTCATCTGAGTGAAATTCACCCATTCCAGTCCATTTTAGTTCGCTCATTCCTAGAATGTCAACGTTCTGTCTTGCCATCTCCTGTTTGACCACTTCCAATTTGCCTTGATTCATGGACCTGACATTCCAGGTTCCCATGCAATATGGCTCTTTACAGCGTCAGACCTTGCTTCTATCACCAGTCACATCCACAACTGGGCATTGTTTTTGCTTTGGCTCCATCCCTTCATTCGTTCTGAAGTTATTTCTCCACTGATCTCCAGTAGCATATTGGGCACCTACCGACCTGGGGAGTTCCTCTTTCAGTATCCTATCTTTTTGCCTTTTCATACTGATCATGGGGTTCTCAAGGCAGCAATTGAAGTGGTTTGCAATTCCCTTCTCCAGTGGACCCCATTCTGTCAGACCTCTCCACCATGACCCATCCATCTTGGGTGGCCCCACATGGCATGGCTTAGTTTCACTGAGTTAGACAAGGTTGTGGTCCATGTGATCAGATTGGCTAGTTGTCTGTGATTATGGTTTCAGTCTGTCTGCCCTCTGATGCCCTCTCACAACATCTACTGTCTTACTTGGGTTTCTCTTACCTTGGATGCAATTTTTCGTTTCTGGGTGACTTTTTTAATGTTGCCATATATGTCTTCTAGTCCAAAATCATAGATTAATTAGATCAGTTTTGTGACAGTATGTTATAACATCAAAATTAGTATTAGAAATTCAACTGTGAAAAAGCTCATTAGAGATTGGGACAGGAAAAAACACAGGAATGCTCCAGAAATTTTCTTTGCTGCAGAGATCTAATAAAGGTATTTTAAGGAATTGCGTGTGGTTCAAAGGGCTTCCCAGATGGTGCTATTGGTAAAGAACCCATCTGCTAATGCAGGAGACATAAAAGATATGGGTTCTTCCCCTGGGTGTGGAAGATCCCCTGGAGCGGAGCCTGGAAACCCACTCCAGTATTTATGCCTGGAGAATCCCATAGACAGAGGAGCCTGGTGGGCTATAGTACATAGGGTCACAAAGAGTCAGACAAGATTGAAGCAATATAGCACTCTTGCTTGTGGTTCAAAGTCAGGATTAACAGCAATCTCTTGGCAGCAGGATTTGATGCATGGGGTTTGAACTTTATTCTTTTCCTGGGAAAGTGAGAAGCAATCATGGTATCCAAATGACAGGAACATAAATTCTGATCAAGCAGCCTCTCCTTTTCCCTTTCATTCAGAATCCTTGCTAAATGGTATAGAATCATAGGAACATTCCCAGTTCACTTGATTCTCATGGAAGCTCTTTTTTCCCCCATATCCTGTATTGGATATGAATTTAGGTCTTAGGGGGAAAAAAATCTTCTTTTTTCTAAATATTCCTTTTGTTGATGAGACCTTAGTGTTAAAGGCTTCACTCCTTTAGAGAAAGTCAGGAATCCTTGGAAGACTAAGTCACAGAGAAAGAAGCAGTTCTCATCCAGTGTAGAGATCACGCAAGGTAAAAGCAAGGGTTAAAGTCTGTGCCCTCCAGCAGCTGAGTGAATTCTCACAGTGGCCATAAGGAGGTAAACAGAGAGTACATGGACTGCAGCCCAGCAAGCTCCTCTGTCCATGGGATTCTCCAGGCAAGAATACTGGAATGGGTTGCTATTCCTTTCCCCAGGCTATCTTCAGGACTCAGGGTTGGAACCAGGGGCTCCTGCATTGCAGGCAGATTCTTTACCATCTGAGCCACCAGGGAAGCCCCCTTTTAACTTTCTTTCCCATGCAGGTAGCTAGACCATACCTATAAATCCAGACACAAACAGTAACAACCTGGATATTGGGAACAGAGGATCTCATTGTGTTATATTATTCTATAAATATAAACATTCCATAATAAAAATATTTTTGAGTAAAAATACGTTGGATGGAGTGTTAGAGCATTCAATGGCAAATAGTAGGGCAATATCTTAGAAATGACCTGGAGAATAATTGGAAATCAGCAGTTGTCATGAGCTATAATGGTGTTCACAAAACCAAGAGCAGAAACCCCTCTCCACCACCATAACACACCATCTGTGTGACTCAGCAAATAAATAGAGCTCTGGTTTCCAGAAGATATTTAGATGCCATAGATGTTTAGAGGAACGACTTACCATCTGCAAGAACCCCAAGAACCTCTGCTCTAAGGCACAGATCAGAACAGTGATAATTTTCTTTCCATCAAGAGAAAGAAAAGTCACCTCATTACACTATTAGCAGCAAACACATACACATCTGAAATGGTTCATCCCAGCCTCCATCTAATTAAATGTTTCTACGATAAATAAATAATGGAAATTAAATGGAGGAAGTTTCTGAGCTAACATCCTGACCCTTTTAGTAGCGTCCTGCTAGCACTATTTCTGTCTCTCTGACTATTTAGCACATGCCTCATTCCTGCAGAGACAACAGCTCCATTGAATGCAGGCCATTATTCCTAGCCTGTACACTGGCTCCGCATCTTGGTATCCAGTTGATTCCATAGTCTGCTCACTTCCCTTGAACCCAAGTCACTCCATGCCCAGTCCAGTCCCTGTAATGTGCTATTCTTAGTAGAGTTGCAATGTTCAAAGCAGATACAACAACTTCTGGTGTGAGGAAGAAGGATTGTGACCCTATCCTTTCATCCATACTGCCTGAGAAATCATTTGCTTATCCAACAACCCCATCAAGATATTTATCTGGGCAGGGGTTTGAGTTAGATTCTACACCCTACTTCTTTCCTATATCACTTCTCAAGCATGTCTGTTTTTTGTTTTGTTTTGTTTCCCCTACTCATATGTGGATCTCTGTATAGCCTAGAGATAAATTTTACATTTTTAAATCACCAATAGCTATCAGGGCTAAAAATAGATGTTGTTAGAATTTAGTTTATACCAAATGGATACTTTTCAAAAAGCACTTAAATTTTATGAAAATGATTGCAATTCATATAATTCCTCTTTGGATTCTTCTGAGGTTGAGGGGAGCAGAAAGGTGTTGAAATAATTTTTATCTCCATTCTATTGTATTTTTTTAGTTTGAAAAGAATAACAGGAAAATACTAACAAGACAATAAGAAATAAATTTTCTGCATTTTAGTTACCAATAGCTTCTCAGCACATTGTTCCTGATTTTTTAGTTTTCTCATTTTTTTCATTCACTTCTTTATGATTTATTTCTGCTTTCTGTAGTAAGCTATCTCTATCTTTATTTGAAAGAACTAGGGAAAACTGAATATTAATACTAACGTAATAGTTGGAAAACTGAAGAGTTCTTGTTGTTGTTTTGCTTTTGTTTTTTGGTTGACGTTTTTCTTCACTTGCTTAGCTGCATTTCCTTTTTATTTTCAGTGATCATGATATTGTATTTTTGGAAGGTAAGAATTAAGAAAATAAACATAATATATACTAAATATAATGTGTGGAGCATTATTTACTTTGTAAAGGCATATGTAAGGGAAGTAAATGTTCTGTTTGATATTTTCACCTCTACATGTAAGGATAGGGGTAATGTGTGCTGTTCCAAAGAATCTCACCTCTTCTGGACATTTCTGTTGGTCCAACTAGTGTGAGAGCATTAGTAACTAGGTTTCCTCAACAGTTATTAGATTCCATCATATTCTCAGCAATGAAGATATTTGAGGAGAAAGAATCGCTCTGAGTCTGGGTGATTGGGGATTTTTATCACTAATAGGGACATGGTGAAATGGAGCTTTTAAAAAAAGGTACTAAAATAAAAATCATGTAGAAGAATGGAAGGATAGCACCCCCAAATTCTGCACATTTTTTAGCATCTTTGGATGATGGTCAGATAGTCTAACCATGTCTGGAAGCTTTACTTCTTAATCTATTTTCTGTTTTAGATGGAAATTTAACTTTTGAGGCAAAACTTTCTCCTGGCGATGATCCTGCACATAGCAGCTTTCACTTCTTTATTTCTCAAGCTGTAGATGAGAGGATTCAACATGGGAATCACTGCTGTGTAGAACACTGCCACCACTTTATTGAGATCCAGAGAAAAAACTGCGCCTGGCCTCACGTAGATAAAGAAGAGAGTCCCATACAAGATGGAGACAGCTGTGAGATGGGAAGAGCAGGTGGAAAAGGCCCTGTGCCTCCCATGAGCAGAGCAGATGCTCAGGATAGAGATGAGGATGTAAAAATAGGAGGTTAATATAGTCAGGCTGCTGACGACAAGTACAGATCCAGCCACGATGAAAACTAGCAATTTATTGATCCGCGTGTCAGCACATACCAGAGAGAGAAGCGGGGACATGTCACAGAAGAAGTGATTGATAATGTTGGAACCACAAAAAGGAAGTCGAAAAGCAGCTGTTGTGTGGGTCATGGTGTTCAGAAATCCAACAGCGTAGGGGCCGACCACCAGCTGTATGCAGAGCCTGTGGGACATGACAACTGAATACAGCAGTGGGTTACAGATGGCCACGTAGCGGTCATAAGCCATGGATGCCAGGAGAAGGCACTCGATGGCCACAAAGAACCCAAAGAACCACTGCTGCAAGGCGCAGCCCAGGAAAGAAATGGCTTTCCTCTCAGCGAAGAAGTCTCTGAGCATCTTGGGGCCAACCACGGATGAAAAGCAGACATCCACAAAGGACAGGTGACTGAGAAAGAAGTACATCGGTGTGTGCAGGCGGGAATCCATCCGGATGAGGGTAACCATGCCCAGGTTTCCCGTCATGGTAACAAGGTAAAAAAGAAGGAGGAGCAAGAAGAGGAAGCCTTGCGCATGCGGATGGCACTTTAAGCCTGTGAAAATAAACTCCGTGACCCTGGTATAGTTTTCACCAGCCATTGGTTAGTTCAGTCACTAGAGTGAGGGGGGGGAAAAAAAAAGAAAAAAAAAAAAAAAAACAAGAAATTGATAGTGTACAAAGCTTTAAATTCCTTAAAAGCATAACATTATCCATATGAAAAGAAATTGCAGGTTTTCAGTTTAGGAACGTTGGCATAAAAAAGCTAGAATAAAACGCCAGCAAATCAAATACAGTTCTAAAGAGCAATACGGCTTAAATGCTTTAGAGAGAAAATTAGGGTTTAACTAAGAGTTTGTTCGACATTAGAAAACCTATAAAATATTTTAAATGTTGGTCAGTCTTATTTTCCCATAAATCCATTTAACTCATCTTGAACATTCGAAGATAAATAGAGAAGCAGAAATAGGTTTAAAAAGTGAGTTAAACTTACATGTCGGTGAGTTCCTTTCTTCTTTAGAGAATTAATACTGGAGTACAAACTGTGCTCTTTTTTCAGCATGCATTTCATCTTCCCACCCACACCTATGCCTTTGCACAGAGAGGAAGTCCAACTGTTTAGTAGTCACTTGGTTGTATTCTTAGTTTTTCCTCCAAGGAAGTAGGAAGATCACTCTGAAAAAAAAAAAATTTCCACATGAATTAACGTTTTCAGAAGTAGTTACATCATTTTTTGTTCTGGGAGAATTTGTTTCCCTAAAGTATGCCGTACCTTGGGAATTTTATTAAGAGGAGAGGAAATTAAAATGTTCTTGCTGCCTCTAAATGCTTTTAAAAATCCTCTGGGATCAAAATATTTGTTTTCGGTGTTTGACTCCTTTGCTTACCTCCTTCTTTAGCTATTTACAGAGTAAACTTCAGTGTAATGATGACTCAATTTCTGGAACTGTTTATCTAAAGTTCATTATAGTAGAGAATTTTCCACAGGATACCTTATTTGACATTGTGATCATTTTAGTTAGTGTCTTTTTCCAATACGGACAAAAAAAAAAATCACTGAGAATCAAAATGTGTGAAGAATCTCTATTATATTTATCCAGGGTTTTCCATGAGAAATTGAGAGCTGTTTCACTGACAAAGGCAAATCTCATGCTGCATTGGAGCTTTACCAATCATTTTGCCAGTTTCTAGTGAGATTGAGCAACTTTGCAATATTTACAGGACATTTACATAACCAGTGGTTGGTTACTCAAGTGTTTGTCCACATTTTTTCACCAGATTTCCTGATTTGTTAAATATATATATATATATATACATATATATATATATATATATAATTCATGTATTTCAGGTATACCAGCTATATTCACTGTAAATACATCTTTCCTTGGTGTGTCTTACATGTTTATGCTCTTAAAGGCAAGCCTATGGTCCCAATTTTAATATGGTTTAGCAAATCAATATTTTCCTTTATGTTTAGTATTTTTGTAGCTTTTTTTTACATTTGTAACCACATATCACAGAGATCCTGTCCCATGTTTTTTCTAAATGTTTTAATTCCTTGCCTTTCACATCTTGATTTCCAAATCATCTTGAGATGACCTTAGTATGTGTTGTGAGGTAAGGGTAAATGATCACTTTTTTCCCATGCAGACATTCAATGGATCCAATACCATGTTTTCAGATCTTTTCTCTCCTCAGTATCAGTCAATTCAGTTCAGTTGCTCAGTCGTCTCCGACTCTTTGCGACCCCATGAATTGCAGCATGCCAGGCCTCCCTGTCCATCACCAACTCCCAGAGTTCACTCAGATTCACGTCCGTCAAATCAGTGATGCCATCCAGCCATCTCATCCTCTGTGGTCCCCTTCTTCTCCTGCCCCCAATCCCTCCCAGCATCAGAGTCTTTTCCAATGAGTCAACACTTCACATGAAGTGGCCAAAGTACTGGAGTTTCAGCTTTAGCATCATTCCTTTCAAAGAACACCCAGGACTGATCTCCTTCAGAATGGACTGGTTGGATCTCCTTGCAGTCCAAGGGACTCTCAAGAGTCTTCTCCAACACCACAGTGCAAAAGCATCAATTCTTTGGTGCTCAGCTTTCCTCACAATCCAACCTTCATATCCATACATGACCACAGGAAAAACCATAGCCTTGACAAGACCTTTGTTGGCAAAGTAATGTCTCTGCTTTTGAATATGCTGTCTAGGTTGGTCATAACTTTCCTTCCAGGGAGTAAGCATCTTTTAATTTCATGGCTGCAATCACCATCTGCAGTGATTATGGAGCCCCTCAAAATAAAGTCTGGCACTGTTTCCACTGTTTCCCCATCTATTTCCCATGAAGTGATGGGACCAGATGCCATGATCTTCGTTTTCTGAATCTTGAGCTTTAAGCCAACTTTTTCACTCTCCTCTTTCACTTTCATCAAGAGGCTTTTAGTTCCTCTTCACTTTCTGCCATATGGGTGGTGTCATCTGCATATCTGAGGTTATTGATACTGTGCTTCTTCCAGCCCAGCGTTTCTCATGATGTACTGTGCATATAAGTTAAATAAGCAGGTTGACAATATACAGCCTTGACATACTCCTTTTCCTATTTAGAACCAGTCTGTTGTTCTATGTCCAGTTCTAACATATACTGCAGTGTAATTAACCAACATAGTCACGAGAACTGGCTGAAAGCATAACAAAAAATACATAAAACAAAAATTCTTGGATATTACTAACTACTTTTATCCTTCAAAGTTACTGAACTAAAATTAAATGCATTTTTTGTTGTTATTTATTTTTTAATTGAAATTTAAATAGTTTTTTAAAATATAAATTTATTTATTTTAATTGGAGGTTAATTACTTTACAATATTGTATTGGTTTTGCCATACATCAACATGAATCCGCCACAGGTATACACGTGTTCCCCTCCTGAATCCCCCGCCCTCCTCCCTCCCCATCTCATCCCATCCCATCCCTCTGGTACATCTCAGTGTACCAGCTCCAAGCATCCAGTATCATGTATAGAATCTGGACTGGCGATTCACTTCATATATGATATTATACATGTTTCGATGCCATTCTCCCAAATCATCCCACCTCGCCCTCATAAATACATATTAAAGAAAGTCTTTAAGGATGACAAAGTGTAGATCTCAATAAGTCTTATACTAGTACAAAACATCATTTATTCCCCCATTTTTTGATTTGTTGCCATGTTCCAGAAAATAGAACACAAAAATATGGCTGAAGGAATATTGTAACTGGAGAAAATAAAACCATGAGACCAAATTATGGAGTCACATGTAATGCATTGACTCTTCATGGCTGTTGGTGCATTATCTGTAAATATAGAACTAATATCCTGCCTATGTCACAAAGATCAATACATTATAACAATAATAGCTAATACTTTATTAAAGAACATGGAGGCATTCTGTACTTCATATGCACCAAGCATATCATTACAGCAGCAAAATCCCAATAAGTTATTACTATGACTAAAGAGTATAGAGGATATAAAAGGCCTTGGGAATAAATCTACGCCAAACATGAAGGTAATATTAGAGAGTGCTATGGTTGCATACTTCCTCAATATCTCACTTTTTCAGGTTTACTGATATATAATTAACGTATTTTATTAGCCCAAGGTATACAGCATAATGATTCAATATTTGTGTATATTGCCAAATGATTGCCCCATTTAGCTTATCATCACCTAACAGAGTTCTGAATTTTATTTCTCATCATGAGAATGATTAAAATTTCCTTTCTCAGCAACTTACAAATATAAACTACAGTATTGTTAGCTATAGAAACTATGCTATATTTTACAGCCCCAGAACATATTTATCTTATAATTGAAACCTTTAAACTTTGACCTTAATACATTTTTTTTAATTTTTTTTATTTTAAAATCTTTAATTCTTACATGCGTTCCCAAACATGAACCCCCCTCCCACCTCCCCTCCCCATAACATCTCTCTGGGTCATCCCCATGCAACAGCCCCAAGCATGCTGTATCCTGCGTCAGACATAGACTGGCGATTCAATTCTTACATGATAGTATACATGTTAGAATGCCATTCTCCCAAATCATCCCACCCTCTCCCTCTCCCTCTGAGTCCAAAAGTCCGTTATACACATCTGTGTCTTTTTTCCTGTCTTGCATACAGGGTTGTCATTGCCATCTTCCTAAATTCCATATATATGTGTTAGTACACTGTATTGGTGTTTTTCTTTCTGGCTTACTTCACTCTGTATAACAGTCTATGTTTAAAGAGTCAAGGTCAAGATTACAGACAACGAGAGATCTCAACACACTGTAAGAAAAACGAAAGTACTGCTAAGTCACTGCTATGATTACATTTACTCAGGACTTAACAAAGAACTTCTGATGTCCTAGTCATAAAATTTTTTATATGAATAAGAATATTTTTAAGTCTTAGGATTCAATGATATGCTCTTTTGAGTTTAAAGTTCTAAAATCCATCCCTACTGAATCAGAAATGAGAAAAACAAAGTGAGAAAATTATAAAGATGTAAAAACCTCTGCCAAGACAACTGGAGGGACATTATAAACACCAAGAAAGTAAAAGTAGAAGTTAATACATACTTTTTTTCTGTTTTGTACCAGAAGTACTCCTTTAGTAAAAGCTTATTCTGAACATGCATGAATCTTCAGCATTTATAGAGGGTATTAATTCAGAAGACTTTTTTATTTGTGATGAAAATATATTTTATACAAAGAAATTTTCATCTTTTCTAAAGATTTAGATGAACTAACAATTTTTAATGCCAAGTAGCTAGGGTAATGTGATGCTGTATAACAAAGAAAGTATAATCTTGTCTTAGTTTGAAATGCAAATCAAACTAAAATTAATTTTCCCTTCATAGATTTTTGTTACTAATACTGTGAATATTTTCAACATCACTTATGTTCCTTGTTTGAATGTGAGGTATTAATGACAGTTGTATCTTAAATAATGATAGAAACTTTTAAAAGCCAGAGAAAATTTACTGTTATTAGAATTTGAACATTCTTATATTAATAAGTATGAATTTTAAATATTAGTATATGTTTGATAAATTTAAGTATTTTATCAATAGAAAACATTTTCTATTATTGTGTTCCTTAAATGCATATTTCCAATTTAAAAACAACCCCAGTGTAATTTCTATACTTACAGGACTTATAATACTTTGAATCTAGTAAATGAAACTTTTTAAAATTAAAAACAAAGTTATTAACTCTAATTAAAGTTATATTGTTAATAAGTAAAAATAAATAATCTTATGTTTTTGACTCTGAAAAAAAAAAAAAAGAAAATTATAACCCAAGACATTGTATGACTTGTCAATGACCCAAAATCTCAACATAAAATAAAGATCCAGTACTCTTGCCTGGAAAATCTCATGGATGGAGGAGCCTGGTAGGCTGCAGTCCATGGGGTTGCTAGGAGTCAGACAGGACTGAGCAACTTCACTTTCGCTTCTCACTTTCATGCACTGGAGAAGGAAATGGCAACCCACTCTAGTGTTCTTGCCTGGAGAATCCCACGACTGAAGCGACTTAGCAGCAGAAGCAGCATACCCAGCCCATGTGGTTATGTCTTGCATACTGATTACTCTCGATCCGTAGTATAAATGGTGTTCCAGTTAGTTTACCCATAAGAAACTTCTTCCTTTCATATGTCCTTCTGAATGATTCTTTTACTTCCCTGTTTCTCAGGCTGTAGATAAATGGGTTCAACATGGGGATCAGGGCTGTGTAGAACACAAAAACCACTTTATTACTATCCAAGGAGAAACTGGAGCTTGGACGTACATAGATGAAGAAGAGTACCCCATAAAGGTTGGAGACAGCAGTCAGGTGTGAAGAGCAGGTGGAGAAGGCCTTCCATCTCCTGTCAGCAGACGGATCCTCAGGACAGTGACAACAACTAAACGTAGGAGGCCAAGGTGATCCGGCCACTGAGTACTCCTGGAGCTCCAGCCAAGAGAAAAGTGAAACTTCATGGACCCGTGTGTCTGCACATGCCAGGGAGAGACAGGAAGAAGGTCACAGAAGAAGGGACTGATGATTTTTGGACCACAGTAAGGCAGGCAAAAGGTGAAAGTTGTGTGGATCATGGTGCTTATAAGGCCCTTGATAAAAGGAGCTTCCACCAGCTGCCCACAGACTCACTGAGATATAATGAGTGTGTAAAATAGGGGTTTACAGATGGCCATATGCCAGTCATATGCCACGGAAGTCAGGAGGAAATACTCAATCACTACACACTGACCAAAAATAAACAGATCTGGGCAGCACAATCAAAGAAAGAGATGACTTTTTTCTCTACAAAGATGTCAGTTAACATCTTGGGACCAATGACAGAAGAGGAATAGACATCCACAAAGGACAAGGGGCTGAGAAAAAAGTTCACAGGGCTGTGCAGTCGAGAATCCATCCAAATGAGAGTGATCATCCCGAAGTTTCCCAGAAAAGTGGCCACATAGACCAAGAGAAACATCACAAAAAGAACAACCTGGAGCTGGAGGCGATTTGTCGAGCCCACGGAAACAAACTCAGTCACCAGAGTTTCATTTTCCATAATCCATTTCTCTGATCTAATCTGTAATGAGAATGAGAGAGATCTTTCTTTGGAGTCCGTTCATAATTGGGTTTCCTCATTTTAAAAATGAATGAATCTTTCATCTTTTTTACATTTACAGGGTAGATCGACAGACAACACTCCTGACTTCTGCCTCTGAGTGGTCATCATCCGCTTATTGTTTGCATGATATTAAGTCACTAAACCTCAGTTTCTTCTTGATTAAAACAGATTTTTAGGTGTAGAAGTAGCTTTTGGAGATTCTCTAAAGCAATTCCTCTAACTGTGCCAGATAACATTTCTAAAAATCCCTGCAGTTGAACCAAGGATATTTTAAGACATGTTTCACAGATAAGGTATCATGTGCATTTAATGAATTCAGGCTGATAGTTCTCACTCTCACCCTAGATAAAGGCTGTAAGAAATATAACTTGCTTGCTAACTGCTTCAGATTCTGGGGGAAAAAAAGTCAGTGTGTTGTCTAAAAGATAACTTCTGAAGTCTAAGAAGGAATGCAAGCTCAGACAAATGAAGTTGGCTTTCGAACAGAGTTCAAAGTCCTTAGCAGTATCTACTCTGTGATGCCTTCTCCAAAACCCCTATATCCCTCATATTATTAACACACATGCTGATTACTTTATCAAACTCCATTCTTTTTTCAGCCTATTAGAGAGACGAGTTCTTAAACATTCAATAGGTGCTGTAATCAATTGTGACATCAGAATCTGGGAGAGAAGAATGATACCTTAGGCAAGAAAATGACACACCTGGGCATTTATCCCCCTAAAAACCTACGTTGACAGAAAAACCTGGACAACTGTATTCATAGAAGCAGTATTCATGATGATCAAACACTTGAAATAACAAAAATAATTGAGCAAACTGTGGTATATCCATACCACAGAATACTTTTCAGTAATAAAGAGGAGCAAAGAATGGCACAGGCAACAATCTGGCTGAATGTCAAGAGCGGAGCTGATAAAAAGGAAAACAATCTGAAAAGGTCACGCACTCTATGAGTCCATTTATACAACACACTCAGATGGCAGAATTTTAGAGATGGTGAAGAGGTTGCCTGGGATTAAGAATGTTGGGAAGGAGGATGGTGGTGTTACTATAAAAGGATAACACACAGGAGATCTTTGTGGGGATGGAATAGTTTTGTATCCTGATTGTGCTGGTGATTAAACAAATCTACATGAGTGCCAAAACAACACAAAACTATACGCATAACGTAGCGGTGTTACTTTCCTGGGTTTTTGTATTGCACTATAGTAGTAAACTGGGGTAAAACTGACAGAAAGGTACATGAGACCTCTCTGTACTATCTTTGAAGCTTCCTGTGAATATTTATTTCAAAATAAAAAGGTTTTAGAAAACAATGAATAGAAAGTTAGAGGAAGGGGAAGTGAGTATAGCACTATAGACAAAGAAAAACTTAAGAAGGGAGATGCACATTTTGGACACGGAAATAATCACGGTGATTCCAGCCACACAATCACCCAGAAATATTGAGTGTGTGCAGATGTGTTGACAGAAAATGAATGCCAGCGTTCCCTGGTAAGTCGCCTTGAAAAGGATTTTACTTAACAGGAAATTAATAAAATAAAGACAACAGACCTCCTGTGGTCTCAGAGGCAATGGAGCTCAGAAAAGAAAAGACCTGGAGGGGTGGAATTTCACATTAGTCAAAAATATCATACCTAAGTAGTGAAATGTTTCTTTGTAAACACAGAAATCATTTCAGGTCATTTATACTTCTGTTCAATTTCACTCAAAGATGGAAACAGAGCATTTTAAGTGTCAAAATAAAGGTGATTAAAAAAAAATCTGTGACGATGAAACTAGAATATGCTCATCTGTGATCTCAACCAACCCAAAGCATTATGTGAAAACAACAGTTTCTGACTGGAAAAACACATATCACTTTATTTTTCCCAGCCTTGCCCAAACAAAATATTCCAGTTCAGAAAACTCATGATCTTGGACATGAGTAGCATAAGATTTAAGTTAGCTGATTCAGAGGTTTGTTTTCTACATATAATATTCCAGTATATGTAATGTGAAGAAATTAAGACCCAGAGAAACCAACCGAGGTCTCATCATTTTAACATTCTATGAGCCCATATGTCTTAAAGCACATTCAGCATCTCTATGCCAAATACAAAATTCAAACAAAATGTACATTCAAGTTAGGTCATTTAAACCAAAAGACAAAGATGAAACATTCTATTTCTACCAAATTATCCCTCATAATAAGCTTAAAGATAATGCTTTCCTAAGCTTCTAAACTCACCTTCCACGTCTGGCTTCCTGATGGCAATTTGGGAAATTTCCTAAAAAGGAAAAGAAAAAATGCCCTACTGTGACAACCTAGAGGGCAGGGATGGGGTGGGAGGTGGGAGGAAGGTTCAAAAGGGAGGGGACATATGTATACCTATGACTCATGTTGATGTATGACAGAAACCAACAGAACATTGTAAAGCAATTATCTTTCAATTAAAAATGAATAAATTAAAAACAGACATGACCAAAACTAATTCGTTATGTCAAAACTAATTATGAAATTAACATTCCCTCATATGAATTACTCTACAAACGTAGACATGCCATTTTTCTCTTGGCTTCTTCATGTTGACTAGGAGGATAGATAATATTCTGATACCATCTTGAAACTTGGATCTTCTTAATAGTACTTTAGTGAACTCTGCACAACCCTCACCAGAGGATTTTCTAAAGAGCTGTTGTGTAAATTACCAATAACTCCTACAAGGTCATGGAAGCTCAGGAGATCAGGCTTATAGAGAAGAAATTAAAGTTATTTTATGAGAAAATAATTTTGGGACTTTGAATCAAATGTACTTGCACCAATTAAAACTACACCTCCATTTGTAACCATCTGCCTCTGAAATTCCAACTCTGAACCTTCAGCTACAACATAATTACCACCAGTCCTTGACACAGTGCAGTTTGAGAATGTAAGATAAAGTCCTTCTTCAGAGAGGTTACAATCAGAAGGGGAGTCTGAGTCCACAGCAGCACTAAGGACCCCAAAACTGCTTCACAAGCTAAACTACAAGGGTGGGATCATTGTAACAGAAGTTTTGGAAATAGTCTCTTGGACATAAGCAATCTCAAAAGGTGATTAAGATATTCAGTTCAGTTTAGTTCAGGCATTCAGTCATCTCTGAATCTTTGTGACCCCATGAATCACAGCATGCCAACTCCTGGAGTTCACTCAAACTCATGTCCATCAAGTCGGTGATGCCATCCAGCCATCTCATCCTCTGTCGTCCCCTTCTCCTCCTGCCCCCAATCCCTCTCAGCATCAGGGTCTTTTCCAATGAGTCAATTCTTCACATCAGGTGGCCAAACTATTGGAGTTTCAGCTTTATTTTTTTAATATAAATTTATTTATTTTAATTTGAGGTTAATTACTTCACAATACTGTATTGATTCTGCCATACATCAACACTGAAACATGTATAATATCATCTATGGAGTTTCAGCTTTAGCATCAGTCCTTCCAATGAACACTCAGGACTGATATCCTTTAGGATGGACCGGTTGGATCTTCTTGCAGTCCAAGGGACGCTCAGGAGTCTTCTTCAACACCACAGTTCAAAAGCATCAATTCTTCGGTGCTCAGCTTTCTTCACAGTCTAACTCTCACATCCATACATGACCACTGGAAAAACCATAGCCTTGACTAGACGGACGTTTGTTGGCAAAGTAATGTCTCCGCTTTTCAATATGCTATCTAGGTTGACCATAACTTTCCTTCCAAGGAGTAAGCGTCTTTTAATTTCATGGCTGGAGTCACGATCTGCAGTGATTTTGGAGCCCCCCAAAAACAAGGTCTGACACTGTTTCCACTGTTTCCTCATCTATTTCCCATGAAGTGATAGGACCAGATGCCATGTTCCTTGTTTTCTGAATGCTGAGCTTTAAGCCAACTTTTCCACTCTCCTCTTTCACTTTCATCAAGAGGCTTTTAGTTCCTCTTCACTTTCACCCATAAGGGTGGTATCATCTGCATATCTGAGGTTATTGATATTTCTTCTGGCAATCTTGATTCCAGCTTGTGCTTCTTTCAGCCCAGTGTTTCTCATGATGTACTCTGCATATAAGTTAAATAAGCAGGGTGACAATACACAGCCTTGACGTACTCCTTTTCCTATTTGGAACCAGTCTGTTGTTCCATGTCCAGTTCTAACTGTTGCTTTCTGACCTGCATATAGGTTTCTCACCATCATGATTATTTGTTGTGGCGGCCAAAAGGAGCTACTCCACGTCCGAGGACGGGGGTGGCGGACGAGAGGAACCACCCCATGTCCAAGGAGCTGCGGCTGCACGGGTGCAGGAGGGCCGAGAGGAGCTACTCCACGTTCAAAGTCAGGAGGGGTGACTCGCCCAAGGTAAGGACCAGTAGCTGTGCTTTGCTGACGCAGCCATGAAGAGATACCCCACATCCAAGGTAGGAGAAACCCAAGTAAGATGGTAGGTATTGTGAGTGGGCATCAGAAGGCAGACACATTGAGACCATAATCACAGACAACTAGCCAATCTGATCACACAGACCACAGCCTTGTCTAACTCAATGAAACTAAGCCATGCCCGAGGGGCAACCCAAGACGGGCGGGTCATGGTGGAGAGGTCTGACAGAATGTGGTCCACTGGACAAGGGAATGGCAAACCACTTCAGTATTCTTGCCTTGAGAACCCCATGAACAGTATGATTAAGGTATAGGTAAGTAAAAATAAGGTGGACTGATGGTATCTAAGCAGCAGAGGAGTGCTAAAATTTGGACAACATCTTTGAAAGACAAAATCAGTACACACTGTATATATGGAAATTTCAAAAATAAAAATAGGATTGGACTCAAACTTCAAAGCATTTTAACATTTAGAGTAAAAATTCTTACTCTAAGCAATGAAGAATCTTTCAAGGTATTACAGAAAACAGATAATATCTATTTGCATAGGCGTTGCCCCAGGACATTCATCCTGTCATTAGAGATGCATAATAGGCATCCTTCAAGAGGATGCACTGGTCACAGCAAACACCCTCTTCCAACAACAAAAGAGGAGACCCTACACACGGACATCACCAGATGCTCAATACCAAAATCAGACTGATTATATTCTTTGCAGCCAAAGATGGAGACGTTCTATACAGTCAGCAAAAAACAAGACCGGAAGCTGACTCTGGCTCAGATCATGAACTCATTATTGTCAAATCCAGACTTAAATTGAAGAAAGTAGAGAAAACCACTAGACCATTCAGGTATGACCTAAATCAAATCCCTTATGAGTATACAGTGGAAGTGAGAAATAGATTTAAAGGATTATATCCGATAGACAGAGTGCCTGAAGAACTGTGGATGGAACTTCATGGCTTTGTATAGGAGGCAGGGATCAAGAACATCCTCAAGAAAAAGAAATGCAAAAAGGCAAGATGGTTGTCTGAGGAGGCCTTACAAACAGCTATGAAAAGAGAAAGTGAAAGTGAAGTCACTAAGTCATGTCCAACTCTTTGTGACCCCATGGACTGTAGCCTACCAGGCTCCTCTGTCCATGGGATTTTCCAGGCAATAGTACTGGAGTAGATTGCCGTTTCCTTCTCCAGGGGATCTTCCAAATCCAGGGATTGAACCCGGGTCTCCCGCACTGTAGACAGATGCTTTACCGTCTGAGCCACCACTGTGAAAAGAGAAGTGAAAGGCAAAGGAGAAAAGGAAAGATACACCCATTTGAATGCAGAGTTCCAAAGAATTGAAAAGAGAAATAAGAAAGCTTTCTTCAGTGATCAATGCAAATAAATAGAGGAAAACAACAAAATGGGAAGACTAGAGATCCTTCATGGAGAAGGCAATGGCAACCCACTCCAGTACTCTTGCCTGGCAAATCTCATGGACAGGAGCGCCTGGTAGGCTGCAATCCATGGGGTCACTAGGAGTCAGACAGGATTGAGCGACTTCACTTTCACTTTTCACTTCCCTGCATTGGAGAAGGAAATGGCAACCCACTCCAGTGTTCTTGCCTGGAGAATCCCAGGAACTGGGGAGCCTGGTAGGCTGCCATCTATGTGGTCGCACAGAGTCGGACACGACTGAAGCGACTTAGCAGCAGCAGCAGCAGCAGCAGCAGAGATCTCTTCAAGAAAATTAAATATACCAAAGGAACATTTCATGCAAAGATGGGCACAATAGAGGACCGAAATGGTATGGACCTAACAGAAGCAGAAGATATTAAGAAGGGGTGGCAAGAATACACAGAAGAGCTGTACAAAAAAAAATCTTCATGACTCAGATAATCATGATGGTGTGATCACTCACTTAGAGCAAGACATCCTGGAATGCGAAGTTAAGTGGGCCTTAGGAAGCATCACTGTGAACAAAGCTAGTGGCAGTGATGGATTTCTAGTTGAGCTATTTCAAATCCTAAAAGATGATGCTGTGAAAGTGCTACACTCAATATGCCAGCAAATGTGGAAAACTCAGCAGTGGCCACAGGAGTCAAAAAGGTCAGTTTTCATTCCAACCCCAAAGAATGCTCAAACTACTGCACAATTGCACTCATCTCACATGCTAATAAAGTAATGCTCAAGATTCTCCAAGCCAGGCTTCAACAATACGTGAACTGTGAACTTCCAGATGCTCAAGCTGGATTTAGAAAAGGCAGGGGGATGAGAGATCAAATTGCCAACATTTCTTGGCTCATCGAAAAAGCATAGAATTCCAGAAAAACATCTACTTCAGCTTTGTTGACTATGCCAAAGCCTTTGACTTTGTGGATCACAACAAACTGTGGAAAATTCTTAAAGAGATGGGAATACCGGACCGCCTGACCTGCCTTCTGAGAAACTGGTATGCATGTCAGGAAGCAACAGTTAGAACTGGACATGGAACAACAGACTGGTTCCAAATCAGGAAAGAGTCTATCAAGGCTATAAATTCTTACCCTGTTTATTTAATTTATATGCAAAGTAAATCATGAGAAATGCTGGGCTGGATGAAGCACAGCTGGAATCAAGATTGCTGGGAGAAATATCAATAACTTAAGAAATGCAAATGACACCACCCTTATGGCAGAAAGTGAAGAACTAAAGAGCCTCTCGGTGAAAGTAAAAGAAGAGAGTGAAAAAGTTGGCTTGAAACTCAACATTCAGAAAACTAAGATCATGGCATCTTGTCCCATCACTTCATGGGAAATAGATGGGGAAACAATAGAAACAATGATAGACTTTCTTTTTGAGGTCTCCAAAATGACTGCAGATGGTGACTGCAGCCATGAAATTAAAAGATGATTGCTCCTTGGGAGAAAAGTCTTGACCAACCTAGACAACATATTAAAAAGCAGAGACATTACTTTGCCAACAAAGGTCCATCTAGTCAAAGCTATGGTTTTTCCAGCGGTCATGTATGGATGTGAGAGTTGGACTATAAAGAAAGCTGAGCACCGAAGAATGTATGCTTTTGAACTGTGGTGTTGGAGAAGACATTTGAGTCCTTTGGACAGCAAGGAGATCCAACCAGCCCATCCTAAAGGAAATCAGTCCTGAGTGTTCATTGGAAGCACTGATGCTGAAGCTGAAACTCCAATACGTTGGCCACCTGATGTGAAGAGCTGACTGATTGGGAAAGACCCTGATGCTTGGAAAGATTGAGGGCAGGAGGAGAAGGAGATGACAGAGGATGAGATGGTTGGATGGCATCACCGACGTAATGGACACGAGTTTGAGTAAACCCCAGGAGTTGGTGATGGACAGGGAGGCCTGGCGTGCTACAGTCTTTGGGGTTGCAAAGAGCTGGATAAAACTGAGTGACTGAACTGAACTAGGCATCCTTCAAAGAGATTAAGGTAATTAACTCATCTATAATCTCATAAGAGCCCAATGAAGTCGATTACTACAAAGTCCAAGATTCTCCTTACTGCCACCAGTACCCTCAGATACTTTCCACTCTGGCAACAAGTAAAGCAAGATGCTCGCTCACAAACTTACTCTCTCTTCCTTCTGTTTACAGTGTATCTCTAACGTATATCTGCACAGTTTTCTCCTTCACTTCATTCAGGTGTCTGCTATAGTATCCCCTCATCATGGACCCCACTCAGTGGAAATAAAATGACAGGAAAAAAAAAAAAACCTCCCCTATAAGAAAATGCTAGATAGTTAAACATTAAGGAAGGAAATAGAGTTAATGTTTTCATCTATTTGAGGAGGATTCAACTTCGATGTAATACATTTCCTCTAAAATCAAGGGCAGTCTCCAAAATTTCTCATACAAGATCTCATGAGAAAGAAACGTACGGAAAGGGAAGGGAGAGGAGCAGGAAGGAGCAAAGGAAAGGGAGTACAGGAAATGGAGAAAAGAATAAAATGTTACTTGGGGAGGGCTATGGCCATGCTGGTATTTTGAAAAGGAAAAGAAAATATTCTTGTTTTCAAAATTCTCATGTAACAACAGAGTAAGCCATTTATAACAACCTTAGTCCCTTATGGCTCAGCTGGTAAAGAATCTACCTGAAATGCGGGAGACCTGAGTTCAATCCCTGGGTTGGGAAGATCCCCTGGAGAAGGGAAAGGCTTCCCAGTTCAGTGTTCAGGCCTGGAGAATTCCATGGACTGTATAGTCCATGAGGACACAACTGAGCGACCTTCATTTTCATAGCTAAAGGAGTAGAATAAAGAACTGTCAGGAGTATATGTAGTGAAAGTGAAGTCGCTCAGTCCTGTCAGACTCTTTGCAACCCCATGGACTGTAGCCTGCCAGGCTCCTCCACCTGTGGGATTTTCCAGGCAAGAATACGGGAGTCAGTTGCTGTTTCCTTCTGCAAGGGATATTCTTGACCCAGGGATCGAACCTGCGTCTCCTACGTTGCACGCAGACTCTTTACCATCTGAGCCACCAGGGAAGCTAGACTGGAAGCTAAAAAGCAAACGGAGAGACTAAAAATCAATAATCTTAGACGGTGAGTGAACATTCCAATGACGAGTGATGTGAATCTTAAATCAGCTTGTGGTGAAAAGACATCAATGAGCAGAATGATAAAAGAAACTGATCCAGGGAGAACCGGAATAGAAGTATTTCTCTAAACCAACTCTCTTTCTAGTTGGTTAAGAAGAGATTATAATTATGGCGTAAAGTAACTGTTGGAGAAGGTGATGGCACCCCACTCCAGTATTCTTGCCTGGAAAATCTCATGGGCAGAGGAGCCTGGTGGGCTGCAGTCCTTGGGGACGCGAAGAGTCGGACACGACTGAGTGACTTCACTTTCACTTTTCACTTTCATGCATTGGAGAAGGAAATGGCAAGCCACTCCAGTGTTCTTGCCTGGAGAATCCCAGGAACTGGGGAGCCTGGTGCGCTGCCGTCTATGGGGTCGCATGGAGTCGGACACGACTGAAGCGACTTAGCAGCAGCAGCAACAGCAGTGTGTATCGGACAATTCCAAATTCCCAAGTTATTCCTTCCCCCACCCAGCTTTCCCCTTTGGAAACCATAAGTTTGTTTTCTAAAACTGTGAGCATGTTTTTGTTTTGTAATTAAGTTTATTTGTATCATTTTTTTACATTGTGCATATAAGTGATATCCTATGGTATTTGTCTTTCCCTCTTTGACTGACTACACTTACTATGATAATGTCCAGGGTTAGTAAAATGATGTTGGAAATTTTTACAAGACTGACAATTAGTGATGGTAGTTCCATATCTGGATAAATTTAAGATAATATTTTGTATACCATTCAAATTTCATATTTGCATTGTCACGTGTTCAACACTTGTTGACTCACTTTCCATTGCTCAGCTTTTACCAAGGTCCATGAAACCTTTATTAATGAACTCTGGTGAACTTTCCCTTATACCGTTTGATTTTCTGGGGAAGATTAAAATGTTTTCCCACATATAAGAATTTTTCCATGATGTGTTTATTTTGCAACTGGAACTTTTTGAATCCCACAGTTCATTGTATTTGACTGTTTCAATCTCTTGTTAATAAAAAATATGCTTGCAAAACACACACCCACAAAAAAAAAGAATGCATAAATGTTCTTCTGGATTATGTTACATATATATAAAATATTTTGTATTCTCTATTATTTTCCAAAGAAGAAGACTGAAGAAAAAACAATATAAACAGTAGTTTCAATATATACAACTGCCAGACCTAGGGATTAAAAAGAGTCTATTTCTCAGTCCAGTATTCTCTTTACCACACATAATCAAATCAACATCTTTGATGCAGCACAATTAGAATTCTATTTTATCCACCTTTAAAAATAGTTTTCCTTTCAAACTTCCTACTGAATGAATTCTTCACTCTTTGTTCCTCAAGCTGTAGATAAGAGGGTTCGACATGGGAGTTAATACCGTGTAAAAGAGGGAAAGCAGAGACATTACTTTGTCAACAAAGGTCTGTCTTGTCAAGGCTGTTCTTTCCAGTGGTCATGTATGGATATGAGAGTTGGGCTATAAAGAAAGGTGAGCACCAAAGAATTGATGCTGTTGAACTGTGGCATTGGAGAAGACTCTTGAGAGTCCCTTGGACTGCAAGGAGATCCAACCAGTCCATCCTAAAGGAGATCACCATTCCTTCTTTAGAAGGAATGATGCTAAAGCTGAAGCTCCAATACTTTGGCCACCTCATGCGAAGAGTTGACTCATTGGAAAAGACTCTGATGCTGGGAGGGATTGGGAGCAGGAGGAGAAGGGGACGACAGAAGATGAGATGGCTGGATGGCATCACTGACTCAATGGACATGAGTCTGAGTGAACTCTGGGAGTTAGTGATGGACAGGGAGGCCTGGCATGCTGCGATTCATGGGGTCTCAAAGAGTCAGACTTGACTGAGCGACTGAACTGAACTGAACTGAAAGCAAGATCATCAATACCAAAACTCCTAAGAAAAACCTACTTCAAATATGAAAACACTAACAGGTCATTAAAGAATATACTATACCAAACATTTAGAGATGAGTTAACACTTATCCTTCTGAAACTATTCCAAAAAAATTGCAAAAGAAGGTCACTTCCAAACTTATTCTATGAGGCCGCATCACCTTGACACCAAAACTAGACAAATATGTCACACACAAAAAAGAAAATTAGAGGCCAATATCACTGATGAACATAGATGCAAAATTTCTTAATAAAATACTGGCAAATGGAATCCAACAATACAGTAAAGAGATCATACATCATGATCAAGTGGGATTTACCCCAGGGATGTGAGAATGGTTCAATATCCATAAATCAATCAATGTGATATACCATATTAACAAATTGAAGAATAAAACCTATATGATCATTTCAATTGATGCAGAAAAAGCTTTTGATAAAATTCAACATCCATTTACAATAAAAACTTTCCAGAATGCAGGCATATAGGGGATATACCTCAACATAATATGATAAACTCACAGCAAACATTATATTCAATGGTGAAAGCCTGTATTTGTAATGAAACAGTACATTAAAAATATCATACATCATGGTCAAGTGGGATTTATTCCAGGTAGGCAAGGATGGTTTAACATCCACAAATCAATCAATGTGACACCCCACATCAACAAATTGAAGAATAAAACTTATGAGTAATGAAATAAAGAAAATGTTTCTTTAATAAAATTCAGCATCTTTTTATGATTAAAAACTCTCAACAAAGTGGATACAGAAGGAACATACCACAACATAACAAAGACCCTTTATGAAAACCCCACAGTTAACATTATGAATGATGAAGATTTCCTCTAAGACCACTAACAAGTCAAGAATGCCCATCTCATATCTTTTATTGAATAAAATCTTGGAAGTTGCAACCACAGAAATTAGACAAGAAAAAGAAATAAAGGCATTCAAATTGGAAAGGAAAAAGTAAAACTGTCTTGTTTACAGATAAAATGGTGCTATATATAGAAAATCCTAAAGATGCCACACACAAAAAAAAACTATTAAAACTATTAAATGGATTCAGTAAAGTTGCAGACTACAAAATTGATATACAGAAATCTGTTGTGTTTTTTAATAAAAACTATCAGAAACAGAAATTAAGGAAGCAATCCCACTTACAATTCACCAAAAGAAAATAATTAGGAATAAATATTACCAAGCAGATAAAAGTCTTATACTTGGAACGCTATAAGGCACTGGTGAAAGAAGCTGGAGACGACACAAACAAATGGAAAGCAACTGGGTTAGAATAGTTAATATTGTTAAAATGATCATACTACCCAAACCATTCTACAGATTTAGGGCTATCCCTATCAAAATACCAATGACATTCTTCACAGAACTAGAATAAATGATTCTAAAATTTGTATGGAAATACAAAAGACCCCAAATAGTCAAATCAATTTTGAGAAGGAAGAACAAAGCGACAAATATCACACTTCTTGATTTCAACGTATTCTACAGAGCTACTGTAGTCAATATAATATGGTGCTGGCACAAAAACAGACATATAAATCAATGGAACAAAAGAGAAAGCTCAGAAATAGGCACACTTATATAGGCAATTAATCTACAACAAAGGAGGCAAGAATATACAGTGAGGAAAAGACATTCTCTTCAGTGAATTGTGTTGGGAAAACTGGACAGCTATATGCCAAAGAATCATGGGCTACTTTCTTACACCACATTCAAAAATAAACACTAAGTGGAGAAAAGATTTATATTTAAGACCAGAAACAAAAAATTTGCTAGTAGAAAGCATAGGCAGTGCCATCTTTGACATTGGTCTTCACAATATTCTTTTGGATATGTCTCAGACCAGAAAAAAAGAAGCAAAAATACACAGATAGGACTATCAAAATGCTTTTCACAATGAGGGGAACTCTCATTAAAAAAAAATGGCAGTGTACTGAGTTGGAGAAGAAATGCAAATGAGAGTTTGATATTTAAAGAACTCATATAACTCAACAACAAACACAAAATCTCATTTAAAAAGGGAAGATTAAAAAATAGATATTTTCCAATGAAGACACACAGATGGCCGACACACACATGAAAAGATGCTCGACATTACTAATCAACAAGGAAAATCAAATGAGATACCACCTCACACTTTTCAGAATAACTATCAAGAAAAAGATAAAAAATAACAAGTATTGGTGAAGATACAGAGAAAATGAACACTTATGAACTGTTGGTGGGATTATAGATCGATGTAGCCATATGGAAAACAATATAGACGTTGCTCTAAAAATTAAAAAATAAAGCTGCCCTTTGATCTGAATCTTCTGGATACTTACCCAAAGGAAAACAAAAACTAATTCATAATACATATACAGGAAGGTGGAGTGGAGGTTCAGGAGGGTGGGGACATATGGATACCTATGGCTGATTCATGGCAGAAAACAACTCAACAATGTAAATCAATTAGCTTCCAAATAAAAATTAATTTAAATATAAAAAATACATATACACCCAACATCATTGAAGCATTATTTACATTAGCCAAGATAGGGAGACAACTTAAGTGTTTACAGCTTGGCATATATACAGACATATATATATAGAAATATGTGTATATATACCAAGACACACAAACAATGCAATATTATTCAGCCACAGGAAGGCATGAAATCTTGATATTTGTGACAACCCAAATGGAGCTAGGGGATATTACGCTAAATTAAATAAGACAGACCAAAACGAATAGAGCGTAATTTCACTTATATACGAAATTTAACCAAAACAAACCAAAATTAAAATAATCTCATAGAGAACAGGATGATTTCCAGAATGGAGGAGGGTGAAGTTGATGTGGGTGAAACAGGTGAGAGGGATTAAGAGGTATAAGCTTCCACTTAGATAATAAATAAACCACAGTTCAGTCAAGTTCAGTTGCTCACTCATGTCAGACTTTGTGATCCCATAGACTGTAGCACACCAGGATTCCTGATCCATCACCAGCTTCTGGAGCTTGTTCAAACTCATGTCCCTCATGTCGGTGATGCCATTCAATCATTTTGTCCTCTTGTCATCCCCTTCTCTTGCCTTCAGTCTTTCCCAGCATGAGGGTCTTTTACGGTGAATCAGTGCTTCCCATCAGGTGGCCAAAGTATTGGAGCTTCAGCTTCAGCATCAGTCATTTCAATGAATATTCAGGATTCATTTCCTTTAGGATGGACTGGCTTGATCTCCTTGCAGTTCAAGGGATTCTCAGAGTCTTCTCCAACACCACTGTTCAAGAACATCACTACTTCGGCACTGAGCCTTCTTAATAGTCCAACTCTCACATCCATACATGACTACTGGAAAAACAATAGCTTTGACTAGATGGACATTTGTTGGCAAACTAATGTCTCTGCTTTTTAATACATTATCTAGGTTGGTCATAGGTTTTCTTCCAAGGAGCAAGTGTCTTTTAATTTCGTGACTGCAGTCATCACCTGCAGTGATTTGGAGACGAAAAAAACAAAGCCTCTCACTGTTTCCATTGTTTCCCCAACTATTTGCCATAAAATGTTGGGACTAGATGTGATGATCTTAGTCTCTTGAATGCTGAGTTTTAAGCCAGCTTTTTCATTCTCCTCTTTCACTTTCATCAAGAGGCTCTTCACTTCCTCTTTGCTTTCTGCCATAAAGGTAGTGTCATCTGCATATCTGAGGTATTGATATTTCTCTCAGAATCTTGACTCCAGATTGTGCTTCATCCAGTCTGGCATTTCGCATGATGTACTCTGCATGTAAGTTAAATAAGCAGGGTGACAATATACAGCCTTGTTGTACTCCTTTCCCAATTTGCAACCAGTCTGTTGTTCCATGTTCGGTTCTAACTGTTGCTTCTTGACCTGCACACAGGTTTCTCAGGAGGCAGGTAAGACAGTCTGGTATTCCCATCTCTTGAAGAATTTTATACAGTTTGTTGTGATCCACACAGCCAAAGTCTTTGGCATAGTCAAAAAACAGAAGTTGATGTTTCCCTAAGAACTCTCGCTTTTTTGATGATCCAGCGGATGTTGGCAATTTGATCTCTCGTTCATCTGTCTTTTCTAAATACAACTTGAACATCTGGAAGTTCTTGGTTCATATACTGTTGAAGCCTGGCTTGGAGATTTTTGAGAATAATTTGCTAGTGTGTGAGATGAGTGCAATAGTGCAATAGTTTGAACATTCTTTGGCATCACAAGATGAAATATACAGCATAAGCAATATGGTCAATAATACTGTAATATCTGAGTATGGGGCAGATATTAGACTATCATGGTGATCATTTAATAAGCATGCAAATGTTAAATCATTAGTACGTCTGAAATTAGCATAATATTGTATATCAACTATTTTTCAATAAAAATAAAATATTTAATAAATGTCATTTTGTAAACACAATGAAAATTTGATTCCCATGATCAATCTTTTGGCTAATTTTCAAATGGTAAAATAACCATAAAAAACCACTGGAATTTGTCCAGGATCATGGAGCAAATTAGTACCATTGTTGGAACTAGAATCCATGTCTCCTGATTCTCACCCAGTGCAAAAAAGACATCGAAGAGAATGTTAAGATCTCTGGACAAAAAGTGATAACTGGAGTGAATCTAAATCTGCACCTCAATGTTCATCGCAGCATTGTTTACTACAGCCAAGATATAGAAGCAACCTAAATGTGCATCAGTAGAAAAATGGATACAGAAGACATGGTATATATACACACAATAGAATATTACTTAGTCATAAAAAACAATGCAATCTTGCCATTTTCAACATCATGGATGGATCGAGTAGGTTTTTTCCTAAACTAAATAAGTCAGAGAAAGACAAATACCATAAAATTTCACTTATATGTGGAATCTAAAAAGAAAAACATCATAAAAGCCAAAGCAGTCTCATATATAGAGAGAACAAACTTACAGACAAGAGGAGTGTGGTCAACTGAGCAAAATAAGTACAGGGTATTAAGAGGTGCAAGTGTTAGTCGCTCAATCACGTCTGACTCTGTGATCCCATGAACAGTAGACCAGCAGGCTCCTCTGCCCACGGAATTCTCCAGGCAAGAATATAGGAGTGGGCTGCCAATCACTTCTCCAGAACATCTTCCTGACCCAGGGATCGAACCCGGATCTCCTGCATTGCAGGCAGATTCTTTACCAACTGAGCCATGAGGGTAAACTTCTAGTTATAAAATAAATAAATCATGGTGCTATATGATGACTATACTCAATATAATATTGTAATAACGTTGTATGGCAATAGATCATGATTAGACTGAGTATGATGGTCATTTAGTAATAAAATCACTATGTTGTATACCTGAAATAATATAATACTCTGGGTCAATTATATTTAAACACACAAAAAAAGCCACTGAAACAGGAGCCTTCAAAACCTGATCAATGACAAGAAAAGACCAAGAGATGGCAGTATATCCACATACAAAGTGGTCAGCTGTATTTCCTTTCTTCAAATGTTTTTCCTCTCCCTTCTCAAAAAAAAAAAAAAAAAAAAGCACACAACAGACTGTCCAAACTCAGCCATTGATATCCTGACCACACCACAGTTTCTCCTTTGCCTGATTAACCTTCAGCTCAGTTCAGTCCAGTTTCTCAGCCGTATCCAACTCTTCAAGACCCCGTGGACTGCAGCACAGCAGGATTCCCTGTCCATCACCAACTCCCGGAGTTCACTCAAACTTGTGTCCATCAAGTCAGTGATGCCATCCAACCATCTCATTATCTGTCACCCCTTCTCCTCCAGCCTTCGATCTTTCCCAGCATCGGGGTCTTTTCCAAGAGTCAGTTCTTCGCATCAGGTGGCCAAAGTATTGGAGCGTCAGCATCAATACTTCCAATGAATATTCAGGACTGATTTCTTTTAGGATTGAATAGTTTGATCTCCTTACAATCCAAGAAACTCCCAAGAGTCTTCTCCATCAGAACAGTTCAAAAGAATCAATTCTTTGGTGCTCAGCTTTCTTTATAGTCCAGTCTAACATATATACATGACTACTGGAGAAACCATAGCATTGACTAAAGGGACCTTGTTGGCAAAGTAATGTCTCTGCTTTTAATATGCTGTCTAGGTTGGTCATAGCTTTTCTTCCAAGGAGCAAACATCTTTTACTTTCATGGCTGCAGGCAGCATCAGCAGTGATTTTGGAGCCCAGAAAAATAAAGTCTGTCACTGTTTCCATTGTTTCCCCAACTATATGCTTTGAATTGATGGACCAGATTCCATAATCTTAATATTCTGAACGTTGAGATTTAAGCCAACTTTTTCATTCTTTTTTTTTTTTTTTTTTTTTTGCATTTAGCACCCATTTGGGATTGTCTTTATTTTTTTAATATAAATTTATTTATTTTAATTAGAGGCTAATTACTTTACAATACTGTATTGGTTTTGCCATAGATCAACATGAATCCACCATGGGTGTACACGTGTTCCCCATCCTGAAACCCCCTCCCACCTCCCTCCCCATACCATCCCTCTGGGTCATCTCAGTGCACCAGCCCTAAGCATCCTGTATCCTGCATTGAACCTGGACTGGCGATTCCTTTCATATATGTTATTATACATGTTTCAATGCCATCCTCCCAAATAATCCCACCCTCGCCCTCTCCCACAGAGTCCAAAAGACTGTTCTAAACATCTGTGTCTCTTTTGCTGTCTCACATACAAGGTTATCATTAACATCATTCTAAATTCCATATATATGTGTTAGTATACTATATTGGTGTTTTTCTTTCTGGCTTACTTCACTATGTATAATAGGCTCCAGTTTCATCCATCTCATTAGAATGGATTCAAATGTATTATTTTTAATGGCTGAGTAATACTCCATTGTGTATATGTACCACTGCTTTCTATCCATTCATCTGCTGATGGACATCTAGGTTGCTTCCATGTCCTGGCTATTATAAACAGTGCTGCAATGAACATTGGGGTACATGTGTCTCTTTCAATTCTGGTTTCCTCAGTGTGTACGCCCAGCAGTGGGATTGAGGGGTCATAAGGCAGTTCTATTTGCAGTTTTTTAAAATGTCTCCAGACTGTTCTCCATACTGGTTGTACTAGTTTGCATTCCCACCAACAGTGTAAGGGGTTCCCTTTCCTCCACACCCTCTCCAGCATTTATTGCTTGTAGACTTTTGGATTGCAGCCATTCTGACTGGTGTGAAATGGTACCTCATTGTGGTCTTGATTTGCATTTCTCTGATAATGAGTGATGTTGAGCATCTTTTCATGTGTTTGTTAGCCATCTGTATGTCTTCTTTGGAGAAATGTCTATTTAGTTCTTTGGCCCATTTTTTGATTGGGTCGTTTATTTTTCTGGAAATGAGTTGCATAAGTTGCTTGTATATTTTTGAGATTAGTTGTTTGTCAGTTGCTTCATTTGCTATTATTTTCTCCCATTCAGAAGGCTGTCTTTTCACCTTGCTTATAGTTTCCCTTGTAGTGCAGAAGCTTTTAATTTTAATAGGTCCCATTTGTTTATTTTTATTTTTATTTCCAGAATTCTGGGAGGTGGATCATAGAGGATCCTGCTGTGATTTATGTCAGAGAGTGTTTTGCCTATGTTCTCTTCTAGGAGTCTTATAGTTTCTGGCCTTATGTTTAGATCTTTAATCCATTTTGAGTTTATTTTTGTGTATGGTGTTAGAAAGTGTTCTGGTTTCATTCTTTTACAAGTGGTTGACCGGTTTTCCCAGCACCATTTGTTAAAGACATTGTTTTTTCTCCATTGTATATTCTTGCCTCCTTTGTCAAAGATAAGGTGTCCATAGGTGCATGGATTTATATCTGGGCTTTCTATTTTTTTCCATTGAGCTATATTTCTGTCTTTGTGCCAGTAACATACTGTCTTGATGACTGTGGCTTTGTAGTAGAGCCTGAAGTCAGGCAGGTTGATTCCTTCAGTTCCATTCTTCTTTTTCAAGATTGCTTCAGCTATTCATGGTTTTTTGTATTTCCATACAAATTCTGAAATTATTTGTTCTAGCTCTGTGAAAAATACTGTTGGTAGCTTGATAGGGATTGCATTGAATCTATAGATTGCTTTGGGTAGTATACTCATTTTCACTATATTGATTCTTCCAATCCATGCATAGAAACGGATGAAAATGAAAACCCAAACACAAAACCTGTTCAGTTCAGTTCAGTTCAGTCACTCAGTCGTGTCCAACTCTTTGTGACCCCATGAATCGCAGCACACCAGTGGGACCCTGTAAAAGCAGTGCTAAGGGGAAGGTTCATAGCAATACAGGCATACCTCAAGAAACAAGACAAAAGTCAAATAAATAACCTAACTCTACACCTAAAGCAACTAATAAAGGAAGAAATTAAGAACCCCAGGGTTAGTAGAAGGAAAGAAATCTTAAAAGTTAGGGCAGAAATAAATGCAAAAGAAACAAAAGAGACCATAGCAAAAATCAACAAAGCCAAAAGCTGGTTCTTTGAGAGGATAAATAAAATTGACAAACCATTAGCCAGACTCATCAAGAAACAAAGGGAGAAAAATCAAATTAATAAAATTAGAAATGAAAATGGAGAGATCACAACAGACAACACAGAAATACAAAGGATCATAAGAGGCTATTATCAACAATTATATGCCAATAAAATGGACAACGTGGAAGCAATGAAAGAAAGGCACAACTTTCCAAAACTGAACCAGGAAGAAATAGAAAATCTTAACAGATCCATCACAAGCACAGAAATTGAAACTGTAATCAGAAATCTTCCAGCAAATAAAAGCCCAGGTCTAGACAGCTTCACAGCTGAATTCTACCAAAAATTTAGAGAACAGCTAGCACCTATCCTACTCAAACTCTTCCATAAAATTGCAGAGGAAGGTAAACTTCCAAATTCATTCTATGAGGCCACCATCACCCTAATACCAAAACCTGACAAAGATGCCACAAAAAAAGAAAACTTACAGGCCAATATCACTGATGAACATAGATGTAAAAATCCTCAACAAAATTCTAGCAATCAGAATCCAACAGCACATTAAAAAGATCATACACCATGACCAAGTGGGCTTTATCCCAGGGATGCAAGGATTCTTCAATATCTGCAAATCAATCAATGTAATACACCACATTAACACACTGAAAAATAAAAGCCATATGATCATCTCAATAGATGCAGAAAAAGCCTTTGACAAAATTCAACATCCATTTATGATTAAAAAAAAACTCTCCAGAGAGCAGGAATAGAAGGAACATACCTCAACATAATAAAAGCTGTATATGACAAACCCACAGCAAACATTATCCTAAATGGTGAAAAATTGATAGCATTTCCCCTAAAGTCAGGAAAAAGACAAGGGTGCCCACTTTCACCACTACTATTCAACATAGTTCTGGAAGTTTTGGCCACAGCAATCAGAGCAGAAAAAGAAATAAAAGGAATCCAAATTGGAAAAGAAGTAAAACTCTCACTGTTTGCAAATGACATGATCCTCTACATAGAAAACCCTAGAGACTCCACCAGAAAATTACTAGAGCTAATCAATGAATATAGTAAAGTTGCAGGATATAAAATCAACACACAGAAATCCCTTGCATTCTTATACACTAATAATGAGAAAATAGAAAGAGAAATTAAGGGAACAATTCCATTCACCATTGCAACAAAAAGAATAAAATACTTAGGAATATATCTGTCTACCTAAAGAAAGGCAATGGCAACCCACTCCAGTACTCTTGCCTGGAAAATCCCATGGATGGAGGAGCCTGGTAGGCTGTAGTCCATAGGGTCGTGAAGAGTCGGACTGAGCGACTTCACTTTTACTTTTCTGTTGGACCCCTTTCCTCGTGCTGGCTCCCGGCACTTTTCACTTTCATGCATTGGAGAAGGAAATGGCAACCCACTCCAGTATTCTTGCCTGGAGAATCCTTGGGACGGGGGAGCCTGATGGGCTGCCATCTATGGGGTCGCACAGAGTCGGACACGACTGAAGCGACTTAGCAGCAGCAGCAGCAGCAGCAAAGAAACTAAAGAGCTATATATAGAAAACTATAAAACACTGGCGAAAGAAATCAAAGAGGACACTAATAGATGGAGAAATAAGCCAACTTTTTCACTCTCCTCTTTCACTTTCATCAAGAGGTTCTATAGTTCTTTACTTTATGCCATAGGGGTGTTGTCATCTGTGTATCTGAGGTCATTGATATTTCTCCCAGCAATCTTGATTCCGGCTTGTGCTTTATCCAGTCTGGTACTTTGAATGATGTGCTCTGCACATAAGTTAAATTAGCAAGGAGACAGTATACAGCCGTGATGTACTCCTTTACCAATTTGGAACCAGTCTGTTGTTCCATATCCAGTTCTAAATGTTGCTTCTTCACATGCATACAGATTTCTCAGGAGAAAGATCAGGTGGCCTGGCATGCCCATCTCTTTGATCCACAAAGTCAAAGGCTTTGGCATAGTGAATAAAGCAAAAGTAGATGTTTTTCTGGAACTCCTTTGCTTTTTTGATGATACAACGATGTTGGCAATTTGATCTCTAATTCCTCTGCCTTTTCTAAATCCAGCTTGAACAGTTGGAAGTTCATGGTTCGAATAATACTGAAGCCTGGCTTGGGGAATTTTGAGCATTACTTTGCTAGAGTGTGACAAGAGTACAATTGTGTGATAGTTTGAACATTCTTTGGCATTGCCTTTCCTTGGAATTGGAATGTCCTTGGAATTCCAGAACTGTGGCCATTGCTGAGTTTTCCAGATTTGTGGCATATTGAATGCAGCACTATCACAGCATCCTCTTTTAGGATTTGAAATAGCTCAACTGGAATTTCATCATCTCCACCAGCTTTGTTCCTAGCGATGCTTCCTAAGGCCCACTTGGCTTTACATTCCAGGATGTCTGGCTCTAGGTGAGTGATCACACAGTCGTGATTATCTGGTTTATGAAGTTTTTTGTTTTTTGTTTTTTAGTTCTTCTGTATATTCCTGCCACCTTTTCCTGACATCTTTTCCTTCTGTTAGAAGCATTTCTGTCCATTGTGCCCATCTTTGCATGAGATATTCCTTTGGTATCTCTAATTTTCTTGAAGAAGTCACTAATCTTTCCCATTCTATTTTCTCTATTTCTTTGCACTGATCACTGAGAAGACTCTCTTATCTCTCTTTGTTGTTCTTTGGAACTCTGCATTCAAATGGGTGTATCATTCCTTTTCTCCTTTGCTTTTTGTTTCTCTCCTTTTCTCAGCTATTGGTAAGGCATCCTCAGACAAAAATTGTGCCTTTTTGCATTTCTTTTTCCTGGGGATGGTCTTGACCCTGTCTGCTGTACAATGTCATGAACCTCTGTCCATAGTTTTTCAGGCACTCTATCTATCATATCTAGTCCCTTGGATCTATTTGTCACTTCCACTGTATAATCGTAGGGATTTGATTTAGGTCATACATGAATGGTCTAGTGGTTTTCCCCATTTTCTTTAATTTAAGTCTGAACTTGGCAATAAGGTGTGCATCATCTGAGCCACAGTCTGCTCCCAGTATTGTTTTTGCCGACAGTATAGAGCTTCCCCATTTTTGTCTGAAAGGATGTAATCAGTTTGACTTCAGTATTGACTATCTAGTGATGTCCATGCGTAGAGTCTTCTCTTGTGTTGTTGGAAGAAGATGCTTGATATGAACACTGTGTTCTCTTGGGAAAACTCTATTGGCCTTTGCCCTGGTTCATTTCATACTCCAAAGCCAAATTTGCTTGTTATTCCAGGTATCTCTTGATTTTTCCTTTTGTATTCCAGTCCCCTATGATGAAAAGGACGTCTTTTTTGGTGTTAGGTCTAGAAGGTATTGTAGGTCTTCATAGAGCCACTCGGCTCCTTTGGCATTAGTGGTTGAGGTATAGACTTGGATTGCTGTTATATTGAATGGTTTACATTGAAAATGAACAGAGATCATTCTGTCCTTTTTGAGACTGCACACAAGTACTGCATTTCAGACTCTTTTGTTGACTATGAGGGCCCCGTTCAGTTCAGTTCACTTCAGTCGCTCAGTCCTGTCCAACTCTTGCTGACCCCATGGACTGCAGCATGCCAGACTTTCTTGTCTATCACCACCTCCCGGAGTTTACCCAAACTCATGTCCATTGAGTTCGTGATGCCACTCCAACATCTCATCCTCTTTCGTCCCCTTCTCCTCCTTCAATCTTTCCCAGAATCAGGGTCTTTTCAAATGAGTCAGCTCTTCGCATCAGGTGACCAAAGTATTGGAGTTTCAGCTTCAACATTAGTCCTTTCAATGAACACCCAGGATTGATCTCCTTTAGGATGGACTAGTTGGATCTCCTTGCAGTCCAAGGGACCCTCAAGAGTCTTCTCTAACACCACAGTTCAAAAGCATCAAATCTTCAGTACTCACCTTTCTTTATACTCCAACTCTCACATCCATACATAACTAATGGAAAAACCATAGCCTTCACTAGATGGAACTTTATTGACAAAGTAATGTAACTGCTTTTTAATATGCTATCTAGGTTGGTCATAACTTTTCTTCCAAGGAGTGTCTTTTAACTTCATGGCTGCAATCACAATCTGCAGTGATTTTGGAGCCCGGAAAAATTAAGTCAGCCACTGTTTCCACTGTTTCTCCATATATTTCCCATGAAGTGACCAGACAGATGCCATGACCTTAGTTTCCTGAATGTTAAGCTTTAAGCCAACTTTTTCACTCTCCTCTTTAAATTTCAACAAGAGGCTCTTTAGTTCTTCTTCACTTTCTGCCATAAGGGTGTTGTCATCTGCATATGCGAGGTTTTGATATTTCTCTTGGCAATCTTGATCCAGCTTGTGCTTCTTTCAGCCCAGCGTTTCTCATGATGTACTCTGCATAGAAGTTAAATAAGCAGGGTGGCAATATACAGCCTTGATGTACTCCTTTACCTATTTGGAACCAGTCTGTTGTTCCAGGTCCACTTCTAACTGCTGCTTCCTGACCTGAATACAGGTTTCTCAAGAGGCAGGTCAGGTGGTCTGGTATTTCCATCTCTTTCAGAATTTTCCACAGTTTATTGTGATCCACACACTCAAAGGCTTTGGCATAGTCAATAAGACAGAAATCGATGTTTTTCTGGAACTCTCTTGCTTTTTTGATGATCCAGCGGATGTTGGCAATTTGCTCTCTGGTTCTTCTGCCTTTTCTAAAACTAGCTTGAACATCTGGAAGTTCACGGTTCACATTTCACTGAAGCCTGGCTTGGAGAATTTTGAGCTTTACTTATCTAGCATGTGAGATGAGTGCAATCGTGTGGTAGTTTGAGCAACTTTGGCATTGCCTTTCTTTGGGATTGGAATGAAAACTGACCTTTTCCAATCCTGTGGCCATTGTTTAATTTTCCAAACTGCTCACATATTGTATGCAGCACTTTCACAGCATCGTCTTTTAGAATTTGAAATAGTTTAACCGGAATTCCATCACCTCCACTAGCTTTGTTCATCATGATGCTTCCTAAGGCCCACTTGATTTCACATTCCAGGATATCTGGGTCTAAGTGAGTATGAGTGATCTCACCATCGTGATTATCTGGGTTGTGAAGATCTTTTTGGTACAGTTCTTCTGTGTATTCTTGCCATCTCTTCTTATTTTCTTCTGCTTCTGTTAGGTCCATACCATTTCTGTCCTTTATTGAGCCCATCTTTGCATGAAATTTTCCCTTGGTATCTCTAATTTTCTTGAAGAGATCTCTATAGTCTTTCCCATTCTGTTATTTTTCTCTATTTCTTTGCACTGATCACTGAGGAAGGCTTTCTTATCTCTCCTTGCTATTCTTTGGAACTCTGCATTCAGATGCTTATATCTTTCCTTTTCTCCTTTGCCTTTCACTTCTCTTCTTTTCACAGCTATTTGTAAGGCCTCCTCAGACAGCCATTTTGCTTTTTCACCTTTCTTTTCCATGGGGATGATCTTGATCCCTGTCTCATATACAATGTCACGAACCTCCTTCCATAGTTCATCAGGCACTCTATCTATCAGATCTAGGCCCTTAAATCTATTTCTCACTTTCACTGCATAATCATAAGGTATTTTATTTAGGGCATACCTTAATGGTTTAGTGGTTTTCCCCCACTTTCTTCAATTTAAGTCTGAATTTGGCAAGAAGGTGTTCATGTTCTGAGCCAGTCAGCTCTCAGTCTTGTTTTTGCTGACTATATAGAGCTTCTCTATCTTTGACTGCAAAGAATATAATCAATCTGATTTCAGTGTTGGCCAGCTCGTGATGTCCATGTGTAGAGTTTTCTCTTGTGTTGTTGGAAGAGGGTGTTTGCTATGACGAGTGCATTTTCTTGGCAAAACTCTATTAGTCTTTGCCCTGCTTCATTCCACATTCCAAGGCCAAATTTGCCCATTACTCCAGGTGTTTCTTGACTTCCTACTTTTGCATTCCAATCCCCGATAATGAAAAGGACAGTTTTGGGGTGTTAGTTCTAAAAGGTCTGGTAGGTCTTCATAGAACCATTCAACTTCAGCTTCTTCAACGTTACTGGTCTGAGCATAGACTTGGATTACTGTGATATTGAATGGGTTGCCTTGGAAATGAACTGAGATCATTCTGTCGTTTTTGAGATTGCATCCAAGTACTGCATTTCGGACTCTTGTCTTGACTATGATGGCTACTCCATTTCTCCTAAGAGATTCCTTCCCACAATAGTAGATATAACAGTCATCTGAGTTAAATTCATCCATTCCAGTCCGTTTTAGTTCACTGACTCCTAGAATGTTGACGTCCACTCTTGCCATCTCCTGTTTGACCACTTCCAATTTGCCTTGATTCATGGAACTAATATTCTAGGTTCCTATCAATATTGCTCTTTACAGCATTGTACCTTGCTTCTATCACCAGTCATATCCCCAACTTTGTGTTGTATTCCCTTTGGCTCCATCCCTTAATCTTTCTGGAGTTATTTCTCCACTGATCTCCAGTAGCATATTTGGCACCTAATGACCTGGGGAGTTCATCTTTCAGTGTCTTATCCTTTTGCCTTTTCATACTGTTCATGGGGTTCTCAAGGCAAGCATACTGAAGTGGTTTACCATTCCCTTCTCCATTGGACTACATTCTTTCAGACCCCCTCCACCATGACCCGTTCATGTTGGTGGCCCCACATGGCATGGCTTAGTTTCATTGAGTTAGACAAGGCTGTGGTCCATGTGGTCAGATTGGTTAGTTTTCTGTGATTTTGGTTTCACTCTGTCTGCCCTCTGATGCCCTCTCTTAGAGCCTACTGTCTTACTTGGGTTTCTCTTACCTTGGACGTGGGGTATCTCTTCATGGCTGCTCCAGCAAAACGCAGCCTCTGCTCCTTACCTTGGAAGTAGGGTAGCTCCTAACAGCCACTGCTCCTGACATTGGATGTGGGGTATCTCCTCTCAGCCGCTCCTGTGCCATGCAGCCACAGCCCCTGCACCATGCAGCTGCCACTCTTGTATAATGATGTAATGGTCATCTGAGTTAAAGTCACCCATTCCAGCCCATTTTAGTTTACTAATTCCTAAAATGTCAATGTTCACTCTTGCCATCTCCTGTTTGACCACTTCAAATTTACCTTGATTCATGGATCTAATATTCCAGGCTTCTATGCAATATTGTTCTCACAGCATTGACCTTTGCTTCCATCACCCATCACATCCACAACTGGGTGTTGTTTTTGTTTTGTCTCTGTCTCTTCATTCTTTCTGTGGTTACTTCTCCAGTAGCATATTCGCCACCTACTGACCTGGGGAGTTTATCTTTCAGGTCGTATCCTTCTGCCTTTTCATACTGTTCAAAATTTGTCTTTGGAAGGCAGTGGGATTTGATTACAGAACTTACCCAAAACTAGGGAAACAGACTCTTGGAGGGCACACACAAAAAAAATCTTGTGTGCACCAGGACCCAAGAGAAAAGAGCAGTGATCCCACAGCCTTGACGTATTCGTTTCCCCATTTGGAACCAGTCTGTTGTTCCATGTCCAGTTCTAACTTTTGCTTCTTGACCTGCATACAGATTTCTCAGGAGGCAGGTAAGGTGGTGTGGTATTCCCATTTCTTGAAGAATTTTACATAGTTTGTTGTGATCCACACAGTTAAAGGCTTTGGCATAGTCAATAAAGCAAAAGTAGATGGTTTTCTGTAACTCTCTTGCTTTTTCTATTATCCAACGGATGTTGGCAAATTGATCTCTGGTTCCTCTGCGTTTTCTAAATCCAGCTTGAACATCTGGGAAGTTCACAGTTCATGTACTGTTGAAGCCTCACTTGGAGAATTTTGAGGTGCATATGAAAGGAATGAATTCAATGAGCCCAAAAACTTGCATCTTTCCATATATAGAATGCTAAATTTTTTTACCTTGATACCTGATCTGTGATTTTCAGACTGCCTGCTCCCTTTGTTGCAAAATTCTATATAGCCTGACTTCTCCTCCTGCCTCCTTGGAGCAGTTTTCTCAGAGTTGCTGAGGTGTTGTCTCCTGGGCTCAGAGACCTAAACATTCCCACCAAATAAAATAACTCTACTTTCAGGTTGTGACCATATTTTTAGATAACAGAATTTTTCAGGCAAGAATACTGAGTGGATTGCCATTTCCTACTCCAGGGTACTTCCCTACCCATGGATAGAACTCCCATCTCTTGTATCTCTTGCAATGGCAGATGGATTTTTTTTTTACCACTTCACCACCTGGAAAGCCACAATGGAAGGATCATGATGCCACGATCTTCGTTTTCTGAATGTTGAGCTTTAAGCCAACTTTTTCACTCTCCTCTTTCACTTTCATCAGGAGGCTCTTTAGTTCTTTGGTAAGGCTTTTTCCCATCTGTAAAACAAGTCAGGAAAAGCCCATCTGATACCGTTATCTATACAATAGACACTTCTGGAGAGATGCTAAAGCACATAATATGGGGGAAGGCTGGTCCCTGGAGGGCACATAGGTCCTCTTTGAGTACAACTACAGAAACTGGGTGCAAATCATCTATCAGTATCATAGTTTTTTTTTAATAATTTCATTTCTTTTTGGCTGTGAGTCTTCATTGCTATGTGGGCTTTTCTCTAGTTGCAGCAAGTGGGAGCTACTCTCTAGTTGTGGAAAGTGGGCTTCTCATTGTGGTGGCTTCTCTATTTGTGACTCCCAGGCTCTAAAGCAGAGGCTCAAAAGTTGAGGTTCATGGGCTTAGTTGCCCCATGGGATGTGGTATCTTCCCGAATCAGGGATTGAACCCATGTGTCCTGCACTGGCAGGTGGATTCTGAACCTCTGAGCCACCAGGGAAGCCAGTGCTTTTTCTTGATTGTTCTTATGACCAGCATTAATAAACTAGCACAGACTGCCCACCATGTCTCTCTCAGACCGTGGCACAGGAATATCTATCACTAGCTGGTTGACTTTATCCTGGGTTAACCAGGAGCATCACCTTGGCTCCAGGTGTCCCTGAAATAAGCAGACTTCTAACAGGTCAGCTGAGATTAATTCTGTACTCACATATGTAACCTGCACTTTCTCAAGCTATGGGGTGCCGGGGTCCAGCCCCAGTGGATCCAGGGTAATTCGAAGGGGAGACAGAGTAGGCGTCCTACGAAAAAACTTATTTAATTACAGATATAGAGAGAGATTAAAAAACAGATAGTGTAGTAGGAAAATTAGTGGAGAAAAGGAGGCTGAATAACTTGGTCTACGTGGAATACCAATCACCACCTACGTAAGCCACAGGCGTCTTTCCGTTCTCCTGAAGGAAAGGAGGCACTGAGGCCTCCCCAGTCCGATCTTAGAAGCCCAGGCAAAATTAGCAGGCTTGGTGAGTACCCACGTTCCAGATGGGAATTCAGCCAGAAAAATGGGGACCAAGAAAGAAACGACACGGGGGAATCAGTCTTTCCAGAAACGGATCCGATTTCTCTATTTTTCAGGTTTGCTTATATACTTTTTGTTATACATAGGGATGAATACAGAGTCACGCAGGGGTCAGCAGACCTGACCCTTGTCAAAATCAGGTGCTTCATATAAAATTATACAAAGGTCTTATGGGTTTTACATCATCTTCTGGCCATGAGGCCTGCTGACATTTTATGGCCCTTTCTGATAACGGTCAGTCAACCAGAAAACTTGTTTTTTCTAGGGGTGAATTTTCTTAAACCAAGCGCCACCCTCCAAATAAAGTTTCATTCCTATAGGGTGAGGGTGTAGTGGGTTACAATCAAGGAAGGAATTTACTTAGCCTAAGGTTTAACATGATTAATCTTAAAGGTTAATACTTATTTTTCCTGTATGCTAGTTATATTCATTATAAGGGCAGGGAATATGGAGATTTAGCAGCAAATATTGGCTCAACAAATGAAAAACCCTTCACCAATATAATTTCTAATCAACCCGCTATACTATACTAATAATTTTGTAACTTCTCAAAAGAATCTGTATATAGAAAGTTTAAAGCATCTCGTGGCTCTCACGGTTGGGAGGCTGTAAACAATCACATGTGGCCGGACGAACCTGATCAGGCAGGCTAGAGAACCTTCAGAGGAGTTTGTAAGTTGAAACACTCTTGTTATGCCCAGGAATTTTTATTAACTGGAGCTGCAAGTTAACTCCTTCTCCGAGAGAAATGGTGATGGGGGAACAGTCCCCCGTAAAGTCAGAGGTATAGGTGAGAGCATAAAACAGACTCTGGTTTTGGGGGTAGATGCTCGGGAACAGGGGATTTCCTGAGGCTCGATCCCATCTTTGCATATGCCGAAGCCTCCTTCCTCGTGACCTTTGCCATGGACGGAGTTCCTCATGCTGGCTCCCAGCAATGGGAGGACAATTAAAAATGAAGCGCTAAAACAATGATGGAGAATGTCTTTTGGCTCCATCTCTATAACTCATCCCTACCTATCCCTATTCAAATATTTCCCTTTCAGCTCTGGCTAGCATTCTGAAGATCCCTGAAATCTTCTTGGCCACTGACTGCAACTGAGCCTGGGACCTGCTTTTCTTCCTGGGACCAGACTTGGTTGCCACTAAGTACATCCCAACAGTAGTAATACATCCAACTGATGGATGACTACTCTTGTCTCTGTCGCTGGAGATAGAAGATTCTCTTTCCAGTCTCAATGATGATGTTCTCATACACAAAAGGGAGAGTTACTGTTTTATTCCTGCCAGTTAAGAATGGACACTCTGGACCTTGGCTGCTAATGTGGGACTGGCCACACATAAGCTCAGCACCACTGCTGTAAGTGGTTCTCTGCTCAGATTAAAGGACTTCACTTGGTGAACTTGCCAGCAGCTGAAATGAAAAGGATTTTGAGTCAAGTTAGAACATAAAGAAAGCAGTGCCTATAATGTCTCTGTGAAGGCTTGCTTGCAAGGTCTTCTCCTATGTCGCTGCTGATGAACTCAAATCCACTAAAACTGCTGCTTCTCTGAAAGACTGACTTCTCTCTTTGAGACAGAAAAGCCACTGTAATAAGCTCTTCTCCATCCACAATAGAATAATACTGAGAAGCTCATAAGCAAGCAACCTGGCTTTTTGATTGAGCAATATATTGTCAGGATTAACTAAGCAATGTTGAGAATTATTCTTATACCAAGAACAAATTGTTTTTTCCAGGTCAATTGAGAAACAATTGGCATTGTATAAGTTCAAGATGTACAACTTGATTATTCGATTTCCACATATTGTGAAATAAAGATCGCAATTGTTTCAACTAATAGCCGTCATCTCATATAGATACAAGGGAATTAAAAGAAAGAAGACAGGGAAAAAGAAAAAATTTCTTCCTATGATGAGAACTTTCAGGATGTACTCTCTTAACATTTTTCCTATATATCATAGAGCAGTGTGAACTATAGCCATCGTATTGTCAAGAGCCAACTATTAACTGGATCAGGATGTGGGAACACAGGGGAGCAAATCTCATGCACAATAGGACAGAGAACAGAGGGATGAAATTTAAGGAGGGCCCAAGTGAGTGAGATGAGTAAACACCATCCCCACCCCACAGCCAGCCTGGGTGAAGGCTGGAGTCTGCATGCCACTGGCTCCCTGCCTGTGGAACACAAGAGGTCATAAGGGGGATGGTCAGAATCACACTGATTGAGACTCAGCCTCTGAGTAACTGGGGACCCAGAGGACATGGACTCGATCCCGATACATTAGAGATGGAGAGGGCTGTCTAGTGTCTGCTTTCCTCCTAGACCCCTTCCCTACTCACAGCAGAAAGCCTGGTCTTGAAAAGGGAAACTGAATTCTAATTCCGATGAATTTGCTCCTGGACAAAATTATTCCCAGTCTCAAGGCTTTTCCAGGGGGGACTGTCTTCAGCCAAGCTCCCCTGAGCAGCAATTTCAGATCATCGAAGATGAATTGATCCTTTTTGATAAAAGGCTAGAGAATTGAGCTAGTTATTAGACATTGCTCCACAGGAATATACAAAGATGGGTCAGGGTGACAGTTGGACAGATAAAAACAGTCATATAGAAAAAACAGAGCCATAGAGACAAAAACCTCGTTGTATGTAGGTTTGCAACCTTCTCTCCTCAGCTCCCCAGCCCAAATAGAGCATTTAGTCATAGGCTATGTGCAAATATAAAAGAAAGATCAGTAGTGGTGTAAGTAGATCCGGGGGGGAGGGGGTGGTTTCGGGGAAGATAGTGGGGGATGAATTACCCTTTCCAGAGAGCTGTGACCCTGTGAGCGGGTCATCATGAAGAATGCAGGGATCTGATGGGAGAACAGAGGAGAAAAGAGAACAGAGATGGGATGGCATGAATGAAAAGGAAAATTCAGGGATTTCCCTGGTTGTCCAGTGGTTGGGACTTCCAATGTGGGGAGTGCAGGTTCCATCCCTGAGCAGGTAGTTATCCTACATGCCTCACGGCCAAAAAAGCCAAAACATAAAACAAAAATAATATAACAAGTTCAATAAAGATGTTAAAAATAATCCACATCATAAAAATATTCTTTTAAAAGAAAATGTTAAGTCTTCTTAAGTGAAAAACTCAGTGACTCCTAGAAGTTGTAAGTGCTAGAAAATGAGAGAGATGACGGAGGAGAATATTGATCTTGAATTTAAATTTGGTAGGCCTTTGGTAAATGTGAAAGCCATAGTTCCTTCCTTTGAAGAGCTAAAGATTTCTTTCAAAAAAAGGAAAATCAAGCTGTTCACAGAAGAGGTATGAATGCCTATTAATACATGAAAAAATGTGTTAAAACAAAACTGCATTAAACTAAAAAGACTTCACTGACCTATGGAAATGGCAAACTGAAGCAGGAATCTAATGAAACAGCCACCCCTGTGGATCTCAGCCTTAAGAGGTTCATTACTCCAACTAAAACTTTCTGCTGTGTGAATTTGTGGTTCATTTGCAGCTTCTACACTCCCGTTTAGAAATGTCCTGGCAGGGATGCTCCTGATACAAGTGTAGCCCCTAAATGATTCACATGAAGCTCATCTTTGTATCAGTACGATAATGATGGAAGTTTAATTACAGAAATAAAAGGCCCGTTGGCATTTGGAGGTTTGTGCGGATGAAAGCATCATATTTGGAGTTTTATGGCCAGCCCTACTCTATGCAGCCACTTTTATGTTACAAGTTTTTATCATGGTGTAAGAGAGTTCTCACAAGGCAGTCTAGCCATGATGAACCTCCTTTTAGGCAGAAGCAGATGTGATAGCCCAAATGGTAAAGAATCCACTGCAATGCAGGAGACCTGGGTTTGATCCCCTGGAGGAGGGAATGGCAACCCACTCCACTATTCTTGCCTGGAGAATCCCATGGACAGAAGAGCTTGGCAGGCTACAGTTCACGGGGCCACAAAGAATAGGACACAACTGAGAGACTAACAAAAACAAAAAGAGAGAGTGAGAGAAAAATCCAGCTTCTAGTACTGGAGATGGAAGTGAAGAATCTGAGAAAAAGGAGTTCTCAGACTGAAAGCAAAAGGTTTGCTTGAATGTAAAAGCAGAATATCAAATTTAGTAATAATTCACATCTCCAAGGTGAATATTCGAGTCCATGTACTCTCTAGACAGAAATACAAGAATTTAACAGAGCTATCAGTTAAGTGTTGTCACCAGGGAAAAAACTTCTCATCAAGTGAGAGAAATGATTGTAGTGGAAGCTGAAAAGGTGGTCGACTTGTCATGAGAAGATAAATACAGGAAACAAATGCCTCTCAGTAGGAATGTACTTCAGGACAAAGTTGGGAACCTGTAAATACTCATTCTTAAACTATAAGTGATGAAGGTACTAATGCATCTGCTGAAACAAAGTTTACAACTGAGTAAAGGTTGGTGGAAAATTTTTGAGATTCGTTTTAGCTTGCTTAATGAAAATTCAATCTAAGACGAAACATTATTTTTATTTTTTATTTTTTCTAAATTGAAAAGCTGAAAAGGTTCATTGTGGGAAAAGTGTGGACAAGGATATATATATCAACATATATATATCTCACATATATCTAATATATCATCTAATCTAATATCATCTAATACAAGACAAAATATACTTGTATTAGATGAAAAATGCTTTGGCACACAAAGATATCAAAGGAAAAATGAGCTCCTGAGGTTAGCAAGTTAGAGCCGACTAACTCGGTTTTGGAGGGTGATGCTACAGTCTTTATTATTAAGCTGGATTTGTCCCACCACCAAGAAAGAAAACTCTCCAGCACTGATGAATAATACTAAGAACTTATGCAGGCATGTTGGCTGTAAAAAAGGAAAGGGCGGAAAAGAAAAGGGAAAGAAAGGAAAAGAAAAATAAGCTTGGATGGAGCCATATCGAATAAATTTTAAGAACATTTATCTTAGTAACTTTATATACCACTTTGGTCATGTATTTGTACAATTTATTAGTATGCAAAGGAACCAAATCCCAATTGGAAAGTAGAGAACAGAAAGTTTTTGGAAAATGAAATATAAATGCACCCCAAAACATATAAAAGGTTCTCATCCCTCTCATAAAATAAAACTGCAAATTGAGACTATGTTTAAATGACATTTCTCACCTACTTGACTGGCAAAAATTCTAAAGTTTAACACTATACCAGCTTCTGCGGAAGCTGTGGAGAAATAGCCATTTACTTAGATTACACTGCTGGTGAAAATGCAAAATGTTTTAGTATCTACGGTGTGCAATTTTATAATATCTATTAAAATTGTAAATAAACTTACTCTTTGGCTCTGATACTCTACTTCTGGGACTTTATCTGATAGATATTCCTACAAGTGTATCAACTCATATTACTGGGTATTTGCTGAACTACTGTTTGTAGGGGAAAATATTAGAAATTACCCGTGTCTGTCAGTGTGGGACTAATGGACTATATTGCAATAAAAAAAATTAATGAAGACGCTTTCTATATTAACTTTGAATATGCCCAGGATATAGAAATAAAAGCAAACCAAAGAACTAATGGAAACTATATCAAGGCTGTATATTGTCACCCTGCTTATTTAACATATATGCAGAGTACATCATGAGAAATGCTGGGCTGGAGGAAGCACAAGCTGGAATCAAGATTGCCGGGAAAAATGTCAAGAACCTCAGATATGCAGATGACACCACCCTTACAGCAGAAAGTGAAGAGGAACTAAAGAGCCTCTTATGAAAGTGAAAGAGGAGAGTGAAAAAGTCGGCGTAAAGCTCAAAATACAGAAAACAAAGATCACGGCATCCAGTCCCATCACTTCATGGCAAATAGATGGGAAAACAGTGGAAACAGTGGCTGACTTTATTTTTTGGGGCTCCAAAATCACTGCATATGGTGACTGCAGCCATGAAATTAAAAGACGCTTACTCCCTAGAAGGAAAGTTATGACCAACTTAGACAGCATATTCAAAAGCAGAGACATTACTTTGTCAACAAAGGTCCGTACAGTCGAGTCTATGGTTTTTCCAGTGGTCATCTATGGATGTGAGAGTTGGACTATAAAGAAAGCTGAGCACCGATAAATTGATGCTTTTGAACTGTGGTATTGGAGAAGACTCTTGAGAGTCCCTTGGACTGCAAGGAGATACAACCAGTACATTGTGAAGGAGATCAGTCCTGAATATTCATAGGTAGGACTGATGTTGAAGCTGAAAATTCAATACTTTGGCCACGTGATGTGAAGAGCTGACTCATTTGCAAAGACCATAATGCTGGGAAAGATTGAAGGTGGGAGGAGATGAGAGATGAGATGGTTGGATGGCATCACCAACTCAATGGACATGGGTTTGGGCGGACTCCAGGAGTTGGTGATAGACAGGGAGGCCTGGCCTGCTGCAGTCCATCGGATCACAAAGAGTTGGAAATGATTGAGTGACTGAACTGAACTGAAACACAACCAAAATCTACTTGCACGATAATGGTCTTACCTTCCTTTTTATCTCTCTAATCTCATTTTCAATGTTATTCTCTTGACTCATTACTTTTGAGCCCCACTGACCTTTCAAGGGGCAGTGGCTGCATGGGTGCAGGAGGGCCTAGAGGATCTATTCCACGTTCAAGGTCAGGAGGGGCGGCGGTGAGGAGATACCCATCATCCAAGGTAAGGAGCAGCGGCTGTGCTTTGCTGGAGCGGCCATGAAGAGATACCCCACATCCAAGGTAAGAGAAACACAAGTAAGATGGTATGTGTTGCAAGAGGGCATCAGAGGGCATACACATTGAAACCATAATCACAGAAAACTAGTCAATCTAATCACACTAGGACCACAGCCTTGTCTAACTCAATGAAACTAAGCCATGCCCGTGGGCCCACACAAGACGGGCAGGTCATGGTGGAGAGGTCTGACAGAATGTGGTCCACTGGAGAAGAGAATGGCAAAACACTTCAGTATTCTTGCCTTGAGAACCCCATGAACAGCAAGAAAAGGCAAAATGATAGGATACTGAAAGAGGAACTCCCCAGGTCAGTAGGTGCCCAATATGCTACTGGAGATCAGTGCAGAAATAACTCCAGAAAGAATGAAGAGATGGAACCAAAGCAAAAACAATACCCAGCTGTGGATGTGACTAGTGATAGAAGCAAGGTCTGATGCTGTAAAGAGCAATATTGCATAGGAACCTGGAATGTCAGGTCCATGAATCAAGGCAAATTGGAAGTGGTCAAACAAGAGATGGCAAGAGTGAACATTGACATTCTAGGAATCAGCGAACTAAAATGGACTGGAATGGGTGAAATGAACTCAGATGACCATTATATCTACTACTGTAGACAGGAATCCCTTAGGAGAAATGGAGTATCCATCATGGTCAACAAAAGAGTCCGAAATGCAGTACTTGGATGCCATCTCAAAAATGACAGAATGATCTCTGTTCGTTTCCAAGTCAAACCATTCAATATCACAGTAATCCAAGTCTATGCCCCAACCAGTAATGCTGAAGAAGCTGAAGTTGAATGGTTCTATGAAGACCTACAAGACCTTTTAGAACTAACACCCCCCCCAAAAAAAATATGTCCTTTTCATTATAGGGGACTGGAATGCTAGAGTAGGAAGTCAAGAAACACCTGGAGTAACAGGCAAATTTGGCCTTGGAATACAGAATGATGCAGGGCAAAGACTAATAGAGTTTTGCCAAGAAAATGCACTGGTCATAGCAAACACCCTCTTCCAACAACACAAGAGAAGACTCCACACATGGACATCACCAATCACCAATCACATGTCAACACCGAAATCAGAATGATTATATTTTTGGCAGCCAAAGATGGAGAAGCTCTATACAGTAAAGAAAAACAAGACTGGGAGTTGACTGTGGCTCAGATCATGAACTCCTTATTGCCAAATTCAGACTGAAATTGAAGAAAGTAGGGAAAACCACTAGACCATTCAAGTATTACCTAAATCAAATCCTTTATGACTACACAGTGGAAATGAGAAATAGATTTAAGGGCCTAGATTGGATAGATAGAGTGCCTGATGAACTACGGATTGAGACTCGTGATATTGTACAGGAGACAGGGATCAAGACCATCCCCATGGAAAAGAAATGCAAAAAAGCAAAATGACTGTCTGGGGAGGCCTTACAAACAGGTGTGAAAAGAAGAGAAGTGAAAAGCATAGGAGAAAAGGAAAGATATAAGCATCTGAATGCAGAGTTCCAAAGAATAGCAAGAAGAGATAAGAAAGATTTCCTGGGCGATCAATGCAAAGAAACAGAGGAAAACAACAGAATTGGAAAGACTAAAGATCTCTTCAAGAAAATTAGAGATACCAAGGGAACATTTCACACAAAGATGGACTCGACAAAGGACAGAAATGCTATGGACCTAACAGAAGCAGAAGATATTAAGAAGAGGTGGCAAGAATACACAGAAGAACTGGACAAAAAAGACCTTCAAGACCAAGATAATCACGATGATGTGATGACTCACCTAGAGCCAAACATCCTGGAATGTGAAGTCAAGTGGGCCTTAGAAAGCATCACTACAAACAAAGCTAGTGGAGGTGATGGAATTCCAGTTGAGCTATTTCAAATTCTGAAAGATGATGCTGTGAAAGTGCTGCACTCAATATGCCAGCAAATTTGGAAAACTCAGCAGTGACCACAGGATTGGAAAAGGTCAGTTTTCATTCCAGTCCCAAAGAAAGACAATGCCAAAGAATGCTCAAACTACCACACAATTGCACTCATCTCACATGCTAGTAAAGTAATGATCAAAATTCTCCAAGCCAGGCTTCAGCAATATGTGAACCATGAACTTCCTGATGTTCAAGCTAGTTTTAGAAAAGGCAGAGGAACCAGAGATCAAATTGCCAACATCTGCTGGATCATCGAAAAAGCAAGAGAGTTCCAGAAAAACATCGATTTCTGCTTTATTGACTATGCCAAAGCATTTGACTGTGTGAATCACAATAAACTGTGGGAAATTCTTCAAGAGATGGGAATACAGACCACCTGACCTGCCTCTTGAGAAATCTGTATGCAGGTCAGGAAGCAACAGTTAGAACTGGACATGGAACAACAAACTGGTTCCAAATAGGAAAAGGAGTACGTCAAGGCTGTATATTGTCACCCTGCTTATTTAACTTTTGTGCAGAGTACATCATGAGAAACGCTGAACTGGAAGAAACACAAGCTGGAATCAAGATTGCCAAGAGAAATATCAATAACCTCAGATATGCAGATGACACCACACTTATGGCAGAAAGTGCAGAAGAACTAAAAAGCCTCTTCATGAAAGTAAAAGAGGAGAGTGAAAAAATTGGCCTAAAGCTCAACATTCAGAAAACAAAGATCATGGCATCCTGTCCCATCACTCCATGGGAAATAGATGGGGAAACAGTGGAAACAGTGTCAGACTTTATCTTTTGGGGCTCGATAATCACTGCAGATGGTGATTGCAGCCATGAAATTAAAAGACGCTTACTCCTTGGAAGAAAAGTTATGACCAACCTAGATAGCATTTCAAAAGCAGAGACATTACTTTGCCAACAAAGGTCCGTCTATCAAGGCTATGGTTTTCCCAGTGGTCATGTGAGAGTTGGTCTGTGATGAAAGCTGAGCACCAAAGAATTGATGCTTTCGAACTGTGGTGTTGGAGAAGACTCTTGAGAGTCCCTTGGACTGCAAGGAGAACCAACAAGTGCATTCCAAAGGAGATCAGCCCTGGGATTTCTTTGGAAGAAATGATGCTAAAGCTGAAACTCCAGTACTTTGGCCACCTCACACGAAGTGTTGACTCATTGGAAAAGCCTCTGATGCTGGGAGGGATTGGGGGCAGGAGGATAAGGGGGTGACAGAGGATGAGATGGCTGGATGGCATCACTGACTCGATGGACGTGGGTCTGAGTGAACTCCGGGAGTTGGTGATGGACAATGAGGCCTTGAGTGCTACGATTCATGGGGTCGCAAGGAGTCGGACACAACTGAGCGACTGAACTGAACTGAACTGACCTTTCAGCTCATTCACCATCTACCTGAAACAGCCCGAACTTCCCTCTGAAGTTATCTTACAGATATCCATGTGGTTCACTTCTTCATCTCCTTAAGTTTTTGCTCAAATGTCATCTCAGTGAGATGTTTTCTGATCAAACCAATTAAATTGCAATGTCTCCCCTACCCTCCTTAACATCATTACTTTTTTTCTGCAATATTTGTCACCAGTTAACATACTATAAATTTCATTTAATTATTTTATATATTATCTGACATCCATTCTTGAATATATGCCTCAGGAAGTTAGATATTTGTGCCTGTATTTTTCTTCTCCTAACTCCACAACTCTCACTCCACTGATTTTTTTCCCCAGTGTCTAGAATAGTGTCAGTACCTGGTGGCTCAAATGGTGAAGAATCTGCCTGCAATACAAGAACTGCTGCTCATAAGTCGCTTCAGTCATGTCCGACTCTGTGCGATCCCATAGACGGCAGCCCACCAGGCTCCCCCGTCCGTGGGTTCAATCACTGGCTCAGAAAGATCGCCTGGATAAGGGAATGGCTACCAACTCCATTATTCTTGCCTGGAGATTTCCATGGATGGAGGAACTTTGCAGGCAACAGTCCATGGATTCACAGTGTCAGACATGACTGAGTAACTTTTACTTTCACTTTAGTTTTCACTTTAGTTTTCACATCATAGATATTTAATAAATATTGGTTTTTATTTTAATTACTATAATTTCTCATAGCACACTCACTCTACCTCTGAACTTACAAAACATTTCCCTGGGGTAGGTCAAGAGACTCTGAGGTTCACAGCTCTGTGTCAAAACTAGGTATTTCTGCCCAACCAATATCCAGCCACTACCCTGAAGAACCAAAGGCCCTCACTGCTTGCCTGACTCAGAAAGGTCACTTCACCTATATAGGGCACACTCTGAGAAGATAAGTAGTGCACAGAGAAGTTTCATAATCCTCTTTGCATAAGTTGGAGTACACTGACCCTGTGGCCCCTCTAAAAATGACTGTTTAGGATGCTAATCAAATCCTTCTTCAAAAGGAACTGACTACTCCCCCTAAATCCCTTGACTAGCCAGGAGAATTTTCATCATTTCTTCTCCCTTTCAACTCTGTAAGCTCAATGCAAGCTAGTTTGAAGAGATGTGATTAAGATGTGATGCTGGTAAAGGGTGTTCCCTAGGCCTGACAGTATTAATAGAAACAGCCCAAGGTCTATTTTGCTTTCAACACTTAGGAATACAGACTCTACCTATGGACTGAACTGATAGGCACATAGCCCCTTCCCAGATCTCTGCACTTATTTTTTAACCAATGTCATCATCACCAGGTCTTCCCAGGTAGCTCAGTGGTAAAGAATCTGCTTGCCAAGCAGGAGATGTGGGTTCAATCCCTTGGTTGGGAAGATTCCTCAGAGAAGGAAGTGGCAACCCACTCCAGTATTCTTGCCTGGAAAATCCCATGGGCAAAGGAGCCTGGAGGTGCGGGGAGCTGAAGTCCTTTTGGTTGTAAAAGAATTGGATGTGACTTAGCGAACATTGTTGTTCAGCACTAAGTTGTGTCCAAATCCTTGTGACCCCATGAACTGCAGCACACCAGGCTTCTCTGTCCTTCATTACCTTGTTGAGCTTGCTCAAACAAGTCCATTGAGTTAGTGATGCAATCCAGTAGTCTCATCCTCTGTCACCCACTTCTCCTCCTGCCTTCAGTCTTTCCCAACATCAGGTTCTTTTCCATTGAGTCAGCTCTTCACATCAGGTGGCCAAAGAATTGGAGTTTCAGCTTTAGCATCAGTCCTTCCAATGAATATTCAGGGCTGATTTCCTTTAGGATTCACAAGTTTGATCTGCTTGTAGTCCAAGGGACTGTCAAGAGTCTTCTCCAGCACTATAGTTAGAAATTGTCAGTTCTTTGGTGCTCAGCCTTCTTCGTGGTCCAACTCTCACATCCATATATGACTACTGGAAAAACTATAGCTTTGACTAGATGAACCTTTGTCAGCAAAGTAATGTCTCTGCTTTTTAATACACTGTCTAGGTTTGTCATAGCTATTCTTCCAAGAAGCAAGCATCTTTAAATTTTGTGGCTGCAGTCACTGTCTACATTGATTTCAGAACCCAAGAAAATGGAATCTGACATGATTTCCAATTTTCCCCATCTATTTGCCATAAAATAGGATCAGATGGTATGATCTTCATTTTTTCAATGTTGAGCTTTAAGACAGATTTATCACTCTCCTCTTTCACCTTCATCAAGAGATGCTGGGAGGCAGTGTGAGGAATCCCACCTGTGGCAAAGGTCATGAGGAAGGAGGCTCGGCATATGCAAAAGTGGGATCGAGCCTCAGGGGTCCCCCTGGAAATTCTCGAGCATCTACCCCCAAAACCAGAGTCTGCCTACCTTACTGCATTATGCTTTCACCAACTCCTCTGACACTAACAGGGGGTTATCCCCCACCAGCTTTTTCTGGAAAAAGTTAACTTAGAGCTCCAGCTAACAGTCTCCTGCATACAAAAGGAGTGTCTCCGCTCAAACCCCTCTGGTAGCTTTCTAACTTGCCTGACAGGTCTGTCCGGACCTTTTACAACTGCGCATGTGACTGCTCACAGCCTCCCGACCTCGAGAGGCACAGGAAGCTTAAAACATCCTAGCAATGTAGGGGCCTCTGAGGAGTCAAAATCATTAGAATAGGACTGATTAAGGGGTTCATTGTTGAGCCAATACTTGCTGCCAAATTTTCATATCTTTTAATGTAACTTTATTTAGTACTTTGAAGGTGATGCAGATTAAGGAAAAACACTAAAGGGAAAATGAGATGAACATTCATTAAGGAAGAGAGCCATAAAATGGTAACAGGCCTTTTGGCCAGAAGATAATGTAAATCACCTGAGACCCTTTGTATACGGAAAGACTTGCAGAAAGAAAGCCTGGTCTTGATAAGGGTCAGGGCTGCTGACCCTGCATAACTTTGAATTATCCACTGATCTCTATGTACAACCAAAAGTATAAAAAGCTTTCCTGGAAAATAAAGGACAGACCAGTTTCTCAAACTAGTTTCTTGGAAATCTGGCTCCCTTGTGTCGACTCTCTCTTTCTCCCTCTCCTTCCCTCTCTTTTCCAGCTGATCCCTTGGAATGAGGAGGCTCTCCTCGTCTACTTATTTGCCCGGGATTCTAAGACCCACGTGAGAGGGAGCCCAAGGTGGGGCACCCTCCACTATTCAAGCAGGTGCCTGTGACCTAATGTAGATGGTGCAAGTTTCTTGTCTTGAGACTTTATTAGCTTTCCATGTAAACTAAGGAATATTAGCCTCTTTTCTCCACTAATTTTAGTACTAGACTATTCTTTCCTAATCTCTCTTCATATTTCTAAATAAATAAGTCTCTCCACGCCGACTCCATCCCCGCTTCAAATACGCTGGATCCACTGGGGCTGGACCCTGGCAAAGAGGCTCTTTGGTTCCTCTTCACTTTCTGCTATTAAAGTGGTATCGTTTGCATACTTGAAGCTGCTAATATTTTCCTGGCAATCTTGATTCCAGCTTGTGAGTCATCCATGCTGGCATATTGCTTGATGTACTCTGCAAAGAAGTTAGATAAGCAGCGTGCTATTAATTAAGCAGAAGTTAAATAAGATTGCCAAGGTAATCTCTCCAATCTGGAGACAGTATATTACCGCAGAGATCATTCATTCATGCATGTTTCTTTCAAACTTTACCAAAAAATGAGGGCAGCAGAGGCAGAACAAGAAAAATCAACTGAAATATGAAAGAGCTTTTGCCGGCCCTCATCAGTTCTGTTCAGTTCAGTTCAGTCGTTCAGTTGTGTCCGACTCTTTGTGACCCCATGAATCGCAGCACTCCAGACCTCCCTGTCCATCACTAACTCCCGGAGTTCACTCAAATTCACATCCATCAAGTCCGTGATGCCATCCAATCATCTCATCCTCTATCGTCCCCTTCTCCTCCTGCCCCTAATCCCTCCAAGCATCAGAGTCTTTTCCAATGAGTCAACTCTTCACATGAGGTGGCCAAAGTACTGGAGTTTCAGCTTTAGCAACATTCCCTCCAAAGAAATCCCAGGGCTGATCTCCTTTAGAATGGACTGGTTGGATCTCCTTGCAGTCCAAGGGACTCTCAAGAGTCTTCTCCAACACCACAGTTCAAAAGCATCAATTCTTCAGCACTCAGCTTTCTTCACAGTCCAACTCTCACATCCATACATGACCCCTGGAAAAACCATAGCCTTGACTAGATGGACCTTTGTGTACTAATAAATACCTGCTCTATGTCTTCAAAAACTCAGCAGTGGCCACAGGACTGGAAAAGGTTTGTTTTCATTACAATCCCAAAGAAAGTCAATGCCAAAGAATGCTCAAACTACCACACAATTGTACTCACCTCACAGGCTAGTAAAGTAATGCTCAAAATTCTCCAAGTGAGGCTTCAACAGTATGTGAACTATGAACTTCCAGATGTGCAAGTTAGATTTAAAATGGGAGAAGAACCAGAGATTCAACTGCCAGTATCTGTTGGATCATCAAAAAGCAAGAGAGTTCCACAGCAACATCTACGTCTGCTTTATTGACTATGCCAAAGTCTTTGACTGTGTGGATCACATTAAACTGTGTAAAATTCTTGAAGAGATGGGAACACCAGACCACCTCACCTGCCTCCTGGGAAATGTTTGCAGGTCAAGAAGCAAGTTCGAACTGGACATGGAACAACAGGCTGGTTCCAAGTTGGGACAGGAGTACAGCAAGGTGGCTTATTTACATGTTGTCACCATGTTTATTTACATCATGTGAAATGATGGGCTGGATGAAGCACAAGCTGGAATCAAGATTGGCAGAAGAAATATCAATAACCTCACATATGCAGTTAACACCACCCTTATGGTAGAAAGCAAAGAAGAGCTAAGGAGCCTCTTAATGAAGGTGAAAGAGGAGACTGGAAAAGTTGGCTTAGAACTCAACATTCACAAAACTAAAATCATGGCATCTGGTCCCATCACTTCATGGTAAATAGATGGGGAAATAATGGAAACAGTGATAGACTTTACTTATGGGAGCTCTGAAATCACTGCAGATGGTGAGGGAAGCCATGAAATTAAAAGATGTTTGCTTTTTGGAAGAAGAGCAATGACCAACCTAGACAGCATATTAAAAAGCAGAGACATTACTTTGCCAACAAAGGTCCATATAGTCAAACTATGGTTTTTCCAGTAGTCACATATGGATGTTATGGTTGGAGTATAAAGAAAGCTGAACACTGAAGATTGATGCTTTTGAACTGTGGTGCTGGAGAAGACTCTTGAGAGTCCCTTGGACTGTAAGGAGATCCAACCAGTCCATCCTAAAGGAGATCAGTCCTGGGTGTTCTTTGGAAGGAGTGATGCTAAAGCTGAAACTCCAGTACTTCGGTCACCTGATCTGAAGAACTGAGTCACTGGAAAAGACCCTGATGCTGGGAAAGGTTGGAGGCAGGAAGAGAAGGGGATGACAGTGGATAAGATGGTTGGATTGTATCACTGACTCGATGGATGTGAATTTGAGCAAGCTCTAGGAGTTGGTGATGGACAGGGAAGCCTGGCATTCCACAGTCCACTGGGTTGCAAAGAGTTGGACACAACTGAGCAACTGAACTGAGCTGTGACTTGGAGCAATTTCTTAAATTATCAGTGTCTGTTTCCTTATTTGCAAAGTAAGGATCATATACTCAGCTTTGTTCTACTGGCACTTGTATTAAGTAATAAATATTAAAGACACTGGCGCATTTCAAAGTGTTTTTTAAGCTGAAGCCATTGCTATTATGGATACTGAAAAATACCGTCAGTTGATTGCCCACTATATGGTACTGAAGGTACAAATTTGAACAAGGCACATTGCCTGCCTTGTACTTTTAACAATCTAATGCAGTAATGCTCCCAGTTCACCTGATTTATTCTCTGCTTACTGCTCTGGCTTATCAGAAATCAGTTTTCTTCATGCTGGGGAAAAAAAGATTCCAGTTGAGAACAATCAGAGGGTTTGATTTCAGTCCCTTACCTTGAAATGACTCATTTGATCATCTCCAACTCCCTGACCCATGAAAGCAGCACATGCACAAAACTCTATTTCCTTACACACCAGGTAGGTGAGAAATATAACACACGTGGGGCAATGGAAATGGATCTCACAGAGACAAATGTCTCTCCAAACTCACATCTTGGACATCTTTGCTAATCTCTTAAGTGCAAAGCAGAATCTTTAAAGACTCCCTTGTATAATGTCTGTAATCTTGTTCACCTCATTAATTCAGTCTACATCTGTCTAGTGGGAAACTGAAGTAATCAACCAGATAATGAACACCTGAAAATTTGCCATTGCGAGGCCTGAATTACTCATCTAAGCTGGTGACATTAGGCAAAATGATTGGGGGAAAACGCTTCTCTCCACCTCATTATGCTAAGCTACACACACAGACACACATACACATACACACACACACACACACACACACACACATAAAATGTTATGTAATATGACATCACAATATACAGTTTAAGTTAAGCCTCCCTCTGGCCCCAGTGAGCTTGGATGGTGAGAAATGGAATTCAAGGGAAGAAAGATGTGATTTAGAACTTAGTTTCCACCACTGCACACATATTGGGGTTCCCTGATAACATATTGTGTTTAGGGTCTAAGTACTTTAAATATTTCTCTATAAAATCAGAAAACCGAGGTTTTAAAATAAACTAATTACATAGAAAAGGAAAAAATACATGTTTTCTCTCTCTCTCTCTTCTGCTTCCCCAAGGTGAAATTAAGCTCAAAGATATTACTTGTCTTAGGGAGGTTGGAAAAGATTTCCCTCCAGATAATTTTTAGAGGGAGAAGATAATTAGACTCCTTTTTGATAAGATATACAGATGAATTATGAGTGATAATCTGCCACCAAGGTGCAAGCAGCTGCAGAGCTGCTTTCCCCCTGAGCTTGCATCTTAGAGAGGCCATGGTTCTTTGGTTTCTGTCTCTTGTGGAAGAAAACCAGAATGCGACTGTAATGTGGCAGGGGAAACAATGAAAGTCGTATTAATTGTAGAAGGTCAATCTATGGAGCAGGAAAGTGGCCTTTCTTTGAGAAACTCTTTAAATTTTATTTAATTCTTACTCCAAATATGACTAAACAACAATTCCAAATGCCTTCTATATGAGGCAAGTCACACTGTTGAGGTTAAACAAATAACCTGAGAAGGGACCTGAAAAAGTATTTGAAGAGATATAATAGCTGAAAACTTCCCTAACATGAGAAAGGAAACATTCACCTAAGTCCAGGCAGCAGAGTCCCAGGAAGAATAAACCCAAATAGGAACACACTAAGACACATAGTAAGCAAAATGACCAAAATTGAAGGCAAAGAAAAATTATTAAAAGAAACAAGGGAAAAGCAACAAATAATATATAAGGAAACTCCATAAGATTATCAGCTGATTTATCAGTAGAAACTCTAGCTGAAAGGGAGTGGCATGACATATTAAAATAATGAAATGAAAGGCCCTAGACAAAGAATACTCTAACCAGCAAGGCTCACACTCAAGTTTGACGGAGAAATCAAAAGATTTATAGACAAGCAACAGCTAAGGCAATTCAGCACCACCAGAACAGCTTTGCAAACAAATGTTAAAGGAACTTCTCTAAGTACACACATACACACACACACACACACACACACACACACACACACACACACACACACAAAACAGAAACAAGAAAATTACGAATGGAAAAGCTCCGCAGTAAAGGCAAACAGAGTTGTTGCCATTGTTTAGTTGCCAAGTTGTGCCTGATTCTTTGTGACCTCGTGGACTGCAGAATGCCAGGCTTCCCTGTCTTCACTATCTGTCGGAGTTTGCTCAAACTCCTGTTCATTGAGTCAATGATGCCATCCAACCATCTTATCCTCTGTTCCCCCTTCTTCTCCTGCCCTCAACCTTTCCCAGCAACAGGGTCTTTTCCAACGACTTGGCTCTTTCCATCAGGTGGCCAAAGTATTGGAGTTTAGGCTTCAGTATCAGTCCTTCCAATGAGGGATTTCCTTAAGAATTTCCTCTCCATTCCCCTCCAATGAGTTGATTTCCTTTAGGACTGACTGGTTTGATTTCCTTGATGTCCAAGGGACTCTCAAGAGTCTTCTCCAACACCACAGTTTGAAAACATCAGTTATTCGATGCTCAACCTACATTATGGTCCAACTCCACATTTCTGCATGACTACTGGAAAGGTGTGAAATCATTTGCACACAAATATAATAAGAAAAGCAGCAACTGTGATAGAGGAGAGCAGAAACGCAGTATATTGGAAATGCACTTAGAATTAAAAAGACCAACAACTTGAAGCAACCTTGTTTATATATAGACTGCTATATCAAAACCTCATGGTATCCTGAAACCAAAATCTATTTGGTTGGCCAAAGAGTTCAGTCAGGTCTTCAGACAAATCCAAATGAACACTTTGGCCAACCCAATACAACAGATACACACACAAATAAAGAAAAAGGAACTCAAACATGACACTAAAGTTAGCCATCAAATCACAAGAGAAGAGGGGAAAAGAGGAAAGGAGGGGGAAAGGCCTACAGAAACAAATCCAAAACAATTACCAAAAATGGTAATAAGAACATGGATATCAATAATTACTTTAAACATAAATAGATTAACTGCTCCAACCAAAAGACACAGACTGGCTGAATGGATAAAAACACAAGACCTGTATACACATTGTCTTTAAGAGATCCGCTTCAGGCCTAGGGACAAATACAGACTGAAAGTGAAGAAATGGAAAAGGGGAGTCCATGCACATGTGAATCAAAGGAAAGGTGCAGTGGCAATACTCACATGAGACAAAATAGACGCTAGAATAAAGACCATTAAAAAAGACAAAGAAGGACACTACATAATGATCAAGTGATCAACCCAAGAAGAAGATACAATAATTGTAAACATATACACACCCACCATAAGAGCATCCCAATACATAAGTCAAATACAGCCAGAAAAGGAGAAGGGAAAATGACAGTAACACATTAATAGACAGATCATCCAGAAAACAAATAAGGAAACACACAACTTAAGTAGCTTGTTAAGCCAGATAGATGTAATTGATACTAATAGAGCATTCCACTCAAAAGTAGCAGAATACACATTCTTCTCATGTGCACAAGGGAACCCTCCAAGATTCGCCACATGCTGGGCCACAAAGCAAACCTCAGTAAACTTAAGAAAATCAAAATCACATCAAGCATCTGCCCCAACAACAATACTATGAGATTAGATATCAACTACAAGAGAAAAAAAGAATTGTAAAGCAGGTGGAGGCTAAATTATATGCTACTAAACAACTAGTGGATCACAGAAGAAATAAAACAGAAAATCAAACAACACTTGGAGACAAATGAAAATGAAAGCACAGTCATCCAAAACGTATAGGATGCAGAAAAGCAGTTCTAAGAGGAAAACCTGCAGCGATACAGTCTCACCTCAGAAAGGAAGGGAAATCACAGACCTGAGAAAGCCTGACATCATACTTAAAGGACTAGAGAAAGAATAAGCAAAACTCAGAGGAAAACCTGCAGCGATACAGTCTCACCTTAGGAAGGAAGGAAGATCACAGACCTGAGAAAACCCAACATTATACTTAAAGGACTAGAGAAAGAACAAGCAAAACTCGAAGTAGCAGAAGGGAAGAAATCAAAAAGATCAGGACAAAAATAAATGAAATAGAAAGGAAGAAAACAATAGAAAAAACCTCAGTGAGACTAGAAGTGGTTCTTTCAGAAGATAAACAAAGTTGATAAACCTCTAGCCAGACTCATCAAGAAAAAAAGGAAGGGGGCTCAAACTGATGAAGAGATAAATGAAAAGGAAGTTACGACAGACACCCTAGAAATAAAAAGAATCATAAGAGACTATTGCAAGAACTACAAACAACATGCCAATAAAATGGACAACCTAGAGAAACTGGACAAATTCTTAGAAATGAACAATCTCCCAAGACTGAAGCATGCTGAAACAGAAAATATAAACAGACTAAGCACAAGTGTTGAAACTGAGACTATGATTATACAACATCCCTATATGCTACATTTTCATCTATTCATCTACCTATGGATGGGCATATAGGTTGCCTCCATAGCTTGGCAATTATAAACAGTGCTGCAGTGAGCATTCCGGTGCATATATCGTTTTGGAATTAGTGGTTTTGTTTTCCTTGGGTATATACCCAGGAGTAAAATTAATGGTTAATGTGGTAGTTCTACTTTTACTTGTTTTTTTTTTTGTTTGTTTGTTTGTTTTGTTTTGTTTCGTTTCCCATAGATGTCACAATTGAAGAAAGACTCCTTTCTGAAATATCTAATGGTTCTGCTCAAACTCAGGGGGAAAGTTGGAGGCTCATTAGGATGAGGGTGACAATAAACTGCTATGTAAGGAGGGAGGTCCTAAGATGGCAGAGGAATAGGATGGGAAGACCACTTTCTCTCACAAATTCCTCAAAAGAACATTTCAACACTGAGCAAATTCCACAAAACAACTTCTGAATGCTGGCAGAGGACATCAGGCAACCAGAAAAGCAGACCATTATCTTCAAAAACAGGTAGGAAAAAATATAAAAGATGAAAAAAGAGACAAAGGAGGAGGGGAAGGAGCTCCATCCCGGGAAGGGAAGCCCGTCCCAGGAAGGGAATTTTAAGAAGAGAGGTTTCCAAACACCAGGAAACACTCTCCCTGCCGAGTCTGTGGCGAGCCTTGGAAACACAGAGGGCAACATAACAGGAAGGAAAAATAGATAAATAATTAAAACCAACAGATTACAAGCCCAACAGTAACTCCCCCAGTGGAAAAGCAGCACAGACGCCTGCACCCACCACTAGCAAAAGGGGGCAGGGCAGGGAAGCATGGGAGGTGGGGGCTGCAGTGCTTTGTAAGAATCAGGCAGGAACTCCCCACGCATAACCAGAACAATCTAACTTGGGATAGCAAACCAGACTGTGGGATAGCTACCACGCAAAAAGCTCGAACATAAGACACCACCAGGACCATGCACAGAACAAAGGATGGAATGGAAAAAGCTGGCTGCCGACCATCCCCCTCCGGGGACAGGCAGCCAGAGCCGTAAGGGCTGGAAAGGGGCAATTGCAGCCCCGGAGAGACTTTACCTACCAAACTGCAAGCAGGCTTCTTTGCTAAGACTTCTGGGGGTACTAGACAGTCACCATCTGCCTCACAAGGGGCGCCAGCGGTCCACCCAGAAAACTGAGCAGCAGAGGTAGAAAAGGCGACAAGTCACAGCGATCGTACTAGCCAAACTCCTGAGCTACTCTGACCTGGGAAGGGCACAAAATGCAGTCCCAACCGAATCTGAGCCTCTGAGGGCTACCTGAGCGCCGAACCTGAGTGGCTTAGACCAGGGAGGTGCACGCAGCCTAGGGCCGGCCCCAGACGGTTCCTGGCTGAGCATCGTAGAGCCGGAGCGGTTTGTGCGCCATGAAAGGGACAGGTCCAGCGGGGCTGAGACACTATGTGCACACGACGGTGCTATTTGTTTGCAGCATCCCCTGCCTCCCCACAGCACAACTGAACTAGTGAGCCTAAAAAATCAGCAAACAGAAGAAGTTAAACAGAGGAAACTGCCTTGAAAGTGACCCCACACTGACCACAACATCAGAGAAGGGCCAGATATATCTGTACTATTTTTACAATCATTCCTTTTTTTTCCTTTCTTTCTTTTTTTCTTTCTTTTTTTTCTAATTTTTTTAAATTGTTAAGTCTTCTATTTCTCTTCTAATTTTTATTTCTATAACCTACTATTACTTTTCAAAAAAAAGACTCTATCTTTTTAAGGCAAACACCATATATAGTCTTTGTGTGGTTGTTGTTGGTATTTTTTAATAATTCTTGTGGCTTTTTTCTTTCTTTTTTCTTTTTCTTTTTTTTCTTTTATCCTTCTCCTTTTCTTTAATATTGTATTTTGAAAATCCAACCTCTACTCTAGATCTTCAATCTTTGTTTTTCAGTTTTTGTTGTCAAATTTGTACTTTTAAAAACCCAAACTTCACTATCTAATTTTACCTGAGAGTGAGATTACTGGCTTGACCACTCTCTCCTCCTTGGGACTCTCCTTTTTCTCCACCAGGTGGCCTCTGTCTCTTTCCTCCCCCATCTCTTCTCTATCCAACTCTGTGAATCTCTGTGTGTTCCAGACGGTGGAGAACACCTAAGGAACTGGTTACTGGCAGGATTTGTCTCTCTCCTTCTCATTCCTCTCTCTTACCTCCTGGCCACCTCTGTCTACTTCCTCCCTCTCCTCTTCCCCGTATAACTCCGTAAATACCTCTGAGCGGTCCAGACTATGGAACGCACATAAGGAAGTGACTACTGGCTAGCTAGCTCTCTCCTCTTTTGATCTCACTGCATCTCATTCCAGTCACCTCTAACTACCCCCTCCCTCTTCTCTTCATGTAACTCAGTGTACCTCTCTGGGTGTCCCTCAATGTGGAGAAACGTTACATCTTTAACCTAGATTTTTTATCATCGGTGCTGTATAGATGGAGAAGTCTAGAGGCTACTGTAAAAATAAAACTGAAAACCAGAAGCAGGAGGCTTAAATCCAAAGCCTGAGAACATCAGAGAACTCCTGAATTCAGGGAACATTAAGCAATAGGAGCTCATCACACGCCTCCACACCTACACTGAAACCAGGCATCACCCAAGGGCCAACAAGTTCCAGAACAAGACATACCACGCAAATTCTCCAGCAACACAAGAACACACCGCTGAGCTTCAATATACAGGCAGCTCAAAGTTACTCCAAAACCTTTGATGACATCTCATAACCATTACTGGTCACTCCATGGCGCTCCAGAGAGGAGAAACCCAGCTCCGCCCACCAGAACTCCAACACAAGACTCCCTAACCAGGAAACCTTGACAAGCCACTGATACAACCCTACCCACAGTGAGGAAGCTCCATAATAAAGAGAACTCCACAAATTACCAGAATATAAAAAGGCCACCCCAAACGCAGCAATATAATCAAGATGAAGAGACAGAGGAATACTCAGCAGGTAAAGGAACAGGAGAGTTGCCCACCAAACCAAACAAAAAGGGAATCTACCTGAGAAAGAATTCCGAATATTGATAGTGAAAATGTTCCAAAATCTTGAAATCAAAATGGAATCACAGATAAATAGCCTGGAGACAAGGATTGAAAAGATGGAAGAAAGGTTTAACACTGACCTAGAAGAAATAAAAAGAGTCAATATATAATGAATAACACAATAAATGAGATCAGAAACACTCTGGAGGCAACAAATAGAATAACAGAGGCAGAAGATAGGATTAGTGAAATAGAAGATAGAATGGTAAAATAAATGAATCAGAGAGGAAACAAGAAAAACGAATTAAAAGAAATGAGGACAATTTCAGAGACTTCCAGGACAATATGAAATGCTCCAAATTTCGAATAATATGAGTCCCAGAAGAAGAAGACAAAAGAAAGACCATGAGAAAATTCTTCAGGAGATAATAGTTGAAAACTTCCCTAAAATGGGGAAGGAAATAATCACCCAAGTCCAAGAAACACAGAGGGTTCCAAATAGGATAAACCCAAGGTGAAACACCCCAAGACACATATTAATCAAATTAACAAAGGCCAAACACAAAGAACAAATATTAAAAGCAGCAAGGGAAAAACAACAAATAACACACAAGGGGATTCCCATAAGGATGACCGCTGATCTTTCAGTAGAAACTCTTCAGGCCAGGAAGGAATGGCAAGACATACTTAAAGTGATGAAAGACAATAACCTACAGCCCAGATTACTGTACCCAGCAAGGATCTCATTCAAATACAAAGGAGAAATCAAAAGCTTTACAGACAAGCAAAAGCTGAGATAATTCAGCACCACCAAACCAGCTCTCCAACAATTCTAAAGGATATTCTCTAGACAGGAAACACAAAAAGGGTGTATAAACCCGAACCCCAAACAATAAATAAAATGGTAACGGGATCATACTTATCAATAATTACCTTAAACGTAATTGGGTTGAATGCCCCAACCAAAAGGCAAAGACTGGCCGAATGGATACAAAAACAAGACCCCTCTATATGCTGCTTACAAGAGACCCACCTCAAAACAAGGGACACATACAGACTGAAAGTGAAGGGCTGGAAAAAGAGATACCACGCAAATAGAGACCAAAAGAAAGCAGGAGTGGCAATACTCATATCCGATAAAATAGACTTTAAAACAAAGGCTGTGAAAAGAGATAAAGAAGGCCACTACATAATGATCAAAGGAGCAATCCAAGAAGAAGATATAACAATTATAAACATATATGCACCCAATATAGGAGCACCACAATATGTAAGACAAATGCTAAGAAGTATGAAAGGGGAAATCAACAATAACACAATAATAGTGGGAGACTTTAATACCCCACTCACACCTATGGACAGATCAACTAAACAGAAAATTAACCACAAATGCAAACTTTAAATGATATATTAGACCAGTAAGACCTAATTGATATCTATAGGACATTTCACCCCAAAACAATGCATTTCACCTTTTTCTCAAGTGCTCATGGAACCTTCTCCAGGATAGATCACATCATGGGCCACAAATCTAACCTTGATAAATTTTTAAAAATCGAAATAATTCCAAGCATCTTTTCTGACCATAATGCATTAAGATTAGATCTCAATTACAGGAGAAAAACTATTAACAATCCCAACATATGGAGGCTGAACAACATCCACAGTCATCAAGACTGTATGGTACTGGCACAAAGACAGACATATAGATCAATGGAACAAAATAGAAAGCCCAGAGATAAATCCACACACATATGGACACCTTATCTTTGACAAAGGAGGCAAGAATATACAATGTAGTAAAGACACTCTCTTTAACAAGTGGTGCTGGGAAAACTGGTCAACCACTTGTAAAAGAATGAAACTAGATCACTTTCTAACACCACACACAAAAATAAACTCAAAATGGATTAAAGATCTAAATGTAAGACCAGAAACTATAAAACTCCTAGAGGAGAACATAGGCAAAACACTCTCTGACATAAATCACAGCAGGATCCCCTATGATCCACCTCCCAGAATTCTGGAAATAAAAGCAAAAATAAACAAATGAGATCTAATTAAAATTAAAAGCTTCTGCACAACAAAAGAAAATATAAGCAAGGCTAAAAGACAGCATTCTGAATGGGAGAAAATAATAGCAAATGAAGCAACTGACGAACAACTAATCTCAAAAATATACAAGCAACTTATGCAGCTCAACTCCAGAAAAATAAATGACCCAATCAAAAAATGGGCCAAAGAACTAAATAGACATTTCTCCAAAGAAGACATATGGATGGCTAACAAACACATGAAAAGATGCTCAACATCACTCATTATTAGAGAAATGCAAATCAAACCACAGTGAGGTACCACTTCACACCAGTCAGAATGGCTGTGATCCAAAAATCTGCAAGCAATAAATGCTGGAGAGGGTGTGGAGAAAAGGGAACCCTCCTACACTGTTGGTGGGAATGCAAACTAGTACAGCCACTATGGAGAACAGTCTAGAGATTCCTTTAAAAATTGCAAATAGAACTACCTTATGACCCAGCAATCCCACTTCTGGGCATACACACCAAGGGAACCAGAATTGAAAGAGACACATGTACCCCAATGTTCATCGCAGCACTGTTTATAATAGCCAGGACATAGACACAACCTAGATGTCCATCAGCAGATGAATGGATAAGAAAGCTGTGGTACATATACACAATGGAGTATTACTCAGTAGTTAAAAAGAATTCATTTGAATCAGTTCTGATGAGATGGATGAAACTGGAGCCAATTATACAGAGTGAAGTAAGCCAGAAAGAAAAACACCAATACAGTATACTAACACATATATATGGAATTTAGAAAGATGGCAATGATGACCCTGTATGCAAGACAGCAAAAAAGACAGAGATGTGTATAACAGACTTTTGGACTCAGAGGGAGAGGGAGAGGGTGGGATGTTTTGGGAGAATGGCATTGTAACATGTATACTATCATGTAAGAATCGAATCACCAGTCTATGTCTGACGCAGGAAACAGCATGCTTGGGGCTGGTGCATGGGGATGACCCGGAGAGATGTTATGGGGAGGGAGGTGGGAGGGGGGTTCATGTTTGGGAACGCATGTACACCTGTGGTGGATTCATGTCAATGTATGGCAAAACAAATACAGTATTGTAAAGTAAAATAAATTAAAAATAAAAATTAAAAAAAAAGAAAGACAAAACCTCAAATTGTAAATAGAAACAAGAACAAACTAACATATACACAAAAGAAACGAAAACAGAACCAAAAAGGAAACAAAACACAAGAGAACTAAAGAAACCAAAACAGAAATCAAACAATTTTTTAAAAGCTAAAATAAATAAATAAATAAAACCAACCAGAGTGCCAACTGAAAAATACAGCAAAGAAAACAAAAAAGACAAAAATTATCAGCAATCATTAAAATGATTGAAAGGGGGGGAGGGAAAGATGGCGGAGGAATAGAACGGGAAGACCACTTTCTCCCTCACAAAGTCCTCAAAAGAACATTTCAACACCGAGCAAACTCCGCAAAACAACTTCTGTTGCCTGGCAGAGGACATCAGGCAACCAGAAAAGCAGACCTTTGTCTTCAAAAACAGGTAGGAAAAAATATAAAAGATGAAAAAGGAGACAAAGGAGGTGGGGAAGGAGCTCCATCCCAGGAAGGGAAGCCCGTCCCAGGAAGGGAATTTTAAGAAGAGAGGTTTCCAAACACCAGGAAACACTCACCCTGCCGAGTCTGTGGCGAGCCTTGGAAACACAGAGGGCAACATAACAGGAAGGAAAAATAGATAAATAATTAAAAGCAACAGATTACAGGCCCAACAGTAACTCCCCCAGCAGAAAAGCAGCACAGATGCCTGCATCCACCATTGGGAAGTGGGGGCAGGGCAGGGACGCGCGGGAGGCACGGGCTGCAGTGCTTTGTAAGAATCGGGCAGGAACGCCCCACACGCAACCAGAACGATCTAACTTGAGCTAGCAAACCAGACTGTGGGATAGCTACCAAGCGAAAAGCTCGAACATAAGACACCACCAGGACCACGCACAGAACAAACGACGGAACGGAAAAAGCCGGCTGCAGACCATCCCCTGCCGGGGACAGGCAGCCAGAGCCGTAAGGACTGGAAAGGGGCAATTGCAGACCCGGAGAGACTTTACGTACCTAACTGCAAGCAGGCTCCTTTGCTAAGACTTCTGAGGGTGCTGGACAGTCACAACCTTCCTCACGGGGTGTGCCAGCTATCCACCCAGAAAGCTGAGCAACAGCGGCAGAAAAGGTGACAAGCCGCGGCGATCGCGCTCGCCAAACTCCTGAGCTACTCGGACCTGGGAAGGGCACAAAGTGCAGTCCCAGCCGAATCTGTGCCTCTGAGGGCTGCCTGAGCGCCAAACCTGAGTGGCTTGGACCAGGGAAGTGCACGCAGCCTAGGGCCGGCCCCAGACGGTTCCTGGCTGAGCATCGTAGAGCCGGAGTGGTTTGTGCGCCGCGAGAAAGGACAGGTCAAGTGGGGCTGAGATACTGTGTGTACACGACAGTGCTATTTGTTTGCAGCATCCCCCCTCCCCACAGCGTGACTAAACTAGTGAGCCTAAAAAACCAGCAAACAGAAGAAGTTAAACAGAGGGAACCACCTTAGAAGTGATCCCACATTGCCCACAACATCGGAGAAGGGCCAGATATTTTTACTATTTTTAAAATCATTCCCTTTTTTTTCCTTTGCTTTTTTGTTTTTTGTTATTTTTTTCTTATTTCTTTTTTTTCTAAATTTTTTTATAATTGTTAAGTCTTCTATTTCTCCTCTAATTTTTACTTCTATAACCTATTATTACTATTTTTTAAAAAAAGACTTTTTTTTAAGGCAAACACCATATATAGTCTTTGGATGGTTGTTGGTGGGTTTTTTTTTGTTGTTGTTGTTTTGTTTTTTTGTTTTTTTAATAATTCTTTTTTTCTTTCTTCCTTTTTCCTTCTGCTTCTCTTTAATATTGTATCTTTGAAAATCCAACCTCTACTCTAGATTTTTAATCTTTGCTCTTAGGTTTTTGTTGTCAATTTTGTACATTTAAAAATCCAAACTTCACTACCCAAGTTTACCTGAGAGCGAGATTACTGGCTTGACCACTCTCTCCTCCTCTGGACTCTCCTTTTTCTCCACCAGGTGGCCTCTATCTCTTTTCTCCCCCATCTCTTCTCTATCCAACTCTGTGAATCTCTGTGTGTTCCAGACGGTGGAGAACACCTAAGGAACTGGTTACTGGCAGGATTTGTCTCTCTCCTTCTCATTCCTCTCTCTTATCCTCCTGGTCACCTCTGTCTACTTCCTCCCTCTCCTCTTCCCCGTATAACTCTGTAAATACCTCTGAGCGGTCCAGACTACAGAGCGCACATAAGGAAGTGACTACTGGCTAGCTTGCTCTCTTCTCTTTTGATCTCAGCGCATCTCATTCCAGTTACCTCTAACTACCCCCTCCATCTTCTCTTCTCCTTGTAACTCGGTGAACCTCTCTGAGTGTCCCTCAATGTGGAGAAACTTTTCATCTTTAACCTAGATGTTTTATCATCGGTGCTGTATACATGGAGAAGTCTAGAGACTACTGTAAAAATAAAACTGAAAACCAGAAGCAGGAGGCTTAAATCCAAAGCCTGAAAACATTAGAAAACTCTTGAATTCAGGGAACATTAAGCAATAGGAGGTCATCAAATGCCTTCATACCTATACCGAAACTAAGCTCCACCCAAGGGCCAACAAGTTCCAAAACAAGACATACCACGCAAATTCTCCAGCAACACAGGAACACTCCCCTGAGCTTCAATATACAGACAGCTCAAAATTATCCCAAAACCTTTGATGTCTCCTAACCCATTACTGTTCACTCCACTGCACTCCAGAGAGAAGAAACCCAGCTCCACCCACTAGAACTCCAACACAAGCCTCCCTAACCAGGAAGGCTTGACAAGCCACTGATAGAACCCCACCCACAGTGAGGAAGCTCCACAATAAAGAGAACTCCACAAATTACCAGAATATAAAAAGGCCACCCCAAACGCAGCAATATAACCAAGATGAAGAGACAGAGGAATACTCAGCAGGTAAAGAAACAGGAGAGTTGCCCACCAAACCAAATGAAAGAGGAAGAAGTAGGGAATCTACTGGAGAAGGAATTCCGAATATTGATAGTGAAAATGATCCAAAATCTTGAAATCAAAATGGAATCACAGATAAATAGCCGAGAGACAAGGATTGAGAAGATGCAAGAAAGGTTTAACAAGGACCTAGAAGAAATAAAAAGAGTCAAAATATAATGAATAACGCAATAAATGAGACCAGAAACACTCTGGAGGCAACAAATAGTAGAATAATGGAGGCAGAAGATAGGATTAGTGAAATAGAAATTGAATGGTAGAAATAAATGAATCAGAGAGGAAACAAGAAAATGAATTAAAAGAAATGAGGACAATCTCAGAGACCTCCAGGACAATATGAAACGCTCCAACATTCGAATTATAGGAGTCCCAGAAGAAGAAGACAGAAAGAAAGATCATGAGAAAATCCTTGAGGAGATAATGGTTGAAAACTTCCCTAAAATGGGGAAGGAAATAATCACCCAAGTCCAAGAAACACAGAGAGTTCCAAATAGGATAAACCCAAGGCAAAACACCCCAAGACACATATTAATCAAATTAACAAAGGCCAAACACAAAGAACAAATATTAAAAGCAACAAGGGAAAAACAACAAATAACACACAAGGGGATTCCCATAAGGATAACCGCTGATCTTTCAATAGAAACTCTTCAGGCCAGGAGGGAATGGCAAGACATACTTAAAGTGATGAAAGACAATAACCTACAGCCCAGATTACTGTACCCAGCAAGGATCTCATTCAAATATGAAGGAGAAATCAAAAGCTTTACAGACAAGCAAAAGCTGAGAGAATTCAGCACCACCAAACCAGCTCTCCAACAAATTCTAAAGCATATCCTCTAGACAGGAAACACGAAAAGGGTGTATAAACCTGAACCCAAAACAATAAAGTAAATGGTAACGGGATCATACTTATCAATAATTACCTTAAACGTAAATGGGTTGAACGCCCCAACCAAAAGCAAAGACTGGCCGAATGGATACAAAACCAAGACCCCTCTATATGCTGCTTACAAGAGACCCACCTCAAAACAAGGGACACATACAGACTGAAAGTGAAGGGCTGGAAAAAGATATTCCACACAAATAGAGACCAAAAGAAAGCAGGAGTGGCAATACTCATATCCGATAAAATAGACTTTAAAACAAAGGCTGTGAAAAGAGACAAAGAAGGCCACTACATAATGATCAAAGGAACAATCCAAGAAGAAGATATAACAATTATAAATATATATGCACCCAATATAGGAGCACCGCAATATGTAAGACAAATGCTAACAAGTATGAAAGGGGAAATCAACAATAACACAATAATAGTGGGAGACTTTAATACCCCACTCACACCTATGGACAGATCAACTAAACAGAAATTAACAAAGAAACCCAAACTTTAAATGATACATTAGATCGGTTAGACCTAATTGATATCTATAGGACATTTCACCCCAAAACAATGAATTTCACCTTTTTTTCAAGTGCTCATGGAACCTTCTCCAGGATAGATCACATCCTGGGCCATAAAATCTAAACTTGATTAATTCAAAAAAATCGAAATCATTCCAAGCATCTTTTCTGACCATATTGCATTAAGATTAGATCTTAATTACAGGAGAAAAACTATTAAAAATTCCAACATATGGAGGTTGAACAACACACTTCTGAATAACCAACAAATCACAGAAGAAATCAAAAAGAAATCAAAATATGCATAGAAACGAATGAAAATGAAAACACAACAACCCAAAACCTGTGGGACACTATAAAAGCAGTGCTAAGAGGAAAGTTCATAGCAATACAGGCATACCTCAAGAAACAAGAAAAACGTCAAATAAAAAACCTAACTCTACACCTAAAGCAACTAGAAAAGGAAGAATTGGAGAACCCCAGAGTTAGTAGAAGGAAAGAAATCTTAAAAATTAGGGCAGAAATAAATGCAAAAGAAACAAAAGAGACAGTACCAAAAATCAACAAAGCCAAAAGCTGGTTCTTTGAAAGGATAAATAAAATTGACAAACCATTAGCCAGACTCATCAAGAAGCAAAGAGAGAAAAATCAAATCAATAAAATTAGAAACGAAAATGGAGAGATCACAACAGACAACACAGAAATACAAAGGATCATAAGAGACTACTATCAGCAGTTGTATGCCAATAAAATGGACAACGTGGAAGAAATGGACAAATTCTTAGAAAAGTACAATTTTCCAAAACTGAACCAGGAAGAAATAGAAAATCTGAACAGATCCATCACAAGCACGGAAATTGAAACTGTAATCAGAAATCTTCCAGCAAACAAAAGCCCAGGTCCAGACGGCTTCACAGCTGAATTCTACCAAAAATTTCGAGAAGAGCTAACACCTATCCTCCTCAAACTCTTCCAGAAAATTGCAGAGGAAGGTCAACTTCCAAACTCATTCTATGAGGCCACCATCACCCTAATACCAAAACCTGACAAAGATGTCACAAAAAAAGAAAACTACAGGCCAATATCACTGATGAACATAGATGCAAAAATCCTCAACAAAATTCTAGCAATCAGAATCCAACAACACATTAAAAAGGTCATACACCATGACCAAGCGGGCTTTATCCCAGGGATGCAAGGATTCTTCAATATCCGCAAATCAATCAATGTAATTCACCACATTAACAAATTGAAAAATAAAAACCATATGATTATCTCAATAGATGCAGAGAAGGCCTTTGACAAAATTCAACATCCATTTATGATAAAAACTCTCCAGAAAGCAGGAATAGAAGGAACATACCTCAACATAATAAAAGCTATCTATGACAAACCCACAGCAAACATTATCCTCAATGGTGAAAAATTGAAAGCATTTCCCCTAAAGTCAGGAACAAGACAAGGGTGTCCACTTTCACCACTACTATTCAACATAGTTCTGGAAGTTTTGGCCACAGCAATGAGAACAGAAAAAGAAATAAAAGGAATCCAAATTGGAAAGAAGAAGTAAAACTCTCACTGTTTGCAGATGACATGATCCTCTACATGGAAAACCCTAAAGACTCCACCAGAAAATTACTAGAGCTAATCAATGAATATAGTAAAGTTGCAGGATATAAAATCAACACACAGAAATCCCTTGCATTCCTATACACGAATAATGAGAAAGTAGAAAAGAAATTAAGGAAACAATTTCATTCACCATAGCAACGAAAAGAATAAAATACTTAGGAATATATCTACCTAAAGAAACTAAACACCTATATATAGAAAACTATAAAACACTGATGAAAGAAATCAAAGAGGACACTAATAGATGGAGAAATATACCATGTTCATGGATCGGAAGAATCAATATAGTGAAAATGAGTATACTACCCAAAGCAATTTACAAATTCAATGCAATCCCTATCAAGCTACCAGCCACATTTTCACAGAACTAGAACAAATAATTTCAAGATTTGTATGGAAATACAAAAAACTCGAATAGCCAAAGCAATCTTGAGAAAGAAGAATGGAACTGGAGGAATCAACTTGCCTGACTTCAGGCTCTACTACAAAGCCACAGTCATCAAGACTGTATGGTACTGGCACAAGGACAGACATATAGATCAATGGAACAAAATAGAAAGCCCAGAGATAAATCCACACACATATGGACACCTTATCTTTGACAAAGGAGGCAAGAATATACAATGGAGTAAAGATAATCTCTTTAACAAGTGGTGCTGGGAAAACTGGTCAACCACTTGTAAAAGAATGAAACTAGATCACTTTCTAACACCGCACACAAAAATAAACTCAAAATGGATTAAAGATCTAAATGTAAGACCAGAAACTATAAAACTCCTAGAGGAGAACATAGGCAAAACACTCTCTGACATAAATCACAGCAGGATCCTCTATGATCCACCTCCCAGAATTCTGGAAATAAAAGCAAAAATAAACAAATGGGATCTAATTAAAATTAAAGCTTCTGCACAACAAAAGAAAATATAAGCAAGGTGAAAAGACAGCCTTCTGAATGGGAGAAAATAATAGCAAATGAAGCAACTGACAAACAGCTAATCTCAAAACTATACAAGCAACTTATGCAGCTCAACTCCAGAAAATAAACGACCCAATCAAAGAATGGGCCAAAGAACTAAATAGACATTTCTCCAAAGAAGACATACGGATGGCTAACAAACACATGAAAAGATGCTCAACATCACTCATTATTAGAGAAATGCAAATCAAACCACAGTGAGGTACCACTTCACACCAGTCAGAATGGCTGTGATCCAAAAATCTGCAAGCAATAAATGCTGGAGAGGGTGTGGAGAAAAGGGAACCCTCCTACACTGTTGGTGGGAATGCAAACTAGTACAGCCACTATGGAGAACAGTCTAGAGATTCCTTTAAAAATTGCAAATAGAACTACCTTATGACCCAGCAATCCCACTTCTGGGCATACACACCGAGGAAACCAGAATTGAAAGAGACACATGTACCCCAATGTTCATCGCAGCACTGTTTATAATAGCCAGGACATGGAAACAACCTAGATGTCCATCAGCAGATGAATGGATAAGAAAGCAGTGGTACATATACACAATGGAGTACTACTCAGCCGTTAAAAAGAATTCATTTGAATCAGTTCTGATGAGATGGATGAAACTGGCACCAATTATATGGAGTGAAGTAAGCCAGAAAGAAAAACACCAATACAGTATACTAACACATATATACGGAATTTAGGAAGATGGCAAGGACGACCCTGTATGCAAGACAGGAAAAAAGACAGAGATGTGTATAACGGAGTTTTGGACTCAGAGGGAGAGGGAGAGGGTGGGATGATTTGGGAGAATGGGAATTCTAACATGTATACAATCATGTAAGAATTGAATCGCCAGTCCATGTCTGACGTAGGGTGCAGCATGCTTGGGGCTGGTGCATGGGGATGACCCAGAGAGATGTTGTGGGGAGGGAGTTGGGAGGGGGGTCATGTTGGGGAATGCATGTAAGAATTAAAGATTTTAAAATTAAAAAAAAATTAAAAATTAAAAAAAAATTAAAAAAAAAAAAAGATCATACACCATGACCAACTGGGCTTTATCCCAGGGATACAAGGATTCTTCAATATCCACAAATCAATCAATGTAATTCACCACCTTAACATATTGAAAAATAAAAGCCATATGATTATCTCAATAGATGCAGAGAAGGCCTTTGACAAAATTCAACATCCATTTATGATAAAAACTCTCCAGAAAGCAGGAATAGAAGGAACATACCTCAACATAATAAAAGCTATCTATGACAAACCCACAGCAAACATTATCCTCAATGGTGAAAAATTGAAAGCATTTCCCCTAAAGTCAGGAACAAGACAAAGGTGTCCACTTTCACCACTACTATTCAACATAGTTCTGGAAGTTTTGGCCACAGCAATCAGAGCAGAAAAAGAAATAAAAGGAATCCAAATTGGAAAAGAAGAAGTAAAACTCTCACTGTTTGCAGATGACATGATCCTCTACATGGAAAACCCTAAAGACTCCACCAGAAAATTACTAGAGCTAATCAATGAATATAGTAAAGTTGCAGGATATAAAATCAACACACAGAAATCCCTTGCATTCCTATACACGAATAATGAGAAAGTAGAAAAAGAAATTAAGGAAACAATTCCATCCACCATTGCAACGAAAAGAATAAAATACTTAGGAATATATCTACCTAAAGAAACTAAACACCTATATATAGAAAACTATAAAACACTGATGAAAGAAATCAAAGAGGACACTAATAGATGGAGAAATATACCATGTTCATGGATCGGAAGAATCGATATACTGAACATGAGTATACTACCCAAAGCAATTTACAAATTCAATGCAATCCCTGTCAAGCTACCAGCCACATTTTTCACAGAACTAGAACAAATAATTTCAAGATTTGTATGGAAATACAAAACAACCTCGAATAGCCAAAGCAATCTTGAGAAAGAAGAATGGAACTGGAGGAATCAACTTGCCTGACTTCAGGCTCTACTACAAAGCCACAGTCATCAAGACTGTATGGTACTGGCACAAGGACAGACATATAGATCAATGGAACAAAATAGAAAGCCCAGAGATAAATCCACACACATATGGACACCTTATCTTTGACAAAGGAGGCAAGAATATACAATGGAGTAAAGACAATCTCTTTAACAAGTGGTGCTGGGAAAACTGGTCAACCACTTGTAAAAGAATGAAACTAGATCACTTTCTAACACCACACAAAAATAAACTCAAAATGGATTAAAGATCTAAATGTAAGACCAGAAACTATAAAACTCCTAGAGGAGAACATAGGCAAAACACTCTCAGACATAAATCACAGCAGGATCCCCTATGATCCACCTCCCAGAATTCTGGAAATAAAAGCAAAAATAAACAAATGGGATCTAATTAAAATTAAAAGCTTCTGCACAACAAAAGAAAATATAAGCAAGGTGAAAAGACAGCCTTCTGAATGGGAGAAAATAATAGCAAATGAAGCAACTGACAAACAACTAATCTCAAAACTATACAAGCAACTTATGCAGCTCAACTCCAGAAAAATAAACGACCCAATCAAAAAATGGGCCAAACAACGAAATAGACATTTCTCCAAAGACATATGGATGACTAACAAACACATGAAAAGATGCTCAACATCACTCATTATTAGAAATGCAAATCAAAACCACAATGAGGTACCACTTCACACCAGTCAGAATGTCTGCGATCCAAAAATCTGCAAGCAATAAATGCTGGAGAGGGTGTGGAGAAAGGGAACCCTCCTACACTGTTGGTGGGAATGCAAACTAGTACAGCCACTATGGAGAACAGTGTGGAGATTCCTTAATAAATTGCAAATAGAACTACCTTATGACCCAGCAATCCCACTGCTGGGCATACACACCAAGGAAACCGGAATTAAAAGAGATACATGTACCCCAATGTTCATCGCAGCACTGTTTATAATAGCCAGGACATAGACACAACCTAGATGTCCATCAGCAGATGAATGGATAAGAAAGCAGTGGTACATATACACAATGGAGTATTACTCAGCCGTAAAAAAGAATTCGTTTGAATCAGTTCTGATGAGATGGATGAAACTGGAGCCGATTATACAGAGTGAAGTAAGCCAGAAAGAAAAACACCAATACAGTATACTAACAGATATATATGGAATTTAGGAAGATGGCAATGACGACCCTGTACGCAAGACAGGAAAAAAGACACAGATGTGTATAACGGACTTTTGGACTCAGAGGGAGAGGGAGAGGGTAGGATGATTTGGGAGAATGGCATTCTAACATGTATACTATCATGTAAGAATCGAATCGCCAGTCTATGTCTGACGCAGGATACAGCATGCTTGGGGCTGGTGCATGGGGATGACCCAGAGAGATGTTATGGGGAGGGAGGTGGGAGGGGTGGTTCATGTTTGGGAACGCATGTAAGAATTAAAGATTTTAAAATTAAAAAATAAAAACTAAAAAAAAATTAAATAAATAAATAAATAAATGAAAATAAATAAAATGATTGAAAGATGAAATCTTCACACTTTTGGAAATAAGGATGGGCTTCCCTGGTGGCTCAGATGGCAAAACATCTGCCCACAATGCAAAGGAGACCCAGGTTCAGTTCCTGGATTGGGAAGATCCCCTGGAGAGGGAGACGGCATCCCACTCCAGTATTCTTGCCTGGAAAATCCCATGGACAGAGGACCCTGGTAGGCTACAGACTTGGACACCACTGAGCAACTTCACGTTCTTGAGAATATTATACTAAGTGAAAAAAACCAAGCAGAGAAAGACAGCTACCATATGACTTCACTCCTTTCTGGATACAAACGTGAAATGTTAAAAACAAACACTCAGTGCAGTGGCTCCTCGAGTGGGAGTGCGGGGAGGATGGTAGAATGGGTAAAGAAGGTCAACTGCATGGCGACTGATGGAAAATAAAACTTTTGGTGGTGAGCATGCTGTACTGCTTCCGAAGTTGAATTATAATTTCCCACGCCTGAAATTTATATAATGTTGTAAACCATGTAACCTTAATAGGGTGTTACAAACATTTTAAAGTCAAAAATGCTTTTTTCAGAAGTTTAAAACCCTTAGGGAGAAACAACAGCTGTCAAAAGACCAATTTGCTGTATGACTGAGGGAATTCAAGCAGGGGTTCTATGACAGTCTGAAAGGGTGGGATGGGGAGGGAGATGCAAAGGATATGGTCGTACCTGTGGCTGATTCTTGTTCATGTATGACAGAAAGCCACAAAATTCTGTAAAGCAATTATCCTTCAGTTCAAATTTAAAAAAAATTTTTTTAAGTAATCTGAGAAAAGCAGAAGAAAAGGAAAATTTCCAATCTTAACAACAACAAGGAAAGAACATATCCCAATTCCAGGAGGCGTTCATAGCCTCCTAGAGGTTTTGCAAGCTTCTGCTCATGTGTTGAATTAAAACAACTCTTCCTTTCAATGGGGGAGAGCTAATGAGCCTGACCCAGCATGATGCCAGTGCAGACAGTCAGCAAAAAAGGAGCCAGCCCCTCCTCCCAGGGGTCAGGACACAACATCCTCTGCGCTGTGATTGGCTCCAGCTCTTGACTAAGGGACACTTAATGATGGATAAGAACTCGGCTAAAAGATCAGCCAGCAGAGAGAGACAAGAGTGAAAGGTAGACCAATGTTCTGGAGTGTGGGGAAAGGTAGTACAGTCTTCATCAGGACAAAAAAGACACAGGACAGAGAAGTGAGAGGCTGGGAAGGAGCTCACCATCAGGTTTCCCAAGAGTCAAGTAGGCTAAACAGTTTTCTGTGTAGGCTTACTTCACAGGAGAGGGAAAAGGTCATTCTGTAGTTCAATCAGGTGAGAATTAGAAATTCCAGGTGTCAAGCCAGAAATTCTAAAAGTACAAAGACAATGACATTTGAAGAAAAGCCTGAGGGCAATGGGAGCCTCATAGATGAGAACCAGCTGGACCTAGGTGCGAAGCATCAGCCAAATGGGAAACCAGGAGCAAGTGGGAAAGCCAAGCTCTCTGCAAGGCAGGAGGCAAATGCAAAGTGCGACTTGCCCAGAAAAAGCCTCAACAGGTACACCTGGCAGGAGATCCAGAGACACAATCAGAAGACTGATCAGTGGCTGGTGATCAATCGCAAGGTCTATGATGTTACTGGCTGGGTGGACAGGCATCCCGGTGGGCGGAAGGTCCTCCACTGCTACGCTGGGGAAGATGCCACGGTAAGGAGCTCAAAGCCTGCCCTCTCTCTCTCTGTTCCAGCTGCTGGGTGGCTGGGACCTTGGCTGTCTTTCCAAAAGCATTTCAAGTACGTGTTCAAGCTCCATGATCACTCATCTCCTCCCAAACCAATTTTCTAGGATTCCTATCAGCAAAAACTTGAAAGCTAATTAAGCCTCAAGGTCTAGCTATTATTTGCACTGGGTTTGGGGTGGGCTCAGATGCTGACAATAGATGCTATGTGTATTGCAGGTTTTGGTTTTTGTTCTTGGCATTATGTTTTTTGTTTTATTTGTTTGGTTTTGAAATGTAGTTATTGTCTTATAAGAAGAAAATTACAAATAGGTGAGCAAAATCTGGAAAAAACGTCTTCACCCAAGTAGAAATTTCTCAGACTCCTACAACTGGAGTGCGTGAAGTAGACAGCAGTCCATCTGGCGAGCATCAGAGTGTTGAACGGTGTTTGAAGCGTACAGTGACACAGGCTTTCAGACTTTGTAGAGTTCTTTTTAGTCATGCAGTTCATTCAGTGGGATACAGGTGATACAGCCCACTTTTATGGAAGAAGTAACTGAAATCAGAGTGGTTAAGTGACTGACTCAAGTTCACTAAGCCAGCAGATCTCAAATTCAAAACACTTATCTTTCTTAACTTTCAGTCTTAACCACTTTCCTTCACTGGTTTTCCCCATGACTCTCCTCCACCAAAATAGCTGAAAAAAATAGACTTTCAATGGATGCCTAACATCATGTATGTTAAGTAGCTTTCAGTTCAGTTCAGCCGCTCAGTCATGTCTGACTCTTTGCGACTCCATGAATTGCAGCATGCCAGGCCCCCTTGTCCATCACCAACTCCCGGAGTTCACTCAAACTCATGTCCATCAAGGCCATGATGCCATCCAGCCATCTCACCCTCTGTCGTCCCCTTCTCTTCCTGCCCCAATCCCTCCCAGCATCAGTCTTTTCCAATGAGTCAACTCTTCGCATGAGGTGGCCAAAGTAGTGGAGTTTTAGCTTTAGCATCAGTCCTTCCAAAGAACACCCAGGACTGATCTCCTTCAAAATGGCCTGGTTGGATCTCCTTGCAGTCAAAGGGACTCTCAGGAGTCTTCTCCAGCAGTTCAAAAGCATCAATTCTTTGGCCCTCAGCTTTCTTCAGAGTCCAACTCTCACATCCATACAGCCACATTCAACTCTTTGCAACCCTATGGACCACATCCCACCTGGCACCTCTGTCCTTGGGATTCTCCAGGCATGAATGGTGAAGTGCGTTGCCATGTTCTTTTCCAGGGGATCTTCCTGACCCAGGGATCGAACCTGTATCTCTTACCTCTCCAGCAATGGCAGGAGTATTCTTTACCATCAGCACCACTTGGGAAGCCCTAAGATACCATAGACACATTCAAAGGCATGGCCTCACTTAAACCTCACCATAAGGAAAGTGAATGGTATTCCCATATTAAAGATGAAAAAAACTGATGCTAACACATGAAAATAATGTTTCTCACAGTCCGCAATAACAGCGACAAATTTTAAAATCAGATAGGTTTTTTACCATAAAGCCCTTTATAGCTGATCTTAAAAATAAAATTTCCATTTAATATTAAAGAAGGAGGTTTCTCAATCCTTAAATATATTTAGGAATCCCTTCTAAAATATTCTATAAGAAAGTTGGTTTTAGCCCAATTAGGAACTTTTTCTCCATATTGTACACACAAAGAAATGGAAAATAAAAGGTGTAAATAAACTAATTCAAGATCAGAAAATTATCATATTATTGAGTAGAAATTTAAACAGATTATTTTTACGTTACCCTTATTGTTTTCATGTTAGTATATAATTTTTCCAACTGGTTTCAAAGCATAGGACTAAAAATATTGATTCATGAAGCTCTGCTCTGTGAGTGTTACCTGACTGATAAAAACAGAATACACAAGCATACGGCAAGTTTGCAAAGTAAGAAAGATTTTGGGTTTTGACACTAGCAACATCTTCTTTCCCCAATTCTCATTTTCTCCAAATGTCTCAACTTCTCTGTCTAATCAGGGTCTTCTACCATCTTCTTGTCTTGATTCTGTAGTCAGAGGAATGCCTTTATGAACAGACCCTTCCACATCTCCACCACTCCAATCTGATCTGATATTTTCAAAGCAAAGCTCAACCTTTTCCTGGGAAAGTGTGCATGAGCTTGTAGTCCATGATGGGAGTCTCACATGTGTCAGGAAGGCCCTAGGAAGCCAGAGAGCTGAGGATAGAAGAAGCCAAGTGACAGGCATTTGTGTATTAACTGAGAGAAAAATTAACAAAAATAAAGGGAAAAAATACTTGTTGACGAATAACAGAAAACCACAAAATTCTGTAAAGCAATTCTACTTCAATTAAAAAAATAAAGTGGCAAAAAAAGAGGGAAAAAATACCACAGATCTCATCTCCACAACACAAAGAAAATATGGATGATGCTTTTCTAACACAAGTCGCAGAATCAGCTCAGAGGATGTGTTAGAAAAATATGTACCTTCAACCACCTTGAATATAACTGGTAGATGTAGCTTGCAGAAAGCAGGTCAGCTGATGAATTTGCAATTTGCTGGTGAGTTTTTAATCTCCCAGAAGTTAGAGAAAGACCACGATTCTGCATCCAATTCTAGTCAACAAGGAAGAATTGATTAATAAAATAGAAACAATCAGAACCTGTGGGAAGATACCCATGACACCTCAGGATTAGTGCCTTAAGGATGAACACCCTGAGCATGGTCAGTCATGTACCCTAGACTTTTAGAAGGCAGATCTAGAATGTTCAGAGGAAAGTCCCAGTGGATGATGGCTAGAGAAGATGGAAGGGTGCCAGGAGAATTCTGACAACTGCGGTGTTCCATGGCCACTCAGAGTCCATGGAGCCTGAGGTGCAGTATACTGGTTAGATAAGCCTGGGAAAGTCCCTGAAATGCTCTGGAACTCAGCTTCATCATCTGCATAATGGGAACAACCTTACCCATCTAATTAGGAAATGAGACTAAAGCTTGTAAAGTGTTTAGCATAATGCCAGACACCCTTTTCATTAAACCATAGATATTGTTATTTGTATCACACCTCCATAGACTCAGAGGTGTGCTTAACATTTCCTGTTTACCACCTGCTTAGAAATCCTGATTGTTTGCTGCCAGCTCTTTGGGAACAGAGGAGTATGTGGTGGAGAAATGGCGAGACCAGGGAAGGAGGGAAGAACATGAAGTCAGAGAACCTGAGGTCAGATGCGCTCTCTCTACAGCCTAAAAAGTGTTTGCAGGTGGTGCCCTGAAAGGCAAATGTGCACCAAATATGATCTCTGTGCACAAGCCCTGGGCCATTGCTGCACCTGCCCAGAGGGGGCATCTTTCCTTACTTACATAGAAACTCTTCTCCAAGAGTCCATCCTTCTCATGAAAAGTACATAATGATACCAAGGTAGCTTGTTCCATACCAAGGGTCACTCATTCATTCATTCACTCATTCATTCATTCATGTGGTCAGTCATTCTAAAACTTTTTGAGGTGTCCAGTCTAATGATTAAGAGTACAAATTTGAAAATGAAACAGGTGTGGTTTGCATCTGGGCTCCACCACTTACTAGGAATGTCCTGAGGGGCTTGCTGAAGCACTTGGAGCCTCGGCTCCTTTTATCTAGAAAGTGGGATAATGATAACTCTATCTTAGTATGGTTGTCAAAGTCAGCAGAGATAAAATAAAGGTTTTCTTATACCTGGCACAGATTAAATATTCAAAAAATGGTGTTTAGTATTACTTAGATAAGTAATTACTGAGTTGTCATTTTGTCCAAGGAATTTTACTGAGAAAAATGTCTATTATACAAAACACAGGCACATCAATTCCTGTTATTGCACATATTATTCATCTGATTTTTTCAAACTATATGGTTTAAAACTAATGCACAATGCTAATAACTAAAGTCGAGGCTCAGATCTTCTCACCTAGAAAAGCTTACCTAGGAAAAGCCAGAAACAACCTATATGTCCAACAAGAGGAATTAATTACATAGATTACAACATGTCCGCATGAAGCATCCTGCATGCTAAGTTGGGCTAAGTTACTTCAGTCATCTCTGACTCTGGGCAACCCTATGGACTATAGCCCACTAGGCTCCTCTGTCCTTGGGGATCCTCCAGGCAAGAATACTGGAGTGGGTTGTCCTGTCTTCACGTGATTAAAACCTAAGGTGGGGAAACACTTTACTAACTGCCTAGCATGCATATACTGATCTTAACATCCTCCCAAAACAATCTTGTGTCACCCTTCTTTCAGGAAAAGAACTGTACATGTTCATGCTGGAATGGACCTTTATGGCTTCCTGGCTGTAAAGCCACATAGCCTTGAGTTCAAATCCCGGCTCTCCCACTTACTGTGGCAATGTTCTGAGATTTGGAGTCTTTATATGTATAACAAAGATGATGGAACCTCACAGAAGTAAGCTGATGGTGATGAGTTGGCCCACAGAGCGCCTTGTACACAGGATACACTAAAAACATGGTGCTACTCCCTCTCCCCTTCATTTACGCCTGGACTTTCTTCAGGAGGAGCATGCTTGTCAAATAAAGATAATTTTAAAAAAACAACAACTCATTTTTGAAGGTCTTTTGAGAAGGAGATTTCACAACTTATTCAGTATCCAGATTCTAATAAGGAATTCCTTCAAACAATGTTCTAAGACTACCTAAGCCACTTTTGTACTGCCCATTAATACAATGAAAAGAGTTCCACACAGCAGGGCAATTCTTACTCTTCTGGAAAACTCTGTAAGTCTTCAGGCTCTGTTGTCACAGTATTGACCTGTGAATCTTGCTGAAGATCAGAACAGTGAACCCAGAGGAATATTAGCGTCAGCACACTGTTCCAGGGCTCTGGGCGACTTCTCAGAGTAAGAAGCAAGTCCAGGGCCTCTCCCCTGCTCTGCATCCTGACCTTGATCCCTCAGAGCATTTCTCGCCCTCCTCTGTTCCTTAACAGCAGGCAGACCATGATTTTCCAGTATGGGCCACCCTGAAATGTTTTAGTCACATGGTTAATCACCGAATGACTCTCATCCTGGTTAGGTAAACTAACTTTAGGGTCATTGAATGTGACAACGAAAACACATCTTTGAAAGCAGCATTTCCCAAGGGGGTCAGAGCAAGTGTGCAAAGGCAGAAGGAGAAGCAGGTCCTGGACTGGTTCTCACGGATACAAATCCCTTCTTCCATCACTGAATCCAGAAGAGTGAGTCTAAAGAGTTGATATTGCACCCTTCTGAATAGCCTCATTCATGTTATATATATACATACAAGCCTATACACATGAAAATGCTCCATGTGTAGGTTTGTATGTAGTTCTAGATGTATCTAAAGTTGCTTTAGATTTTGAAGATGGAGGGTTCATTGTATTCACTAAAACAATTCAGAGCTCACTCCGAGTGGAGTATGGAAAGAAATTCTCTGAACTGTTATATTTTACTGAAGAGAAGAGAGGCAGATAGCCCTTATCCAGGTGCGTCTTAGTCACTCAGTCATGTACAACTCTGTGCAACGCCATGGACTGTAGCCCACTAGGCTCCTCTGTCCATGGAATTCTGCAGGCAAGAATACTGGAGTGGGTGCCATTCCCTTCTCCAGGGGATCTTCCCAACCCAGGGATCTAACCGGGGTCTCCCGCATTACAGGCGGATTCTTTGCCACCAGGGAAGCCCAGAGGTACACATATAGGAAAGAGAGCTAATATGTTTGAGAATTTACTATAAACCACTCAGATTCTAATCAGCTCACTTAAGTTTTATAATAACTTTATAAATTGAGTAGCTATTACCATCGCTCCCGTGTTAGGGAAGAGAAAACAAGAGCATGGACTGATCAAGAGATTTGTCCACAGTTACACAGCAAACATAGACTTACGTGTAGGAAGGCTGCTCGGGGATCCAGTTTCTTAATCAGCACTCTGCAACACCACCACTCCAGGGTATTGTGTATGGATTCCACATATTCAAATTAATAAACCCTTGGTTATTTTTCTTCATATTAATCATTCCTATTCTCAGCCATAATAGCAAGAAGTCCAGTATCTTACTCTTGCAGAAGCCTCCTTCCCCTCAAAGCAGTTTAAATCCCTGGAGAAAAAAAAAAAAAGTCTATCTCATATTTCCAAACTTAAGCAGGACATGGGAACCAACACTGCTTCTCATAGCCACTTGGAGTTACTACTTAACATGGGAATGGAGTTGGAAAAATATAGTGGGTCAGCTCTATTTTGTGCCTGTCTCCAGCCCCTACAGAGAATGCTATGGTGCTTTTTTGTTTTTATTTTTGTTTTAGAAAGAATGCTAAGGCTTCTTCAGTGATAAACTTAGCCAAGAAAGTGCCACTTTAGACAACTAAGGGTTCGAGGGCTTTGCTCCCATGCTCTCTTAGACATTTGTTATCATCATCAACTTTAACTTGTCTTTCCTTGGAAATAACTTAATGCAAGAGCCTCTGTCCCCTGGTCCTTGACCAAGAACTAAAAGGGAAACTGATAGAGGTGGTTTGCGTAGGCAGTCTTGGTTGCTGCACGCTCCAAACAGTGTGGGCAACTTCCACACCAAGCCTGAGGTTTGACTCTAAAGATTCACCGTGGCCCATAATCTCAAAGCCAACTACTTCTTCTCATGCTCAATAAAATAAACAACGATCTCTTCCAATGCTTGGGGATCAACTTTCTACCCAGGACTTGCCTAGTAAGCCATGCACTCAGTGGGTGGGTCTCCAGTGTGAGGCTCTCATAGAAGAATTTCAAGGGTAACTCTGATCAATGAACTTGAAGTGTCAACCTAGAGTTAGAAGTAAATGCTCTATAACATAGTCTGTGCTGATTCCTAAGGTCGGTGCAGAATGAGATAAGAAAGGGGAGATATCTGTGTGTAAGCGTGTCATTTCTAAGCCTCTAACAGTTCTCTCTGATTCACAGGACGTCTTCAGAGCCATGCATCTGGACCCTGACATTGTGCGGTTGTACCTAAAACCACTGCTCATCGGAGAGCTTGCTCCAGAAGAGCCCAATCAGGAGAGAAACAAAAACGTGAGTGAGGTCTCAGGACTCAGGAGTATGTGGAGGGAGGGGGCAAGGTATATTTCAGGGCCAACTTATTTTCTGTGGGAAACCAGCCATCCTGCCTGGGAGGACCTGCAATAGCATAAATGAGAGGATTCAAAGTATTTCAAAGCAATGACATCCTCCTGAGATCCTCAGAATTCTTAAACCTCTGAGAAACAAAGGAATGGGATGCTTGGCCCTGTGCCAAACAGTAATTCCATGTTTCTAACTACCTACTTCTTGCCACGCAACTTACGCATAACGTTTCTTTTTCCATGACTGCTTATAATTGTTTGATGTTCCCTGTTAAAGCAGTTTCCATGAGAGCAGAGACTATGTCCATTTTGCTCATCCCTGAGTTCTCAGTACCCACTGGCACAAGATTGGACCTGTAGTAGGAATTCCATAAATAGCTGTTAAATCAATGATGTGACTATATCCTAACTATAGTTCTTTTTACGGTTGGAGAAATTACAGTTCCAGGAGAATAAACTACCTTCTGAAAAGCAAAGAACAAGAACTCCAGTTCACCTCTTCCTGGCCCCAAACCTTTGGGTATTCCCCACGAAAAGCACCACTTTCCTTTCGCCAAGACTTTGGTTGACTGAAAAACGGTCTTCAGAAGACAGGGCCTCCATAAGACTAGACTTCACTAGAATGGTTGCACATAAAGCTTAAAGGGATTTTAGCTAATATTAAGCACTGCGGTTTTTTGGTGTGGTTTTGTTTGTTTGTTTGTTTGTTGTGGTTTTTTTTTGCACTTCATGTTTTAAAACAGCTTACAATTGTACCATTCTTTTGAAATGCTTTGTACAAGGTGGTGATCCAGATATCACTGTGAGGCAGAAAGAATAAGAATTACATTCCCACTTTAAAAAAATGAAGAAACAAACTCACAAGGGGATAGGAGGAATCTGAGGAAAGAGGACTGGTTAAGTGCAGGCCCAAGACCAATACTTAGGCTGACACCTGAGGCCCATGTGCATCCCTTAATGCTGTGTGTCAGGAAGCAACACACTGTACTGAGATGAGTGGGCCATCGGGCACACAGCCTGGACACAGCCCGGTTCCAATGACAAGGTGTAGGAGCTGAGATGCCATTGTTCGGTCAGTAAGTCATGTCTGACTCTTTGTGACCCCATGAACTGCACCATGCCAGTCTTCCATGTTCCTTCACTATCTCCCAGTTTGCTCGAACTCATGTCCATTGAGTCCATGATGCCATCCAACAATCTCATCCTCTGTCGCCCTCTGCTCTGCCCACCCTCAACCTTTCCAGGCACCAGGGTCTTTTCCAATGAATTGGTTCTTCCCATCAGGTGGCCAATGTATTGGAGCTTCAGCTTAATCATCAGTCATTTCAATGAATATTCAGGGTTGATTTCCTATAGGACTGACAGGTTTGATCTCCATGCTGTCCAAGGGACTGTTAAGAGTTTTCTCCAACACCACAGTTCAAAAGCAACAATTCTTTGGTGCACAATCTTCTTTCTGGTCCAACTCTCATATCCACACATGACTACTGAAAAACCCATAACTTGGACTATATGGACCTTTGTTGGCAAAGTAACATCTCTGCTTTTAATATGCTGTCTAGGTTTGTCACTGCTTTTCTTCCAAGGAGCAAGCATCTTTCAATTTCATAGCTGCAGTCACCAGCTGCAATGATTTTTGGAGCCCAAGAAAATAAACTCTATCACTGTTTCTATTTTTTCACCATCTATTTGCCATGAAGTGATTGGACTGAATGCCATGATCTTCATTTTTTGAATGTTGAGTTTGAAGCCAGCATTTTTACCCTCCTCTTTCACCTTCATCAACAGACTCTAGTTCCTCTTCGCTTTCTGCCATTAGAGTAGTATGATCTTCTTATCTGAAGTTGTTCATATTTCTCCCAGCAATTTTGATTTCAGCTTCTGCTTCATCCAGCACAGCATTTCACATGAAGTACTCTGCATATAAATTAAATAAGCAGGGTGACAATATACAGCCTTGACGTACTCCTTTCCCAATTTGGAACCAGTCCATTGTTCCAAGTCTGGTTCAAACTGTTGCTTCTTGACCTGCATGCAGGTTGCTCAGGAGGCAGGTCTAGTACTCCCATCTCGTTAAGAATTTTCCACAGCTTGTTGTGATCCACAAAGGGTCAGAAGAAACAGTGAACCCAGAGGGATATTAGAGTAGTCAGTGAAGCAGTTTTTTTGTTTTGTTTTGTTTTAGAATTCTCTTGCTTGTTCTATGATCCAACAGATGTTGGCAATTTGATTTTTGGTTCCTTTGCCTTTTCTAAATCCAACTTGTCTATCTAGAAGTTCTCAGTTCATGTACTGTTGAAGCCTAGTTTGAAAGGATTTTGAGCATTACCTTGCTAGCATGTGAAATGAGAGCAATTATATGGTACTTTGAATGTTCTTTGGCATTGCCTTTCTTTGGGAATAAAAATTGATTTTTCAAGTCCTGTGACCAGTGCTGAGTTTTCCAAATTTGCATATCGAGTGTAGCACTATAATAGCATTATCTTTTGGGGATTTGAAATAGCTCAACTGGAATTTCATCACCTCTATTAGCATTAAATCACCTCCATTAGCATTGTTCATATCAATGCTTTCTAAGGCCCATTTGACTTCACACTCCAAAATGTCTCGCTCTTGGTGAGTGACCATAACATCCTGGTTATCTGGGTCATTAGAGCTTTTTGGTATAATTATGTTTACTCTTGCCACATCTTCTTAATTTCTTCTTTTCTGTGAGGTCTTTACCATTTCTGTCCTTTATTGTGCCCATCTTTGCATGAAATGTTCCCTTGACATCCCCAATTTTGTTGAAGAGATCTCTAGTTTTTTCCGTTCTATCATTTTCCTCTACTTCTTGCTTTGTTCACATAAGATGCTTTCTTATCTCTACTTGCTATTCTCTGGAACTCTGCATTCAGTTGGATGTATCTTTCCTTTTCTCCTTTGCCTTTCACTTCTCTTCTTTTCTCAGCGATTTGTAAGGCCTCCTCAGACATCATTTTGCCTTTTTGCATTTCTTTTCCTTGAGGATGATTTGGATCACCACCTCCAGTACAATATTACTGTAATTTGTCATGAAATCATGAGACCGGATGCAATGATCTTCATTTTTTGAATGTTGAATTTTAAACCAGCTTTTTCACTCTCCTCTTTCACCTTCAACAAGAGGCTGTTTAGGTTCTCTTCACTTTCTGCCATAAGGGTGGTGTCATCTGCATATCTGAGGTTATTGAGATTTCTCCCAGAAATCCTGACTCCACCTTCTGCTTCATCCAGCCTGACATTTCTCATTATATACTCTGCATAGAAGTTAAATAAGCAGGGTGACAACATATAGCCTTGATGTACTCCTTTCCCAATTTGGAACCACTCCATTGTTCCATGTCTAGTTCTAACTGTAGCTTCTTGACCTGCATACAGGTTGCTCAGGAGGCAGGTAAGGCAGTCTGGTATTCCCACCTATTGAAGAATTTTCCACAGTTTGTTTTGATCCACATGGTCAAAGGCTTTAGCATAGTCAGTGAAGCAGCTGTCTTTTGGAATTCCCTTGCTTTCTCTATGATCCAACAGATGTTAGCAATTTGATTGCTGGTTCCTCTGTCTTTTCTAAATCGAGCTTAAACATCTGGAAGTTCTCAGTTCACATACTATTGAAGCCTAGCTTGGAGAATTTTAAGCATTACTTTGTTAGTGTGTGAAATGAGTTCAACTGTATAGAAGTCTGAACATCATTTGGCATTGCATTTCTTTGGGATTGGAATGAGAATTGATTTTTCAAGTCCTGTGGCCACTGCTGAGTTTCCCAAATTTGCTGGTATATTGAGAGCAACACTTTCACAGCATCATCTTTTAGGATTTGAAATATCTCAGCTGGAATTCCATCACCTCCGCTAGCCTTGTTGGTAGTGATGCTTCCTAAGGCCCACTTGACTTCACTTTCCAAGTTGTCTGGCTCTAGGTGAGTGATCACAACACCATTGTGATTATCTGGGTCATTAAGATCTTTTTGTACAGTTCTTCTATATATTCTTGCCACCTCTTCCTAATATCTTCTGCTTCTGTTAGGTCCATATTGTTTCTGTCCTTTATTGTGCCAATCTTTGTATGAAATTTTCCCTTGGTATCTCTAATTTTCATGAAGAGATCTCTAGTCTTTCCCATTCTATTGTTTTCCTCTATTTATTTGCAAGGATCACTGAAGAAGGCTTTCTTATCTCTCCTTGCTATTCTTTGGAACTCTGCATTCAGAGAGGTATATCTTTCCTTTTCTCCTTTCCCTTTCACTTCTCTTCTTTTCTCAGCTATTTGTAAGGGCTCCTCTGACAGCACTTTGCCATTTTACATTTCTTTTCCTTGGGGATGATTTTGATCACCACCTCCAGTACAATGTTATGAACCTCTGTCCATAGTTCTTCAGGCACTCTGTCTCTCAGATCTTATCCCTTGAATCTAGTTCTCACTTCCACTGTATAACTTCAAGGGATTTACTTCAGGTCATACCTGAATAGCCTAGTGGTTTTACCTACTTTGTTCAATTTAAGTCTGAATTTTGCAATAAGGAATTCGTGATCTGAACCACAATCAGCTCCTGGTCTTGTTTTTGCTGCCTGTATAGAGCTTCTCCATCTTTGGCTGTAAAGAATATAATCAATCTGATTTTGGTATTGACCATCTGGTGATGTCCATGTGTAGAGTCATCTGTTATGTTGTTCAAAGAGGGTGTTTGTTATGACCAGTGTGTTCTCTTGGCAAAACTCTGTTAGTCTCTGCCCAGCTTCCTTTTGTACTCCAAGGCAAAGCTTGCCTACTACTCCAGCTTTGTCTCGACTTCCTACTTTTGCATTCCAATCCCCTATGATGAAAGAAAGCCAAGCGCTGAAGAATTGATGCTTTTGAACTGTGGTATTGGAGAAGATTCTTGAGAATCCCTTGGACTGCAAGGAGATCCAGCCAGTCAATCCTAAAGGAGCTCAGTTCTGGGTGTTCACTGGAAGGACCGATGCTGAAAGTACAATACTTTGGCCACCTGATGCAAAGAACTGACGCATTCGAAAAGTTCCTGATGCTGGGATAAATTGAAGGCAGGAGGAGAAGGGGACAACAGAGAATGAGATGGTTGGATGGCGTCATTGACTAAATGGACATGAGTTTGAGTAAGCTCCAGGAGTTGGTAATGGATAGGGAAGCAGCGTGCAGCAGTCCATTGGGTCTCAAAGAATCGGACACAATTGAGTGACTGAACTGAACTGATGATGAAAAGAACATCTTTTTCGGTAATAGTTCTAGAAGGCCTTGTAGGTCTTCATAGAACCATCCAACTTCAGCTTCTTCAGCATTAGTGGTCAGGGCACAGACTTGGATTACTCTGATGTTGAATGGTTTCCCTTGGAAATGAACAGAGATCATCTTTCTTTTTTGATTTTGCACCCAAGAAGTGTATTTCAGACTCTTGTTGACTAGCACACTTGTGTGATCTATTAAAGTTATCTATGGCCACCAGAATTCTGATGTTCATGAGGCCTTTTGAGATGAGCCCATCCAGACTTTCCCCAGGCATTGGATCATTTAAAAGTATCAGTGAATTTTGAAATGAATTTTCTTGCTTCTAGGATTATGTTCGTAGCTCTTTTACTATTATTTCAAATTTCTCTTCTCTTTTACATCTGAACAATCCAGTTTTCATTCTCATACCCTGGTGACTTTCTCAACAGTCTGAGTTTCAAACCCATTCTAGTCATTAAGCTAAGGAGAGATTTCTTCCCAGGCCTTTCGCTGACTCTTGAGTATGATGTGCAAGTTTGTAAATTGGTGTTAGCAATTGACCTACATACATGAGCACAGTACATGCACACAGAATCAGGACCCCTCCAACCAACGGAAAGTGAAAGTGAAGTTGCTCAGTCCTGTCCGAGTCTTTGTACCCCATGGGCTGCAGCCCACCAGGCTCCTCTTTCCATGGGATTCTCCAGACAAGAATACTGGGGTGGGTTACCATTTCCTCCTCCAGGGGATATTCCCGACCCAGGGATGGAACCTGGGTCTCCCACATTGCAGGCAGATGCTTAACCCTCTGAGCCACAAGAGAAGACACACACACTAATACGACAGAAGACCCCATCTTATTCCTGTAGAGCTTCTGAGCATCTCACAGGAAATTCATCCTTTGAGCTAATCTAAGTGAACACTATCTTTCATAAAGGAGTCTTTTGCACACGCTAAAGACTGGCATATTGATATGCCAGTCATAAAGCCACTGCCTGGGCTTAGGATATCTACTTACCTGAGCAACTGTGAGAAGAAAAGGAATGAATATTGTGATAAGCCAGCCATTTATCTATATTATCAGCTAATAACATAGAAAGTAACACAGATCTATGTAGATAACAAAGTTCCCCAAAGTATAATCAGAGATCAAATAACACATTAATTTTAAAAGGCAACTATTATTACTAGATACACACTTCTACATATAAAACAAACAAACGACAAGGACCTATTGTTTGGCAGGGATCTATATTCAGTATCTCATAATGATCTACAATGGAATAACATCTTTATACAATATTATATAAGCAATATGTATATATATGTATATTTGCTGTACACCTGAAACCAATACAACATTGTTAATCAACTAAACTTCAATACAATTTTTTGTTTTGAAAAGTAGAATATTAATTTTGGGGATTTTCCCTGGCAGCCTAGTCATTAAGACTTCTCTTTTCAATGCAGGGAGTGCTGGTTTGATCCCTCATCAGGGAGCCAAGATCTCATATGCTTCACAGCCAAAAAAAAATCAAATCAAATCAAATCAATATTGTCACAAATCAATAAAGATTTCAAAAGAAATGATCTGCATCAAAAAAAAAATTTTAATTAATCACTTTTTAAAAGAGAATTGTTAGAGATATGTATCTCTTCATTGAACCCCCCACCCCCCAAAAGAGAAGTAAATTATAAGTCCCATAACAATTTGAGGACAGTTTACAAATCACTACTCATCTGTCTCTTCACCAGAAAAATAAATTTTCGTAACTTGTTTTAAGCATTTTGCTTTTATGTTAATTTTTTAAGATTTGGGTTTCTTATTTAAATTATGCCTGATAGATAGAGTGCCTGATGAACTATGGAATGAGGTTCATGACATTGTACAGGAGACAGGGATCAAGGCCATCCCCATGGAGAAGAAATGCCAAAAAGCAAAATGTCTGTCTGAGGAGGCCTTGCAAATAGCTGTGAAAAGAAGAGAGGCAAAAAGCAAAGGAGAAAAGGAAAGATATAAGCATCTGAATGCAGAGTTCCAAAGAATAGCAAGAAGAGATAAGAAAGCCTTCTTCAGTGATCAATGCAAAGAAATAGAGGAAAAGAACAGAATGGGAAAGACTAGAGATCTCTTCAAGAAAATTAGAGATACCAAGGGAACATTTCATGCAAAGATGGGCTTGATAAAGGACAGAAATGGTCTGGACCTAACAGAAGCAGAAGATATTAAGAAGAGGTGGCAAGAATACACGGAAGAACTGTACAAAAAAGATCTTCATGACCCAGATAATCATGATGGTGTGATCGCTAATCGAGAGCCAGACATCTTGGAATGTGAAGTCAAGTGGACCTTGGAAAGCATCACTACGAACAAAGCTAGTGGAGGTGATGGAATTCCAGTTGAGCTGTTTCAAATCCTGAAAGATGATGCTGTGAAAGTGCTGCACTCAATATGCCAGCAAATTTGGAAAACTCAGCAGTGGCCACAGGACTGGAAAAGGTCAGTTTTCATTCCAATCCCAAAGAAAGTCAATGCCAAAGAATGCACAAACTACTGCACAATTGCACTCATCTCACATGCTAGTAAAATCATGCTCAAAATTCTCCAAGCCAGGCTTCAGCAATACGTGAACCGTGAATTCCCTGATGTTCAAGCTGGTTTTAGAAAAGGCAGAGGAACCAGAGATCAAATTGCCAACATCCACTGGATCATGGAAAAAGCAAGAGAGTTCCAGAAAAACATCTATTTCTGCTTTATGACTATGCCAAGGCCTTTGACTGTATGGATCACAATCAACTGTGGAAAATTCTAAAAGAGATGGGAATACAGACCACCTGACCTGCCTCTTGAGAAATCTGTATGCAGGTCAGGAACAACAGTTAGAACTGGACATGGAACAACAGAGTGGTTAAAATAGGAAAAGGAGTGCATCAAGGCTGTATATTGTCAGCCTGCTTATTTAACTTCTATGCAGAGTACATCATGAGAAACACTGGGCTGGAAGAAACACAAGCTGGAATCAAGATTGCCAGGAGAAATATCAATAACCTCAGATATGAAGATGACACCACCCTTATGGCAGAAAGTGAAGAGGAGCTAAAAAGCCTCTTCATGAAAGTGAAAGAGGAGAGCGAAAAAGTTGGCTTAAAGCTCAACATTCAGAAAACAAAGATCATGGCATCCGGTCCCAGCACTCCATGGGAAATAGATGGGGAAACAGTGGAAACAGTGTCAGACTTTAGTTTTGGGGGCTCCAAAATCACTGCAGATGGTGATTGCAGCCATGAAATTAAAAGATGCTTACTCCTTGGAAGAAAAGTTATGACCAACCTAGATAGTATATTCAAAAGCAGACACATTACTTTGCTGACTAAGGTCTGTCTAATCAAGGCTATGGTTTTTCCAGGGTCATGTATGGATGTGAGAGTCGGACTGTGAAGAAGGCTGAACACCAAAGAATTGATGCTTTTGAACTGTGGTGTTGGAGAAGACTCTTGAGAGTCCCTTGGACTGCAAGGAGATCCAACCAGTCCATTCTGAAGGAGATCAACCCTGGGATTTCTTTGGAAAGAATGATGCTAAAGGTGAAACTCCAGTACTTTGGCCACCTCATGTGAAGAGTTGACTCATTGGAAAAGACTGTGATGCTGGGAGGGATTGGGGGCAGGAGGATAAGGGGACGACAGAGCATGAGATGGCTGGATGGCATCCCGGACTCAATGGACGTGAGTCTGAGTGAGCTCCGAGAGATGGTGATGGACAAGGACGCCTGGCGTGCTGCGATTCATGGGGTCGCAAAGAATCAGACATGACTGAGTGACTGAACTTATCTGAACTGATACTTATTAAATAAATAAATGTCTATTCATAAAATTAAGGTATCATACACTGATAAAATAGATTAATAATACATGCTCATCTGTGCTCCCTTTCCACTGAAGGAACTAATTCCTTTCTTGCATGCTTATTTCACAGTCCCGGTTGGTGGAAGATTTCCAAGAACTGCGGAGGACATTAGAGACCTTGAATATGTTCAGTGCCAACCTGGGGTTCTTCTTCCTTCACCTGGCCCAGATCTTGACTTTGGAGGCCCTGGCTTGGGTAATAGTGTGGCATTTTGGCAGTGGCTGGCTTATCACAATATTCATTTCTTTTCTTCTCACGGTTGCTCAGGTAAGTAGGTATCTTAAGCCCAGGCAGTGGCTCTATGGGAAGCCTCAGAATTTTTCTTCTCTCTTTACACTGGTATCAGTGGCTGCCTGGCACTTCCTGTCAAGCTAAGTTATCAAAACCCACAGGGCCCCAGTTCTCTTATCTGTAACATGGGGTAACAATTTTTTATGGAAATATTCTGAGGAGAACTAAACAAGTTACTCTGTAGAGTACTTAGCACAGAGACTGGCATGCGGTAAATATCCTTGACAGTTGCTGCTCTTTGCCCGACGTTATCCGCACAATGTCAGAAACTGAAGTTCCTTTCTAGGCCACGTAACCTTCACCTTTGTCTTTCGTTCATTAACCAACCGACATTTTTCATGGTTGTTTGATGATTTTGTTAAGACTATAGGCACACACACGAGCTTATTTTGTTCTCTTTTTAATCGCTCAGTTGTTTCCAACCTTTTTGACCCCATGGACTATAACTGGCTCCTCTGTCCATGGATTTCCTCAGGCAAGAATACTGGAGTAGGTTGCCATTCCCTTTACCAGAGAATCTTCCTGACCCAGGGATCAAAACCGAGGCTCCCACATTGCAGGCAGATTCTTTACTGTCTTAGCCACCATGAAGAAAGGAAGCCCCACATTAATTTATACCTATATGTGTGTGTGTGTGTGTGTGTGTGTGTGTATCACTATTTATACATGCTGTTTCATAATAAAAGATTCTACTAAAAATATTATATATCTGTATTTGTTTTAATTCCCTGAGAACCTAGCCAAAAGCCTCATTTCACCAATACTTATCAACACATCAGTCTATGAAGAGAGTCTATTTATTATTATATGATAATAGGATCATGTATTCTGCCAGAAATAGCAGTCAGCAACTGGCATGTAGCAGGGCAATTGATAAATCCTTTGAATGAATCACAGATCTCTGAAGGTGGCATTCTATGACCACAACACTGTATTGTGGACACAAAGGGAAACGCACCTGACCCTGCACTTGGGAAACGGTCTTCCAGGGGAGGAGCTGGTTGTTAAAATGTCTAGACATGATACAAGGCAGAAGGAAAAGAAACAAGCATGTGCTGTGGGAGCAGAAAGAGGCATCTAATTCTAATGAGGCAATTGGGGATGATTTCATGGAGAATTAACATCAGTGTCAATTACAAAGTTTTATCTGCTCATTTTTTTCTTGAAAAGTCAACTTGCTTTATTCTTTGAAGCAACTTTTAGAATTAAGAAAGGAAACAAATATTTGTTTGACTGCTTAGCATTATCAGGAATTTTCCATACATTTTGGCTGCACAACAGCTGAATGAGCAAGGTATATTATAATCCCTGCTTCTCAAACAAAGAACTGAGTTCAGAGCTACTGACTAGTGTGCCAAGAGTTGCAAAACTTGTAAAGTGGTGAAGGACAGTTTAGAGCCCTAGTCAGCCTGACTCCAAAGGCATCCTCCTTCCATTCCACACTGGAGATTGTGCCGGGGGGGGAAAGAGCATTCTAGGCTGAGAGAACCACCTGTGCAAAGGCACAGAGATGGGAAAGAACTCAGCAAGTGTGACAGATACACATTTGGCTTGAGGTCAGACAAGGTCTCCAACTGTTCTCATGGGTTCCTGAACCTACCAGCGGGCTCACTTACTACTTTCTTCTTAACTTGTCAACTTCTCTGACAGTAACCCTGTCTCTTCTGGGCTCAGGGTTCATTTCTGCAACATGACATGGGACACTTTTCCATATTTAAGAAGTCCAAGTGGAACCACTGGATGCAAATATTTCTGATCTGTCATCTCAAGGTACAGAATGTTCCAGGAGTATGATGGGATTCTGAAAGTCATTTCACTAAGCAGTGGTTTCTTCATACACTTATCTGCAAAAAATTTTACTACACACCCCACAAGTAAATGTAAATATACCAACAATGTAGTGACTATATATATATATATATACACACATAACATTATAACATATATGCTAAGACTAGAATTTTAAATGTTTAGGAGAAAAGGTTTATTTTTATTCAGAAGTTCCGTTTTTTTCTTAGCCAATAAGCTAATTGTCCCAATCCCTGGTACACCATTAAAGAACCACGTCTCAGGAGATATACTCTATAAAGTCATGAGTAGGGATATTCTTAGAAGGGATCTGGACATGCATTTCTGGGAGGTTAGGGGAATCCAGCAAACTATTTAATCCTGGGAGGACTCTGTATTAATAAAAGAAAAGATGCAAAACAGATAAAAGTTTAACAAAAGAGAGAACCAAGGAAAGATAGATTGCTCTGTTTAAGAGTTGAGGGTTGCAAAACCCAGACTGCTGGAAAAAGCAGGGGCAGTTGGTCTTATCCCCCTCAGATATGCTCCAGAAAGACAGGAACACTATCCTATGCACCCCTGAAATGCAGCGCCTAACAGAGTGCCTAACACACAGTAGGCCTTCAATAAGCATTTGTTGAATGCATGAAGGAATGGATGGATGGATGGAATGATGGATGGATAGATGGACAGATGCTAGATAACAGGACATGGATTGATGAAAGTAGGTTTTAGCCCAGGCTCTGCTAATGCTCACTGTGCAACCCTGAACAAGTCAGATTCTATCTCTGGCTCTCAGTGTTCTCATCTCTAAAACTAGCACTTCAACTGGATATCAGCTTTTCTATGATGTTCTAGGATTTGGTGAGAAACCAAATGACAGAATGATCTCTGTTCGTTTCCAAGGCAAACCATTTAGAATCACAGTAATCCAAGCCGAGATAACTCTGCTAGCCTTTGCCCTGCTTCATTTTGTACCCCTTTTCAGTATTCTTGCCTGGATAACCCCATGAACAGGATGAAATGGCAACAAGATATGACACTGAAAGATGAAGTCCCAAGTCGGTAGGTATCCAATGTGCTACTGGAGAAGAGCGGGGATATAACTCCAGCAAGAATGAAGAGACGGAGCCAAAGTGAACACAGTGGTGAGCTGTGGATGTGACTGGTGGTGGAAGTAAAGTCCAGCGCTGTAAAGAGCGATTATTGCATAGGAACCTAGAATGTTAGGCCCAAGAATCAAGGCAGATTGGAAGCGGTCAAACAGAAGATGGCAAGAGTGAGCATCGACATTTTAGGAATCAGTGAACTAAAATGGACCAGAATGGGCAAATGTAATTCAGATGAACATTATATCTACTACTGTGAGCAAAAATTCCTTAGAAGAAATGGAGTAACCCTCATAATCAACAGAGTCCTAAATGCAGTACTTGGATGCAGTCTCAAAAATTAAAGAATGATCTCTGTTCGTTTCCAAGGCAAACCAGTCAATATCACAGTAATCGAAGTCTATGCCCCAAACACTAATGCCGAAGAAGCTGAAGTGGAATGGTTCTATGAAGACCTACAAGAGCTTCTAGAATCAACACCAAAAAAAAAAAAAGATGTCCTTTTCATTATAGGGTACTGGAATGCAAAAGTAGGAAGTCAAGCGATACTTGGAGTAATAGGCAAATTTGGCCTTGGAGTACAGAATGAAGCAGGGCAAAGGCCAAAAGAATTTTGCCAAGAGAACACACTGGTCACAGCAAACACCCTCTTCCAACTTTATTACTCCTGTATATATTCCAAATATTTTCATTTTAACATGAAAGAAATATAAAAATTCTTTTTTCATTCTGAGGCTTTGAATCTAGTATGTATTATATCCTTACACAGCCCGCCTCAATTTGACTGGTCACTTATTAAGTACTCAGTGGCCACACATAGATAAGGGCTCCTCTGTTGAGCACTGAAGATCTAAAATACACATTAATCAGTTTTTGAGAGATGTCATATATTCAGTAGAAACTATGACTATTGTTTATTCTTCTATGAATGATTAACATAATAGGGGAAGGGAAGAGAAATTTAATATCTCAATATGCCAGTATTCTACATACAGCAATTCATGTCTCCTTAAACAACCCATGCAGGTAAATGTCATTGTATTATACTATATTTACTGAAGATGAAATTGAACATCAAAGGGTAGATAATTTTCCCAAACCACACAGATGCATTTATACATCCAGTGGATGCAAGTAAGTTGATGTGCTTACAAATCCTTTTCTCTGTTAAAACATTCAGATTTTCATTGAAAGAGAGAAAATCCCAAACAAATTAATCAAAGATGACATGAGCCCAGCATCAACTAAAATACTGTTATTCTCATTTATATTTAATGAGATCATTGAAGCTTGAACATGTGATGATCAGAGGCAAGCCCCCATAGGAGATGACTTCAGATCCATGACTCTAAAATATTCATTGAAATAGAAACCCTGAGGCCATTTTCCCCCCAGAACTAATTAGCTTTAGAGCTGAAGTGTCTTTATTTATAAAATAAGAAGTGTTCTATCTGCTCTACCTATTTCATATTTCTTTTTAAAATGAGGACAATAGAAAGAAAGATGGAAAAACCTTTCATTTCAATGGTTTTTCTTCTTCTTCATTATCAGGAGTTGTTTTAGCCTGGAATTTATATTCCTGGATAAGATAATTATTTGCTGGTAGGCTTTTAGAGCCTCTAGCCAATGAATGATTCTGTGACCCAGGAATGGGGGGCAGCATGTTCCAGGAATCCATATCCTAATTAAACTTTGGAGATGTAGGCAGAAAACTCTGATTGTTACTATTCAAGCACTGCTGTTGCTGCTAAGTTGCTTCAGTCATGTCCAACTCTGTACAACCCCATAGATGGCAGCCCACCAGGCTCCCCCATCCCTGGGATTCTCCAGGCAAGAACACTGGAGTGGGTTGCCATTGCCTTCTCCAATGCATGAAGTGAAAAGTGAAAGTGAAGTCACTCAGTCGTGTCCGACTCTTAGTGACCCCATGGACTGCAGCCCACCAGGCTCCTCCGTCCATGGGCTTTTCCAGGCAAGAGTACTGGAGTGGGTTGCCATTGCCTTCTCTAACTCAAGCGCTAGTCATGTCCAACTTATTGTGACCCCATGAACACAGCACACCAGGCTTCCCTGTCCTTCACCAGTTCATAAAGTTTGCTCAGACTTATGTCCATTGAATTGGTGATACCATCCAACCATCTCATCCTCTGTCATCCCCTTTCCCTCCTGCCCTCCATCTTTCCCAGCATGAGGGTCTTTTCCTGTGAGCTGGCTCTTCACATCAGGTGGTCAGGATTGGACATTCAGCTTCAGCATCAGTCCTTCCAATGAATATTCAGGGTTGATTTTGTTTAGTTTTGGAAAACTCTGATAACAAAAGATATTTCAGGAGAGAAATCTTGCAGCTAATGAATGTTCTCTTCTCCTCAGGGCTTATCTGCAAAATGGTGGAATAACTGGCTCTCCCAACACCATGTAAAAACAAACATCTACCCCAAAGACCCAGATATTAAAGTAGGCCCATTTTATGTTATTGGAGATTTACAACCTGTCAAGGTATGTTTACAAATTCTAAGCACTAAAGAAATGTTTCAGGAAGTGATTTCTTGGAAAGGCCTACTACACCTTTGTCTTGAGGAGATCAGGCTGGAGATTCTGCCTTCAAGCATGTTTTCAGAGCATCTCTTCTTTTAACTCCATGATAAAAATTTTAAATAAGTGAATCTGGTTTTGTAAGAAAAGAAGAAAATGTGGAATGAATAACTCTGTGATCTTAAAAGTCATTCAGGCTAAATCATTCATAGAAGGCATGGCAGTACATTCAACAAGTGCTAAATCATGAACCATCTACATATCCAGTTATGTCAACTAATTTTAGCTGTTGGAAGAAACAAAGCTGTTATTTTTAATTTAGGTCCATTTTGGCTCATTTATACGTGAAACTCAGCTCAAATGCCTCATAATACACAGGACCTCTCCTCTAATTCAGATTTCTTAAGGAAAAGAAAAAGGAAGGCAAACTCCAGCATTTCTCAGCTGTTGACTTTCTTAAACCTCAGCTTAAAAACCAGCATGTAAGGATTATTACCAAGATTTTTAGAGTCTGCTTTCAAGATAGAAGGAATAAGGATAACCACAGAAAGGTATCTTTCCTGGAGAATAAATGATGGATCCTGAGATTTAAGTGCTTAGGAAGAGGCTCCATCTCCTTCTGGAAGAATTTAGAAGCTTTCTAAAAACAAAGGAGTATAACCTGGTCAGTTGCTGCAGGGACTTTGTGGTAACCAGAATTGTGAAACTTTCTCAAAATAGGTTTTCCCAGTTTGAGAAGACAGCCTTCTTCCAATTAGGAGGAAAAATCTCCTGCCTGTATTTAAAGAAAAAAGAAAGAAAGAAACCTTGACTGTATTCTTCAGTCAGTTGTTCTTCACAATGACTCCACAAACAAGTCAGAGCTCTCTGAAGTTGGCCAACTCCTAAAGTGAAGTCTCTCAGTGGTGCCTGACTCATTGCAACCCTATGGACTGTATCCCACCAGGCTCCTCCACCCATGGGATTTTCCAGGCAAGAATACAGGAGTGGGTTATCATTTCCTTCTCCAGGGATCGAAACTGGGTCTCCCACATTGCAGGCAGACTCTTTACAGGCTGAAGCCACCAGGGAATCCCTGTGAACTCCTTTGCTGATCACTAAACTTATGACTTTTTGACTTCTCTCCTCAGTCCCTAACAGCAATGGAGATTTGTCTCACTGGAGTTCATGAGGCAGCTGGCCCCCTCCAGAAGTCCTTTCTGTAGAACTGTATCCAGTTCACATGCTGCCTCTTCACAGAGGATGGAGACATCATCACTTCTCCATCATTCGAGAGACACATCCCTCGAGCAATTGGTTTCTGTTTACTATAATTTCAAAGACAATGCACAACACATTACTTATAATCATTTAGTCTCTAAATTCAGTCGTTTTGCAACAAAACTAATTCTGATAAGCCCCTAAATTGTTTCTGTTCTTCCCATTTTACTGTCAGTCTTTCTACGACTTTCTTAAAACATCCATTCCTTTCAGTTCAGTTCAGTTCAGTTCAGTGGCTCAGTCATGTCCGACTCTTTGAGACCCCATGAATTGCACCACGCCAGTCTCCCTGTCCATCACCAATTCCTGGAGTTCACTCAGACTCACGTCCATTGAGTCCGTGATGCCATCCAGCCATCTCATCCTTGGTCGTCCCCTTCTGCTCCTGCCCCCAATCCCCCCAGCATCAGCGTCTTTTCCTATGAGTCAACTCTTCACATGAGGTGGCCAAATACTGGAGTTTCAGCTTTAGCATCATTCCTTCCAAGGAAATCCCAGGGCTGATCTCCTTCAGAATGGACTGGTTGGATCTCCTTGCAGTCCAAGGGACTCTCAAGAGTCTTCTCCAACACCACAGTTCAAAAGCATCAGTTCTTCGGCGCTCAGCCTTCCTCACAGTCCAACTCTCACATCCATACATGACCACTGGAAAAAACATAGCCTTGACTAGACGGGCCTTAGTCAGCAAAGTAATGTCTCTGCTTTTGAATATACTATCTAGGTTGGTCATAACTTTTCTTCCAAGGAGTAAGCGTCTTTTAATTTCATGGCTGCAATCACCATCTGCAGTGATTTTGGAGCCCAAAAAAGTAAAGTCTGACACTGTTTCCACTGTTTCCCATCTATTTCCCATGAAGTGATGGGACCAGATGCCATGATCTTTGTTTTCTGAATGTTGAGCTTTAAGCCAACTTTTTCGCTCTCCTCTTTCACTTTCATCAAGAGGCTTTTAGATCCTCTTCACTTTCTGCCATAAGGGTGGTGTCATCTGCATATCTGAGGTTATTGATATTTCTCCCGGCAATCTTGATTCCAGCTTGTGTTTCTTCCAGTCCAGCGTTTCTCATGATGTACTCTGCATAGAAGTTAAATAAGCAGGGTGAGAATATACAGCCTTGACGCACTCCTTTTCCTATTTGGAACCAGTTTGTTTTCCATGTCCAGTTCTAACTGTTGCTTCCTGACCTGCATACAGATTTCTCAAGAGGCAGGTCAGGTGGTCTGGTATTCCCATCTCTCTCAGAATTTTCCACAGTTGATTGTGATCCACAAAGTCAAAGGCTTTGGTGTAGTCAATAAAGCAGAAATAGATGTTTTTCTGGAACGCTCTTACTTTTTCAATGATCCAGCGAATGTTGGCAATTTGATCTCTGGTTCCTCTGCCTTTTCTAAAACCAGCTTGAACATCATGAAGTTCACAGTTCATGTATTGCTGAAGCCTGGCTTGGAGAATTTTGAGCATTATTCTACGAGCATGTGAGATGAGTGCAATTGTGCAGTAGTTCATTCCTTTAACAAGTATTAATTTAATCCTCTAGGGCCAGGTCCTATGTTCATACTCTGGAAAAGTTAGACTTCTCCTTTGGAGCAATACTCAAAAATCAGTCCTTCACCTACATTTGCCAACTCTCCAAAATTCTCCACCAACTCCCTCTTTCAAGTTTCCTACCACTTAAATGTCCAGAAGCTTGGGAGTAACTGCAAATAACTATCCTTACTTTATCACCATGACATTTATTTTTATTTATGATAATAAGAGAAACAAGGGTCAAGTTTAACATCCAAATAACAGAAGAAATATGTAGAAGGGAAGGTATCAAAAGAATGGGAAAAGCAAAAATCAGGCATGGCTCACAGTGTTGTAACTGACTGAACATAAGGTAAAATTATACAGGAGATCTGCGTTATCATTCATTCATTAATTCCTTCAACTAAACATGTATTAAATGTCTCTTAGGAAATAGAGATAAACCATTACTTCTATGCCCCCTGTCAATATATTTGCTGCCTTTGTACATTTGGGCTCTGATTAAATTAACTAAGAAGACCCCCTAGAAAATGGCTCAAATTCTCAGTGGTAAGATTATATGTTCAGTTCAGTCGCTCAGTCGTGTCTGACTCTTTGCAACACCATGAACTGCAGTACACCAGGCCTCCCTATCTATTACCAACTCCCGGAGTCCATCCAAACCCATGTCGATCTAGTTGATGATGCCATCCAATCATCTCATCCTCTGTCGTCCCCTTCTCCCCCTGCCCTCAATCTTTCCTAGCATCAGAGTCTTTTCCAGTGAGTCACCACTTCGCATCAGGTGGCCAAAGTATTGGAGTTTTAGCTTCAACATCAGTCTTTCCAGTGAACGCCCAGGACTGATCTCCTTTAGGATGGACTGGTTGGATCTCTTTGCAGTCCAAGGGACTCTCAAGAGCCTTCTCCAATACCACAGTTCAAAAGCATCAATTCTTCGGTGCTCAGCTTTCTTCACAGTCCAAGCCTTACACCCACACATGACCACTGGAAAAACCATAGCCTTGACTAGACAGACTTTTGTTGGCAAAGTAATGTCGCTGCTTTTTAATATGCTGTCTAGGTTGGTCATAACTTTCCTTCCAAGGAGTAAGCGTCTTTTAACTTCATGGCTGCAATCACCATCTGCAGTGATTTTGGAGCCCAGAAAAATAAAGTCAGCCACTGTATCCACAGTTTCCCCATCTATCTGCCATGAAGTGATGGGACTGGATGCCATGATCTTTGTTTTCTGAATGTTGAGCTTTAAGCCAGCTTTTTCACTCTCCTCTTTCACTTTCATCAAAAGGCTCTTTAGTTCTTCTTCACTTTCTGCCATAAGGGTGGTGTCATCTGCATATCTGAGGTTATTGATATTTCTCCCGGCAATCTTGATTCCAGCTTGTTTTCCTCCAGCCCAGAGTTTCTCATGATGTACTCTGCATAGAAGTTAAATAAGCAGGGTGACAATATATAGCCTTGACGTACTCCATTTCCTATTTGGAACCAATCTGTTGTTCCATGTCCAATTCTAACTGTTGCTTCCTGACCTGCATACAGATTTCTCAAGAGGCAGGTCAGGTGGTCTGTATTCCCATCTCTTGAAGAATTTTCCACAGTTTATTGTGATTTGCACAGTCAAAGGCCTTGGCATAGTCAATAAAGCAGAAATAGATTTTTCTGGAATTCTCTTGCTATTTCCATGATCCAGCAGATGTTGTCAATTTGATCTCTGGTTCCTCTGCCTTTTCTAAAACCAGGTTGAACATCTGGAAGTTCATGGTTCACGTATTGCTGAAGTCTGGCTTGGAGAATTTTGAGCATTACTTTACTAGCATGTGAGATGAGTGCAATTATATGTTATCAAGCCTTAAAATGATTAAACCACAGCATGAGATCCATGACGGAATTAAAGGATGAAAGATGAAGTAGATATGACTATGAAGAGTTATGACTATGTGTTTTATAATGTAACCATTCAACAAATATCTGTTAAATGGATGAATGGATACAAGCAGACTGAGCTTCAAGCAGAATTGTAAGCACATAGGTTGAAGAAGTCCTTGAAAACTTATCAGAAATATTTCTCCTCCATCACTATTCCATTTACACCAGGACAAAATTTTAAAATGGCTCCCATGGGAATAATAATAAACGATCACAATCCCTGAATTCAAATGGAATAAAGCATCCCTGCAAGAATTGCCCACATTTAAATAAAGAAGAAGGCACCACAATATTTCCTTCCCCTTCAGTTCTGGTTCCTCAGTGCCTTCACTTTGACAGTAAATGAACTCTGACCAGATGGCTCTTTCCATAGAGATTCTACACACACACACACATGCACGCACACACACAAAGCAAAAATGTTTTGCTCTTAACCGAGTCAAACTCATGATAGCCCACAAAGAAAAGTTTAGGACCCCAAAATATGCTCATGCAAAACATGCTTACTCATTTGGAAAAGAAGCCCAAATCAGGGAAGACTGCAAACATTTCCTATAGATCAGTGGTTCTCACCTAAGAGCACTGTGGCCCCCAGTGGGACATTTGACACCGTATACATACTTTTTTGATTATCACAACAAAGAGGGAGAAATGGTATTGACACCCATGGGGCAGAAGCCAGGGATGTTATGAAATGTCTTATAGTACACAGAACAGCCCTGAACAATAAAGAATTATCTGACCCTGCTTTATTGACTATGCCAAAGCCTTTGACTGTGTGGATCACAATCAACTGTGGAAAATTCCGAAAGAGATGGGAATATCAGCCCGCCTGACCTGCCTCTTGAAAAATCTGTATGCAGGCCAGGAAGCAACAGTTAGAACTGGATATGGAACAACAGACTGGTTCCAAATAGGAAAGGAGTATGTCAAGGCTGTATATTGTCACCTTGCTTATTTAACTTCTATGCAGAATACATCATGAGAAACGCTAAACTGGAAGAAACGCAAGCTGGAATCAAGATTGCTGGGAGAAATATCAATAAGCTCAGATATGCAGATGACACCACCCTTATGGCAGAAAGTGAAGAAGAACTAAAAGCCTCTTGATGAAAGTGAAAGAGGAGAGTGAAAAAGTTGGCTTAAAGCTCAACATTCAGAAAACAAAGATCATGGCATCTGGTCACATCACTCCATGGGAAATAGATGGAGAAACAGTGGAAACAGTGTCAGACTTTTTTTGGGTGGAGGGCTCCAAAATCACTGCAGATGGTGATTGCAGCCATGAAATTAAAAGACGCTTACTCCTTGGAAGAAAAGTTATGACCAACCTAGATAGTATATTCAAAAGCAGACACATTACTTTGCTGACTAAGGTCCGTCTAGTCAAGGCTATGGTTTTTCCAGTGGTCATGTATGGATGTGAGAGTTTGACTGGGAAGAAAGCTGAGCGCCCGAAGAATTGATGCTTTTGAACTGTGGTGTTGGAGAAAACTCTTGAGAGTCCCTTGGACTGCAAGGAGATCCAACCAGGCCATTCTGAAGGAGATCAGCCCTGGGATTTCCTTGGAAGGAATGATGCTAAAGCTGAAACTCCAGTACTTTGGCCACCTCATGCGAAGAGTTGACTCATCGGAAAAGACTCTGATGCTGGGAGGGATTGGGGGCAGGAGAAGAAGGGGACAACTGAGCATGAGATGGCTGGATGGCATCACTGACTCGATGAATGTGAGTCTGAGTGAACTCTGGGAGTTGGTGATGGACAGGGAGGCTTGGCATGCTGCGATTCATGGGGTCGCAAAGAGTCAAACAAGACTGAGCGACTGAACTGAACTGAACTGAAAATGCCAACAGTGTTAAGATTCAGAAAGTGTTGCAGATGATCTGGCTTGCCCAAACTTTGGCCACCAAGGGTCATCTGTCTCGTGCCTGACCGGGATGGCCTCTGAGTCCTTATTCTGAGACACGAGGCTCAACCACCACTGCAGCCTCTTCCAGGGCTAGAATTCTGAGGACTTCTCCTAATGCAGTTATTCTCTTTCATGACCAAAAAGGGTGTGGAGGACATTGGTGTCCCAGTTTGAAAGGAAACTCTTCCAGCCCTGACAGATGTGTATTCACATAAGAAAAAACTGTTGGAGTCTCTTGTCTGAACTCTCCTCCTGTGTGTAGTAAACCAATACAGCCTTAGCTTATGAGGAATGGATGAATACTGTAGCTCACTGCAGAATGCCCAGCTTACAAACCACATCATCCTCAGGAGCTGCTTCATTTTGTCATTTTCTTTCAAATGTCTTCAACGCAGTATGACAGGTACAAATGAGTCATACTCAACCTGTCAGAGAGAGATGAGGCTTGACACTTCATAAATGTGGCGAGACAGCTTTCATGCAGATTCCTGTAGTAGGGAAAGGTAATTCAGTATAGGCTGAGCTCAACTCTCCAGAAATGAAAGGTGGGAGACTTTTAAAACACGGGGACATGCTAATGGAAATCAGGGAAAGAGGATAAAGGGAGGGGAAGCTGGTCATGTGTTAAGCCACCCGTGGCTTCTCACTGGTGCTTATCAAAGTCAAACTCCTTCCCCTCCCAGAGGCTGCAGGACAGAGTCCGATCCGCAAGGATTGTACTTCAAAGGGATGACTTCCCAAGTCGTTGAGAAAGAAACTCTGGATCAGGGACAATCCATCCCAGAGGGACACAGTAAGAATTTTATAATTGTAAGTTTTCTAACAAATGATTGAAGAAAAGGAGGTCAGAAGCCTACTGAACAAGCAGTAAGTTCTTTGGACAGTCTTGAACTTTCTCAAGAATTTTAAGGGAGCTGGAGTCATGCCAGGAGCACAACCTTGAACTGTTCTTATAAACTATTTCTAGCATTTTTGCGAGTCTCTTAGTGTGTAGGGTGGCCAAAATCGTTTATGCTGACAGTTCACAGACTTTGAAAGTTTACAGGTCAAGTTTGAAGCCTCATCAGGAAGGGGGCTCCAGAACATCTGACTCAAGTTTGATCAAGAAGAGTTGTCAAAACCTGAAGGGTCTCCATGAGACTCCTACCTGCTCCAGGCAACTTCACTGGTCCTGGGGGAGACGCAGGTAAATAACTATCTGGCCAGACTCAGTATGCCTGCTCTGTATCTGCCACCTCGACATATTGCAACAGGGCCCAGCGAAAAGGATCGTGAAGGATTGTAGCATTCCAGGGACCTTGAGAAAACTTAAAAGCTCACAGCAGAAGCCCTTGCAGGATGCCTTCATCAGGAATGACTCAGATCTTCAAAGCTTCCCTAGTCTCCTTAGGGGAGCTTGAACCGAAGGCCCAGTTCACCCTCAGAGACTCTGAAAGCCCAGCAGCATCCAGGATGCGGTTGTGGATCTCCACCCTGCGTCCTTCTCAGGGGCAATACTCCAGGGGCAGCATGTTAGGAGATCAAATCTCACTAGCTTCCACAGGAATCATATCTGCTCATTTGTTCACCATCTTATTGCTTTTTTTCAGCTGGGGCCACCCTTCTCATGCCAGTATATTTTAATATGGATTCTATTCAAGTAATGTACCACAGAAGGTACTGGGAGGTGAGCAACTCGATTGTTTCTCTAGAGCTAGATCAGGCTGGTATAAAAGGGGAAAGGTAAATGCTTGGTCCTTTCCAGACGTAGCTTCCTTGAGTATCAGGATATAAGATTTAGCCAGTTTTATTTCCACTAGCTTAATTTTCAAGCACTTCTTTCCACAGGACATTGCCTAGGTCAGCAGCTTTTATATCTGCTATTTCATCACATTTGGCCCTTTCTATGGAATCTTCAGAACCCTGATGCTCATATACTTAGTCAAGTAAGAAAACAATAATATCTCCTATTCTTATTGCCTGGATGTTCCTCTTACCTTTCTTACTTGATCTATTTATGATTGGCAATGATTAGCAGACTATGATACCAGACTGCATTCTTGTAGCTGAGACATTTCCAAGAAAATGTGGGATAAAATAGCTGAGATAGTTGAATGAGTTTCTTGGAAACTGCATTTGCCCAATCCTGCCTTTTTTCCCACGTGATTAATTCCCAATTACAGAGCGTCTGAGGAGGATTAGTCCCTGGACCCACCTCAGTTACCAAAATCTGCCGGGGGCCAGCGTGAGGAATTCCGCCCATGGCAAAGGTCATGAGGAAGGAGGCTTGGCATACGCAAAGGTGTGATCAAGCCTCAGGAAACCCCCTGTTCCCGAGCATCTAACCCCAAAGCCAGAGTCTGTTTTATGCTCTCACCTACACCTCTGACTTTACGGGGGCTCTCCCCCATAACCGTTTCTCTTGGAGAAGGAGTAAACGTGCAGCTCCAAGGCAATAAAAATTCTTGGGCGTGACAAGAGTGTTTCAGCTTACGGACTCCTCTGAAGGTTATCTAGCCCACCTGTATAGGTTCGTCTGGCCACATGTGATTGTTTACAGCCTCCAAATCTGAGAGGCACAAGATGTTTTAGACTTACTAAAGGCAAATTCTTTGGGGGAGTTGGAAATTATTAGTATAGTGTGTTGGTTAGGAATTATATTGGTGAAGGATTTTTTCATTTGTTGTGTCAATAATTGCTGCTAATTCCCTGCTCTGGGTGGGACAAGGATGTCTCAGGTCAAACCTCTCTGCTGACAGACTAGCTTGTGTGATAGGATTATCCATACTCCTGCCACATGATTGTTTACTACCTCTTAACCATAAACAGCACAGAGTTTTGGAGTATTTTGAGAGTCTTAATTAGCATAGGACTTTTTCCTCTTGTTGAGTCAATGATTGCCGCCAGGCCTCCATATACTTAGGCACTTGGGAATATATTAATCAATGTATTTGGAATATAGAAAAGGAAATACAATAGTTTTTGATGTTAGCAATACTAGACTTTTTGAGTTAATGGATTTTCCCTTTTGTAATAGATCACTGTACTTTGTTATATATCACTGTGTCCTTGCTATGTAAAAATGTAACTTTATCATATCTTAAGACTAAATAGATCTTAAGGGGAGCATTGGTGAAAGGATTTTCGTTTGTTGGGCTGATGTTTGCTGCTAAATCTCCATGTTCCCTACCCTTATAATGAATATAACTAACATATAGGAGAAATAAGTATTAACCTTTAAGCATATAGGAGAAATAAGTATTAACCTTTAAGACTAATCATGTTAACCTTGAGTTAAATAAATTCCTTTCTTGATTGTAACTCACTACACCCTCACCCTATAGGAATGTAACTTTATTTGGAGGGTGGTGCCTGGTTTAAGAAGAAACACCCTTGGAAGAAATAAGTTTTTGGTTATCAGAAAGAAAGGATCATAAAATGTCAGCAGGTCTCATTCATGGCCAGAAGATGATATAATATCCCTAAGACCTTTTTTTATACATTTATGTGAAGCACCTGATTTTGATAAAGGTCAGGACTGCTGACCCCCGCGTGACTCTGTATTCATCCCTATGTGTAACAAAAGGTATATAAGCAAACCCAAAAATAAAGAAATCGGATCAGTTTCCGGAAAGACTGATTCCCCCATGTCACTTCTTTCTTGCTCCCGTTTTTCTGGCTGAATTCCCATCTGGAGCATGGATGCTATTCCACGTAATCCAAGTTATTCAGCCTCTTTTTCTCCACTGATCTTCCTACTACACTATCCATTTCTAATCTCTCTATATCTGTGATTAAATATGTATTTTTCCAAAGACGCCGACTCCGTCCCCCCACCTTCGAATCACCCTGGATCCACCGGGGCTGGACCCCGGCAAAAATCCAAAGATATTCAAGCTCCATAGTCATCTATCCATTTATGTGGTTCCACTACTGTGGATTCATGCAACCACTAATCTTGTAGTACTGTGTGTTTACTTAAAAATATCCACATTTAAGTGGACCTGTGTGTTTCTCAAAGGTCAACTGTATTCTGCCTGATCACCAAGTCCTTCAAACTGCAATCCAGCTGGACATCATAATTCTTACCAAAGATAATAGGAGGCCAGTTTTTTTTAAAGTTATTTTATGACTAGAGATTTTCCCCAAATCAAAATGACTTTAAACTGAATAACCCTCTTCAACTTCCCAATTTATTCCTTCCTCATTCATTTGCATTACTATTCATAACAATAACGGTAGCTACTATGCATCAGGCAATTTGCTAAAGGCTTTACATGCATTGTCTTATTTGATGTAATAAAAAATGCACAACCAGGCAATGTAGATAGTATCAATTTCATTTTTCTGATAAGAGAACTAAAGTTCAGAGAAATTAAATCCCTTACTCAAGAGCAAATAAAGGCCAGTGGCAGTGCCAAATCAGAGCTTGTACTCAGTTCTATCTGACGACAACAGCCAAGCTGTTAATCACGTTGCATATATCTTTAATTTGTTGTTGCTTTAGTCGCTAAATCATGTCTGACTCTTTTGTGACCCCATGGATTGTAGCCTGCAAGGCTCCTCTGCTCTGGGGATTTCACAGGCAAGAATACTGGAGTTGGTTGCCATTTCTTTGTCCAGGGGATCTTCCCAACCCAGGAATCAAACCTGGATCTCCTGCATTGGCAGATGGAATCTTGACCACTGAGCCACCAGGGAAGCCTGACCTTCAGTTATCTAGGTATCTTCTGAGCCTGGCACCAATGCCTACAGAAAATACTGGGGACACTGCTCTGGTCCAGTAGGCTGCAAGACAGGTAGTGTGACTGAATACCTAGTATGCCCTCTTTAGACATAAAAGGTCTGCAAAGATGAAAAACAATCCACCACCACATGATGGAACCTTTGAGTCACTGCCATTTCCTCTACTGCTCAGCCAGATCTGCCAGTGGCTACGCAAGCCCAGTGACTGGAACTTAGACTCCCCAAGGAATGATCATATCTTCCTATTCTCTTAAAGGTTTTTGGAAAGTCCCTGGATTGCATATGTTACCCAGATGAGCCACACATCAATGAAAATCGGCAAAGAGGAGAACCAGGACTGGTTCAGCGCTCAGGTAATAATGCTGTTCCGGGAAAACGTCCACCAAAGCATCCTAATTACTGTCTGCTTACCTCAAATAATGTTTATTGGAGGCTTACCAGGGGCCAGGCACTGTCAACTATTTTGCATGTAGCTACATAAGATGTAGCTACATGTACCTACATGCTCGGAATATTCCCGCTTTGCGAATGAAAACCTTGAGGTATGAAGAAGCTGCACAGCTTGCGCAAGATCACACAGCTAAGTGGCAGAAGCAGGTTTTGTTGATTAATTTGGCCACACTGTGCGGCAGGCAGGGTCTCAGTTCTCCTACCAGGGATCAAACCTGTGGTGAGCACAGTCTTAACCAGTGGACCAGTGGAAGTTCCCCAGAAGCAGGTTTTAAACCTGCTTTTTAAACCTCAGCAGTTTGATTTCAGAAGCTTTGCTCTTAACTAAGGCTTAATAAACTATAGTCCAGGGGCCAGTCTAGCCCAGTCTGTGTTTTTGTAGTTTTATTGGAACACAGCCACACTAATACATTGCGTATTCTCCATGATAGCTTTCATTCTAAAACAGCAGAACTGCGTAGCTGTGATGCAGAGCTGAAACATTTACGGTGCGGCACTTTACAGACAAGGTTTACTAAACCTACCTCAATATGGTACAGTCTTTCAACGAATCTCACACTCCTAGAATAACAGAAGGGAGAACCCTGGAATCCCCCTCATTTCATTGTACAGATAGTGGGGCCCAGAGAGGAGACTCAGTGTTCTCAGCAAGCCTGCTGTTAACGATTAAAAGATTCATGACCCATGCAGAATACCACTGCCTCCTAAGCCTGACCCTGGCTGTGCTGTGATTAACTGGAGAATCCAGTCATCACACTGCTTCCTTCTCCATGCTCACTTGCAAATTCAGTGGACATTCCACACAGTAGTGATGCTCAATCTTTTTGGTCAAGAAACCACTCTTAAAACTTATTGAGAACATCAAAGAGCTTTCGTTTGTGGTGGTTACAGCCACTGATACTTACTGTATTTAAAATTGAAACAGAGTTTTAAAATATCTATTAATTAATTTTAAAATAATAAGATAAAGCCAATAAAGGTTAACATCAGAGTGATGACATCATCCCATGCTTAATAGCCCCTGGAAAAACCCATGCTATAAGCATGCATGGATGAGAATGAAAAAGGCGAATACCGTCTCAGAAGTATTATGGGAATCATTTTGACCTTGAAGATCCCCTGAAAGTGTCCTAGGGAAGCCCAAGGTGCTCTAAAGCACACTTTGAGGAACCCTAACATAGAGCAACTGCAAAAATACCATTCAAAATGGCAACAACCCTAACAAGAATTAAATCTTAGAAAGGCACTGAATAAAAGTCACATTCATAAGCATTCTAAGTAATCTGGAGAATCCTATGAACTTCTTCTCAGTCTGTCTTTGTACAGAATAAAATATATTAGATTAAAAAGGAAGCTACTTGTATATATTAATAAATGTATTTCTATGCACAAAACCCTTGATTAAAGCCCTTGCATGCTTTATTCCCCATTTAGAAGTCCTTTACGTCTACTCTGTGGTAATAATATTCAAACTCCTACAATTTCTACCAGAGTCCTACAATCCCGCTTCCATCTGCCAAAGTCCTTACTCATGACACCTTAGTCTTCTGATTTTGAGGGCTGATAGTGACTTAGTCCTCTCAAATCCTATTTACTTCTTCATATCTATTGCCTTATCTATACTTCTTAGCAAAATGTCTTATTTACTTCACAATTGTAAGGTCCTTAAGACCTGGGACTTATTTTTATCCTTCATGGTTTGTTACACAAAATATGTACTCAATCAGTACTTGTTGAATGCTGGATAAATAAAAGAGTAACAATCTCTTGTTTGGCATGGGTTGATTTACATCTAACGTAAGCTTTTTCTCTGCAGGTCTTGGCCACCTGTAATGTTGAACAGTCCTTTTTCAATGACTGGTTCACTGGGCACTTGAACTTCCAAATTGAGCACCAGTGAATAAGAGAAACAGTTCATGATAAAGGGCAAGGACTGTCACTAATAACTGCCCCCCATATAGTCCAGAGCACTAGACTTGCGATCTTAAGGGGGAAAAAAATGAACCAGGATTCTCTAAAGGATGCTATTTTTCAATTAACAACAATGACTAAGAGACGAAGAAAGAAATGAAGGAAGTGTCACAATTGCAAGTTCAGTTCAGTTCAGTTCAGTCACTCAGTCATGTCTGACTCTTTGCGAGCCCATGAATTGCAGCACGCCAGGCCTCCCCTGTCCATTACCAACTCCTGGAGTTCACTCAAACTCATGTCCATCGAGTTGGTGATGCCATCCAGCCATCTCATCCTCTGTCGTCCCCTTCTCCTCCTGCCCCCAATCCCTCCCAGCATCAGAGTCTTTTCCGATGAGTCAACTCATCGCATGAGGTGGCCAAAGTACCGGAGTTTCAGCTTTAGCATCATAACTTCCAAAGAACATCCAAGACCAATCTCCTTTAGAATGGACTGGTTGGATCTCCTTGCAGTCCAAGGGACTCTCAAGAGTCTTCTCCAACACCACAATTCAAAAGCATCGATTCTTCGGCACTCAGCTTTCTTCACAGTCCAACTCTCACATCCATACATGACCACTGAAAAACCATAGCCTTGACAAGACAGACCTTTATTGGCAAAGTAATGTCTCTGTTTTTGAATATGCTGTCTAGGTTGGTCATAACTCCCCCTCCAAGAAGTAAGCATCTTTTAATTTCATGGCTGCAGTCACCATCTGCAGTGATTTTGGAGCCCAGAAAATAAAGTCTCAAGTAAATGGAGTGAAATCTTGGAAAAGTATCAGTGACTCAGTTTCCAGATTTCTATGGGCTTACGAATTGGTGATTTCCTTGCATTTGCTTTGTTGGCAAAACCTAAGAAAAATCAAGACACTAGAGTAACCAATTTGTGTTCAAACTTAACAATGCTATAATTCAAATATTTACTTATCTGTGTCTTTAGAGCCAAGTTTACAAAATAACTAATGAAGTGGAGTCCCTGCTGCAATTTATACATGGTATCTGGAAATACTTTGCCAATGGGTCAGTTACAGAGAGGAAATGGGTAGTTCACACCTTGATGCAAGTTAAAACATTGAGAGTCAGTTTCTCCAGAGTGTCCAGGGGAAAGGCTTTCCACATTCTCTTTGTCTAACCATGTGAGTCTATGATAGTCAAAGAAGGAACAATACCTTTATTTGTTCAAGGAATTTTTTTCATTCTATTTCTCGTATTAGGGCTTGAAAACTTCAGCAAAACAAAAAAAAGGATTATTACTCATAGTTTCATTAAAGGAGAGGTTTACATCCAAGACGGTCATCTGGCTGACTAATGAAAACTTGGGATTAAAAATCCATCTCTCCTCACTTCTTATTCCTTTCCTAGGACTTTTAGCTATTTCCCATTACTTAATATACATTCATCTATTCTTGCTAAGGAAGGTAGAAAGAGAGACTAAGACAGAGATTAGCAGGGGCAGGGTGGGCGGTTCAGTATCTCTAGTTCTCTGGGTAGTTCTAAAGAGTGGGTAGTTCTAAATGGTAGAAAGTTCTAAATTATATACTTTCATTTGATCATGCCAAAAATAAACAGTTGATGGAGCTAAAACATATTCTCTTAGTTCTCCCTAAACATCTGCCACCTACAAGGCTTGTGGTGGGTTAAGGGATAAGATGACTCTGCCAGCAAGTTTTTTAACTTCCCAAAACAAAAGTATTGTGGAAGGTCAAGGTTGGGTCTGCGTGGCTGATACCATTTTATTTTGTAAAAGGGGAAAGGGAACTTTGGGTTTCTCCTTAGGTCTGAGAAGTTTTATATCTCCTTTCTCTGTTTCCCTAGTCTATTTCCCACAATGCCACGCCATAATTATCACAAGGTGGCACCTCTGGTGAAGTCACTGTGTGCCAAGCATGGACTACCATATGTGAAAAAGCCCATGATGAAGGCATTTGGAGATATTCTCAGGTAATAACAGTCCCTCAACCCACAGCTCTCATTTCCCTTCACTGTTGGTCCCCAGACTCTTCAATGCTTTATTAATCATTCAGCCAATAGCTATTTATTAAGGAGCATCCACGTGCCCAGAATGGACATGAGGCTCTGTACGGAACAACACTAACACAGAAATGATAAGTCATTCCTACCATTTACCTGCTACCTTCTGGGTACTTCTTAGTGAAAATACCGTGATGCCCTACTAAATTTCAAGCTTCTTATAAACCAGGGTTCTGTGTTATTTGTCTGTATCACCCACAGAGCCTTGACATGTTTTAGAACTTAACCAGTGGAAGGGACTCTCAAATCATCTGGTCCAGGGTTGCAAACTAAGATGCTTGCAGGGTCTGGTGGGACAGGCAGGCATGACTCTTCCTATAGGAACTGAGAATCTGTACTCATCCTGAAGTATTCAAAGTTCCCTGGAGGATCCTTTGCTCATCAAATTAACAGCCAAAACCTTGGTTGTATAATTTATCTTAAAATTAGGGAAAAGAAAAGCAAGAGTATCTTTTTAATATGAATAAATAAACCAGCAAGCCTAGAGCTGGTCAGATCTGATCCCTGAACGGTGACCCATCTTCACTCTCTATCACTGCCTTCCTTCTTTCCTGCCCTCCCGATATCTGGCCTCCCTTTGGCCACTACGTAACTCCCTGCCCCTTGCCATGACACATCCTTGGTCATCTTTTCTCCTACCTAGAATAATCTCCCAACTTGTCACCCTCCTCCTGACACCTTCTCAAGTTCTGTTCACTCTCCAAAGCTCACCTGAAAGGTCTTTTCTTCATCTTGGTCCTCCCTTGCCTCCAAGACTAAACCTGTCATGTGCTCTCAGCACCTGTTTCTCTTCATTTCTGGTCCTCATTACAATCATGATTTAATAGCCTATTGGGTAATAAATTATGTAAAATGTGCCTCCCAATGTAGACCAGCTCCAGGTGGAAAGACTCTCACCACTCCTACTCATAGCTATATCACCAGAACCTAGGAAAGTCTTTAACTTTATAAAGTAGGAGAGGTAGGAAGATACAGGTTAGGTTGGTATAGGTATATGGTTTATCTTTTAGAGATTTGGTAGAGATTTTTCTTTTAATATGGAGAAAAGAATAACTGATGCTTTGGAGTACAGAAGAAAATAATTGATAGAAAAACTCAATCTCTTCCATATAGAAATGCTGATGGACTGTGGACTGCCAGGCTCCTCTGTCCATGGGATTTCCTAGGCAAGAATATTGGACCCTGAATTAAGTAAAACAGCAAATGTTCCATGAAGTAGCTCCTTTGACCTGAGTCTTGCCTACTCACAATTTTGTCTGCTCCTCTCGCAGGGCCCTGAAGAAGTCCGCAGCCCTCTGGATGGATGCTTACTACAGCCATCCAGAAACATAATGTGGATGTGCGTGAGTCTGTGTTAAAGAGAAAGCCACAGGCCCGAAAGTTTCACTTGTGCTAAAGCTTGTGACACCAAACCTCCTTAATGCCTGACTTACTTGCAGTTTCAACCTTCCCCAACGTGTAATTTTAATCAACTGTCTGTAATTTTCTGATCAACTATCTGTAATTTTTTGGATCAGCCATCTAGGAGGTAATATGTTGTTCTCCATCCCTGCCCCCAGCCCAGAGGAAGAAAAGGATAAAACCTTTGTCATCCCTTCCGCATCACCAAAAAAGGTATCTGCCCTAAATATACTTTGCTGAGAGCTTCTTTGCCCCTCTGTTCTTCTGATAAAAGCCTTCCATTTGCCCAACCCCTCAGAGCTCCATTTGATTAACTTTGTTCATAAATCACTGAATTAAGCCAATTAAATCATCAAATATACTCAGTTGAATTTTTGTTTTCTAACAGCTTATTCAATAATTTTCCCAGAGGAGAAGATGCAAGGCCTGCTAATTTCACGACTCCCTAGATCACTGAGCACTGGGTTAGAATTCAGATGATCCATCCTGCAGATCATTTCTGCCCTCTGTTCTTTGGCCGCAGGAATAAAGATGGCTTGATTGGCCAGACCTCTGTCTCTGTAACCAAGCAGGACCTGATGGGGCCTCCTGGCAACAGCTCCCCACAAAAGGCAATCTTGGCACATCCTCTGCTTTATTTCCTCTCTGAGGCACCAGAAAATAGTACTTGATGCAAATTTCCTGAACTGTTTTGCATATAGGAAGCCATCCCCCCATCACCACCAAAAGGAAGAACTACTTTTAGACCATGAACACATAGCCCAAGGCCACCTAGAGTCTAAGAAATGAGGATAGGAACCCCTGTGCCTCACCATCAGCCAGTCAGAGAACTGTACACAAGCTGATCCCAAACCCTGGGACCTCCCCCTCACATGCCCTTACAAACTGCTTTGCCAAAACCCTTTTGGGAGTCTAGATTTTTCAGAGCATGAGCCACCTTCTCTCCTTGCACAGGCCTGCAATAAACCTTTCTCTGCCCCAAACTCCTTTTGAGTTTCTTTGGCCTCACTAGGCATCAGGTACAGGAACTTGTGTTGACATCCCTGTACACCAAGCGGCTCATGAAAGTTATGTTACAGCCCTACCTGCAGCTCTTCAATGGACTCCCATGGCTGCTCTTGGAATGAAGATGAAACCTGGTAACTGTCAACAGACTATACATGTCGGTCCTCCCCCACGGACCCTGCCCCACCTTAGACTACTTGCCTCTTCTTCAGCCCAGGTGGTTTCCTTCCAGGCTCACACACTCTTCTGCTAAAGGGTCTTGGCTTCTGAATCCAGTGTCTGAACTGCTCTGTCACCATCCCTGCCCTTACTCCTCACCTGGTTAGTTGCAACTTCCCTGCAATCCTGGAACCACAGAACCACGCCTAACTGGTTCTGTTTCCAACAAGTCACTGAGACTTTTTCAAAGACAAGAGAACCAAATGCAAGCCAGGCAGCCAAGGTGAGTGCAGAGGAGAGAATTGTTGACCTCAAATAATACCCAGAACCAAAGAACCCACCACAACCCCCAGGAAACCAAAGGATCAGGGCATGGCTGGAACTTGAATGCCAGAATCTTTTCAGAAGTGAAGGGCCCATGGTCCTTGAGGATCCCATGTTGAAGCCTGAACCATATTTTACCATAGATGATCATGTTCCAAAGCTCACTAATGGCAACCTGCCCCACCAGCATTTGTGCAGACCAACCCAGCTACCATTAATTCATAAACGTTTAACCAGACCCCAGATCAAAGACACAGATTTGAGCCCTGCCCGCATCTCCTTGCCAGTGAACTTCAAAATAAAACTTCTGAAAAGCTGGTACCAAAATGACAACCCACTCCAGTACTCTTGCTTGGAAAATCCCATGGACAGAGAAGCCTGGTGGGCTACAGTCCATGGGATCACAAAGAGTTGGACATGACTGAACAACTGAGTATATATAGTATTGGCTTTTATGCACATCAAGCAATGAGCCCTTTTGCTTGGTAACAATTTCAGGGAAGCTTCCCTATTAAGTCAAGGCCTCCTGTGATATACTCTGTAGCTCTGTAGTAATTACTAGAGATATAATCTTACATCCATTTGTGTAATTACTTTAATAATTTGTCTTCTACAGTAGCCTGCAGCATCCATGAGAGTAGGGACTGCCTCACATGATAGAGACGCTCAGTAAAGATGTGAATACGGAAAGAAGGAAGGAATGGGGTGGGTGAGGATAGGAAGGAGGGGAAAATGAAGTGTCAACTTCTGGCACTTGTCTGCTACCTCTACAAGGAATATATCATGAGCCATTGCAGTCGCTGACCTTCAACACCCCCTGAAATGAGTTCAGGGAGGAGATAAGGAATGAGGCACTGTGTTCTGGGAAAAATTGGCAGAAGGGTTACTCAGATAGTTAGATATTTCCAGAATATTTTATGAGCCCAAATCTTGCATCTCCTCACATCTGAGAAAAACGCTAAGATCATTAATGATGACATCTGCTCCCTGGACTAGCGGCAAGTTCTGCCAAAATGTGTGTTTGACTGCATGTGCCCTTCTTTACTCAAATCACGTACATACTGACTCCCCTGCTATCTCTTCGGCACAGTTTCTCAGAGCTACCTGAAATCCTGTTTCCAGGGCAATAGTCCTCATTTTGCCCCCAGGAAAACTTAACTCTCAGCTCTCATGTTGTGCCTTTTTTTCAGTCTACAGGACAGAAGGAAAGAGGGAAGTCCTGGGAGGAGAAAAGAAGGAGGGAGGGAGGGAAGAAATGAAGGACAGAAGAGGGACAGAAGGGGGAGGGAGGAAGGGAGGGAAGGAAGGAGGAAGAAAAAGTTGTGTGTAAATGTTATTCCTTCTAATTAGACAGTAAGATTTCTTTCTCCAGGGGATTTTCTCCACCAGAGTTTGAACCGGTACCTCCTACATTAGCAGGCGAGTTCTTTACCAATAAGCCACTGGGGAAGTGCAGATAGTAAGATGAATTTTATCAAGTATATGAAGAGTACTTTTATGTTTTAACTCTGAATTATTAAAATTCTTACCAATACTTATGAGCATCTACCAAGCAGGAAGTACTGAGTTGCATCCTTCATGTGTGGAATGGGTGTTATTCCATTTAAACCTCACAACAGCTCCACAGGGCAAGTCCTATAATTAATCTCATTTTATAGATTAAAACATGCTACTTTGGGAGGCCAAGCAACTTGCCTGATGGCACAGGTAGGAAAGGGTGAGTAGAGTTTCAGACTCAGGGATGTCTTATTCCATAGTCAATACTCATTAACATTCCTACCAAGAAACCAAAAATAAAGGGGAATTAAGTGGTATTACAAGTCTTTTGGGCTCCAAAATCACTGCAGATGGTGACTGCAGCCATGAAATTAAAAGACACTTACTCCTTGGAAGAAAAGTTATGACCAACCTAGACAGCATATTCAAAAGCAGAGATATTACTTTGTCGACTAAGGTCTGTCTAGTCAAGGCTATGGTTTTTCCTGTGGCCATGTATGGATGTGAGAGTTGGACTGTGAAGAAGGCTGAGCGCTGAAGAATGGATGTGTTTGAAATGTGGTGTTGGAAAAGACTCTTGAGAGTCCCTTGGACTGCAAGGAGATCCAACCAGTCCATTCTGAAGGAGATCAGCCCTGGGATTTCTTTGGAAGTTATGATGCTAAAGCTGAAACTCCAGTACTTTGGCCACCTCATGCGAAGAGTTGACTCATTGGAAAAGACTCTGATGCTGGGAGGGATTGGGGGCAGGAGGAGAAGGAGATGACAGAGGATGAGATGGCTGGATGGCATCACTGATTTGATGGATGTGAGTCTGAGTGAACTCCGGGAGTTGGTGATGGACAGGGAGGCCTGGCATGCTGCATTTCATGGGGTCTCAAAGAGTCAGACACGACTGAGCGATTGAACTGAACTGAGCTGAACTGAACAAGTCATGAGCAGTGGACACACTTGGACTCTAATAGCTTCCCTGGGAGCTACTGGAATAAGCACAAAGGTAGTTATCTTTCCACCTCGGCAAGAACAGGCACGTGGGGAGGGGGAGACTGAGTAGCATGCGACAAGCATAGAAACAGTTCCCATCGACTGACTACTCCTCATCCTAAAAGAGTAGTAACCAGCTCAGAGAAATTCACTGCAGGAGAATCAAGCAGAGATTTAACTTTTCAAGGGAGAGACGCTGCATTAAACTTGGAAGAATGGGATGGAGAAATGGATCGGAGCTTTGGTGGTGACATGGCATGAATTCAACCCGGGGAGAGTTCACCTTACCTGCGGCTACCTTCACATGGCTTTTCCCTGATATCCTATTTCCTCCAAAGCTTCACTCTTTTCCAAATGTGAAACATTCTGGCAGTGAGAAATTGTATTTTCAGTTGGGCATGAAGTAAGGATGACTGACCAGATTAGAAGGCGGGAACCTCAGTCCTAATTTCAGCTCCTCAATGCCCTACCGTGAAATTGGCCATGTCTCTCACACATTGCCTCGATCTGTAAAATAGGTGGGGTGCATAATATTACCTGGCCTATTTGCATCATAGCTTTGTTGGGACAACTGAATAAGCAAATAGAAGTACATTAATAAGCCAGTAACACCCATTCAGATGATGGTTGTTGTGATTAATGTAACAGGTTTCTTCCATCCTGGCCCCATCAACAGCAAGAGCAGCTACAAAGTCAAATAGACTTAAGGGACAGAAAGATACTGAACCATTTTAATGATGACAAGGGCACATTTCCTTAGATAATAGGACTGTGAGTCACAAGCTAGAAAATTATTTCTCCTGTTACAACAGATAACACCTGGGCATCAGCTTCCACTTCTGACTTTACTCAGTCCCCTGGAACCAGCAGCCAGACCTCAGGTTGGAAGAATAGTAGAGAGCCATGGGCTCTAGTTTTCCAAACTTCCAGTCAATCATGTAAGTACATAATTCTCTACTGGAAATCATACCAAATAGAAGTATATCACTTGTTACTTAATCAGTATATTGTAAAGGATTTTCTTGACTATTTCCCTGCTAATCATCTACCCTAAAGATACAGAAAGTACTAAATTAAATATAAAAAATTTAATGTCTTTATTAATATCAATAAAGATTAAACATAAATTCTGTTGAGAGGAGGAACACTCAGATACCCTTTCTTTCTAAACTTCATTTATGAAAATGTGCAGTATTAAAAGGACTTTACAATGAACACCTGTCTAACCATAATCAAAATTTTGAAGTCACATTTTTAGTAAACTTGTTTTATTTTATATCCATCTACCTCTCTATCCATTACTCTATCCTTTTTATGTGCTTCAAAGTAAATTTCCAGAGGCTTTTTAAAACTAAACCTTTGCTGCTGCTGCTAAGTCGCTTCAGTCGTGTCCGACTCTGTGCGACCCCATAGACGGCAGCCCACCAGGCTCTTCCATCCCTGGGATTCTCCAGGCAAGAACACTGGAGTGGGTTGCCATTTCCTTCTCCAATGCATGAAAGTGAAAGGTGAAAGTGAAGTCGCTCAGTCGTGTCTGACTCTTAACGACCCCATGGACTGCAGCCCAGCAGGCTCCTCGGTCCATGGGATTTTCCAGGCAAGAGTACTGGAGTGGGGTGCCACTGCCTTCTCCGAACCTCAGATTATGCAAACAACAAAGTTCATTTCTCATCTTCAATAAAGAATTGTGTAGCAGTTTCATCTTTGAGGGAGTTTTATGGGAATTTTGCTATGTGAAGGGACTATAACAAGGTTAACATTGTGCAAAAGAAATTATTAACTCAAAACAGAATAAACCTTCTTATGCATGTATTTATCCTTCTCTATTTTTCGATTATTGATATATATGTAACTCCTTCATTCTGTCTCACTTGGCAGTATATATTGATCACTTACCATGTGTCAGACGCAGGCCAGGTGATATGAATAAGAGTTGCAGCGGCCTGGGCTCTTGGAGCATACAATCTAGTGGGGGATAAATGTCATTAAGAAAACTAAATGGGAGAAAAACCAAGACCATCACAAATGAAGAAAACAAAAGGCTGTGTGAGAGAGTGATAAGCAGGGACTAGTTTCAATAAGGGGCTTATGAAAAGGGGACTGTGAGAATGTGAAGAAGACTGCCATGAGGTCTTGATGAGCAGCATCATTAGAGGCAAGTGCAAAGGCCCTGAGATGGCAACAAACTTCTGTTCAAAGAACACAGCTGACTGTATGACTATGAAATAGTGTCCCAGGTTTTTCCCTCACTGTCACTTCAACTTCATTTCTTCAGTGTATTTTGCCTTGGCTCTTCAGAGGCACTTACACTTTTCACTCTCATGCATTCAAAAACAATTTTCCAGATAAAGGACAAAGAAACCGCATAGCACATGAAACCATAGCCATTATCTTGTAATAACTTTTAATGGAGTATAAACCATAAAAGAGCTTCCCTGGTGATTCAGCAGTAAAGAATCCGCCTCCCAGTGAAGGAGTTGCAGATTTGATCCATGGGTTGGGAAGATCCCCTGGAGAATGAAATGGCAGCCCACTCAAGTATTCTTGCCAGAGAAATACCATGGACAAAGGAGCCTGACAAGCTAAGGCCCGTGGGGTCACAAAGAGCCAGATACACTTAACAACTAAGCAATGGCAACAACAACAACAACAAAAAAAAAAACTATAAAAATTCTTAAGCACTGTGATGTTCACCTGAAACTAACAGAATATTATGAATAAACTATACCTCAATAAAAAGTAATAAAAGTAAATTTCTATTACTTTATTAATATAAGCATAGATTCCTCTTTGGAAATCCCCCAGATTTAACTGACCGGGTTAAATTTCCTTTTACAAGCCCTTGTTTCCTGTGCACCTGAATAACACAACTTGTTTTCTGCCTATGTGTTCACTGAACGCTGAAAACTCCATGAGGGCAGTCGCCACCCTGTATGTTCCACTCACCGGTTTATCACCAGCCCCTGTCCAATGTTTAGCACTGACCAGGTATTCAATAAATGTTTTAATGATGATTAATCTATCTTCTCATGACAAGCATTTCAAAAATTGCCTGTAAGTGCTCCCTAGACTCCAGCTGTTATTCTGATGCTCTCTGTTCCATATGGCGTCTACCCCTAACAAAAAAATAATAAAAATAAAAAACATGCCTTGTTTCTGTTGGTCGCTCAGTTCAGTTCAGTGGCTCAGTCGTGTCCGACTCTTTGAGACCCCATGAATTGCAGCACGCCAGGCCTCCCTGTCCATCACCAATTCCCGGAATTCACTCAGACTCACGTCCATCAAGTCAGTGATGCTATCCAGCCTTCTCATCCTCTGTCATCCCCTTCTCCTCCTGCCCCCAATCTCTCCCAGCATTAGAGTCTTTTCCAATGAGTCAACTCTTCGCATGAGGTGGCCAAAGTACTGGAGTTTCAGCTTTAGCATCATTCCTTCCAAAGAAATCCCAAGGCTGATCTCCTTCAGAATGGACTGGTTGGATCTCCTTGCAGTCCAAGGGACTCTCAAGAGTCTTCTCCAACACCACAGTTCAAAAGCATCAATTCTTCGGCGCTCAGCCTTCTTCACAGTCCAACTCTCACATCCATACATGACCACAGGAAAAACCATAGCCTTGACTAGACGGACCTTTGTTGGCAAAGTAATGTCTCTGCTTTTGAATATGCTGTCTAGGTTGGTCATAACTTTTCTTCCAAGGAATAAGCGTCTTTTAATTTCATGGCTGCAATCACCATCTGCAGTGATTTTGGAGCCCCCAAAAGATAAAGTCTGACACTGTGTCCACTGTTTCCCCATCTATTTCCCATGAAGTGATGGGACCAGATGCCATGATCTTCGTTTTCTGAATGTTGAGCTTTAAGCCAACTTTTTCACTCTCCTCTTTCACTTTCATCAAGAGGCTTTTTAGTTCTTCTTCACTTTCTGCCATAAGGGTGGTGTCATCTGCATATCTGAGATTATTGATATTTCTCCCGGCAATCTTGATTCCAGCTTGTGTTTCTTCCAGTCCAGCGTTTCTCAGTAGTGTACAACTCTTTGCGACCCTATGGACTGCAGCATGCCAGACTGCCTGGTCCTCAACCATCTCCCAAAGTTTACTCAAACTTATGTCCACTGAGTTGATGGTCCTCTGTCACCCCCTTCTCCTCCTGCCCTCAATCCTTCCCAGCATCAGGGTCTTTACCAATGAGTCAATTCTTCGCATCAGGTGGCCAAAGTATTGGAGCTTCAGCTTCAGCGTCAGTCCTTCCAATGAATATTCAGAACTGATTTCCTTTAGGATAGACTGGCTGTATCTCCTTGCTGCCCAAGGAACTCTCCAGCATATTCTCCAACACCATAGTTCAAAAGCATCAATTCTTTGGCACTCAGCCTTCTTTATGGTCCAACTCTTACATCCATACATGACTACTCAAAAAACCATACCTTTGACTATGTGGACCTTTGTTGGCGAAGTGATGTCTCTGCTTTTTAATATGCTATCTAGGTTTGTCATAGCTTTTTGCCCAAGGAGCAAGTGTCTTTTCATTTCATGGTTGCAGTCACCACCCTCAGTGATTTTGGAGCCCAAGAAAACAAAGTCTGTCACCGTTTCTATTTTTTCCCCATCTATTTGCCATAAAGTGATGTACTAGATGCCATGATCTTAGTTTTTAGAATGTTGAGTTTTAAGCCTGTAATTAGGAACCCTCTGCTCAGTCAACTGAAAAAGGCTACTAAGAGTGACTTAGGTCTACTTCTCACTGGTACAAATATTGGCTTACACTAAAAAGAATTTGCATTCTGCCAGATGATTTGTTGGAGAAGGACTAGGCAGAGATGAAGAGATGAGAGAGTAAGGCTGCCCTAAACCACAATGTGAAGTTTCCAGCCCTAGACTTGGGCTCTCTTTATAGTTACACATCTATTTCTCACTTACTCTCTGATTATGAGCTTGCTCCTTCCTTTCTAGAGAGTACCTCCTTTATTCATAGGTAATCTAATGAAATACAAGGAATTATATGGGGTTATAAAGAGTCAATATGTTAGAGTGTCAGTACCTTGACTATCCCGATCAGCTTTCAAGGACTACTGCATCAGCTTCCTAACTTTTCTCATTATTTACCCTCTTCTTCCATCATCAGCACATTTGAACTCAGTGTCCTAGCTACCTGGGATCTCCCAGATATCTGCATGAGGGGTATCTACTTATTCCCATGGTCACCTTCCATCCAATCCAATTTATGCACAGAATCCCTGTTCCTCCCTCACCAGGAGAACCTATCATTCCCTAAGCACTAATCCGTTTTTGGTTCCTTCACAGTTTTCAACACCATCCGAAATTATTTATGCTATCTTATTTCATTGGAATATAAGCTTTAACATAGAAATCTGGTAAGTGAATGAATGTAAACATATCCTTGTCATTTATAAAGTGTAAAGAGTGGGAAAATATCATCAGGTCCTTGAGAGCAGTGGTTTTGGACTAATTTGTTATACGTCCAGCACCAAACCTGCCCTGAGTGCCTGTGCAATAATTACCTGTTCTTCAAGGACTGCTGTTTTTCTATTCAAGCACTGAAAACATCTCAGAGTAGTCCTGCAGAGGATACAAGGTCCAGACCTGCTGGAATTTCTGTGGTAAAAAGCTACCAGCCCTATCCCACGGAGTAGGATTTGGAGGATTTAAGACAACCCAACATGCAACCATGGAAAACCTTGTATTGTTATTAAGGTGCACTGCAGGCACATGGAATATGGACTGCTAGTGTTTCACTCTCAAAGAGCCGACAGTTTCATTAAGAAGACAAGAATAATATACATTTAAGACGAAAATGGAAACTATAATCAGCCTCCAATTAAAATAAATAATTTTTTTATTTATTTTTTAAATTTTAATTTTTTTATATAATTTTAAAATCTTTAATTCTTACATGCATTCCCAAACATGAAGCCCCCTCGCACCTCCCTCCCCATAACATCTCTCTGGGTCATCCCCATGCACCAGCCCCAAGCATGCTGTATCCTGCGTCAGACATAGACTGGCGATTCGATTCTTACATGATAGTATACATGTTAGAATGCCATTCTCCCAAATCATCCCACCCTCTCCCTCTCCCTCTGAGTCCAAAAGTCCGGTATACACATCTGTGTCTTTTTCGCTGTCTTGCATACAGGGTCGTCATTGCCATCTTTTCTAAATTCCATATATATGTGTTAGTATACTGTATTGGTGTTTTTCTTTCTGGCTTACTTCACTCTGTATAATCGGCTCCAGTTTCATCCATCTCATCAGAACTGATTCAAATGAATTCTTTTTAATGGCTGAGTAATACTCCATTGTGTATATGTACCACTGCTTTCTTATCCATTCATCTGCTGATAGACATCTAGGTTGTTTCCATGTCCTGGCTATTATAAACAGTGCTGCGATGAACATTGGGGTACATGTGTCTCTTTCAATTCTGGTTCCCTCAGTGTGTATGCCCAGAAGTGGGATTGCTGGGTCCTAAGGTAGTTCTATTTGCAATTTTTTAAGGAATCTCCACACTGTTCTCCATAGTGGCTGTACTAGTTTGCATTCCCACCAACAGTGTAGGAGGGTTCCCTTTTCTCCATACCCTCTCCAGCATTTATTGCTTACAGACTTTTGGATCGCAGCCATTCTGACTGGTGTGAAGTGGTATCTCATTGTGGTTTTGATTTGCATTTCTCTAATAATAAGTGATGTTGAGCATCTTTTCATGTGTTTGTTAGCCATCCGTATGTCTTCTTTGGAGAAATGTCTATTTAGTTCTTTGGCCCATTTTTTGATTGGGTCGTTTATTTTTCTGGAATTGAGCTGCATAAGTTGCTTGTATATTTTTGAGATTAGTTGTTTGTCAGTTGCTTCATTTGCTATTATTTTCTCCCATTCAGAAGACTGTCTTTTCACCTTGCTTATATATTCCTTTGTTGTGCAGAAGCTTTTAATTTTAATTAGATCCCATTTGTTTATTTTGGCTTTTATTTCCAGAATTCTGGGAGGTGGATCATAGAGGATCCTGCTGTGATTTATGTCTGAGAGTGTTTTGCCTATGTTCTCCTCTAGGAGTTTTATAGTTTCTGATCTTACATTTAGATCTTTAATCCATTTTGAGTTTATTTTTGTGTGCAGTGTTAGAAAGTGATCTAGTTTCATTCTTTTACAAGTGGTTGACCAGTTTTCCCAGCACCACTTGTTAAAGAGATTGTCTTTACTCCATTGTATATTCTTGCCTCCTTTGTCAAAGATAAGGTGTCCATATGTGTGTGGATTTATCTCTGGGCTTTCTATTTTGTTCCATTGATCTATATGTCTGTCTTTGCGCCAGTACCATACTGTCTTGATGACTGTGGCTTTGTAGTAGAGCCTGAAGTCAGGCAAGTTGATTCCTCCAGTTCCATTCTTCTTTCTCAAGATTGCTTTGGCTATTCGAGGTTTTTTGTATTTCCATACAAATCTTGAAATGATTTGTTCTAGTTCTGTGAAAAATGTGGCTGGTAGCTTGATAGGGATTGCATTGAATTTGTAAATTGCTTTGGGTAGTATACTCATGTTCACTATATTGATTCTTCCAATCCATGAGCATGGTATATTTCTCCATCTATTAGTGTCCTCTTTGATTTCTTTCATCAGTGTTTTATAGTTTTCTATATATAGGTCTTTAGTTTCTTTAGGTAGATATATTCCTAAGTATTTTATTCTTTTGGTTGCAATGGTGAATGGAATTGTTTCCTTAATTTCTTTTTCTACTTTCTCATTATTAGTGTATAGGAATGCAAGGGATTTCTGTGTGTTGATTTTATATCCTGCAACTTTACTATATTCATTGATGAGCTCTAGTAATTTTCTGGTGGAGTCTTTAGGGTTTTCCATGTAGAGGATCATGTTATTTGCAAACAGTGAGAGTTTTACTTCTTCTTTTCCAATTTGGATTCCTTTTATTTCTTTTCTGCTCTGATTGCTCTGGCCAAAACTTCCAGAACTATGTTGAATAGTAGCGGTGAAAGTGGACACCCTTGTCTTGTTCCTGACTTTAGGGGAAATGCTTTCAATTTTTCACCATTGAGGATAATGTTTGCTGCGGGTTTGTCATAGATAGCTTTTATTATGTTGAGGTATGTTCCTTCTATTCCTGCTTTCTGGAGAGTTTTTATCATAAATGGATGTTGAGTTTTGTCAAAGGCCTTCTCTGCATCTATTGAGATAATCATATGGTTTTTATTTTTCAATTTGTTAATGTGGTGAATTACATTGATTGATTTGCGGATATTGAAGAATCCTTGCATCCCTGGGATAAAGCCCACTTGGTCATGGTGTATGATCTTTTAATGTGTTGTTGGATTCTGATTGCTAGAATTTTGTTGAGGATTTTTGCATCTATGTTCATCAGTGATATTGGCCTGTAGTTTTCTTTTTTGTGACATCTTTGTCAGGTTTTGGTATTAGGGTGATGGTGGCCTCATAGAATGAGTTTGGAAGTTTACCTTCCTCTGCAATTTTCTGGAAGAGTTTGAGGAGGATAGGTGTTAGCTCTTCTCGAAATTTTTGGTAGAATTCAGCTGTGAAGCCGTCTGGACCTGGGCTTTTGTTTGCTGGAAGATTTCTGATTACAGTTTCAATTTCTGTGCTTGTGATGGGTCTGTTAAGATTTTCTATTTCTTCCTGGTTCAGTTTTGGGAAATTGTACTTTTCTAAGAATTTGTCCATTTCTTCCACGTTGTCCATTTTATTGGCATACAACTGCTGATAGTAGTCTCTTATGATCCTTTGTATTTCTGTGTTGTCTGTTGTGATGTCTCCAGTTGCATTTCTAATTTTATTGATTTGATTTTTCTCTCTTTGCTTCTTGATGAGTCTGGCTAATGGTTTGTCAATTTTATTTATCCTTTCAAAGAACCAGCTTTTGGCTTTGTTGATTTTTGCTATGGTCTCTTTTGTTTCTTTTGCATTTATTTCTGCCCTAATTTTTAAGATTTCTTTTCCTTCTACTAACTCTGGGGTTCTCCATTTCTTCCTTTTCTAGTTGCTTTAGTTGTAGAGTTAGGTTATTTATTTGACTTTTTTCTTGTTTCTTGAGGTATGCCTGTATTGCTATGAACTTTCCTCTTAGCACTGCTTTTATAGTGTCCCACAGGTTTTGGGTTGTTGTGTTTTCATTTTCATTCGTTTCTATGCATATTTTGATTTCTTCTGTGATTTCTTCTGTGATTTGTTGGTTATTCAGAAGTGTGTTGTTCAACCTCCATATGTTGGAATTTTTAATAGTTGTTCTCCTGTAATTGAGATCTAATCTTAATGCATTATGGTCAGAAAAGATGCTTGGAATGATTTCGATTTTCTTGAATTTATCAAGGTTAGATTTATGGCCCATGATGTGATCTATCCTGGAGAAGGTTCCATGAGCACTTGAAAAAAAGGTGAAATTCATTGTTTGGGGGTGAAATGTCCTATAGATATCAATTAGGTCTAACCGATCTAATGTATCATTTAAAGTTTGCATTTCTTTGTTAATTTTCTGTTTAGTTGATCTGTCCATAGGTGTGAGTGGGGTATTAAAGTCTCCCACTATTATTGTGTTATTGTTGATTTCCCCTTTCATACTTGTTAGCATTTGTCTTACATACTGTGGTGCTCCTATATTGGGTGCATATATATTTATAATTGCTATATCTTCTTCTTGGATTGATCCTTTGATCATTATGTAGTGGCCTTTTTTGTCTCTTTTCACAGCCTTTGTTTTAAAGTCTATTTTATCGGATATGAGTATTGCCACTCCTGCTTTCTTTTGGTCTCTATTTGCGTGGTATATCTTTTTCCAGCTCTTCACTTTCAGTCTGTATGTGTCCCTTGTTTTGAGGTGGGTCTCTTGTAAGCAGCATATAGAGGGGTCTTGTTTTTGTATCCATTCGGCCAGTCTTTGCCTTTTGGTTGGGGCGTTCAACCCATTTACGTTTAAGGTAATTATTGATAAGTATGATCCCGTTACCATTTACTTTATTGTTTTGGGTTCGGGTTTATACACCCTTTCGTGTTTCCTGTCTAGAGAATATCCTTTAGAATTTGTTGGAGAGCTGGTTTGGTGGTGCTGAATTCTCTCAGCTTTTGCTTGTCTGTAAAGCTTTTGATTTCTCCTTCATATTTGAATGAGATCCTTGCTGGGTACAGTAATCTGGGCTGTAGGTTATTGTCTTTCATCACTTTAAGTATGTCTTGCCATTCCCTCCTGGCCTGAAGAGTTTCTATTGACAGATCAGCTGTTATCCTTATGGGAATCCCCTTGTGTGTTATTTGTTGTTTTCCCCTTGCTGTTTTTAATATTTGTTCTTTGTGTTTGATCTTTGTTAATTTTATTAATATGTGTCTTGGGGTGTTTCGCCTTGGGTTTATCCTATTTGGAACTCTCTGTGTTTCTTGGACTTGGGTGATTATTTCCTTCCCCATTTTAGGGAAGTTTTCAACTATTATCTCCTCAAGGATTTTCTCATGATCTTTCTTTCTGTCTTCTTCTTCTGGGACTCCTATAATTCGAATGTTGGAGCATTTCATATTGTCCTGGAGGTCTCTGAGATTGTCCTCATTTCTTTTAATTCGTTTTTCTTGTTTCGTCTCTGATTCATTTATTTCTACCATTCTATTTCTATTTCACTAATCCTATCTTCTGCCTCCGTTATTCTACTATTTGTTGCCTCCAGAGTGTTTCTGATCTCATTTATTGCGTTATTCATTATATGCTGACTCTTTTTTATTTCTTCTAGGTCCTTGTTAAACCTTTCTTGCATCTTCTCAATCCTTGTCTCTAGGCTATTTTTCTGTGAATCCATTTTGATTTCAAGATTTTGGATCATTTTCACTATCAATATTCGGAATTCCTTCTCAGGTAGATTCCCTACTTCTTCCTCTTTTGTTTGGTTTGGTGGGCAACTCTCCTGTTCCTTCACCTGCTGAGAATTCCTTTGTCTCTTCATCTTGGTTATATTGCTGCGTTTGGGGTGGCCTTTTTATATTCTGGTAATTTGTGGAGTTCTCTTTATTATGGAGCTTCCTCTCTTTGGGTGGGGTTCTATCAGTGGCTTGTCAAGGTTTCCTGGTTAGGGAGGCTTGTGTTGGAGTTCTGGTGGGTGGAGCTAGGTTTCTTCTCTCTGGAGTGCAGTGGAGTGACCCGTAATGGGTTATGAGACATCAAAGGTTTTGGAATAATTTTGAACTGCCTGTATATTGAAGCTCAGGGGAGTGTTCCTGTGTTGCTGGAGAATTTGCATGGTATGTCTTGTTTCGGAACTTGTTGGCCCTTGGGTGGAGCTTGGTTTTGGTGTAGGTATGAAGGCATTTGATGAGCTCCTATTGCTTAATGTTCCCTGAATTCAAGAGTTCTCTAATGTTTTCAGGCTTTGGATTTAAGCCTCCTGCTTCTGGTTTTCAGTTTTATTTTTACAGTAGTCTCTAGACTTCTCCATCTATACAGCACCGATGATAAAACATCTAGCTTAAAGACGAAAAGTTTCTCCACATTGAGGGACACTCAGAGAGGTTCACTGAGTTACCAGGAGAAGAGAAGATGGAGGGAGTAGTTAGAGGTGACTGGAATGAGATGCGGTGAGATCAAAAGAGGGGAGAGCTAGCTAGCCAGTAGTCACTTCCTTATGTGCTCTCTATAGTCTGGACCACTCAGAGGTATTTATGGAGTTATACAGGGAAGAGGAGAGGGAGGAAGTAGACAGAGGTGGCCAGGAGGATAAGAGAGAGGAATAAGAAGGAGAGAGACAAATCCTGCCAGTAACCTGTTCCTTAGGTGTTCTCCACCGTCTGGAACACACAGAGATTCACAGAGTTGGATAGAGAAGAGATGGGGGAGAAAAGAGACAGAGGCCACCTGGTGGAGAGAAAGGAGAGTCCAGAGGAGGAGAGAGTGGTCAAGCCAGTAATCTCACTCTCAGGTAAACTTGGGTAGTGAAGTTTGGGTTTTTAAATGTACATAATTGACAACAAAAACCTAAGAGCAAAGATTAAAAATCTAGAGTAGAGGTTGGATTTTCAAAAATACAATATTAAAGAAAAGAAGCAGAAGGAAAAAGGAAGAAAGAAAAAAAAAAGAATTATTTAAAAAAAACAAAAAACAAAAAAACAAAGAACCACCAACAACCGTCCAAAGACTATATATGGTGTTTGCCTTAAAAAAAAAAAAAAAAATCTTTTTTTTAAAAATAGTAATAGTAGGTTATAGAAATAAAAATTAGAGGAGTAATAGAAGACTTAACAATTAAAAAAAGTTATAAAAAAAGAAAAAAGAAAAAAACAAAACAAAACAAACAAAAAAAAGGAATGATTTTAAAAATAGTAAAAATATATCTTGCCCTTCTCCGATGTTGCGGGCCATGTTGGATCACTTCCAAGGTGGTTCCTCTGTTTAACTTCCTCTGTTTGCTGGTTTTTTAGGCTCACTAGTTCAGTCGCGCTGTGGGGAGGGGGGATGCTGCAAACAAATAGCACTGTCGTGTGCACACAGTGTCTCAGCCCCGCTTGACCTGTCCCTTCTCGCGGCGCATAAACTGCTCCGGCTCTACGATGCTCAGCCGGGAACCGTCTGGGGCCGGCCCTAGGCTGCATGCACTTCCCTGGTCCAAGCCACTCAGTTTCGGCACTCAGGCAGCCCTCAGAGGCACAGATTCGGCTGGGACTGTGCTTTGTGCCCTTCCCAGGTCCGAGTAGCTCAGGAGTTTGGCGAGCGCGATCGCCGCGGCTTGTCACCTTTTCTGCTGCTGCTACTCAGTTTTCTGGGTGGACCGCTGGCGCCCCCTGTGAGGCAGATTGTGACTGTCCAGCACCCTCAGAAGTCTTAGCAAAGAAGCCTGCTTGCAGTTAGGTAAGTAAAGTCTCTCTGGGTCTGCAATTGCCCCTTTCCAGTCCTTACGGCTCTGGCTGCCTGTCCCCGGCAGGGGATGGTCTGCAGCCGGCTTTTTCCGTTCCGTCCTTTGTTCTGTGCTCAGTCCTGGCGGTGTCTTACGTTCGAGCTTTTCGTGCGGTAGCTATCCCACAGTCTGGTTTGCTAGCCCAAGTTAGATCGTTCTGGTTGCACGTGGGGCGTTCCTGCCCGATTCTTACAGAGCACTGCAGCCTGCGCCTCCCGCGCGTCCCTGCCCTGCCCCCACTTCCCAGTGGCGGATGCAGGCGTCTGTGCTGCTTTTCCGCTGGGGGAGTTACTGTTGGCCTTGTAATCTGTTGGTTTTAATTATTTATCTATTTTTCCTTCCTGTTATGTTGCCCTCTGTGTTTCCAAGGCTCGCCACAGACTCGGCAGGGAGAGTGTTTCCTGGTGTTTGGAAACCTCTCTTCTTCAAATTCCCTTCCTGGGACGGGCTTCCCTTCCCGGGACGGAGCTCCCTCCCCACCTCCTTTGTCTCCTTTTTCGTCTTTTATATTTTTTCCTACCTGTTTTTGAAGACAATGGTCTGCTTTTCTGGTTGCCTGATGTCCTTTGCTAGCCTACAGAAGTTGTTCTGTGGAGTTTGCTCGGCGTTGAAATGTTCTTTTGAGGAATTTGTGAGGGAGAAAGTGGTCTTCCCGTCCTATTCCTCCGCCATCTTTTTTTCCAGTCTAAATAATTTCTTTTTAAAGAACAAAAAAAAAGAAAAAGAAAGAAATTAAGATGGCTAGGGCCATGTCCAACACAGAAAGAGCAGTAGGAGGCGTGAGCGGGAGAGAGGAGCGGTTGTGGAAGGGAGGGAAGGGGGCTGCTGGGAGCCTGCACCAGCTGCCCGCATCCACAGCTGCAGGTCCAGTACTCCAACAGCAGGATACGCGAGGCAACAAGAAGCTCCCTGAGGAGCCACAGGCCGGGACAGGCCTGAGGCCAGGCTATGAAGCCAGGGTAAGAGGCCTGATTGGGTCCTACTAGTCCTGGAGAAGCTACTGGAGAACCAGCACCCTCCTCCCCTGCCACTACCACTGCTGAGGCACGCCCCAATAAAGAGTGGAAGGAAAAACTGGAGGAACAATGGGCTGAGACAGCCAGCACCGGGCCATCTCAGTCTCCGTCATGTGGCGTGCCTGTGACCAGACCTCGCCAGGTGACTGCGAGATATTTTACCTGCAGTATGTGGCCCCGGATGGGCTCCTGCTGGAGAAGGGCCTCTCCCAGGCCCCAGCCACCTCGCTGAGAACCTGCCGCTGCCAGTGGCTGAGTGGGTGTCCCTGCTGCTCCTCCATCACCCTCTTCAGCCCTCAGAAACCTGTCCAGCGGAGGTTGGTGCTGGGTCCTTGAGCAGGACCACCTCCTGTTACCAAATTGCAAGTCCATGTGCCCAATGCACAGTGAGGTCAAACAATACTAAAACTTTGGAGTTTGGAACAGAGCAAGACTGATTACAGTTTCATGTAAGGGGGTGAGTGGTTTATGCCCAAGAACCCCATAGCCACTGAAAGCTTTCAGCACTGTCCTTTGATAGGAAAGGTGAGGGAGGGGCGTGGCTAGTTGTTGCAAACTTGGTGTCAAATCCTTGTTCCTGAAGTCAGTTTACGGTCAGGCAATGATGTCACTGTAAATCTCTACAACATGAATGCTATTCTCTCTTCTGACAAGGAAGGGCCCAACTTGCACCCTCCAATGCCCTGGTCCTGCGAAGAGGAGGCAGATCTCAGCTGACAGTTCCTTCAGGGCCAGGTTCCCAGACCCCACCCAGCTGTCATCACTGAGGGAGCCGGGGGCCCAACCCGACTGGCCCTCTGGCTCCTCAGGCCACCCAAAGCAGGGGAGGTGGGCTCCCGCAGACCGCCTTGCTATTAGGTCACAGAGACAGGGCTGGGAGAGAGGGTTCACCGCTTCCTCAGCCCTAAGACTGGCTAGTGAGTGGCCTGGGTGAGGGCTCTGGAGCCACACTGTAACAGAGGGCAGGGAGCGCAGCCCTCAGCAAGGCAGCCATCGCAGTGGTCATTACCTTCAGCCTGTTCCTAAGCAGCGGGTCTTGCTCGGCCACTGACAGCGCAGCAGAGGGCCCCTCCCACAAGCAGCCTTCAGTTGGAAAGGACAGTGAAGGGACTGAGATGACGGTGGAGTGGGAGTAGCCAGGAGGGCAGTTAGGGGAGGGGCGGAGCCTGGCGTTCTACCCCAGTGAGGCTGTGAGTGAAGTGAGGGGCGGAGCCTGGCGTTCTCCCCAGCGAGGCTGTGAGTGAGGTGAGGGGCGGGTCTGGCGTTCTCCCCAGCGAGGCGGGCTGTGAGGTGAGGGGCGGGGCCTGGCGTTCTCCCCAGCGAGGCTGTGAGTGAGGTGAGGGGCGGGGCCTGGCGTTCTCCCCAGCGAGGTGGGCGGTGAGGTGAGGGGCGGAGCCAGGCGGTTTCCCCAGCGAGGCTGTGAGTGAGGTGAGGGGCGGGGCCTGGCGTTCTCCCCAGAGAGGCGGGCTGTGAGGTGAGGGGCGGGGCCTGGCATTCTCCCCAGCGAGGCGGGCTGTGAGGTGAGGGGCGGGGCCTGGCGTTCTGCCCAAGGCCCTCCAGCTCAAGCGGTCCTGGGCCCGCCGGGCCAGAGGACAAGCCGGGAGCTGTGTTCTGTAGGGTGTCAGAGGCCTCACCAAGGCCACTGGCCAGCCTTGAACCAGGCCTCAAGGAAGCGGTGAACCTCTCCCCTGTCATTGCTGGGGCTAGCTGATGAGCAGTGGCAGTCTGCCTAGGTCCCGTCTGTGTCCTCTTCTCTGTGGTAGCCTGCGGAACCTGAGGACCAGTTGGGTTGGGCATCTGGCTCCCTCAGCAATGACAGCTGGGCAGAGTCCGGGGACCTGGCCCTGAGGGAACTGCCAACAGAGATCTGCCTCCTCTTCGCCTGGACCGGGACATTGGAGGGTGAATTATGCCTTGGGATCTTACCCTTTCTGGGCAGGACAAAGCATAACATTCATTTGGTAGAGATTTGCAGAAACATCATTTCTTGACCATGACCTGACTTTGAGAACAAAGGATCTGACACCAACAAGTTTGCAACAACTAACGGCAACACTTCCTCCCCTCTTGCTTTTAAAAGGGCTTTGCTGAAAGCTTTAGTAACTTTGGGGGTCTTAGGGCATGAGCCACCCAACTCTTTGTATGGTCGTGTAATCAACCTTTGTCTGTTCCAAATGCCAATGGTTTAGCGTTTGGCCTCACTGTGCATCAGGCACATGAACTTGTGTTTTCAGTAACTATTTATGGCGACTGCAGTAGATGACTTGTGCCTGTGGCAGGTTGACCCTGGCTTGAGGCCACCCTTTCCCAATTTTCCAGCAGCTGCTGGAGTGCATTTTGCTCTCCGGAACTGGAAAGGACTCTCCAGGACAGGTGCCAGCTCTCCCAAAGCATGAGGCTGTTTGGAGCAGACAAATGCCCAGAGCTATAGTCCACATCTGATGTCACCTGGGGTAAGTCACTCCATCTAGTGCAGGCTGGGAATTTTCTCCACTCCGTCTGGGCTCCTTCCATTGCAGGAAGTGAGCTCCTTTGTGTCTGTTCTCCTTTGAGAGCTGAGCCACTATGTTTAGAGACCTCCATCTGGGAGCGGAAGTGGAATTTTAGACTACAGCATTCTGATTTTCTGTCTGTGCAACTGTAGCTTATTTGTTGTTTGTGTTTGTGTGTGTGTGTGTGTGTGTGTGTGTGTGTGTTTCTGTTGAGCCACTCAGTTTGTCCTTTTGTCTGTGGGACCATGCTTATGTGTATGCTGCATGAGTGTGAATCAGTACTGGCATTGGCTAGTTGAGACTGCAATAGATCACTTGTGCTCCAAATAATAGAGCTTGCGTGTGACAACGCCAGATATTGATAGCTTATGGTGAACAATGTCAGATATGTGATCTCCGGAAAAGATTTAGCTTTAGGACCAGAGACCAGTCTTGATCACTCAGAGCTTTTGTGTGGCAGAAGTTTTATTAAAGTGAAAAAGGGACAGAGAAAGCTTCTGACATAGACATCAGAAGGGGGAACAGAGAGTGCCCTCCTTGCTAGTCTTTAGCAAGGGAATTATATAATTTTTAATTGGTTATTACAATAAATCAAAAGAATGTCTCAACTTTGTGAAAATTTTTTCCAGACCCACCCCCACAATTTACATTTTAGGATAACAGGATTAGAACTTAACAATAGAAAGATCCTACAAGACCCACTCCCATAATTTACATTCTAAAATATCAGGATTAATTACAAGGTTTTCAGGAAGGAGAAACTGTCCTCAAGCAGGATACATTGTTGTTATACAATCCCTCAGTTCAGTACATTCCCTCAGTCGTGTCCAACTCTGCAACCCCCTGAATCACAGCAACAGAGTCTTTTCCAATGAGTCAACTCTTCGCATGAGGTGAGCGAAGTACTGGAGTTTCAGCTTTAGCATCACTCCTTCCAAAGAACACCCAGGACTGATCTCCTTTAGAATGGACTGGTTGGATCTCCTTGCAGTCCAAGGGACTCTCAAGAGTCTTCTCCAACACCACAGTTCAAAAGCATCAATTTTTCAGTGCTCAGCCTTCTTCACAGTCCAACTCTCAGATCCATACATGACCACAGGAAAAACCATAGCCTTGACTAGACGGACCTTTGTTGGCAAAGTATTGTCTCTTCTTTTTAATATGCTATCTAGGTTGGTCATAACTTTCCTTCCAAGGAGTAAGCGTCTTTTAAGTTCATGGCTGCTGTCACCATCTGCAGTGATTTTGGAGCTCAGAAAAATAAACTCAGCCACTCTTTCCACTGTTTCTCCATCTATTTCCCATGAAGTGATGGGATGAGATTCCATGATCTTCATTTTCTGAATGTTGAGCTTTAAGCCAACTTTCTCACTCTCCTCTTTCACTTTCATGAAGAGACTCTTTAGTTCTTCTTCACTTTTCTGCCATAAGGGTGGTGTCATCTGCATATCTGAGGTTATTGATATTTCTCCCAGCAACCTTGATTCCAGCTTGTGTTTCTTCCAGTCCAGCGTTTCTCATGATGTACTCTGCATAGAAGTTAAATAAGCGGGGTCACAATATACAGCCTTGACGCACTCCTTTACCTATTTGGAACCAGTCTGTTGTTCCATGTCCAGTTCTAACTGCTGCTTCCTGACCTGCATACAGATTTCTCAAGAGGCAGGTCAGGTGGTCTGTATTCCCATCTCTCTCAGAATTTTCCACAGTTTATTGTGATCCACACAGTCAAAGGCCTTGGCATAGTCAATAAAGCAGAAATAGATGCTTTTCTGGAACTCTCTTGCTTTTTCGATGATCCAGCGGATGTTGGCAATTTGATCTCTGGTTCCTCTGCCTTTTCTAAAACCAGCTTGAACATCAGGAAGTTCACGGTTCACGTATTGTTGAAGCCTGGCTTGGAGAATTTTCAGCATTACTTTATTAGCATGTGAGATGAGTGCAATTGTGTGGTAGTTTGAGCATTCTTTGGCATTTCCTTTCTTTGGGATTGTAAGGAAAACTGACCTTTTCCAGTCCTGTGGCCACTGCTGAGTTTTCGAAATTTTCAGGCATATTCAGTGCAGCACTTTCACAGCATCATCTTTCAGGATTTGAAACAGCTCAACTGGAATTCCATCACCTCCACTAGCTTTGTTCATAGTGATGCTTTCTAAGGCCCACTTGGCTTCACATTCTAGGATGTCTGGCTCTAGATGAGTGATCACACCATCGTGATAAACTGGGTCGTGAAGATCTTTTTGTACAGTTCTTCCATGTATTCTTGCCACCTCTTCTTAACATCTTCTGCTTCTGTTAGGTCCAGACCATTTCTGTCCTTTATCGAGCCCATCTTTGCATGAAATGTTCCCTTGGTATCTCTAATTTTCTTGAAGAGATCTCTAGTCTTTCCCATTCTGTTGTTTTCCTCTATTTCTTTGCATTGATCACTGAAGAAGGCTTTCTTATCTCTCCTTGCTATTCTTTGGAACTCTGCATTCAGATGCTTATATCTTTCCTTTTCTCCTTGGCTTTTCACTTCCCTTCTTTTCACAGCTATTTGTAAGGCCTCCCCAGACAGCCATTTTGCTTTTTTGCGTTTCTTTTCCATGGGGATAGTCTTGATTCCTGTCTCCTGTACAATGTCATGAACCTCAGGCCATAGTTCATCAGGCACTCTATCTATCAGATCTAGGCTCTTAAATCTATTTCTCACTTCCACTGTATAATCATAAGGGATTTGATTTAGGTCCTACCTAAATGGTCTAGCGGTTTTCCCTGCTTTCTTCAATTTAAGTCTGAATTTGGCAATGAGGAGTTCATGATCTGAGCCACAGTCAGCTTCCAGTCTTATTTTTGCTGACTGTGTAGAGCTTCATGACTAGATTCAGGATAGATATTTCTGGCGTTAAAGCAATGTAGATGATGCTTTTGCTCCCCTTTGTATAATTGATCCATGGATGTGCAATTCTAGACTGTGATTATTTTCTCTCAACACTTTGAGGATTTTGCTCTGCTCACTTCTGTGTTTTATTATTACTGGCAGGTTGCAGTCCGTAGTGTCTCCCAGTCAGCACTGAAGAAACTTAGCACAGCACTAAGTGTCTTTGGTAATGTAAAACAGTCTTATTTTAATTTTTTAAATTTCCTTATATAATAAAAAAATCTATTATTTTATATTCTGTACTTGGTAATTCCAATATTCCAAACCCCATGTTATTAATTATCTGTTGTTTCTGCTTAGCTTTGTTTAGGACAACTTTTTTTAATATATGTATATATTAATTATAATTTCTTTTTACTGATTTTACCTGCAGAAATCTTAAGGTAATCTGGAATATTGTTATAGTACTCCTCATAGTTTGATTTTGTTTCTGCCAGATAGCTAAGGTATTCACAGTCCAGCACAAGGTTCTGTTAATTTATTACCTAATAATGCAAATTTCAATTACAAACTCATGTGAATTCAGAGTGGTAGTTAGAAATGCTCATGGGGACTCTCTTTTTTGAACCAGAGGTCTTTTCCCATCAAGTTGATTTACAAGAAATCTTGTGGTAGAGCCTCATTGAAAGTGTTCAGTATCTTGACTGTAGTGGTGAACAAAGGAAGCTAGAGAGGTGATAAAATGTTAACAGAACTTACTACAAACACTCAGATTGAAGAAACACTGCATCAAGGTCAATATCCTACTTGTAATATTAATAATATAGTTTTTTAAAATGCTACCATTAGGGGTGTATTAGTTTTCTGTTGCTGCTGTAACAAATTACCACAAATTTAATGACTTAAAACAACACAAATATATTATCTTAGTTAGAGTTCTGGAAGTTAGCAAGTAAAAATGGGTCTCTAGATAAAGGTGTCAGCAGGGCTGTGTTCATTTGAGGGACTCTAGAAAAATCTGCTTTCTTGATTATTTCAATTTCTAGAAACCACCTGTATTCCTTGACGCTAACCATTTTCTTCATCTTCGATACAAACAGCGCACAGCATGTTCAAATCTCTGTCTGACTGTCAATGTTCTGCCTCCCTCTTCCAATTTTAAAGACTCTTGGAAAATCCAAACTAATGTCTCCAGCTCTAGGTCAGCCTATCTGCTACCTTACTTCCTGTTTGCCACGCCTAACGGATTTATGGATTCCAGGTATTAGGATATGAAGATCTTTGGGAACTGTTACTCTGCCTGTCCCAAGAGGAATCTGGGAAAACTGAACAAAGGATCTCACTGTATTATTCCTTACAGCTGCAAGTAAATCTATAATCATTTCAATGAGTCATTAAAAATACACTTAGTGAAATGTTAATCTATTCTATATATTAACTTCATTTTGAGCTCTGTTGGTGCTTGTTTTCTCATATACACATATCTTTCACCATCCTGAGCTTTCCCTTTGCTATGGGGAAAGAAGAAGTCCTCTGCCACAGGCATCTTGCTCCTGACAGCTCTCATCATTCTTTGCAGCTCCCTCTCTCACGTACTTACAGCCTAGATCTATCAACTCTGAAGACTAGGGAAAAGTATCCTTATCTTGTGGCATTATGACCCCATATTAAACCTCCTTATCTACTGCCTATGAAATGAGGAAGCAAAAGAAGCTCTACAGTCAATAAGGAATAAGTCCTTTTTGCTTGGGCATAAACTACTGATACTGAGTGCCAAGCATTTCCAAGTTGTGAGTGTCCTGCTGCCTTTGCTGATATGACATTGGTCATAGCAAGTCACACGCTCAGATTTAAGGAGTCAGAGGAAGTGACTCCACCATTTAGTGAAAGGATCGGACACATCACCTTTAAATGCTGAGACTGCATTGAAGGAAAGAATTTGTGGTCATTTTTATAACCTACTCAACTTGTTACTGCCTGGAGTAATTACTTTTTATATCGTATGATATCACTTGCATGTGGAATGTAAAATACAACAGGAATGAACATATCTACGAAAGAGAAACAGACTCACAGACATAGAGAACAGACATGACTGCCAAGGGGGAGGAATTGTAGAGAGGGGTGGATTGGGAGTTTGGGGTTAGGAGATGCAAATTATTAATATAGAGAGAATGGATGGACAACATGGTCCCACTGTATAGCACACAGAATTATATTCACTGTCCAGTGATTAAATCATAATGGAAAAGAATATGAATATATATAATTTAATCACTTCTGCTGTATACCAGAAACTAATAAAACATTCAGTTCTGTTCAGTTGCTCAGTCATGTCTGACTGTTTGCAACCCCATGGACTGCAGCATGCCAGGCTTCCCTGGCCTTCACCAACTCCTGGAGCTTGTTCAAACTCATGTCCATGAGTCAATGATGCCATCCAGCCATCTCATCCTTGTTGTCCCCTTCTCCTCCTGCCTTCAATCTTTCCCAGCATCAGGGTCTTTTCCAATGAATCAGTTCTTCATATCAGGTAGCCAAAGTATTGAAGTTTCAGCTTCAGCATCATTCCTTCCAATGAAGGACTGATTCCAATGAAGTCCTTCCAATACAACATTATAAACCAACTACACTTTAATAACATTTTAAAAATATATGTATATTTTAGCTGATCAATTCTTTCATACTGCCATAGGTATATATATATGAAATTTAATCTCTGTAAATCAATGATAATTTGCAGTTTGATCATTATTGTAACACCAGTATCTAATAATGCAGGAATATATTAGGTGCCTATAAAATGTTTTACTAAAAGAATGAACAGACAATGCAGAAAAAAATCCTAACTATGGTCAGTGCAATGAGAAAGAATGCTAGCTACCGTGCAGAACAGCTAATTGTTCTTGTAACATCCTATATCATAAGGGCTTCAGGGATCCAGAAACTCTCTCTAAGATGTGATTAAGGCTCAACCTAAAACTGGAAGTCAAGAATTGGCAAACATGCCTAACTTTATAGAAAAATTAGTCTAGACCAAGATGGAATAATACACAGTATCACACATAAAGGTTTTGATCAAGAGTGACCTGGAGAAAATACCTACAGAACTTAAAGAATCTATGCACCATTCCTTACATGTATTCAGTAGCTGGGGCAAAATATACTTGTTCTCCTATCCACTGTCCACTTTCCTCTTATTCCTACCTAAAAAGAACCCATACAGAGGGTAACACATCCAATAAATAGATATTCTACTTTCCAGTTTCTGCTGTAGCTAGAATGGCATGTGTTTTAGTTAGCATTCCTGAGATAGGGCCTTGGGTAAAGGTAATGTATGTGGGGGTGTGTAGTGAAGAATTAACCTTACCTGCAGAAAGGTCTGACCTTAGCATTCACCTTGCAGGAGGGCAACTCAAAGTCCCTGAAATGCCTTCCCTAGAAGAAGCATCTTTGTTTGCCTGGAGGTTTTGAACACTGGAAAGTCTTAACAATGTGACGTATGATGGGAGCTTGAGATGCACCTTATCGGTTCCGACATCCAGAGGAACTGGAGACTAAAGGTATTATCGTGAAACTCCAAGAGTGATGGAGAAATGGAGGTCAGCCATATAAGCAATGGCACACAGCCCAGAAAGGAGCTGTGCACACCAGAGGCTCAGGTGAGCTGCCGGGCTGACCACACTCCATGTGTATTGCCACACGTTGACACCCAGAGGGGTGATGCATCCCTAAGAATAATGGGAGCTACAAGTTTGAAACTCTGACAGACTTTGCCCTCTATGTATCTTCCTTTGGCTTGTTACTATTTGTATCCTTTTGCTGTAGTAATACTGTAATTATATGTACAGTGCATTCCAGCTGTGTTAGTTCAGGCTGTATTGCAATTTACATAGACCGAATGGCTCCTAAACAATAGAAACTTACTTGTAGCAGTTCTGGAGATTAGAAGTCTGAGATAGAGTGCCAGCAAGGTTGGAGTCTGGTGAGACCCCTCTCCTGGGTTGCAGAAAGCCGACCTTGTGTCCTCATAGGGTGGGAAAAGAACTGGAGAACTCTCCAGGGTCTCCTTTAAGGGCGATAGACCTCTTCATTTGGTCCACATCCTCATGAGTTACCTACATCCAAAAGGTCCAACCTCCTAAACCCATCACCCTGGGGTTAAGGTTTCAAAAGAGAATTTGGTGGCTGAGAATGAAAATTCAGTCCGTGACATTGAGTCATTTTAGTGAATTAGCAAAACGGAGGATGACTGTGGAGACCCCTAATGTGTAGTCAGCTACAAACGCAGATTTTAGTTTCCTGGGCTCCAAAATCAGTGGATGGTGACTGCAGCCATGAAGAGATACTTGCCGCTTGAAAGAAAAGCTATGACAAACCTAAACAGCATATTAAAAAGCAGAGACATCACTTGCCAACAAAGGTCTATCTCGTCAAAGCTAACATTTTTCCAGTAGTTGTGTACAGATGTGAGAGTTGGGCTATCAAGAAGATTGAGGGCTTAAGAATTGATGCTTTTGAACCGTGGTGTTGGAGAAGACCCTTGAGAATCCCTTGGACTGCAAGGAGATCAGACCAATCAGTCCTAAAGGAAATCAGCCCTTAATATTCATTGGAAAGACTGATGCTGAAGCTGAAGCTCCCTACTTTGCCCCCCTGATGGGAAGAGCCAGCTCCCTGGAAGAGACCCTGATGCTGGGAAAGATTGAGGGGAGGAGGTGAAGGGGGTGACAGAGGATGAGAATGCTTGGATGGCATCACTGACTCAATGGACACGAGTTTGGGGAAAATCTGGGAGATAATGAAGGACAGAGAGGTCTGGTGTGCTGCAGTCCATGGGGTCACAAAGGATCAGACACGACTCAGTGACTAAACAACAACCATGAGTAAGAGTGGCTCTGAGGACCCTCGACCTTTTGGCTGTTGTCTGAACTGACGGCCGTCCTACAAGGACAGTTCCTCCTACTATGCAGTGTACTGAACTTTTGGGAGAGAACTGTCCAAGCAGCACAGGAGAGAGCAAGAAGAATGATATACAGAAGGAGCAAAGCACGGAAAGGATGAATATATCAGCTGTCTGACACCCAGGAGACTGCAACTCAGTGACACGAGGGATTTCACTGAACTGTGTAACATGTCCCAGACACCTGACCCCTGGAGAACCAGAGCATCAGACAGCTGTTCCCTTCTCCTCCCCCACTGCTTGGTGGTCACTCGGTGTCTTCCGCAGCGTATGAGACATTCCTGAGGCAGAGAAGCAGACACACACCGTGGGAAACCTGCCGCTAGTAACGCCGGCAGAGCTGTAGACCGCAGGTGCACTGAAAGCGAGTAACGGAGGACATGTGGGGCAGGACAGAGGCAGGGCTCTGTGCGGTGTAAGCAGAAGTCTGCTGGGCTTGGGGAAATCTTTTGTCTTCCTGACCAAGAGTGTGCAGTGGTCACCCTACCCTCTGGGATCCTTTTTCCTGATTTGAGAAGTGTAGTGTCTAGCACTAGAGCAAACAGGTTAGACTGTGAGGCAACCAGCATGTGGAAGGGACTGAGAAAATCACAAAATGTGAACCTTGACTCCCAAACTGTTACTATGAAGGAAAAATGAGTCTTTGTTGCAAAAGCAACAGCCAAAAATAAGTTGGATTTTGGTCTACTCAAAATGAGGAATATTGAATGTCAGTTCACCAGCCTTTGCCAATCACTTTCCTTCAACAAGAAGTTACAGACTCATTGAATCTAACTTTCTTCTTTCACTGATTAAAGACTTAACCCTAGCAGCCTGATAGCCAAGGACTACTCAAAATCTCTTATTCCACAGACTGTTAACTGAAGTATTCTCATGGTGCAAAGTGTAACCAAAAGAAAGAGTGTCTTTATCCAGGGCTCATTTTAAAATGTTAACATTATTAGAAAGAAAGAGATTAGAGTCAGTTTTTCCTTCAAATAAAAAACAATGGTCAAAGTGGTAATATAAAAAATGTATTCAAATAGTAGTAACTCTGTCTGATTATAAATTTATATTAATTTGGGCTTTCTTTTTTCCAGATAGCTCTATTTTTTTCTGATTTTGGTAATGAGACCAGTTTTCTAGAAGTGAACGCATATTCTTAGGCATAATAAAAATTGTTCAACCTGACTCATAACAAAAAAAAAAATTAAGAAATTGTTCTGTAACAAGACAACACACAAAGAAAAGTCCCCAATGACAGTAACATGATTAAATGTATGTTCTCTAGAGAAAGCTTAAATGTTCTTCAGCAGAAATAACTACTGAACATTGTTTATTCTGATTCCATTACAGCCCCTGGAAGCTCAGGCTCTCAAGGGAGCAAGTATTGATCCCTTAGGCTTCAGCTTTAAACTCCCCAGTTAGAAGGAAGCACACAGAGACCTTGGTGGGCAATCAGCCTGTACCAGTTGCAGAACAAGAATCTGGATGAAACTCTCATGTAAGTAGACCAGAGCACAGCCCATTTTTCAAACAGTCATGTATCATGCCAGTGTGTGCTGGAAATGGTGGAACAAAAGGGTCAAAGTTCTAGTAAGCTTCACCATGAGACCTAGAATAAAGGCTTCATCCCTGATGACGCAGTGGAAATGGAGAAAGGGAACTTCGAACTGGGCTGAGTGATGTCTGAGGATAGGACTGAACATTGACGGAAAGATTTAATGAATGAATGAATGATTAGTAGTCAGCAATACAAGACTTCAGTGTGTTATTTGCATGTGTTATGACCAGTTTTGAGTGTTCATTCAATGGCTGGCCCTGTGCTGGAGTGTTTGTATAAACCACATCACTTTAAGTCACATTCATCATGTAAAACAAAGTTATTTTAAAATGAAAAAGTGCTGAACTTTAAAGACCTCCTCTATCTACTCCCATGCCCAAGGATAACAATTTAAAGTTTGGCATGAATCCTTCCAGAGCTTTTTCATGGGTAAATAAAGAAAATTAGCTAAAGGAGGGTGAGTTCAAAACAAAAAAGTATTATTTTAAGAGAGTCCAGATTTACATACTATTCTGCAACCTGGTTTGTTCATTTGGCAATCTGATGTGAACACCTTTCCATAAGAGTATGTATTTATCTCATGCTTCTTGGGCTATATATTGATTCATGAAAGAAAAAGTGAAAGTGTTCATCATTCTGTCGTGTCTGACTCTTTGTGACCCGATGGACTGTGGCCTGCCTGGCTCCTTGTTCATGCAATTCTGCAGGCAAGAATACTGGAGTGGGTTGCCAAACCCCTCTCCAGGCGATCTTCCCAACCCAAGGACTGAACCTGGGTCTCCTGCATTGCAGACAGATTCTTTACTGTCTGAGCCACAAGGGAAACCCATGATTCATGGCATGAATCTCTTCTGATTTATTTAACTCTGTTTCCAAACTTTTGCTGCTGTACATGGTGTCGCAATGAGCCTCATACCTTATAAGTAATTCTGTGATCCCAATTTTATATAAGGTAAAACTGAGGCTGGGGGGTAGAGTTACATCACTTTTCTCTGTGAGGCTGCAGGACTGGAGTTCAAACTCAGGTCCTTTCTACTGCATAGTCCTGAATGCAAATGAAGCTGCAAAGCAGCAGGTCTCAGAACAGGTGAAGCAAGTTCAAAGACTTAGGTTCTATGTGTTTGTGTGTGTGTGTGTGTGCCTTTGTACTGATTTTTACATAACTTGAAAAATGCCGTGGCATACTTTTTATTTGAAATTCAAAATGATTAACACAGCAAGTGTCATTATCTCATCAAGATTCTAGTTAAGTGGACTTATGATCAATGTTAGCTTCCTCTGACAAGTGCTTTCACCTACCAGATGGAAGCCTCCTTGACAGTGCTGCATTTAGTTTATTTCACAGTAAATTTACCTGAGGAGACAACTCACATACTTATTGGCCTTTAGCTCTCACTCAGTGTTGAAAGGAGAGAGTTTTTTCTTGTTCCTTCACTGCAGAGTTATCCCACTGTGTTCATTTCTCAAGATGTTTGAAACAGCCAGATTGTTGACATCAGGCACAGGGTTTGGTTTGCTACACTCCATCCCCGCCACTAAAGGCCCCTTCTTATCCCAAACTGACCACCGCATCTGTGGAGGCACAGCTCTGTCTGGAGTTACTGACTCCATAGGAAGGAGCCCTCTACTGATGTATGGGGATGTGGGGTTTTTGTGAGGAACTTCTGTCATTGCACAATATTTAAGGTGCATAAAAACATATTTAAAATAATATAACAAGCATTCATATAGTTCAGTTCAGTTCAGTCACTCAGTTGTGTCCAGCTCTTTGCGGCCCCACAGACTGCAGCACGCCAGGCCTCCCTGTCTATCACCAATTCCCATAGCTTGCTCAAACTCATGTCCATTGAGTCAGTGATGCCATCCAACCATCCCATCCTCTGTCATCCCCTTCTCCTCCTGCCTTCAATCTTTCCCAGCATCAGGGTTTTTTCAAATGAGTTATTCATGTAGCCACCATCTAACTTCGGCAACTTGCTTTTTATTACTCAGAAATAAGAAGCTGAAGCTAAAAAGCCTCTTGATGAAAGTGAAAGAGGAGAGTAAAAAAGTTGGCTTAAAGCTCAACATTCAGAAAATGAAGATCATGGCATCCGGTCCCATCCCGGATTTATTTTTCCCGAATTCAAGAATGCTGCTATGAACATTCTTCTGTGTACGCATTCATATGTACACATATTTACAGGTCTGAAGTGAAGTGAAGTGAACTGAAGTGAAGTGAAGTGAAGTCACTCAGTCGTGTCTGATTCTTTGTGGCCCCATAGACTGTAGCCCACCAGGCTCCCCTGTCCATGGGATTTTCCAGGCAAGAGTACTGGAGAGGGTTACCATCCTCCAGAGGATCTTCCCAACCCAGGGATCGAACCCTGGTCTCCCGCATTGTAGGCAGATGCTTTACCATCTGAGCCACCAAGGAAGCCCTATTTACAGGTCTCAGTTCAGTTCAGTTCAGTTTAGTTGCTCAGTCGTGTGCGACTCTTTGCGACCCCGTGAAAAGCAGCATGCCAGGCCTCCCTGTCCATCACCATCTCCTGGAGTTCACTCAGACTCACATCCATCGAGTCCATGATGCCATCCAGCCATCTCATCCTCGGTCATCCCCTTCTTCTCCTGACCCCAATCCCTCCCAACATCACAGTCTTTTCCAGTGAGTCAACTCTTCACATGAGGTGGCCAAAGTACTGGAGCTTCAGCTTTAGCATCATTCCTTCCAAAGAAATCCCAGGGCTGATCTCCTTCAGAATGGACTGGTTGGATCTCCTTGAAGTCCAAGGGACTCTCAAGAGTCTCCTCCAACACCACAGTTCAAAAGCATCAATTCTTCGGTACTCAGCCTTATTCACAGTCCAACTCTCACATCCATACATGACCACAGGAAAAATCATAGCCTTGACTAGAAGGACCTTAGTCAGCAAAGTAATGTCTCTGCTTTTGAGTATAATATCCAGGTTGGTCATAACTTTTCTTCCAAGGAGTAAGCGTCTTTTAATTTCATGGCTGCAATCACCATCTGCAGTGATTTTGGAACCCAAAAAAATAAAGTCTGAGACTGTTTCCCCATCTATTTCCCATGAAGTGATGGGACCGGATGACATGATCTTTGTTTTCTGAATGTTGAGCTTTAAGCCAACTTTTTCGCTCTCCTCTTTCACTTTCATCAAGAGGCTTTTTAGCTCCTCTTCACTTTCTGCCATAAGGGTGGTGTCATCTGCATATCTGAGGTTATTGATATTTCTCCCAGCAATCTTGATTCCAGCTTGTGTTTCTTCCAGTCCAGCATTTCTCATGATGTACTCTGCATAGAAGTTAAATAAGCAGGGTGACAATATACAGCCTCGATGTACTCCTTTTCCTATTTGGAACCAGTCTGTTGTTCCATGTCCAGTTCTAACTGTTGCTTCCTGACCTGCATACAGATTTCTCAAGAGGCAGGTCAGGTGGTCTGGTATTCCCATCTCTCTCAGAATTTTCCACAGTTTATTGTGATCCACACAGTCAAAGGCTTTGGCATCGTCAATAAAGCAGAAATAGATGTTTTTCTGGAACTCTCTTGCTTTTTCGATGATCCAGCAGATGTTGGCAATTTGATCTCTGGTTCCTCTGCCTTTTCTAAAACCAGCTTGAACATCAGGGAGTTGACTGTTCACGTAATGCTGAAGCCTGGCTTAGAGAATTTTGAGCATTACTTTACTAGCATATGAGATGCGTGCAATTGTGCGGTAGTTTGAGCATTCTTTGGCATTGCCTTTCTTTGGGATTGGAATGAAAACTGACCTTTTCCAGTCCTGTGGCCACTGCTGAGTTTTCCGAATTGCTGGCATATTGGGTGCAGCACTTTCACAGCATCATCTTTCAGGATTTGAAACAGCTCAACTGGAATTCCATCACCTCCACTAACTTTGTTCTTAGTGATGCTTTCTAAGGCCCACTAATGTGCCTATATATCTTCGTTTTTGTAGTCATTAATTCATCTAGAATATGTACTTCGTGTGTGTGTGTGAGTTAAGTTTTATTTGAGGCAAAATAAGGGCTGCAGTCCTGGAGACAGCACCTTAGATAGTTCTGAGAAGCTGCTCCGAAGAGGTAGTGGGGGAAGCTCAACTTTATAAGAGGTTTTCTGCTTGTCACAAGGAGCTGATGTCATCACAAAGGGATTTAGTGCTTTCCTAGATATGAGGAGATGCAAGAATTCAGATCATGAAATCAGTTCCTTAAAATATCTATCTACCTGAAGACCTGTTCTACCAGTCTTCCTGGAGCACAAAATGCCTGTGCCTCCACCCTGAACTCCCTTCCGGGCACGTCCAAGGTCAACAGCTGCAGGAGCACAGGATTCAATCTGCGGAAATTGTGGAGGCAGATGGCAAATGCCCTTGGCATTGTTGTTCGGTCACTGGCAAATGCCCTTGGCAGTGCCAGTTTGTAGTTGACGGGTTCCCCAAATGGCCATAAACTCAACCGTACTTTGGGAGGCATTCCATGACCATCCACCCGCATTGCTAAGGCTCTCTCCTAGTTCCGGAGCAGAGTTTGCTGGTAGACCACTGAGTGCGCTGTTACTGGGCTCAGCCTCACAGTTAAAGTTCTCTGGACACATGTCTGCTGTGGTCCAGGAAGGCTTCCCTCTTATTGCGTCTTCCCATAACTGGAGTGACACCATTACAGTCATTGATCACTACAGAGCTATATTCATCAGCTGCTGCAAGCTGCCTAGTCATCATTACTTTCATTGGAGGCTCAGTTACATATTTGGTGCAAAGTATGTACTTATAATGGAAATTATGGACCAAAGGGAGGTATGTGTTTAATTTTATTAATATTTCCAAACTTGTCTCCAATGTGACTATCCTAATTCACCTTCACATCAGAAATATGTGATTTACATTCTCACCTCAACTTCGCACTTTAGACTGAGAAGTGTAAAATTCTACTTCAAGGCAGTACTAATATACACATATCTGATTACTGGTGAGTTGTTATATGTGATATTTTCCTATTTGCCATATAAGTTTCCCTTTTACAATTGTCCTGATTATATCATTTGTGAATTTTTCCCATGGGACAATTTATAGAAATTACTTACACTGGATACCAATTCTTTGATATTTGTATGTGTTTCAAACAAATTTACATAAATAAATATTAGAATTAATCATTTCAAAAATGTTTGGTAGAAGTTACCTATAATATACTGGATCTATTATCTATAAACTTTTAATAAAAGTCAAATCACATAATGGTTTTAAAATATTTAAATATTTTGCACATACACACAGAGTGAGACACACAATGACTACTATTACTCTATCCTGTTTTCCTGCTTCCTCTTTAGTAAAATAAATACTGAGAAACACGAATAAGATTTATCAAATTATACATAGGATATAAAATGTGATGTGCCATAAACACCATATGCCAGCAACCTAAAATGAAAAAAGTTTCATTATTGCATTTTACTATCCTGGGGAAATGAACTGAGAAATTAAGTTTATTTTTCAAATGAACAAGCATAAGGCAAATAAATGAAGACTCGTTATTTTACATTTAAGAATTTCTATTTTCTAAAGGATAAGGAAAATTAACAGATGATAGAACGTGAGAAAAAATTTCAGGCAAAAACTGACAAGATATTCAAATCTTAGATAAACAAAGAACATATAAAATCAATCAATAGAAGGATTTATAAATAATATAAATAGGCAATTTACAAAACAATAGAACCCCCAAAGTCTAAGAAGAATATTAGACAATAATCAAATTTTTGTAATTAACGGGGACAAATGAATAAAAATGAGACAACACTTTGTACCTATTTTCCTGGCAGAAAAACATTAGGAAAATAACAAATTTTCACTAGGAAGTGAGGACATGGGAATCCCCATGCATGGATAGTATGACTGTACATTGGGACATCCATTATAGAAAGTGATCTGGAAAACCTTGACTAATTTAAATATGAGTATACCTCCAGATCAAAAAATTTTTCTCTAGGAATACATCCTACAAAAATTTCATGCTGGGTTATTTGGAGTGGAGACAAGTTGTAGGCAGTCTGCTATCCATCACTAGGAAAGCACACTGGTAAATTAGGATGGATGGATACCACGGAGCAGTGCTACTCAATGTGTGGTCCACGGACCAGCACCCATCCTTGGACACTCTGTTTCTAGTCTGTGATGGGGCCACTACTGAAAGTGAGACCGGGCACTTAAATGATCACAAAATGTTCACAATGCTGAGAGTTTCTCATTGTTTTTTACAGAAGTAAAGGATCACAACAGATTGGAACTTTTATAAAGAAATAAATCCTTTACCAACCATAAATACTGTGATAAACACTTCCATAAGGAACTCTACAATTTCACTGAGACCATCATAGCAGGGAAGATCTGTTAAGGAAAGGAAAAGGATACAAGGAAAAATACGAAGATGAGTGTAAACAAGATCTTATAGAATTCTATGGATTTCAAATACAATGATTAGTAATTAAACCAATTAGAATTTCTAATTAAAGTGTGTGAGCATGCTTGCATGCTCAGTTGATTCAGTCACGTCTGACTCTTTGTGACCCATGGACTGTAGCCCACTGGGCATCTCTGTCCATGGGATTCCCCAGAAAAAAACTGGAGTGGGTTGCTATGCCTTCCTCCAGGGGAGTTGAACCCATGTCTCCTGTGTTTCCTGCATTGCAGGCTGATTCTTTACCCACTGAGCAAGCTGGGAATCCCAATTAAAGTATAGGGAGCATAAAAGAAAGAATGATTAGAGTATTTCTTTATGTATATCTCATTTGTTCCTGGATTGATATACTTATGAAATACCCATCACTCTGCACTTTGAGAACACAGATGCTCTTTGGTCCACAACAACATCCCCAAACTAAAAATATCTCAGTCAAATATCAAGGTTCAACCTTTAAATATCTAAATCAATTATGTCATGGAAATTATTCTCTGACCCTACTGTGAAGTTATATATTGTACTATTTCCAGTTCTAGAATTTAAGAATCACAATAGTCAGTTTTCTCTGCTGTTTCTTTGCAACTTTTCAGCTGATAATCGTTACAAGCCATGGGACAAAAAAAATGGCACTGAAGTAACTGAATTCATTCTCCTGGGATTCGCTGGTCAGCACAAGTCTTGGCATGTCTTTTTCACAGTATTTCTAGTGATCTATGTGACCACCCTAGTGGGTAACATTGGCATGATCCTACTCATCAAGACTGACTCTTCCCTTCACACCCCCATGTACTTTTTCCTCCAAAACTTGGCTTTTGTTGATCTCTGTTATGCCACTGCTATCACTCCGAAGATGTTGCATAATTTGATGAGCACCAAAAATTCCATCTCATTCTTTGGATGTATGGTGCAACTGCTAGTCTATGGTACCTTTGTAACAAGTGATTGCTATATCCTGGCGGCTATGGCAGTGGACCGTTATGTGGCCATCTGTAACCCACTTCGCTATGCAACTGTCATGTCCCAGAGAGTCTGCAGTCAACTCTTAGCTGGTTCATACTTCATGGGTTTCCTGAATGCTTCTGTCAATGTAGGTTTTACTTTCTCACTGACGTTTTGCAAGTCCAATAAAATTAACCACTTTTTCTGTGATGAGCCCCCAATTCTGGCCCTCTCATGCTCTGATATTTACTTCAGCATCACGGTACTGGCAGCCTTTGTGGGGTTTAACTTGACATTCACTATATTGGTCATCATCTTTTCCTACATGTTTATCTTGTCTGCCATCCTGAAGATCTCTTCTGCTGCAGGAAGGAAAAAAGCCTTCTCCACCTGTGCCTCCCACCTGACAGCTGTCACCATTTTCTATGGAACACTCTCTTATATGTATCTGCACCGTGGTACCATAGAGTCTCAAGAGCAAGAAAAAATGGCTTCCATTTTTTATGGGGTTGTGGTTCCCATGTTAAACCCTCTCATCTACAGTCTGAGAAACCAAGACGTAAGAGAAGCCCTAAAAGAGGTTGGAAAAAAGTGTTTCTAGACTGAACATCAATTACGAACTCAGCCAGTCCAGGTGTGATGCAGGATACAGGATGCTTGGGGCTGGTGCACTGGGATGATCCAGAGGGATGGTACGGGGAGGGAGGCGGGAGGGAGGTTCAGGATGGGGAACACATGTACACCCATGGTAGATTCATGTTGATGTATGGCAAAACCAATACAATATTGTAAAGTAATTATCCTCCAATTAAAATAAATAAATTTAAATTTAAAAAAACAAGCAAGGAACAATTCTCTCTCATTTTTCAACAGCAGAAGGTGTTTCAAATATTTGTGAATTCCAAGTGAAGTGAAAGTCACTCAGTCGTGCTGACTCTTTGTGATCCCATGGACTATACAGTCCATAGAATTCTCCAGGTCAGAATACTGGAGTGGGTGCCATTCCTTTTCCAGGGGATCTTCCCAACCCAGGGATCCAACCGAGGTCTCCCACATTGCACGTGCTTTCTTTACCTTCTGAGCCCACCAGGGAAGCCCAAAAATACTGGAGTAGGTAGCTTGTCCCTTCTCCAGTCGATCTTCCCAACCCAGAAATAGAACCGGGGTCTTCTGCATTGAAGGAGGATTCTTTACCAGCTGAGCTACCAGGAAAGCCAATGAGTTCCAAAGGCATTCTTTAATTATATCAATAGATCTGAACTTTAATGAAAACATCTGAAGTGATTAAATAATTTTCTGTCGAGAGCTGCATTAGGCATTACCGACAAAGTGGAAGCACGGCCCCAACCCCTCTCTCTTTGTCCCTCAGGCATGGACCTGGGATGAAGGAGTTAGGTAGGCCTTGTGATTCTGACTTGTTTTTTCCTCTCCTCTACTGAGTTGATTGAAAAGGAATATTAAGGTGCTCATTGTTCTTGAGAGGAGCATGAGAAGGCACAAAGCCTTCTGCAGCTGTGCTCAGAGAATAATTCATAAAGTTAATCATTGACATTTGTTTAAGGACTTTTACAAAAGAGTGTTCCAGGATGAGCACATAGGCTAAAGCTTGAAGACATGGGAGGGATTGCTATCTGAAGCCTATTTGTGAGGAAAATGTTTATGGCAAAGGAGTTTACTGAATTTAGGGCTTAGAAATAATTAAAATAGTTAGAAGTAAAAGATTTAAGGAATGTTGTAATGTTAGCATGTTTTACTATAGCTTAAAGAGGTTAGGAATTTTAGAGATACTGGTCCCATCACTTCATGGGAAATATATGGGGAAACAGTGGAAACAGTGTCAGACTTTATTTTTGAGGGGCTCCAAAATCACTGCAGATGGTGACTGCAGCCATGAAATTAAAAGACACTTACTCCTTGGAAGAAAAGTTATGACCAACCTAGACAGCATATTCAAAAGCAGAGACATTACTTTGCCAACAAAGGTCCATCTAATCAAGGCTATGGTTTTTCCTGTGGTCATGTATGGATGTGAGAGTTGGACTGTGAAGAAAGCTGAGCACTGAAGAACTGATGCTTTTGAACTGTGGTGTTGGAGAAGACTCTTGAGAGTCCCTTGGACTGCAAGGAGATCCAACCAGTCCATTCTGAAGGAGATCAACCCTGGGATTTCTTTGGAAGGAATGATGCTAAAGCTGAAACTCCAGTCCTTTGGCCACCTCATGTGAAGAGTTGACCCATTGGAAAAGACTGTAATGCTGGGAGGGATTTGGGGCAGGAGGAGAAGAGGACGACCGAGGATGAGATGGCTGGATGGCATCACTGACTCGATGGACGTGAGTCTGAGTGAACTCCGGGAGTTGGTGATGGACAGGGAGGCCTGGCCTGCTGTGATTCATAGGGTCGCAAAGAGTCAGACACGACTGAGCAACTGAACTGAACTGAACTGAACTGAACTGAATAGCTATAGCTAGAAGCGTTGTTAAGAGATAGTGAGCTCAAGATGTTAGGGGCAAACAGGATTTAGAAAGATGAGAAATAAACTGAGGAATGTAGCATGAGTTAAAATGTAATCACAAGCTAACTATAGGACACATAAGAGGAAGTACATAATAGATGGTAAAGCTGATTCCAAGAGAATCAATGAAGCAGGAACTCTGAAGGGCAACAGTGATTTATGGAGATGATAAATCTGGGTGAGGGGGAACTGAAAATGTCAAACCTCTGACCTAATGCTTTTGTAAAAGTATAAAAGAAAATCTTAAACTTGAAATAAATGCGCAGTCCAAGAAAATTGATAGGCTGCATCATTGCTCACCGACACCATCCCTCCCTTCAGGTTGAATCCCTGGCTGCTGGAGTTGGACTCCGGCAATGTTCTAATTCATATGTTTCTTTAAAAGGAAGTGTCTGAAAACATCTTTGCTACTCCTTTTGAACCTTTTGATGAGCCCTTTTTTCAAACACCTGCCCTTAACAATAAGAAAGTAGAGTGTATAAAATTTTTTAAATACCCTCTATATGTATAATATAAAAAGTCTCAGGACAAAAATCTTTTTTGGTGTCTGGTACTATTACTCTCGCTGTAAGTCTATAGCTAAGCTATTTTACTTTTATAAAGAATAATTGAAAGTGCCATTTTTGGAGAAAACATGCAGAAAGGAAAGGGGGAAAACCACTTCAGTGAGTCTGCATACATATGCAGACATTATGGAGTAGTATTTGTCCTTTCTGTGTATGTGTTCTAACCAGCTAGAAAGCTGACACAGGCGTCAGACAAATGCAGATTATATAAATTCATTTTGGTAAAATTGTATTTTAAATATAACATGAATCTCCAGCAATACCATCTTGCACATGTGTAAAATGCAGTGCAGAATTTGGTGCTACAGAATGGACTCATTTACCCAAAAGTGAGGCCTTGAGGTTGGAGAAGTTGAGGTTGAACAGAGAAAGTTATACCTGAGCTTGAACCTGAGGGGAGAAAAAAATTAATTACACACCCATCCTGTTGACAAGCATGTTTAAAAAAAAAAAAGACTGAGATCACGTATTATACTTCTTTCAATCTCATTTGTCAGTTAAACCATAGGATGTTGTAATTGAGAGGATTGGCAGGATGAGAGTTCACTGCCTTCTTCAATGTTTCCAGAAGTTCCAAATTGTGGACTGAATTATGAGTATAGAAGCATAGAGATATGGATCCAATTGTAACACAAACAGTATCAAAAGAAACCAGATGATACCAGCCCATGCAACAGGGTGCATTTTTCTGCACTCTGGGAGAGAAAGCCAAAAATTATGAAACTCTGAAACTCCGAAACTCCAATACTTTGGCCACCTGCTGTGAAGAGCTGATTCATTTGAAAAGATCCTGATGCTTGGAAAGATTGAAGGCAGGAGAAGGGGACAACAGAGGATGAGGTAGTTAGATGGCATCACCGACTCAATGGACACGGGTTTGGGTAGACTCCAGAAACTGGTGATGGACAGGGAGGCCTGGCGTCGCAAAAAGTCAGACAGGACTGAGCGACTGAACTGAACTGATATTACTTAAGGTTGCTGGTGACCTGCTCATATTTGCAGAGAGAAACCTTATCTTCACCTGAAATGTAAGCAAATCCTCTTCTGAGAAGAAAGGAGAGATGTTTATATGTACCACCCTGAATCATCTCTGAAGATAGAGGCACTTCTAAGTCTTACTATTTTGATAAGTCTCCTTATGCAAACATTCTTTAATGTAATATTTTTAAATACTTGCATAGAGAACTTTGATTGTGTAGCTATATTCATGAAAAAATCTGTATATTAAATAATATCACCTTAATATTTACAAAGTGAAAGATCACAACATGCATGGGTGAAAAAAAGCATAATGGTACTGTAATAGTAAATGTTAAACTTACCTCTCCCAGCTCATGAAAGATCAAGTTGAGAAAAAAAAATTTAAACAAAGTTACAGAAAAACTATTTGATCTAATTAATGAGAGAGTAAATACATACAGAAACTCTATATTGTGGAAGCCTACCAATCAAACATGCCTAAAATCAAAATTTAGGTGTATTTTGCTTCTTTAGCTCACTCCACAGAAGCTGTAGACATCTCAATAAGTGGGAATTGGCTTTTTATAGAATACATGCTTTGCTGAACGAATCCAAGTATGAATTAAGGAAGCAGATACTCTCTCTAGATTTAGTTACTGGCAAAAAGAAGATCAGCAACTGGGCATCTCAGCAATCAGTGCTCAAGAGGTGCAAGGAATAAAGCAGGAAAAGTTATAGTGAGAAAGTAGCAGATACTTAGAGAGTTCTTAGTCTTTTTACAGTTTCCTTGTAGACTTGGGGAGTTCAGTTAGAAATGCTGTTTCTTATTGGTTTTTTGTGGCTATTGATACTGTGTTGGACACAACACAGTCTGGTTTATTGGAAGAACTGATTTTCCCCTTCAAAATAACTTGAAATCAGACAAATATCTTTCTTTGTTCCTTCTTTCTCTTTCTCTCTTTCTTTCCTTCCTCTTTCCCTCCCTTTCTTCTTTCTTTCCTTTTTTTTTAATTCTTTCCTATGTCCTTTTTAAGTGTCCCAGGAAGAATTACAGAAATACAATGGACTCCAAAAATCAGAAATAGTGTAGAAAATATTCTCTGATCTAAAGCAGTAGATCTAGAATTTAACAGTAAAGCTTGAAGTTAAAAACACCTAAAATTCTACCACTTAAAACTGAAATTCTCATTTAAACAACTCTTTGGTTGGTTAAAACAAAATTGACAAATATGTATAAAATAATATTTTACAAACCATTACATTACAAACTATAAGGGGTGTTCAAATAAAATTTTTATAACTTTATAAATACTTGAGTTAGTGAATAGGAAATAATGATAAATTAAGTAAGTATGCATTTCAAGGTATCAGAAAATAATATTAAAGAAAGGAGAGGAGAGGAGCGATTTTTTTAATTGATGTTGAAAACCCCATCAATGACAGAAATAATAAATGAAAGAACTCTTTCTCCAAGGAGAAGGAAACGGAGGCCTGCTCCAGCGTTCTTGCCTGGAGAATCCCAGGGATGGGGGAGCCTGGTGGGCTGCCATCTATGGGGTCACTAAGAGTCGGACACGACTGATCAACTTCACATTCACTTTCATGCATTGGAGAAGGAAATGGCAACCCACTCCAGTGTTCTTGCCTGGAGAATCCCAGGGTCAGGAGAGCCTGGTGGGCTGCCATCTATGTCTGCCATCAGACATGACTCAAGCGACTTAGCAGCAGCAGTAGCAGCATTCTCCAAAGCTAAAAATAACAATAAAGTGGATAAATAGTTTGCCGGCTTATCAATAAAATAATACTGGTGAACAAAGAAAATAATACTGGTGAACAAAGAGAAGAACACTGAAATCAACAATATCCAACTGTATTTGAGAACCTAATGAAATTAGATTTTCTTTTTCTACTAGGAGAATGTTGGTTGCCAAAAAGGTAACAGAGAGGAGATTAAAGAGCATTTAACATAGAAGAAAGTCATGATAGTGCAGCCTTCCCCTAAAAAAAAGCACCACATCCATTTGGAAAGAGAAAAAAAAAAAAGTCTAAAATGATCACAAAAAAAAAATCTCTAATGAAGACAAAAGTTGCCAGGCTTTAGCTGCCTGTTATCACTTCTAATTTAAAGACATGGTAAACATATCTTGCAATAATATAATGAATATATATTGACCAATCTGAAAAGTTGTTGCTGAACCACAAGAGATGCCAGGATTCTTGGCCTACAGAGGAGAAGAATTCAATCAAGGGCCAGAAACGAGGCTTGATCACTCAGAGCTTTTCTGTAATAAAGTTTTATTAAAGTATAAGAGAGATACAGAAAGCTTCTGACACAAACATCAGAAGAGGGATGGAAAGTGCCCCCTGACTATGTTTAGTTCAGTTCAGTCGCTCAGTCACATCTGACTCTTTGTGACCCCATGGGCTGCAGCATGCCAGGGCTCCCTGTTCATCACCAACTCCTGGAGTTTACTCAAACTCACGGCCATTGACTCCGAGATGTCATCCAACCATCTCATCCTCTGTCGTCCCATTTTCCTCCTGTCTTCAATCTTTCCCAGTTTTAGGGTCTTTTCAAATGAGTCAGCTCTTCTCATCAGGTGGCCAAAGTACGGCAGTTTCAGCTTCAGCATCATTCCTTCCAATGAACACCCAGGACTGATCTCCTTTAGGATGGACTGGTTGGATCTCCTTGCAGTCCAAGGGACTCTCAAGAGTCTTCTCCAACACCACAGTTCAAAAGCATCAATTCTTCAGTGCTCAGCTTTCTTTAGAGTCCAACTCTCACGTCCACACATGACTACTGGAAAAACCATAGCCTTGACTAGACGGACCTTTGTTGGCAAAGTAATGGCTCTGCTTTTTAACATGCTGTTTATGTTGGTCATAACTATTCTTCCAAGGAGTGTCTTTCAATTTCATGGCTGAAGTCACCATCTGTAGTGATTTTGAGCCCCAAAAAATAAAGGTTGCCACTGTTTCCACATTCATTTGCCATTAAGTGATGGGACCCGATGCCATGACAGTTTTCTGAATGTTGAGCTTTAAGCCAAATTTTTCACTCTCCTCTTTCACTTTCATTAAGAGTCTCTTTAGTTCTTCTTCACTTTCTGCCATAAGGGTGGTGTCATCTGCATATCTGAGGTTGTTGATATTTCTCCTGGCAATCTTCATTCCAGCTTGTGCTTCATACAGCCTGGCGTTTCTCATGATGTACTCTGCGTATAAGTTAAATAAGCAGGGTGACAATATACAGCCTTGACGTACTCCTTTTCCTATTTGGAACCAGTTTGTGGTTCCATGTTCAGTTCTAACTGTTGCTCCTGCATACAGATTTCTAAAGAGGCAGATCAGGTGGTCTGGTATTCCCATCTCTTTCAGAATTTTATACAGTTTATTATAAAACTGTATAAAGGCTTTGGCATCGTCAATAAAGCAGAAATAGATGTTTTTCTGGAACTCTCTTGCTTTTTCCATGATCCAACAGATGTTGGCAGTTTGATCTCTGGTTCCTCTGCCTTTCCCCTAAAACCAGCTTATGTATCTGGAAGTTCACAGTTCACATATTGCTGAAGCCTGACTTGGAGAATTTTGAGCATTACTTTACTAGCATGTGAGATGAGTGCAATTGTTCGATAGTTTGAGTATTCTTTGGCACTGCCTTTCTTAGGGATTGGAACGAAAACTGACCTTTTCCAGTCCTGTGGCCACTGCTGAGTTTTCCATATTTGCTGGCATATTGAGTGCAACACTTTCAGGGCATCATCTTTCAGGATTTGAAACAGCTCAACTGGAATTCCATCACCTCCACTAGCTTTGTTCGTAGTGATTCTTCCTAAGGCCCACTTGACTTCGCATTCCAAGATGTCTGGCTCTAGGTGCGTGATCACACCACTGTGATTATCTGGGTCGTCAAGATATTTTTTTGTACAGTTCTGTGTATTCTTGTCACATCTTCTTAATATCTTCTGCTTCTGTTAGGTCCATATTGTTTCTGTCCTTTATTGAGCCCATCTTTGCATGAAATGTTCCCTTGGTATCTCTTATTTTCTTGAAGATATCTTTAGTCTTTCCCATTCTATTGTTTTCTTCTATTTCTTTGCACTGATCACTAAGGAAGGCTTTCTTATCTCTCCTTGCTATTCTTTGGAATTCTGCATTCAAATGCGTATATCTTTCCTTTTCTCCTTTGCTTTTGGCTTCTCTTCTTTTCATAGCTATTTGCAAGGCCTCCTCAGGCAGCCATTTTGCTTTTTGGCATTTCTTTTTCTTGCAGATGATCTTGCTCTTTGTCTCCTGTACAATGTCATGAACCTCCATCCATAGTTCATCAGGCACTTTGTCAATCAGATCTAGTCCCTTAAATCTATTTCTCACTTCCACTATATAATCATAAGGGATTTTATTTAAGTCATACCTGAATGGACTAGTGGTTTTCCTTACTTTCTTCAATTTAAGTCTGACTTTGGCCATAAGGACTTGATGATCTGAGCCACAATCAGCTCCCAGTCTTGTTTTTGATGACTGTATAGAGCTTCTCCATCATTGGCTGCAAAGAATATAATTAATCTGATTTCAGTGTTGGCTATCTGATGATGTCCATGTGTTGAGTATTCTCTTTTGTTGTTGGAAAAGAGTGTTTGCTATGACCAGTGTGTTCTCTTGGAAAAGCTCTTATTAGCCTTTGTCCTGCTTCATTCCGTATTCCAAGGCCAAATTCGCCTGTAACTGCAGGTGTTTCTTGATTCCTACTTTTGCATTCCAGTCTCCTATAATGAAAAGGACATCCCTTTTTGGGTGTTAGTTATAAAAGGGCTTGTAGGTCTTCATAGAACCATTCAACTTCAGCTTCTTTAGCATTACTGGTTAGGGCATAGACTTGGATTACCATGATATTGAATGGTTTGTCTTGGAAACGAACAGAGATCATACTGTCGTTTTTGAGATTGCATCCAAGTACTGCATTTTGGACTCTTTTGTTGACCATGATGGCTACTCCGTTTCTTCTAAGGGATTCCTGCCCACAGTAGTAGATATAATGGTCATCTGGATTAAATTCACTCATTCCAGTCCATTTTAGTTCGCTGATTCTTAAAATGTCGACTTTCACTCTTGCCATCTCCTGTTTGATCACTTCCAGTTTGCCTTGATTCATGGACCTGACATTCCAGGTTTCTATGCAATATGGCTCTTTACAGCATTGGATCTTGCTTCTATCACCAGTCACATCCACAGCTGGGTGTTGTTTTTGCTTTGGCTCCATGTCTTCATTCTTTCTGGAGTCATTTCTCAACTGATCTCCAGTAGCATATTGGGCACCTACTGACCTGGGGAGTTCCTCTTTCGGTGTCCTATCTTTTTGTCTTTTCATACTGATCATGGGGTTCTGAAGGCAGGAAAACTTAAGTGGTTTGCCATTCCCTTCTCCAGTGGACCATGTTTTGTCAAAACTCTCCACTGTGACCAGTCCATCGTAGGTGGCCCCACACGGCATGGCTAACATGGCATCGCTAGTGTTAGCAAACAAGTTCTATACTTTTTAATTAGTTATTCAGTTCAGTTCAGTAGCTCAGTCATATCCGACTCTTTGAGACCCCATGAATTGCAGCACGCCAGGCCTCCCTGTCCATCACCAACTCCCAGAGTTCACTCAGACTCACGTCCATCAAGTCCGTGATGCCATCCAGCCATCTCATCCTCTGTCATCCCCGTATCCTCCTGCCCCCAATCCCTCCCAGCATCAGAGTCTTTTCCAATGAGTCAACTCTTTACATGAGGTGGCCAAAGTACTGGAGTTTCACCTTTAGCATCATTCCCTCCAAGGAAATCCCAGGGCTGATCTCCTTCAGAATGGACTGGTTGGATCTCCTTGCAGTCCAAGGGACTCTCAAGAGTCTTCTCCAACACCACAGTTCAAAAGCATCAATTCTTCAGCGCTCAGCCTTCTTCACAGTCCAAATCTCACATCCATACATGACCACAGGAAAAACCATAACCTTGACTAGACAGACCTTAGTCAGCAAAGTAATGTCTCTGCTTTTGAATATATTATCTAGGTTGGTCATAAATTTTCTTCAAAGGAGTAAGCATCTTTTAATTTCATGGCTGCAATCACCATCTGCAATGATTTTGGAGCCCAAAAAAAATAAAGTCTGACACTGTTTCCACTGTTTCCCCATCTATTTCCCATGAAGTGATGGGACCGGATGCCATGATCTTCATTTTCTGAATGTTGAGCTTTAAGCCAACTTTTTCACTCTCCACTTTCACTTTCATCAAGACGCTTTTTAGCTTCTCTTCACTTCTGCCATAAGGGTGGTGTCATCTGCATATCTGAGGTTATTGATATTTCTCCCAGCAATCTTGATTCCAGCTTGTGTTTCTTCCAGTCAAGCGTTTCTCATGATGTACTCTGCATATAAGTTAACTAAGCAGGGTGACAATATACAGCCTTGACGTACTCCTTTTCCTATTTGGAACCAGTCTGTTGTTCCATGTCCAGTTCTAACTGTTGCTTCCTGACCTGCATAGAGGTTTCTCAAGAGGAAGGTCAGGTAGTCTGGTATTCCCATCTCTCTCAGAATTTCCCACAGTTTATTGTGATCCACACAGTCAAAGGCTTTGGCTTAGTCAATCAAGCAGAAATAGATGTTTTTCTGGAACTCTCTTGCTTTTCCATGATCCAGTGGATGTTGGCAATTTGATCTCTGGTTCCTCTGCCTTTTCTAAAACCAGCTTGAACATCAGGAAGCTCACGGTTCACATATTGCTGAAGCCTGGCTTGGAGAATTTTGAGAATTACTTTACTAGCATGTGAGATGAGTTCAATTGTGCAGTAGTTTGAGCATTCTTTGGCATTGCCTTTCTTTGGAATTGGAATGAAAACTGACCTTTCCCAGTCCTGTGGCCACTGCTGAGTTTTCCAAATTGCTGGCATATTGAGTGCAGCACTTTCACAGCATCATCTTTCAGGATTTGAAATAGCTCAACTGGAATTCTATCACCTCTACTAGCTTTGTTCATAGTGATGCTTTCCAAGGCCCACTTGACTTCACATTCCAAGATGTCTGGCTCTCGATTAGCGATCACACCATCATGATTATCTGGGTCGTGAAGATCTTTTTTGTACAGTTCTTCTGTGTATTCTTGCCACCTCTTCTTAATATCTTCTGCTTCTGTTAGGTCCAGACCATTTCTGTCCTTTATTGAGCCCATCTTTGCATGAAATGTTCCCTTGGTATCTCTAATTTTCTTGAAGAGATCTCTAGTCTTTCCCATTCTGTTCTTTTCCTCTATTTCTTTGCATTGATTGCCAAAGAAGGCTTTCTTATCTCTTCTTGCTATTCTCTGGAACTCTGCATTCAGATGCTTATATCTTTCCTTTTCTCCTTTGCTTTTTGCCTCTCTTCTTTTCACAGCTATTTGTAAGGCCTCCCAGACAGCCATTGTGCTTTTTTGCATTTCTTTTCCATGGGGATGGTCTTGATCCCTGTCTCCTGTACAATGTCACGAACCTCATTCCATAGTTCATCAGGCACTCTATACAGTGAATTAAAAGAATGTCTGGATCTTACTAGACCCATTCCTGTAATTTACATTTTCTTATAACAGGATTAACCAGAAGGTTTTTCGGGAAGGAAACTGTCCTCAAAGAGTATACATTGTTATATAATCTTTAATACAGAGTTTAAACTGAATTGTTTGTTGTGTAATTATCAGTTGGAAGCTTAAAGATAAAAATGTTTTATATGACTAAGACTAAGGAAAGTTGGGGGCGGGGAAATGTTTGTCCTTTCCACCTCCTTGAGAATCCAGACCCCTCTCTCCTTGGAGACCTCTGGACTTCTTATCAACCTGCCTAGGAATTGACTCTCTTAAGTCAAAAAGATATAGAGTGGAAAAAATAAATCAACAAATGAATGATCAGCAGATTTTTCAACAATAATACTTAACCAATCTCATGATGAAATAATTCTTTTCAAAAAAAACTGTTGAAAACTACTCTGTGGTCTCCCCTCCATGTCTGCAGTTTCTAAATTAGTGGATTCAACCAACTATGGATTGCTGCTGCTGCTGCTAAGTCGCTTCAGTCGTGTCCGACTCTGTGCGACCCCATAGACGGTAACCTACCAGGCTCCCCTGTCCCTGGGATTCTCCAGGCAAGAACACTGGAGTGGGTTGCCATTTCCTTCTCCAGTGCATGAAAGTGAAAAATCAAAGTGAAGTCGCTCAGTTGTGTCCGACTCTTCACGACCCCATGGACTGCAGCCTACCAGGCTCCTCCATCCATGGGATTTTCCAGGCAAGAGCACTGGAGTGGGGTGCCATTGCCTTCTCCAACTATGGATTAATAATAGTGATATTTTACCCGTAGGGTTGCTCCCTGGAAGACCTCCCTAGCAAAGCTGTCATTATTTGACCTAACTGAAAGTTCATTCAATGTAAAGAGACTTTTTCCCCAAAGGCATTTGCTTAAAGAAATATGAAGTCATGCTTTAACACTGAAGCTGTTTACAGATGTAGGTAAGTGTTCAGCCAAACAATAAGAAAACCAAAAAGCCTAAAAATAAAAGCTAGAGAATGAAATTTTCACAAGGGTATGAAAAACTTCCAATATATTCCTGAGAATTACAAGACTGTGAACATCTGCTGGACTGTGCGCTGTCCCAGGGCAACATTCATTTTCAAGAAAGACTTAGGAAAATCTTAGACATGAACTCTAGCTAATCCTAAAGCCATACTCACGCAGGAAGTCAAGGCTAAGATGACATTATAAATTACTTTTACTGAGGGTTGGTTGCATAATCCAACATACTCTCAGAGCTGGTTGGTAAGGACTGGGGAGATTTTTCCAGGAATTTCAATAAATCCTTTTCCAATTACAAGCCGACCACTAAAGTAATGGAGCAGAGACACTTCAATGACCACACATGAAAAGGAATATAATTTTTATAGTATTCATTCAGATAAGTCACTAAACACAAACATTAAGAACAACAAACAGCACCAGTAACAAAGCTAGAGAGAAAGAATAATCTGATTTCCAGGGTTGTCATATGTTATTATTACAAAATAATTATCTTGTAATTATTTGTAGTAATAATAATCTCCTCAGAATGAGGAGAGAAGCATTGCAAGTGGAAGGTTAACCCTCCTCCAATTCCAGGAATAATGGAAAGCATTTTGCTGATGTCATGGCAAGAAGGGCCCCACTTGGGAATGGGTGCCATCTGGCCAAGAAGATGCTGCTCAGTGTCTGCACACTGGGCAGGGGTAATGTTACTGCCAGTCTTCCCACAAGTCAGTTCAGTTCAGTTCAGTTCAGTCGCTTAGTAGTGTCCAACTCTTTGCAACCCCATGAACTGCAGCACTCAAGGCCTCTCTGTCCATCACCAACTCCTGGAGTCCACCCAAACTCATGTCCATCGAGTCGGTGATGCCATCTAGCCATCTCATCCTCTGTCGTCCCCTTCTCCTGCCCTCAGTCTTTCCCAGCATCAGGGTCTTTTCCAATGAGTCAGCTCTTTGCATCAGGTGGCCAAAGTATTGGAGTTTCAGCTTCAGCATCAGTCCTTCCAATGAATATTCAGGACTAATTTCCTTTAGGATAGACTGGTTGGATCTCCTTGCAGTCCAAGGGACCCTCATGAGTCCTCCAACACCACAGTCCAAAAGCATCAATTCTTCGGCACTCCGCTTTCTTTATAGTCTAACTCTCATATCCATACATGACTACTGGAAAAACCATAGCCTTGACTAGACAGACCTTTGTTGACAAAGTAATGTCTCTGCTTTTTCATGTCTGAAAAATTATTGCGGTTGCTTTTCTGACCAGGAAAGAGAGGGCGGGGACAGGATTCCTCACTTGGTAAAACAGAACTGAGACACGGCGATGAAACCCACCCACTAAGCAGCCCCAAGAAGTACAATTGGGGTTTGATAAAAAGGCAGAACATTTCAGCTTCCCTGGCCACCCAAGTTTTAATCAGAGCCCATGAGCACTTTCTAGGACTGTGAGGCTCTTGCCAACACAGGCTGTGTCTGCCCTGTGAGATTCTCACTGGACCTCCCAGAGTTGGCACAACAATCCCCCGCCTCCTGGACCACTTAGCAGTTCTTCCTACCTGCTGGGCAGTCTGAACTCCTCTCTGTCCAAAAAGCACACCCATCTGATTCCCACCTCCAAGTCTCCTTAAGTTGTCCCATTTGCTTTCCCAACCTTCCCACGTGCTCCGCACGCACCTCACTCTTACAGGAAATCCTCCTGGATTGCCCCCTGCTCTTCCAGTTGGTGATGGACAGGGAGGCCTGGTGTGCTGCTGTTTATGGGATCACAAAGAGTCGGACATGACTGAGCTACTGAACTGAACTGACTTCCTGTTCACAGTATTTGCCTCTCAATGCTGGTCTCTAAAGTTAGTCTCATTTCCATGGTCTCAAACTATAAATCGTCTGAAGGCAAGGGTTTAAAGACTAGCTAATGAATGTTAAGAGCTTTGCAAGCTTGATTTTATTTAAACCTTCACAACCCTTCTGAAGTAGGCACTTTCATTGTCCTCATTTTACAAGTGAGGAAGTTAAGACTCAAGACATAAATAACACACCCAAGATCACAGAGCTAGTGGCAGAATCAGACAAAGACCCATTGGGAAAGACCCTGATGCTGGGAAAGATTGAAGGCAAAAGGAGAAGAGGGCAACAGAGGATGAGATGGTTGGATGGCATCACTGATTCAGAGGACATGGACTTCAGTGAGTTCTGGGAGATGGTGAGGGACAGGGAGGCCTGGCATGTGGCAGTCTATGGGGTCACAAAGAGTCAGATATGACTCTGCAACTGAACAACAACAGTATTAAATGTTAATATTGAGAAATGAATATTTGAAGATTTTACAAGGAAGAGTTCTTGACTCCAAACATCATTGTAAAATCAAAAAATTTTAACAGGGCAACATATATAAACAGATAACTCACAGAAGAGGAGATACTAATCTTTCTTGGACATTGAAAAAGTTGCTCAGTCTGGTTTGTAGTAGAAAACTGTAAACAAAACTAAATTCTACTGCTCTTTACTTATCACAGTGACAAAGTTTAATAACATATCTTAGCATTTTGTTAGACAAGATATACAGAAATAGTCACTTTAGATTTGCTAGATGTGATTTAAATGGACAGAACATTATTCTGAAGGGCAGTTGGGCAATATCTATCAACATTTATACTGTTCATGCCCTTTGACTTGGAGGTTCTTCTCCTAAATATCTTTCAATCCTAGAGACATAGTTCACACTTATGCACACTAATATATGTATTGTATATTTTTTTTTAGGGAAGACTGAAAACCATCTAAATATCTACTAATAGGGGAGAGAGTTTGGTTAAACATATTAAGCAATGCAGCTGTTCCATGAAATACTATGCAATAAGGTAAAAGTGAGATTTCCCTTTCCATGTAGATCACCCAGAAATATTATGTGAACTGCAGGCCACTGAAAAATGTGAGTAATACACTGTCATTTGTATGGCTGAGGAATAAAGACTATAATATTGGTATGTTTGCAAATGCAATACAAGGCTAATCTGGAAGAATAAAGAAGTTGAGACAGTGATGTTCTCCAGGGAGGGAAACTAGAGATTAGGAATCAAGGGATAGAGGGGAGTTGTGTCTTATTCTATCCACTTTGGTACATCTGCATTTTTAACCATTTGGATGGCTTGTTTTACACCTCATCACCACCACCACCCCCAAAAAAAGGAAGGCAAGGAGACAGGCAGGAGAAAGGAAGAAAGGAAAGGAAACAAGGGACGGGAGGAGAAGGAAGACAAGGAGGAAGAGAAAAACAGAGAGAGGAAAAGGAAGGGAGGTGTAGTAATTTGTCAACAATGGGGCTTCCCTCATAGGTCAGTGGGTAAAGAATCTGCCTGCAGTGCAGGAGACCCAGGTTCGATCCCTGGGTTGGGAAGATCCCCTGGAGAAGGAAATGGCAACCCACTCCATTATCCTTGCCTGGAAAATCCCATGGAGAGAGGAGCCTGGTGGACTGCAGTCCATGGGGTTGCAAAGAGCCAGGCACGACTGAGCAACTAACACTCAGGGCTCTTATAAAAAGAAACCAAGTCCCAAAAGGCAGTAACACAAAGTTATATTTTCTGCCGTCTGGAAATATGAACTTTTATCCAGCAGAGAATAACTAATCAATGTTGTTTATTTCAATTCTGTCACAGCCCTGGAAGTGCAGGTTCTCAAGGGACCCAGTAGAGATCCCTCAGGCCCCAGCTATAAGCTCCCAGATTGGAGGGAACCACATGGAGAGACGTAGTGAGCAGTCAGTCTCCGCCAGTTGTAGAAAGAGAATCTGGAAGCAGCATCGGTGTAAGTTAAACAAAGTAATCCCATTTTTCAACATCAGCCATGTATCATCCTAGTGTGTGCAGGAAGTGGCAGCATTAAAGGGGCCAGAACTTCACTGTGCTTTACCCCAGGACCAGGAGGATTCCCCTCACTTCCACTGATATAATGGAAGTGGACTGCGAGAACTCAGTTGGACTGAGCATTGCCGGGGAAAGCATATAAATGAACAAATAATTGAATGACATATATATTCTTCTGGAGCTGGAAAAAAATGCATATTCTCTTTTAGGTGGAGTGTTTGGTAAATGTCTATTACGTTCAGCTGGTTAATTGGGGTCGTTATTGAGTTTTTCTGTATCCTTGTTGCTTTCTGACTAGTTTTATCAAGCATTGGAAGAAAAATGTTGAAGTACCCAACTATAACTATGTACCTGTCTATTTCTCCCTTCATTTCTATCAGTTTTTACATCATGTATATGGTAGCTCTCTTGTTTGGAGCCCATACTCAGGATGGCTTCCCTGGTGGCTCAGTGGTACAGAATCCACCCACAATGCAGGAGGCATATGTTCAACCCCGGGGTCTGGAATACCTCCTGGAGAAGAAAATGGCCATATTCACTCCAGTATTCTTGCCTGGGAAATCTCATGAACAGAGGAGTCTAGTGGGCTATCGTCCATGGGGTTGCAAAAGAGTTGGACATGTCTTAGCAACTAAAGAACAACAAAACCCTTGGGATTGCTACTTCCTCATGACAGGTTAACCCATTTATCATTACACGATGTCTCTCACTGTTCTTGGTAGCTTTCTCTGCCACAAAGTCTGCTTTATCTGCTATTAACAGATGAAGATGAGCCAACCTGTCATTTGTTTGATGTTTTCACAAGTATATAATTTTTCTTTTCCTTAAAATGTACGTATGTCGTTTCACTTGAAGCAGGTTTGAGGATGCAGCATTTAATTGTGTCATGCTTTTCCATCCACCCTGTCAAATTATTTCTTTAATTTCATGTTTAAATAGTAAATCTTGTAACAACAAAAAAGAAGAGAGAGCCAGCAAAGAGCACAAATATGGCTAAATACAATTTACTTTCTATTGAGGTTTCTAAATTATGTTTGCTTTTGCTAAAAAGCAAAAAGTCTAACACTGACTAATATAGTTCTCAGTGTACTCCACATTTCACTCAAACTGGTAAAATGTAACTGCAGCTATGTATACATGCAATAGAATCTCTAGAGTGGCCACTAAAAAAGTTGTGCAGTGATATGTGATTTAAAAAAAAAAAAAAAGCTATAGATAAGTCAAAATAGAATTCTCAAAAAAATTCAAGTGGCCCAGAGATATGGAAATTAACAAAACCAGAAATGAAAAATGAAATATAAAATGCCAGACTTCAGCATTAGCAAATCAGTAAATCCATAGCCTGTAAACAGTCATTTTATTTATAAAACAATTAACGTTATGAATTTCTCCTTTTAAAATGAAAGCAAAGTGCCGAGTTTACAAGTTTAAGTGAGATTTTCTTTCATTCGATGCCACAACTACGGATAAATTAAAGAGTTTTTCTTTCTGGCTTACTTCACTGAAACTTATTATTCAGTGCTTGCTGTGTATTCTTCCTGACCTTTTTGCCTAAAGAAATAAAGAGAATGAAAGCATGAGAGAAAGTTTGATTTTTAAAAGGTTATAAACTCTACCTATTACTCTACACTTCGCTTTTCTCACTTGATAATATAAAGGGACACTTTTTTATGAGTGTATATTTATCTCTGAGATAAATATAAAGTCCTTTTTGGACTGAGTATTGATCCATCATATGAATCTGAGGTGAGCTAGTTAACCTGATTTCCAAATTTTTGCTCTTGTAAATGGTGGTTCAGTGGATATCATTAACTTCTAAGTAGTTCTGGGATTACCCATGTTGCAGAGGAACTGAGGCTGAAGGGGGATACATCCTTTGTCTCTATTAACTGGTAGGGTAAAAATTCAAGTTCAAATCTGCCCGTTTCCTTTCCACAGCCCAATGCTGAACAAAAATGAATCCTCAGAAGCACTGAGATCCAGCAGAGGTTAAGCACACCCAATTGCACAAACAGTTGGCCTTTCTTCATAGTAGTTATTTGGTTAGCAAAGACCTTCATCATAAATGAAACAAAAAATTTCATGCTGAGACAACTCAAACTTAGCATACACATTCTGTGTCAGATGAGAATGGTGGGACTTCCACTAGTTTCATTAGCTCTTAAAAGGGTCTTCCTAATGTCATATCTATACTTCACTTGAATTCAGAGTGATGAAAGTCAAGTTGATATAGTAAATGCAATAATAATTATCTTATCAAGATTCTAGATTAAGTGGACACCTGCTCTATTCTAGCTTCCTCTAATAAGTACTTGTATCTCTGGTTGGATGCTTCTTAAAAGGGCTGCATTTCATCTATTTTACACCAGATTAACCTGAGGGAGGAACTTGCACTAACTTATCTCTTCTCAGCCTACACTAAAAATTGAATTGAAGAGAACAGTTTCTTGTCCTTACAACAAAGTTATCCCACTGGGCTGACTTCTCAAAAGATTTCAGCAAACCCATATGGGAGCTTCAGAGGAGCCCATGTCAACAGGAGGCTTAGTCTGTAATATTCCTAACACTAAAGAAAATGAAGTTGCTCAGTCGTGTCTGACTCTTTGCGACCCCATGGACTGTACCCCACCAGGCTCTTCCATCCATGGGATTTTCCAGGCAAGAATACTGGAGTGGGTTGCCATTTCCTTCTCCAGGAGATCTTCCCAACCCCGGAATTGAACCCGGGTCTCCCACATTGTAAGTAGACACTTTACCATCTGAGCCACCAGGAAAGTCCCTAACACTAAAAGCACACCCTTACTAGCCACCTCAACTATGGAGGTATATAGGTGACTTAGAGTTATTTAGAGTGAGATTTCTTTACCCTGATATATATACGAAATGAGAGGACTGTCTGGCTTGTGAAGAATATCACGTATAGGGAAGTGCACGGTAAGAATAGTGGTACAGATTTTCTGAGGCCTTCAAACATATATGGTCATGAATAAATCTCAAAAATTTATTTGTCTAATTAAGATTCTACTAATTTCAAGATCTAAAACTAAGTTTAAATAATAAATGGCTGAGGAAAACTATAGGTTGCTTAAAATGTATGTAATTATTTTTGACTATTGCTTTATGAAACTTTAGATATCTGAAATGTATGTTAATCTATGTTTCCTAGAATCACAGATTTTAGAAGTGAAACTGCTTCTGTGAAAACTTCTTTGTTTAAAAATGGAATCCAAGGCTTGCACGTTACTTTTATGTGGTGGTTTCTTATCAAGAAAATAGAAAGAAATATTTGGAAAGAAATAAACCTTGTTATGAGTGATTGCCATAAAAATCTATTTCTTACAAAGTGACATAAAGAGTTAAGACCTTTTACTACTCAACAAATCACAAAGATTTCCTGTCTGTTCTTGGTCCTCATCTTGGTCCTTTCTAGACTTTTTTACTCATGACAGAAGGAAATAGCACTGAAGTGACTGAATTCTTTCTTCTGGGATTTGGTGCACAATATAAGTTTCAGTATTTCCTCTTCACTGTATTTCTGGTCATCTATGTGACTTCCATGGTGGGTAATATTGGAATGATCCTACTCATCAAGACAGATTTCAGACTCGAAACACCAATGTACTTTTTCCTACAACATTTAGCTTTTGTTGATATCTGTTATACCTCTGCTATCACTCCCAGGATGCTGCAAAACTTCATAGGAGGAAGCAAATTAATATCATTCAAGGGCTGTGTCATGCAGTTATTGATCTATGCAACATTTGCAACCAGTGACTGCTACCTCCTCGCTACTATGGCGGTGGACCGGTATGTGGCCATCTGTAATCCGCTTCACTATCCCATAGTCATGTCCCGAAGAGTCTGCATCCCGCTGGTAGCTGGTTCATACATCATGGGCTTCATAAATGCATCTGTGCACACAGGTTTTACATTTTCACTGGTCTTTTGCAAGGGTAATACTATCAATCACTTTTTCTGTGATGTCCCTCCAATTCTTGCCCTTTCATGCTCCAACATTGACATCAACATCATGCTACTTGCTGTCTTTGTGGGATTTAATTTAATATTTACTGAGTTGGTTATCATCTTTTCCTATGGAAATATCATTACTACCATCCTGAAGATGTCTTCTACTACCGGGAGGAAAAAAGCCTTCTCCACCTGTGCCTCCCACCTGGCTGCAGTCACCATTTTCTATGGAACCCTCTCTTACATGTACTTACAACCTCATTCTAATAATTCCCAGGAGAATATGAAAGTGGCCTCCATGTTTTATGGCATTGTGATTCCCATGTTAAACCCCCTGATCTACAGTTTGAGAAATAAGGAGGTTAAAGAAGCTCTAAAAGTCATATGGAAAAAAATTCTTCTAGGTTGGACCAAATTGTAAAAGTCAGCACATCAAGTCATCCAGTAGAGATGTTTAAACACTATTTAATATTTTGAAATAGAGAAAATGCTCACATCTTAAACTAATGCTTCTTTCTTCAGCAGATAATTTCTTTGAATGAAAGTAATATAGTAACTGGAGAAGGAAATGGCCACCCATTCCAGTATTCTTGCTTGGAGAATTCCATGGACAGAGGAGTCTGGCAGGCTACACCATCCAAGGGGTCACAAAGAGTTGACCATGACTGAGCGATTGAGCATACAACATAGTAACGTCTCACAGAAACATCTCATCGTCACATCTCATCTCATCTCTGCTTTTCCCTTGGACTCAGTTTGAGAAACATGTTCCACACTACCCATGAAAAGGGACTTTATTGAGATTATTTAACATATAAGTATGAATAGACATCACAAAGTATATAGTTATTTCAAATATGTTTCAGATATATTCTTAAAGATAAGAAAACCCCAATTTTGTACATAATCAATATTAAAATTGTAGTTCATGGTTTTCAATTCATTTAAACAAGTTCCCTAGTTTGTCTACAAAGAGGCCCCTCATATGTTCGGTTTCAATTATTGCATAAACCTGAAATGTAAAATAAATGTATTGCACTGTAAAGGAACATGATAAATGCCCACCAAACCAAACAAAAGAGGAGGAAATAGGGAGTCTACCTGAAAAAGAATTCAGAATAATGATAGTAAAAATGATTGAAAATCTTGAAAACAAAATGGAGTTACAGATAAATAAACTGGAGACAAGGATTGAGAAGATGCAAGAAAGATGTAACAAGGACCCAGAAGAAATAAAAAAGAGTCAATATATAATGAATAATGAAATAACTGAGATCAAAAGCACTCTGGAGGGAACCAACAGTAGAATAACGGAGGCAGAAGATAGGATAAGTGAGGTAGAAGATAGAATGGTAGAAATAAAAGAATCAGAGACGAAAAAAGGAAAAAGAATTAAAATAAATGAAGACAACCTCAGAGACCTCTGGGACAATGTTAAACACACCAACATTCAAATCATAGGAGTCCCAGAAGAGGAAGACAAAAAGAAAGGCCATGAGAAAATCCTTGAGGAGATAATAGTTGAAAACCTCCCTAAAATGGGGAAGGAAATAGCCCCCCAAGTCCAAGAAAACTAGAGAGTTCCAAACAGGATAAATCCAAGGTGAAACACCCCAAGACACATATTAATCAAATTAATGAAGATCAAAAACAAAGAGCAAATATTAAAAGCAGCAAGGGAAAAGCAGCAAATAACACATAAGGGGATTCCCATAAGGATAACAGCTGATCTTTCAGTAGAAACTCTTCAGGCCAGAAGGGAATGGCAGGACATACTTAAAGTGATTAAAGAGAAAAGCCTACAGCCCAGATTACTGTACCCAGCAAGGATCTCATTCAAATACGAAGGAGAAACTGAAAGCTTTACAGACAAGCAAAAGCTGAGAGAATTCAGCACCACCAAACCAGCTCTCCACCAAATGCTAAAGGATCTTCTCTAGACAGGAAACACAGAAAAGATTTATTAACTTGAACCCAAAACAACAAAGTAAATGGCAATGGGATCATACTCATCAACAATTACCTTAAACGTAAATGGGTTGAATGCCCCAACCAAAAGAGAAAGACTGGCTGAATGGATACAAAAACAAGACCCCTATATATGTTGTCTACAAGAGACTCACCTCAAAACAAGGGACACATACAGACTGAAAGTGAAGGGTGGAAAAAGATAATTCACACAAATGGAGACCAAAAGAAAGCAGGAGTAGTAACACTCATATCAGATAAAATAGACTTTGAAGCAAAGGCTGTGAAAAGAGACAAGGAAGGCCACTACATAATGATCAAGGGATCAATCCAAGAAGAAGATATAGCAAGTATAAATATATATGCACCCAACATAGGAGCACCGCAATACGTAAGACAAATGCTATCAAGTATGAAAGGGGAAATGAACAATAACACAATGATAGTGGGAGACTTTAATACCCCACTCGCACCTATGGACAGATCAACTAAACAGAAATTTAACAAGAAAACACAAACTTTAAATGATACAATAGACCAGTTAGACCTAATTGATACCTATAGGACATCTCACCCCCAAACAATGATTTTCACCTTTTTCTCAAGTGCACACAAAACCTTCTCCAGGATAAATCACACCCTGGGCCACAAATCTAGCCTTGGTAAATTCAAAAACATTGAAATCACTTCAAGCATCTTTTCTGATTACAGTGTGGAAAGATTCAATGTCAACTAAAAAAACTATTAAAAATACAAACATATGGAGGCTAAACAACGCTGGGAGAGAAAGGCGGAAGGAAGAGGAAAGAAAGAAAACAGGGAAGAAAGACAAAACAGCGGGAGAAAGCAAGAGAGAAGCAGGAAGGTAATTTGCTACTAACAGGGAACTCTTTCAACAGTGAAACCAATAACTCCCTAAAGGCAATAACACAAAATTACATTTTCTCCCCTCTGGAAATACGAACTTTTATTCAGCAGAGAATAATTAATGAGTGTTGTTTTTTCTGGTTCTTCCACAGCCTCTAGAAGCTGAGGCTAAGTAGTGATCCTTCAAACCCCAGCTATAAACTCCCAGTCAGGAAGGAACCCCACAGAGAGCCTTGGCAGTCAGCCTCCACCAGTTGCAGAAAGAGCCACGTCCCACTGCACTGCATGCAGGGAGTGGCAGGTGGAATGGTCAGAGTCAAAGTTCATCATGTTTTGCCCTAAGGCCAGAAGGAACCCCATCATCACTGGTGATGTAGTGGAAATGGAGTGAGGGAAGTCAGTTGCACTGAGTGTTGCCTGAGAAAGCTCATAAATGAACAAATAATTGGATGAATCAATACACTGATCAATCACTGCATCCATACTCTATGCCCACAGTGTATTTTTGCATGGGTTATGATGGCCATTTGATGTACGCTAATTCAATACTCGTCCTAGTGCTCATGAATTTACATAAATTTTCTCACTTGAACCTCACATCATTGTAAAGCAGGCTTTACATTTTTTTCTCCTTCTTTTTTATACTGTCATTCTGAATAAAAATGCATTCACTGGAAGTTGCAAAGATAGTAGATAAAGCTACCATGTTTGATACCATCACGTTCAGGGAAGATGCACCATGATTTCAATTCTTTTAAATTTTTAAAGGATTTTTTTATAGCTCAGGACATGGTCTACCTTGACATATATTCTGCTGGTGCCATAAAAAATTTATATTCTCTTTTAGATGGCATGTTTGGTAAATGTCTATTAAATCCAGTTGTTTGATGGTGCTGTTGGGTTTTTTCATATTCTTATTGTTTTCTGTCCAGTTTGTTCCACCAAGTGTTGAGAAGAGTGCTAATGTATCCAGCTATAACTGTGCTTGTCTGTTTTTCCCGTCAGTTCTATCAGTTTCTGCATCACGTATGGTGCATCTCTCTTCTTTGATACTCATACCCTTAGGATTTCTGTTGCTTCTTGGTAGATTAACCCTTTTATCATTACACACTATCGCACTATCTTTGGTAATTTTCTATGCTGTGAAGTCTATTTATCTGCTATTAATATAGCCAGTCTTTCATTTTTTGACTGGTGTTGGAACAAGTATATCTTTTTTCTTCTCTTTGAAACATACATGTATCATTCTATGTGAAGTAGGTTTCTGGCACCAAGTATCTGTGTCATTCTTATCTATGCACCTAATCAAGTTATTTCTTTTAGTTGGGGTTTAGATAGTATATCTTATAACAATAAGAAAGAAGAAAGCCAAGGAAATAGAAAAGTATGAATAAATAAAATTGACTTTTTCTTGAGAAGTCTAAAGTATGTTTGACAGTAGAACTAAAAAGCTTAATTTTGGCTAATGTTATTCTCAATATATATAGCATTTCACTCAAGCTGGTAAAATGTAAGACCAGCTATGCATACACATGATAGACTCTCTCGAGTAGCCATAAAAATGTTATATAAATGTCTGTGATAAAAAACACTATAAATAAATGTGACATTCTTTAAAAAATTCAAGTGACCCACAGAAATGCAAAAAAAAAAAAAAACAGAAATAAGACACATAAAAAAGTATAAAGTGGTAGACTTAAGGCTTAGCAAATCAGTTTATCCATAAAATATAAATGGTCATCTTTGTTTTAAAACAAAAAAATATTTTTAAAAAGCATTTTTTAAAATTAAAAAAACAGTGCAGAGATTTATAAGTTTATAAAGTGATGTTTTCTCTCACTCAGTTTCCCACCGTTTCGTACATTAGTTTGCAACGTTCCTGACACTAAACGTACATTTTTACTAATCACCTCACGTAGAGAGGTACATAGCTTGGCTTAGAGCTACTGATATGATGAGGGTACTTTCCCCTGATACGTATATGAAGTAAGAGGACCATCTGGCTTGTGAAGAATTCAGGTTCACGGTAAGGATAAGGGCTTCCCTGGTGGCTCAAACTGTAAAGAATCCACCTGCGATGCAAGAGACCCGAGTTCGACCCCTGGTTGGGATGATCCCGTGGAGAAGGGGATAGGCTGCCCACTCCAGTATTCTTGCCTGGAGAATTCCATGGATAGAGGAGCCTGGTGGGCTACAATCCACAGGGTCACTAAGAGTCAGACACTTCTGAGCAATTAACACACAAATATTAAACATGTATCCATAGTTTCATAAAGCAATAATCAAACACAATTTACATACATTTTCAGCAACCTATAGTTTTTTTCAGCCATTTATCATTTTAATCCCAGCTCAATTTCCTGAAATGAGTATCTTTTTAACTAGAGAAATTTTTGTGATATTCATGACCATATATGTTTGGTCCATTATCTTTGTACCATTATCCTTACCATGCACTTCCCTTTAACTGATATTCTTTAAAAGCCAGATAGTCCTCTTACTTCATATATACATTAGGGTAAAATAACCTCATCTTATAAATAACTCTAAGTCAAGCAACGTACCTCCATAATGAGATGGTGAGTAAGAAGATGCTTTCAGTGTTAAAAATGTTGCCGACTAAGCCTCTTGTTGATATGGGCTCTTCTGATTCTCTGAAACCATTTGAGAAATAACCACAGTTGGATAACTTCGTTGTAAGGATAAGAAATCATTATCTTTAATTCAGTGTTTAACGAGGGCCAAGAAGAAATAAGTTAGTGCAAGTTCCTTCCTCAGGATAATTTTGTGTAAAAGAATAGAAATGGCAACACTTTTAAGGAAGCAGCCACCCATGGATACAAGTACTTATTAGAGGAACCTAGAAGCAATCAGGGGTCCACTTAATCAGAATCTCGATAGGATAATTATTATTGCCTTTACTATATCAACTTGACTTTCATCACTCTTAATTCAAGTATAGATATGACATTAGGAAGACTTTTCAAGGGCTAATGAAACTAGTACAAGTCCTACCACCCACATCTGACACTGGTGTACGTTTTAAGCCTGGGCTGTCTCCGCATGAAATTCTTTGTTTCATTTATGATGAAGGTCTTTGCTGATTAAATGCTTACTGTGAAGAGGGGCCATAAGCCTTTCTGCTATGAAGAAACTGCCTAAGCAAAGTGAATGTGCTTAACCTCTGCTGACTCTCAGTGCTTCCGAGGCTTCATCTATGTTCAGCACTGGGCTACAGAAAAGAAACTGGCTGGTTTGGCATAATGTATGTCAATCTATGTTTCTTAGAGTCCAAATATTAAAAGTGAGTCTTCTTCTGTGAAAACTTCTTTGTTTTGAAAATGAATCTATGGCTAATATATTGTTTTTATGTGGTGATTTCTTATTTTAAAACATTGAAAGAAATTTTGGAAATAAATAAACCCTGTTGTGAGCGACTACCATGAAAATATGATTTTTACAAAGTGACATAAAGTGTTAAGGGCTTTTTCTATTCAACAAGTCATTTCTTTTCTTTCCCTGGTCTCCCCCTTGGTCCTTTCTAGACTTTTTGTGCTCATAACACTGAGAAATAGCACTGAAGTGACTGAATTCTTCCTTCGGAGATTTGGTGTCCAACATGAGTTTCAGTGTTTCCTCTTCACTGTGTTTCTGATCATCTATGGGGCCTCCATGGTGGGTAATATTGGAATGATCCTACTTGTCAAGACAGATTCCAGACTCCAAACGCCCATGTACTTTCTCCTACAGCATTTGGCTTTTGTTGATATCTGTTTTACTTCTTCTGTCACTTCTGAGATGATGCAAAACTTCATAATAGAAAATAAATCAACCTCATTCAAGGGCTGTGTCATACAATTATTGGTTTATACAACATGTGTAACCGGTGACTGTCACCTCCTTGCTGCTATGGCAGTGGACCGTTATGTGGCCATCTACAACCCGCTTCGCTATCCCGCCATCATGTCCCGAAGAGTCTGCATCCAGCTGGTACTGGTTCATACATCATGGGCTCCATAAATGCATCTGTGCACACAGGTTTTACATTTTCACTGGTCTTCTGCAAGGCTAATACCATCAATCATTTTTTCTGTGACATTCCTCCAGTTCTTGCCCTCTCCTGCTCCAACACTGACATCAACATCATGATGATTCTTGTCTTTGTGGGATTTAACCTGACATCCACTGTGTTGGCCATCATCATTTCCTACACGTTTATCCTGGCTGCCATCCTGAAGATCTCTTCCAATGCAGGAAAGGAAAAAGCCTTCTCCACCTGTGCCTCCCGCCTGACAGCAGTCACCATTTTCCATGGAACCCTCTCTTACATGTACTTACAGTCTTATTTACATAATTCCCATGAAAAGAGGAAAGTGGCCTCTGTATTTTATGGCATTGTGATTCCCGTGTTGAATCCCCTGATCTATAGTTTGAGAAATAAGGAGGTAAAAGAAGCTCTAAAAGTCATATGGAAACAATTCTTTTTCAGATTGGATCCAAACTGTTAAAATTCAGTACATCAAAGCATCCAGTATAGCTGTTTGACTACTATTTAATATTTCTGAAATAGACAACTTCTTCACATCTTGGTTGTGGTTGTGGTTTAGTTGCTAAGTCATGTCCAACTCTTGCGACCCCATGGACTGTATCCCACCAGGTTCCTTCTGTTCATAGGATTTTCTAGTCAAGAGTACTGGAGTGGGTTGCCATTTCCTTTACCAGGGGATCTTCTCGACCCAGGGATTGAACCCCGGTGTCCTACACTGCAAGCAGATTCTTTGCTGACTGAGCGACCAGGGAAGCCCCAATGCTACCTCCAGAAGACAATTTCTTTGAATGCAGGAAATTCAGCAGCATATCATAGGGCTTATTTTCCCTTGGTTTTAGTTTGAGGACCATATCCCATACTACCCATGAAAAGGGGCTTTTTATAATATAATCTCTTATTTTGAGATTACAAGATATAAAGTGTGTAGACTTGACAAAGTACATAGTTATTTCAGATATATTTCAGATATAGTCTTAAAGAGTAGAAAACCCCAGCTTTGTATTTGTGCTGCTAAGTGCTTAGTTGTGCCCAATTCTTTGAGAGCCCATGGACTGCATCCTGCCAGACTCCTCTGTCCATGAGACTTTCCAGACAGGAATACTGGATGAGGTTGCCTTTTCCTATTCTAGGGGATCTTCACAACCCAGGGATCAAACCTGTATCTGTTGTGTCTCCTGCATTAGCCGGCAGATTCTTTACCACTGTGCTACCTGGGAAGCTCAATCAATATTAAAATTGAGGTTTATGATTTCTTATTCATTTAAACACATTCCCTAAATTGTCTACATAGAGACTTCTCATTGGTTCTGTTCCATGCATAACCTGAAATGCAAAATAAATGTACTCCTTTGAAAAGTGCCTTATCACTCAGACTATTACTGTGGTTTTTCTTCAGTTGCTTAGTTGTGGCTGACTCTTTGCCACCACAGAGACTGCAGCACGCCATGCTTCCTTGTCCTTTACCTTCTCCTCCTGCCCCCAGTCGCTCCCAGCATCAGGATCTCTTCCAATGAGTTGGCTCCTCCCATCAGGTGGCCAAAGTATTGGAGCCTCAGTTTCAGTTTCAACATCAGTCCTTCCAATACTCAGGGTTGATTTTCTAAAGGATTGATTGATTCGATCTCCTTGCAGTCCAAGGGACTCTCAAGACTCTTCTCCAGCATGACAGTTCGAAAGCATCAATTCTTCAGCGCTCAGCCTTCTTTATAGTCCAGCTCTCACATCCATACCTGACTACTAGAAAAACCATAGCTTTGAACATATGGAACTTTGTCAGCAAAGTGATGTCTCTGCTTTTTGATATGCTATCTAGCTTTCTCATAGCTTTCTTTCCAAAGAGCAAATGTCTTTTTATATCTTACTCCATAGCAATAGAAAACCTGGAACGTAGATGGATCTAAAATGACAGTAATCATTCATTTATTAAAATGAGAAAAATGAAAAGGCCAAGAGTGCTCTGAATCAGGAAGACAGACTCTTGGCAAAAAAAAAAAAAAAAGCTTTAGTAGATAGATTCAGGTTAAGTGATCAAAACCCTCAGATGACTCTAAAGATGCCATGTTAGCTAGATAAAAGAGCAGGTTTCACACAAAATAATACCAGCCAGTCTAATGAACTGACCAGAAAAATGTACTTACTATTAAATAACACAAGAATTATTGGGCAAAAAAGAAAAAATATATCTTTTCAAATACACTCTCCTTCCTAAATTCTAAGAAAAGAGTAATGGCAACATGAAGTCAGGGGAGCAGAACCAGAATCTGCCCAGCAAAGAGTTTGTCTATCAAGGAAACAACCTTCTCTCCACGGCAGGCCCATGTATCTTCAAAGGCCAGAGACAGCAACTGAGAATCATGGAACACAGACCGAGGGTGTGCTGAGATCTTGGAGGGAAAATTGGAGATTAATGTACAGAGTTTTGACTATAGATAAAATACAGTACCATATACTTGAAAGTTGCTTAGAGAAAAGATTTTAAGCATTGTCACCACAGGAAGGAAAGAGGGAAAGAAGGAGTGAGGGAAGAAGGGAGAAAGAGGAAGGAATGAAAGAAAAAAGAAAAGAAATATGTGAGTGATAAATCTATTAATGAGCTTAATTATTGTGATCATGTCACAACCTGTATCAAAATGCAAATTATATACCTTAAATGTATGCAAATGTTGTCAGTTATATCTCAGTGAAGCTGGTGGGAGGGAGATGATAAAGCAAAGAAAAATTTAGTGCACCTGGTTAAGTTTATGTGGCCAAATATGAAGTAACACTCAAAATACAGAGTCACACAGTGCTCTATTCTCAATAGAGGTGAAAGAAATCCCAAAAGGAAACAAACTCCATGACAAATAAACAAAAGCAGCAAAATCTCTGAAGTTGATGTCAGTTCTGACATACGAACAGTTAGCAGCCATTGGCCCTTGTCCAAGAGAGAGCCTTCCTTTCTGGCATTACATAGACCAATAATGTTGCATAACCATGTATTTTTCATGAACATGAGCTGTATACTTTAGGCTGGGTGGTTCGAGACTAGACTGAGGGAAGTAGAAAATGTAAACCCTACTCTTAAATAAATCAGTATTTTGTGCATTCATTTATATATTTTCATACAATTTTAAACATTTGCATTTAAACATTTACTAGTATAGAATCATGGGACACCCATAATTGAATCGGATAGTCTCTAGCAAGAGATTTAGGAGCACCAAGATCGCTCAAAAGAAAGAAAGAAAATAATACTATAATTAACCTGTTCACCTTCTTTCCAAAACAGTTGGAGGAATGGAACCAGGACTTATTCTCAGCCTAGCATATCATCCTGGGAACTTGAGAGAACCACCTGGAAGGGTAGCTAGAGATCAAAATGGGATGAAGACTAAGCACGTGTTCATGAAGCAGAAGCCTAAAGCTCCGTCATCAAGGGGATACCCTCCTAAAAAATGAAATCACTCAAAAGTAAAAGTGAATGAAAGTTTGGTACACACAACTTCGATTAATTTCCAGGGAATTATGCTGAGTGAAAAAGCCAAACCACGGAATTGTACGCTGTGTAGTTCCAGTTATATAGCACATTTGAAATGACAAAAATGTAGTAATCGAGGACAGATTAATGGGTTACCAGGGTTAGGAATGAGTGAAGAAGGGGTGGGGTGAGGTTAGGTCATGCTGTAAAGGAACACATGGGATTCTTGTTTGTGCTGTTTAGTGTCTTGACTGTGATGGAGAGTACAGGATCACTATGGATGATAAAATTTTTTAGAAATTATTACAAACACATACACACAAATAGGTCCGGGGCAGATTGGGGATATCTGGATAAAATCAGTGGAATGCATTAATGTCGATAATCTGGTTGTGATATTTTACTACAGTTTTGCAAAATATTACCATTAGGGGTATATTATTTTTCTGTCACTGCTACAACAAATTACCATAATTTTAGTGGCTTAAACACAACACAAAGTCTAAGCTATGGTTTTTCCAATAGTCATGTATGGATGTGAGAGTTGGACCATAAAGAAAGCTGAGTGCTGAAGAATTGATGCTTTTGAACTGTGGTGTTCAAGAGAAGACTCTTGAGAGTCCCTTGGACTGCAAGGAGATCCAACCAGTCCATCCTAAAGGAAATCAGTCCTGAACATTCATTGCAAGGACTGATGCTGAAGCTGAAACTCCAATACTTTGTCCACCTGATGCAAAGAGCTGACTCATTGGAAAAGACTCTGATGCTAGGAAAGATTGAAGGTGGGAGGAGAAGGGGACAACAGAGGGTGAGATGGTTGGATGGCATCACCGACTTGATGGACATGAGCTTGAGCAAGCTCCAAGAGTTTGGTAATGGACAGGGAGGCCTGGCATGCTGCAGTCCATGGGGTCGCGAAGAGTTGGACATGACTGAGCGACTGAACTGAAAACAACACAAATGTATTAGAGTCCTGGAAGCCAGCAATTCAAAAGAAATCTCCAGATCAAGTGTCAGTGGGGCTATATTCTTTTCTAGATAAACTAGGGAACAATTCATTTCCTTAATTTCTTCACCTTTTAGAAGCCACGTCTTAATCAAGAAGCTATAGACTGACTAAATCTAGTGTTCTTCTTTCACTGATTAAAGGTTTAACCTTAGCAACCTCATAACCAAACACTACTCAAAATCTCTTATTCCACGATTGTTAACTGAAATATTTTCATGGTGTAAAGTATAATTGGAAGAAAGGATGCTATTATCCAGGGCTGAGTTTTGTTTTTTTTTTTTAATATATCCGGTTTTCAGGGGAAAAAAATGGAAGAAGGGGTCAAGAGTCATTGTTTTCTCTAAATTTAAAAAAAAAATGCTCAAAGTGGTAATATGAGAGTGAAAGTGAATTGAAAGTGTTAGTCGCTCAGTCATGCGGGACTCCTTGCAGCCCACTGACTAGCCCATGAGGCTCCTCTGTTCATGGGGTTCTCCAGGCAGGAATGCTGGACTTGTTGCCATTCCCTTCTCCAGGAGATTTTCCCAAACCAAGGACTGAACCTGTGTCTCCTGCATCGGCATGCAGTTTCTTAACCACTGAGCTAAATATTATTTGTCCCGTTAGATGTTGCACAGAGTCGGACACGACTGAAGAGACTGAGCAGCAGCAGCAGCCCTTAAGCTTATGTTAGCACTGGATTTCTTTTTTCATGTAGCCATGCCTTTTGCTGATTATGGTGACAAAACTGATTAAGGTCAGTTTTCTAGACCTGAATGCAATTTTTCAGACATAGTGAAAATTGTTTAACCTGATTTATAATGAGAAAGAATTTTAAGGAGTTGTTCTATAACAAGACAACCCACACAAAAAAGTCCACAGAGACAGTAACACGATTAAATGTATCTTCTCCAGAGAAAGCGTAAATGTTCTTCAGCTGAACACTGTTTATTCTGAATCCATTACAGTCCCTGAAGGCTCAGATTCTCAAGGGAGCAAGTACTGATCTCTTAGGCGCCGGCTTTAAACTCCCCAGTTAGCGGGAGGCACACAGGCCTTGGTGGGCAATCAGCCTGTACCAGTTGCAGAACGAGAATCTGGATGAAACTGTAAGTAAAACAGAACTCGGCCCATTTTTGAAAATCAGCCATGTGTCATCCCAGTGTGTGCTGGAAATTGTGGAGCAAAGGGTCAGAGCCAAAGTCCTGGTAAGTTTGACCCTGAAACCAGGAATAAAGCCTTCACTCCTGGTGACATGGTGGAAATGGAGGGAGGGGGCTGAACTTGGTTGAGTGTTGCCTGAGGACATGAATAAACCAATGACTGAAAAGGTAAGCAAATGAATGACGCACAGTACAATATGCACTTAGTGTATTGTTTGCATGTGTTATTCTGACCGGTCCTCAGTGCCCATTCAAAGCCCGGCCCTGTTCTGGGAACTTTACCTCAGTCACTTTATACTTTTAAGTCACATCATCACAAAGCAGGCTTCTTTCTCGTACTCTTCTCTTTCAAAATAAATAAATCTATTCTAAAACAATAGATGGTAAAGAATCTGCCTGCAATGCGGGAGACCTGGGTTCGATCCCTGGGTTGGGAAGATCCCCTGGAGAAGGGCATGGCAACCCACTCCAGTATTCCTGCCTGGAGAATCCTCATGGACAGAGCTCACAGAATCAGACACGACTGAGCGACTAAGCACAGCACATTTTAAAATGAAAAGGTGGCATGGTGCGGGGAGGGAGGTGGGAGGGGGATTCAGGATGGGGAACACATGTACACCCGTGGCGGATTTATGTTGATGTATGGCAAAACCAACACAATATTGTAAAGTAATTAGCTTCCAATTAAAATAAATAAATTTAAAAATAAATAAATAAAATGAAAAGGTGGTGGAGTTCCTAAGTTTAAAGACATTCTCTCTCTACTCACATTTAACAATGATCATTAGGAGTTTGGTATGAATTCTTCCTGTGCTTGCTCATGGATTAATAAAGAAAATAAGAAAAAGAAAGGAGTGAAAGAAAATTTTATTTTTACAAAGGTCCAGCTCTATGGAGAAGGCAATGGCATCCCACTCCAGTACTCTTGCCTGGAAGAATCCATGGACGGAGGAGCCTGGTGGGCTGCAGTCCATGGGGTCTCCAAGAGTCGGACACGACTGAGTGACTTCACTTTCCCTTTTCACTTTCATGCTCTGAAGGAGGCAATGGCAACCCACTCCAGTGTTCTTGCCTGGAGAATCCCAGGGACGGAGGAGCCTGGTGGGCTGCCGTCTCTGGGGTCGCACAGAGTCAGACACGACTGAAGCGACTTAGCAGCGCAGCAGCTCTACACACGATTCTGCAGCTCACTCTGTCCAGTGGGCAGTGTGACATAAGCACCTTCCCAAGTCTCACACTTTCCGGACGATGTCCTGGTTCATCATACGAATTACTCGTTCGTTTTACTCTGCTTCCAAACTGTGAGGCAGTGAGCATTATCACCTTGTAGGTCATCCTGTGCCCCCATTTCCTAGAGCGCGGAACTGAGGCCAAGGGGAGCTGCCTGCTTTGTCTGTATGAAGCAGTGCACCCAGAACTCAAACCCAGATCGGCCTATTTCCTTTCCAGAGCACAGCACTGAATGTAAGTGAAGCTTCAGAAGCACCAAGTTTCAACATAGGTTAAGCGTGTTCAAAACACTCAGGTGCTTGGCATGAGCGCTCGTGTGTGTCCGTGTGTGTGTGTGTCGTATGTATGCCCGTGTGTTGTAGCCCTTATATTAACATTCCACAGCTCTTAAAAACATCCTCACGTCATGAATTTTATTTGAATTCAAAATGATTACGTTAACAAAGCAAATGTCATTATCTCATCAAGACTCTAGTTAGGTCTACTTGTGACGAGTGTCAGCTGCCTCTGGTAAGTGCTGTCACCCACTGGATGGAAGCCTCCCTGAAAGTGTTGCATTTAATCCATTTTACAGTAAATTTACCTGAGGACATAACTTATTGTTTCTTGTTCCTTCATTACAGAGTTATCCCATTCTGCTCATTTCTCAAGATATTTGAAAACACAAATTGTCCACATCAACCACAAGTGTGGTTTGCTACACTCCCCACCACTAAACTGTTAGTCGCTCAGTCGTGTCCAACTCTCTGCAACCCCAAGGACCGTAGCCCGCCAGGCTCCTCTGTCCAGGGTGATTCTCCAGGCAAGAATACTGGAGTGGGTTGCCATGCCCTCCTCCAGGCGGTCTTCCTTACCCAGGGATTGAACCCAGGTCTCCCACATTGAAGGCAGATTCTTTGCCATCGGAGCCACCAGGGAGGTCCACCACTAAAGGCCCCTTCTTATTCCAAACTGAGCATCGTATCTGTGGAGCCACAGCTCTGCCTGGTTTTACTAACTCCAGAGCAAGGAGCCCTCTACTGATGTACAGGGATGTGGGGTTTTTTGGTGAGGAAATTCTGTCATTGCACAAAATCTAAGGAACATAACAATACATTTAACAAAATGAAACAGCCATTCATCCATCCACCACCTAAACTTTTGTAGCTTGCTTTTTATTATGCAAATTTCCATTTCAGAAATTTATCTACATAGATGTTATAGCACCAATAGACTGAATTCTTGATGATTTACTTAATAGTTTACTTTTTCCAATGCTCAAAGATGCTGCTATGGACCTTCCCGTGTGTATTAATTACACTTATATGTACCCAAATTCATGCATATACTCACATGTGCATGTACGTATATTCTCGTTTATATGGCCAATAATTTATCCAGGTATGTATCTATAATATAAATTTTGAACCTAAGGAAGGCATACATTTAATTTTATTAATATTTCCAAACTTGTCTCCAATATGACTATTCAAATTTATGTTCCCACCTGGAATGTGAGTCCTCATTCTCACCTCTAATTTGCATTTTAGTCTAAATTTATATTTCAATGTAGTATTAATATATTGTACTACTAGGAGTTATATCCTTTTATGTCCTTATATCAATTGCCTAAGTTTTTCCATCTGTAAATTTCCTGATTATATCTTTGGATAATTTTTTCCTCAGCACAATTTATGGAAATTATTTAAGTATACTGGATACTAATTGCTCTTCTATTTATATGTGTTGCAAACAAATTTAACTGAGCAAATTTCCAGTCAGTATCTGGTCTCTTCTTTTTTATAATGTTGATATGTTTAATTTCTTTACCGTCTGAGCCACCAGTGAAGCTTTTTAATGTTTTGTGTTTTGTGCACTTATGTCTTATTTAAAACTTTTACTGCATAGCTGAGTCATAGATATTCTAATGTGATTTACCCTTATACCGTTATAACTATAATATAAGGGTAAAAAGATATATCCTTACACCTTTAATTCAATGCCATTTGGAACTGGTAAAATTAAAAGTAGAAACACAATATAATTTTTTCATATGTATATGCATTTACATGCTCAGTTGATAAGTCATCCAATTCTTTTTAACCCTAGGGATTGTACCCCACCAGGCTCTTCTGTCCTTGGGATTTCCCAGGCAAGACTACCGGAGTAGGTTGCCATTTCCTCCTCCAAAGTACAAGCACTAACACACCACAGTTTATTGGACCATTTTTCATTGATGGACATGCTACTGTTTTCATACATTGAACTTTCAGAGACTTGTAGGTCTGTTTATGATCTCTTTTTCACAATTCCATTGTTCTCTTTGTACCACTAGTACCACCTGTATTTATTGTTATTATTTTATAGAAATTTCTGATATTTGCTAGGACAACTCCCCACTTTTTTTCCTTTAAAAGTCTCTTAGCTATTTTTAAGTTATTTTCTCTTTCATATAAATTTTAAGAGTTTGTGAAAGTGGGCATAATATCCTCTCAAGTACTTCATTGAAATAAATACGAAGGAAATTTCATGTTGATGCAACTTGGATTTGATTGCTGATAGAAAATGTTTTTCCCTGCTTCTGATGTTTCTCTCCTGCAATGGGAGTTCAAATGGTGTAATCACCGCCATCCAGATATCATTTTATTCACTCACTTCCTAGAAAGATGGAGTGACGTATATGATTGGTAAATCTGAGAACAACCTGGTATGCTCGGCTCTGCCCTCAACCTCAGAAGCAGCCAGCCTGCTGAGGCCAATGCCCCCCAGCATTTCAGAATTGCTCCCCCAGAACTTGCAAGGGGCAAGACCAGTCACCACCACCAAGATGAGCAGACAAGCCTGGTAACTTGTGGTGTTCACTAGGAGCAAGTAACTTGACTAAGAGACTTGAAAGTTTCCCCCCACATGTCAGTAGGTGATATAATGGTCTTCATATGTACACTAATTTTTTTTTCTCAACTTGTTCAAATCTTGGGAAAGGAAGAAAATAGCTGTTCTCTGGAACCTCCTTTCACTTCAGTTTAGTTCGGTTCAGTCGCACAGTCGTGTCCAGCTCTTTGCGACGCCATGAACTGCAGCATCCCAGGCCTTCCTGTCTATCACCAACTCCCAGAGATTACCCAAACTCAAGTCCATCAAGTCAGTGATGCCGTCCAATCACCTCATCCTCTGTTATCCCCTTCTCCTCCTGCCCTCAATCTTTCCCAGCATCAGGATCTTTTCCAATGAGTCAGTTCTTCGCATCACATGGCCAAAGTATTGGAGTTTCAGCTTCAGCATCGGTCTTTCCGATGAACACCCAGGACTGATCTCCTTTAGGATGCACTGGCTGGATCTCCTTGCAGTCCAAGGACCCTCAAGAGTCTTCTCCAACACCACAGTTCAAAAGCATCAATTCTTTGGCATTCACCTTCTTCACAGTCCAACTCTCACATCCATACATGACCACTAGAAAAACCATAGCCTTGACTAGATGGACCTTTGTTGGCAAAGTAATGTCTCTGCTTTTTAACATGCTGTCTATGTTGGTCATAACTTTCCTTCCAAGGAGCAAGCATCTTTTAATTTCATGGCTGCAGTAACCATCTCCAGTGATTTGGGAGCCCAGAAAATAAAGTCTGCCACTGTTTCCACTCTTTCTCCATCTATTTGCCATGAAGTGATGGGACCAGATGCCATGATCTTCCTTTTCTGAATGTTGAGCTTTAAGCCAAATTTGTCACGCTCCTCTTTGACTTTCATCAAGAAGGTCTTTAGTTCTTCTCACTTTCTGCCATAAGGGTGGTGTCATCTGCATGTCTGAGGTTACTGATATTTCTCCCAGCAATCTTGATTCCAGCTTGCGCTTTCTCCAGCCCAACATTTTTCATGATGTACTTTGTACATAAGTTAAATAAGCAGGGTGACAATATACAGCCTTGACGCACTCCTTTTCCTATTTGGAACAAGTCTCTTGTTCGATGTCCGGTTCTAACTGTTGCTTCCTGACCTGCATACAGATTTCTCAAGAGGCAGGTCAGGTGGTCTGGTATTTCCATCTCTCTCAGAATTTTCCACAGTTGATTGTGATCCACAGAGTCAAAGACTTTGGCATAGTCAATAAAGCAAAAATAGATGTTTTTCTTGAACTCTCTTGCTTTTTTAATGATCCAGCGATGTTGGCAATCTGATCTCTGGTTCCTCTGCCTTTTCTAAATCCAGCTTGAACATCAGGAAGTTCACGGTTCACGTATTGCTGAAACCTGGCTTGGAGAATTTTGAGCATTACTTTATTAGCATGTGAGATGAGTGCAATTGTGCAGCAGTTTGAGCATTCTTTGGCATTTCCTCTCTTTGGGATTGGAATGAAAACTGACCTTTTCCAGTCCTGTGGCCACTGCTGAGTTTTCCAAATTTGCTGGCATATTGACAGCAACACTTTCACAGCATCATCTTTCAGGATTTGAAACAGCTCAACTGGAATTCCATCACCTCCACTAGCTTTGTTCATAGTGATGCTTCCTAAGGCCCACTTAACTTCACATTCCAGGATGTCTGGGCTCTAGGTGAGTGAGCACACCATCATGATTATCTGGGTCATGAAGATCTTTTTTGCACAGTTCTTCTGTGTATTCTTGCCACCTCTTTTTAATATCTTCTGCTTCTGTTAGGTTCATACCATTTCTGTCATTTATTAAGCCCATCTTTGAGTGAAATGGATTAAAGATTTACTGAGCATGGCCCCACACATCAGAAAAAATCCCAGTATCCCCCTCAGTCAGTCTATCACATCAGGAAGCTTTCATAAGCTTCTTATCCTTCTTCATAAGAGGGCAGACAGACTGAAAGCCACAACCATAGAAAACTAACCAATCTAATCACATGGACCACAGCCTTGTCTAACTCAATGAAACTATGAGCCATGCCCTGTAGGGCCACCCAAAATGGACTGGTCATAATGGAGAGGTCTGGCAAAATGTGGTCCACTAGAGAAAGGAATGGCAAACTGCTTCAGTATTCCTGCTTTGAGAATCCCATGAACAGTATGAAAAGGCAAAAATATAGGGCACTGAAAGATGAACTCCCTGGGTCAGTAGGTGCCCAATATGCTACTGGAGATCAGTGGAGAAACAACTCCAGAAAGAATGAAGAGATGGAGCCAAAGCAAAAACAACACCCAGTTGTGGATGGGACTGGTGATGGAAGCAAGGTCTGATGCTGTAAAGAGCAATATTGCATAGGAACCTGGAATGTTAGGTCCATGAATCAAGGCAAATTGGAAGTGGTCAAACAGATGACAAGAGTGAATGTCGACATTCTAGGAATCAGCGAACTAAAATGGACTAGAATGGGTGAATTTAACTCAGATGACCATTATATCTTCTACTCTGGGCAGGAATCCCTTAGAAGAAATGGAGTAGCCATCATTATCAACAAAAGAGTCCAAAATGCAGTACTGGGTGCAATTTCAAAAACAACAGAATGATCTCTGTTCATTTCCAAGGCAAACCATTCCATATCACAGTAATCCAAGACTATACCCTGACCAGTAACACTGAAGAAACTGAAGTTGAACGGTTCTATGAAGACCTACAAGACCTTCTGGAATTAACACCCATAAAAGATATCCTTTTCATTATAAGGGACTGGAATGCAAAAGTAGGAAGAAACACCTGGAGTAACAGGCAAGCTTGGCCTTGGAGTATGGAAAGAAGCAGGGCAAAGGCTAATAAGAGTTTTTCCAAGAGAATGCACTGGTCACAGTAAACACCCTCTTCCAACAACACAAGAGAAGACTCTACACATGGACATCACCAGATGGTCAACCCCGAAATCAGATTGATTATATTCTTTGCAGCCAAAGATGGAAAAGCTCTATACAGTCAGCAAAAGCAAGACCAGGAGCTGACTGTGACTCAGATCATGAACTCCTTATTGCCAAATTCAGACTTAAGTTGAAGAAAGTAGGGAAAACCACTAGACCATTCAAGTATTACCTAAATCAAATCCCTAACGATTACACAGTGGAAGTGAGAAATAGATTTAAGGGACTAGATCTGATAGAGTGCCTGATGAACTTTGGATGGAGGTTCGTGACATTGTACAAGAAACAGGGAGCAAGAAAGAAATGCAAAAAAGCAAAATGGCTGTCTGAGGAGGCCTTACAAATAGCTGTGAAAAGAAGGGAAGTGAAAAGCAAAGGAGAAAAGGAAAGATATACCCATTTGAATGCAGCTTTCCAAAGAACAGCAAGGAGAGATAAGAAAGCCTTCCTCAAAGATAAGGAACCTCCTTTAGACCTTAGCAATTGTCCGTTCAGCGTATGGGTGGATTTGGTTATTGAAAGTATATTATTAAAGCTGTTTGTGTCTACACTTGTAAATGAAATTGCTTCTAATTTTTTTCCTTAAAAATTACTTAAATGCATGTCAAGGTTATATTAGCCTTATGAAATGACTAGCAGATTTTTTTTGAGACTCACAGAAAAAAATTGTATATATTAGAATTATTAGTTTTATAAAGTTTGGTAGAACTCCTATAACATAACCGGACCTGGTGTTTGTGTGTAGGTATTTAAATGTCAAGTCAAATCACATATAATTAAAGTAATTAAATATTTTCTACACCTCATCCCCACACAGACACATACAAACGTGCACACACAGTGACTACAGTTGCTTCCTATCCTGGTAGTCAGCTTTATTTTTTTTTAATATATTGGAAAGCAAAAATAGCATTTAAAAAATTTTTGTCTGATATAAAATGTCATGATGCAACAATCACCATATGCCAGCAATCAAGTTTAAATGGAAAAATATGAAAATTGCTTTTTACTCCACTGGAGATATGAATTAGGAAAGAAAAAACTTCCTTCAATTATTTTTTAAAAGAACAAACCATAAGGCAAAAAAAAAAAATGATAGTTATTTTAAATGTAAGTTTTTCTGGTCTTTGAAGGACATCAAAGATGACAGAATGTGAGAAAATATTTATCAAGTCAACCGAGAGGAGATTTAAATCTTGGATAAACAAAGAACATGTGAAATCAATTCAATAGAAACATTCACTAAAAACAATTAACAAATAATTTATGAAATAATAAAATCGCCAAATTCTAAGACTATTAGATAATGATCAAATCTGCTTGTAACTAAAGGGGAAAAGGGAAAGATAAGACATCACTTTACACTTATTTTCCACAAAAAAAAAAATAGGAAAATATCAATGCTCACTCAGAAGTGAGGATGTGGGAACCCACATATGCAATTAGCAAGATGGTACACTGGTGCATCCATCATGTAAAATGATCTGGAAAAACTTGGAAGATGAAATGTGTGCATGCCTTCAGACACAAAAATTCTGTCCCTAGGAGTACACCCTGGAAAACTTTCTCACTGAGTTAACTGCAGTGGAGGCAAGTTGTGGGCAGTCTGCCCTCCATCACCAGGGAAACACATGGTAAGCTAGGATGGATGGACACCACGGAGCAGTGCTACCCGATGTGTGGTCCATGGACCAGCACCCGTCCTCAGACTGTCGGTTTCTACTGTGTGAGACAATGACTGAAAGTGGAGGGAGCACTTAGAACTACTACAGAATTTTAACAATGCTGAGACCTATTTATTGACTTTTACAAACACGAGGCCACAACAGATTGGAAATTTTATAAAGATGATTATGCTTTACTGTAAATACCTTGATAAACCATTCTACAAAGGGTTCTACAATTCCATGAAGCCATCATGGCAGAGAAGATCTACAAGGAAGAAAAAGAAAAAAATGAAGATACGGAGGTAAGTGGAAACAAGATAATATAGAACCCCATGGGGATGTCAAATTCAAATATAATGATTAGTACTTAGGCAAATTGGTATTTCTAATTAAAATATAGGAAATATAAAAGAAAGCTTAATTAAATAAAACAATGTTCTTATGTGTTCCCGAATTGATGTATGTATGTACTATCAGTTTGCATATTGAAAACACAGCTACTGGTCCTTGGCAATTTCCCCAAACTATCAATGGCAATGTCTAAGTTAGGTGTCAAGTTTCAGCCTTAAAAATCTAATTCAAGTAAATCATGGAAAATATTCTCTGATCCCCCTCACTATGAAATTAAATATGTGTGTGCTTAGTCATTCAGTCATGTCCAACACTTAGCAACTCCATGGACTCTAGCCCACCAGGCTCCTCTGTTCATGGGATTCTCCAGGCAAGAATCCTGGAGTGGGTAGCCATTCCCTTCTCCAGGGAATTGAACCAGGGTTTCCTGCATTGGCAGGTGGATTCTTTACCATCTGAGCAACCAGGGAAGCTCTGAAATTAAATACAGTGTTAGTTAAAGTATCACAATCCTCTTAGCTTTCTCTGATCTTCTCTTTGCACCTTTTCAGCTAATATTTAATTTCGTGAGTGATGGAACAAAACAATGGCACTAGAGTGACTGAATTCATTCTCCTGGGATTCGCTGGTCAACACAAGTCTTGGCACGTCCTCTTCATTGTATTTCTAGTGATTTATGTGGTCACCCTGGTAGGTAATATTGGCATGATCCTACTCATTAAGACTGACTCTTCCCTTCACACCCCCATGTACTTTTTCCTCCAAAACTTGGCTTTTGTTGATCTCTGCTACACCTCTGCTATCACTCCAAAAATGCTGCAAAACCTTGTAGAAACAGAGCAATCCATCTCACTCATAGGATGTACGGTGCAATTGCTAGTCTATGGGGCTTTTGCAACAAGTGATTGCTACATCCTGGCTGCTATGGCAGTGGACCGCTATGTGGCCATCTGTAACCCACTTCGCTATGGAACTGTTATGTCCCAGAGAGTCTGCAGTCAACTCTTAACTGGTTCATACTTCATGGGTTTCCTAAATGCTTCTGTAAACACAAGTTTTACTTTCTCATTGAACTTTTGCAAATCCAATAAAATTAATCATTTTTTCTGTGATGCACCCCCAATTCTGGCCCTCTCATGCTCTAGTATTTACTGGAACATCACGCTCCTAACAGTCTTTGTGGGGTTTAACTTGACATTCACCGTGTCCGTCGTCATCTTTTCCTACATATTTATCCTGGCTGCCATCCTGAAGATCGCTTCTGCTGCAGGGCGGAAGAAAGCCTTCTCCACGTGCACTTCCCACCTGACCGCTGTCACCATTTTCTATGGGACGCTCTCTTACATGTATCTGCACCATCGCACCATAGAATCTCAAGAGCAAGAAAAAATGGCTTCTGTGTTTTATGGGGTTGTGATCCCCATGTTAAATCCCCTCATTTATAGTCTGCGAAACCAAGATGTGAGAGAAGCCCTGAAAGGAGTTGGAAAGAAGTGTTTCTAGACTGAACATCAATTTCTAACTCAACATTGTTCAATGAGCAACCGACAGTTCTCTCTTATTTCTCAACAGCAGAAGATGTAGAAGATATTTGTGAGATACAAACAAAAATTTATATAAAATATATTTCCTTAATTGTATCAATAGCTTTTGAAAAATGATCAACCTTCCAATCTTAAATGATCAAATAACCTTCTAATTCACATAGAGACTTTCCCTGGTGGATCAATTGTAAAGAATCTGCCTGAGATGCGGGTTCTTACCCTAGTTGGGAAAATCCCTTGGAGAAGGAAATGACAACCCACTCCAGTATTCTTGCCTAGGAAATCCCATGGACAGAGGAGCCTGGTGGGCTAACTCAGCGACTAAAGCAAACTTAGAGAGAAGGCGTCTAAAGAGATCTTTGATATTGCTTTTGTACATTCTGAGGAGCCCTTTTTTCAAATATCTTGCTGTTAAAATAGAAAAGAGCAATAAAGAAATGTGTTAGTCAATGTTGTAAAGTACCTGCAACAACAGTAGTATAAAGATACCAGTTCAAAAATTGTTTCTGGTTTCTCTTAAGAGGTATTGTTACTCGTGCTATTTTCTGTAACTAAGCTGGTTTAGTATTGCAATGAATCATTTAAAGATGCTCTCCATCTCTTTGGAGAAAATGTGCTGAAAAGAAAGAGGGGGAGAAAAGGACAATTGAAGGAATCCTCATACATATTCAGACATTGTGGGTCAGTATCCCTCCTTTCTACACATGGTCTCTAACCAACTAGGACAGTAACATAGGAATCCAGCAACTATGGATCATGGCCATTTGTTCTTGCAAAATTTTTGTTTTAAATATAATTGAATCCCCAGTGTACCCTCTTGCAAGGGTACAAATCCAGTGGAGAATTTGGTGCCACAGACCAAACTCATTTATCCAGAAATGAAGCCTTATTTCCCACTATCTCTAAGAGTGGAGAGAGGTGAAAGAAACCAGGTTTAACACAAGAAGTCATACCTGGGCTTGAACACACATGTTCTATCCACAAGCAGAATCAATCACACCCCCATCCTGTGGACAAGCATGTTAACCGAAAGCCTGAGATCCCATGTTCTATTTCGTCTCTCAATCTCATTACTCAGTTAAACCACAGGAAGTTGTGAACTAGAGTATTGACAGACAGGATGGGAGTTCACTGCCTTTCTCAGCATTTCCAGATATTCCAAATTATGGACTGAGGCAGGAAACACCTACTGGGAGCAAATCACAACCTAAACAACACCAAGAAAATTCAGAGAGCACCAGCTCATGCAGCAGAGTGCATTATAGGAGACGAATCCCAGAAGCAGGAAACTCTGATTTTTTTCTTAGAATTCCTGGTGACCTGCCCATAATACCCTCTGCATAGAGAAACCCTAAATTCAATCTGGAATTGAAAATCAAATCATGTCCTGATTTGATTAGCAAATCATATCCTGAGAAGGAGGGAGGGGTCTTCACCTTTACTACCCTAAACTGTCTGGAGACACACAATCTTCAGGCTTTATTATCCTGATACGTCTTCCTATAGAAACATTCTTAAATGCAATGACTGAAAATGCCTGGCATAGAGGAATTGGACTATGCAGAAAAGTTCATGGAAAAATCTCTGTATTAAATAATATTACTTTGACATTCGTAAAGTAGAAAAAAGGAAATACATGGACAAAAAAACACATAATCATAGTAAATGTATTTTTTCCATGACATACAAAGTTAAGAAAAAATTTTAAATAAAGTTACAGAAGAGCTATTTGACATAATGAGAAAAAATTCATATTCAGAAACTCTAAATTATTAAAGCCCAGAAAAAGAACACAAAAAGTTTAGGAGTCAAAATTTTACTTCTGCAGCCCACACTACACAGAAGCTGTGGTCAACTCAGTAAGAAGGGAGACAGTGGTTCAGTCACTAGGTCGTGTCCAACTCTTGTGACCCCAAGGACTGTTCAGTTCAGTTCAGCCGCTCAGTCGTGTCCGACTCTTTGCGACCCCATGAATCACAGCACGCCAGGCCTCCCTGTCCATCACCATCTCCTGGAGTTCACTCAGACTCACGTCCATCGAGTCGGTGATGCCATCAATCCACCTCATCCTCTGGCGTCCCCTTCTCCTGCCCCCAGTCCCTCCCAGCATCAGAGTCTTTTCCAATGAGTCAACTCTTTGCATGAGGTGGCCAAAGTACTGGAGCTTCAGCTTTAGCATCATTCCTTCCAAAGAAATCCCAGGCCTATCTCCTTCAGAATGGACTGGTTGGATCTGCTTGCTCTCCAAGGGACTCCCAAGAGGCTTCTGCAACACCACAGTTCAAAAGCATCAATTCTTCAGCACTCAGCCTTCTTCACAGTCCAACTCTCACATCCATACATGACCACTGGAAAAACCATAGCCTTGACTAGACGGACCTTAGTCGGCAAAGTAATGTCTCTGCTTTTGAATATACTATCTAGGTTGGTCATAACTGTTCTTCCAAGGAGTAAATGTCTTTTAATTTCATGGCTGCAATCATCATCTGGAGTGATTTTGGAGCCCAAAAAAATAAACTCTGACACTGTTTCTACTGTTTCCCCATCTATTTCCCATGAAGTGATGGGACCAGATGCCATGATCTTCGTTTTCCGAATGTTGAGCTTTAAGCCAACTTTTTCACTCTCCACTTTCACTTTCATCAAGAGGCTTTTTAGCTCCTCTTCACTTTCTGCCATAAGGGTGGTGTCATCTGCATATCTGAGGTTATTGATATTTCTCCTGGCAATCTGGATTCCACCCTGTGTTTCTTCCAGCCCAGCATTTCTCATGATGTACTCTGCATAGAAGTTAAATAAGCAGGGTGACAATATATAGCCTTGACGTACTCCTTTTCTTATTTGGAACCAGTCTGTTGTTCCATGTCCAGTTCTAACTGTTGCATCCTGGCCTGCATACAGAGTTCTCAAGAGGCAGGTCAGGTGGTCTGGTATTCCCATCTCTCTCAGAATTTTCCACAGTTTATTGTGATCCACACAGTCAAAGGCTTTGGCATAGTCAATAAAGCAGAAATAGATGTTTTTCTGGAACTCTCTTGCTTTTTCCATAATCCAGCAGACAATTTGGCAATTTGATCTCTGGTTCCTCTGCCTTTTCTAAAACCACCTTGAACATCAGGGAGTTCACAGTTCACATATTGCTGAAGCCTGGCTTGGAGAATTTTGAGCATTACTTTACTAGCATGTGAGGTGAGTGCAATTGTGTGGTAGTTTGAGCATTCTTTGGCATTGCCTTTCTTTGGGATTGGAATGAAAACGGACCTTTTCCAGTCCTGTGGCCACTGCTGAGTTTTCCAAACTTGCTGGCATATTGAGTGCAGCACTTTCACAGCATCATCTTTCAGGATTTGAAATAGCTCAACTGGAATTCCATCACCTCCACTAGCTTTGTTCGCAGTGATGCTTTCTAAGGCCCGCTTGACTTCACATTCCAGGATGTCTGGCTCTAGATTAGTGATCACACCATCGTGATTATCTTGATTGTGAAGACCTTTTTTGTACAGTTCTTCCGTGTATTCTTGCCACCTCTTCTTAATATCTTCTGCTTCTGTTAGGTCCATACTATTTCTATCCTTTATCGATCCCATCTTTGCATGAAATGTTCCCTTGGTATCTCTAATTTTCTTGAAGAGATCTCTAGTCTTTCCCACCTGTCCGTGGGATTTCCCAGGGAAGAATACCGGAGTGGGGTGCCACTTGCTTCTCCAGGAGATATTCCCATCCCAGGACTCAAACCCATGTCTGCAGCATGGCAGGCAGATTCTTTACCAACTGAGCTATGAGGGAAGCTTTTTATAGAAGGGAGGGGAAGTGCTTTTTCTAGAGCATGGGCTTTGCTGAATGCATCCACCTATGGATGAGATGGGAGTAGGTACTCTTTAGGTTTAGGTACTCTCAGAAAGCAGAGCTAGATCAGCAACTGTATATCTCAGTAAACATTGCTCAAGAGAGGGGAGAAATATAATAGGAAAATTATGTCATTGGTGAGAAAAGATCGCAGTCACGTAAAAGACTCAGTCACAGTTGCCTTGTGGACTTCAGAGGTCCGATTAGAAACACTTTTTCCTACTGTCTTTTTGAGACCATTAACACTGCATTAGACACAACACAGTCTGATTTCCTATGAGAACTGATTTTTGTCAGTGGAGTTAACAGTAACTCAAAAGCAAGAAAACATCTTTCTTTCTGTTTTTTTTTTCTTCTTTCTTTTTTTATTTTTATTTTTTAATTTATTTATTTTAATTGGAGGCTAATTACTTTACAATATTGTATTTGTTTTGCCATACATCAACATGAATCCGCCATGGGTGTACACGTGTTCCCCAGCCTGAACCCCCCTCCCACCTCACTCCCCATACCATCTCTCTGGGTCATCCCAGTGCACCAGCCCCAAGCATCCTGTATCATGCTTCGAACCTGGACTGGCGATTCGTTTCATATATGATATACATGTTTCATACCATTCTCCCAAATCATCTCACCCTCTCCCACAGAGTCCAAAAGACTGTTCTATACATCTGTCTCTTTTGCTGTCTCGCAAACAGGGTTACCGTTACCATCTTTCTAAATTCCATATATATGCGTTAGTATATGTTTTTCTTTTTGGCTTACTTCACTCTGTATAATAGGCTCCAGTTTCATCCACCTCATTAGAACTGATTCAAATATATTCTTCTTTCTTTCTTTTCTTCCTTCCTCTTATCTTTTTTCTTATTTATGTGCCCATGAAAATTACAGAAATACAAGAAATTATAAAAATTGGAAAAATTATATAAAATATCTTCTGATTCACAGAACTAGATCTAGAATTTAATAATAAAACTTTAAAGTAAAAACACCTAAAATTATACCACTAAACACAGAAAAGTCTCATTTAAACAAATCTTAGGTTGAAGATATGAAAACATTTCCAGATATCCATAAGATAATATTTCACAAACTGTTGCAAAAATGTCTATAAACAACAAGGAGTTTTCAAATTTGCATAGCTCTATAAATACTAGTGTAAATAAATAGGAAATAATAATAAATTAAGTTAGAACCAGATGTGGAACAGCAGACTGGTTCCAAATTAGAAAAGGAGTCTGTTAAGGCTGTATATTGTTACCCTGCTTATTTAACTTATATGCAGAGTACACCATGAGAAACGCTGGGCTGGATGAAGCACAAGCTGGAATCAAGATTGCCAAGAGAAATATCAATAAACTCAGATATGCAAAGGACACCACCCTTATGGAAGAAAACAAAGAACTAAAGAGCCTTTTGATGAGAGTGAAAGAAGAAAGTGAAAAAGCGTGTTTAAAACTAAACATTCAGAAAACTAAGATCATGGCATCCACTCCTATCACTTCATGGCAAATAGATGGGGAAACAATGAAAACAGTGACAGACTTTATTTTCTTGGGTTCCAAAAGTCACTGCAGATGGTGACTGCAGCCATGAAATTAAAAGGCACTTGCTCCTTGGAAGAAAAGCTATGACCAAACTAGACAGCATATTAAAAAGCAGAGACACTCCTTTGCCAACAAAGGTCCATCTAGTCAAAGCTATGGTTTTCCCAGTAGTCATGTATGGATGTGAGAGTTGGACCATAAAGAAAGCTGAGGATGGAAGAATTGATGCTTTTGAACTGTGGTGTTGGAGAAGACTCTTGAGAGTCCTTTGGACTGCTAGGAGATCCAAACAGTCCATCCTAAAGGAAATCAGTCCTGAATACTCATTGGAAGGACTGATGGTGAAGCTGAAAGTCCAATATTTTGGCCACCCAAAGTGAAGAACTGACTCATTTAAAAAGACCCTGATGCTGGGAAAGATTGAGGGCAGGAGGAGGACGACCGAGGATGAGATGGCTGGATGGCATCACCGACTGGATGGACGTGAGTCTGAGTGAACTCCGGGAGTTGGTGATGAACAGGGACACCTGGCATGCTGCGATTCATGGGGTCGCAAAGAGTAGAACATGACTGAGTGACTGAACTGAACTAAACTGAATGACTTAATTAACCATACATTTTAGGCATGAGAAAACAATATAAAGAAAGAGAGTAATAAATATTTTTTGATTAATATTTAAAATCTCTTAAATGACAGCAGTAATAAATTCAGAAACATTCTCTGAAGCTAAAGGTAACAATAAAATGGATAAATCATTTGCTAATTTATCAAGAAAAATAATGCTGGAAAACAAAGAAAAAATTTTTCGCTAAGAGAATACATAACCCAGCAGTATACAAATGTGTTAGAGAATCTGATAGAATGAATGGTTCTTCTAAGGGAAGACTGATTGTAAAAAAGTTACCACAAAGGAGATTAAAGAATAACTAACAGAAGAAATAAAATAATAAAAGTACAATCTTCTTCCCAAAAAAAAACCTGTTATTCACAACTATTAAAAAATAGATAATGATGGTTGAACTCTTGGAGAACATAGGGAAAGAAGGGATGTTTCAGAATAAATTCTATGACTAAGCTAGCAAAAACAGCTCAGAAATGATAGGCCAATGCTACTCTCAAACATCAATGTAAAAGTGCATAAGAGAAACACGCGCAGATGCGCCACACTGCTTCAGTCGTGTCCGACTCTGTGTAACGCTGTGTAGGCGCCCCGCCAGCCGCCAGGCTGCGCTGTCCATGGGGTTCTCCAGGCAAGAAGACTGGAGTGGGTTGCCGTGCCCTCCTCCACCGGATCTTCCCAACCCAGGGATCCAACCCACGCCTCTTGTGTCTCCTGCTTTGGCAGGCAGGTTCTTACCACTAGTGCCACCTGCTGCTACTGCTAAGTCACTTCAGTCGTGTCCGACTCTGTGCGACCCCATAGACGGCAGCCTATCAGGCTCCCCTGTCCCTGGGATTCTCCAGGCAAGAACACCGGAGTGGGTTGCCATTTCCTTCTCCAATGCATGAAAGTGAAAAGTGAAAGTGAAGTCGCTCAGTCGTGTCCGACCCTCAGCGACCCCATGGGATTTTCCAGGCAAGAGTGCCACCTGGGAAGCCCAATAAAAATGCAAGTACACAAAGAAAAAAACCTCAGTAGCACAGTAGGAAATAACACACTGCAACCAGTTTAGTTGTATTATAGAAGAGAATACTTTGATATTATAAAATCTATTAGTATAAAAATGCATTAATTTTCAGAGTAAATCATGAAATCATGTCAAAAGATAAAGAAAAACATTTGTTAAAATTAAACATTTATTTTTAATCCCAGTGATTAAATAAAAGGTGCAATACTTCAACCAAAAAATTTGACCATATTTATCAGAAAACACTGAGAGCATTTCACTTAATCTCAGAAACCAATAAAAGATGGCCCTGCTCAAAAGTATTCTTAAATTTATTCTAGAGCTACTATTAATCAAAGCACTCATATTGCAGAAATCAATAAAAAAGAATGAAAGGTCAGTTCATAGACTTGAACACAAATTTTTAGATATAGTAAAAATTGCTCAACCTGACATAAAAACAAAAAACAAAATTAATTCAATAATAAGGCAACACGCACATACATACACACACACACAGAGGATCCCTCATGACAGTAACATGATTAAATGTATCTTCTCTAGAGAAAGCTTAAATGTTCTTTGGCTGAAAATAGCTGCTAACATTGTTTATTCCAATTCCATTACAGCTTCTGGAAGCTCAGGTTCTCAAGGGAGCAAGTACTGATCCCTTAGGCTCCAACTCTAAACTCCCCAGTTAAAAGGAGGCACACAGAGGCCTTGGTGGCCAATCAGCCTTTACCAACTGCAGAAAGAGAATCTGGATGCAGTTTCCGTGTAAGTAAAACAGAGCTCAGCCCATTTTTCAAAATCAGCCATGTGTTATCCCAGTGTGTGCTAGAAATGGTGGACCAAAGGGTCAGAGCCAATGGTCTAGTAAGTTTCACCCCAAGACCAGGAATAAAGGCTTCATCCCTGGTGGCGTAATGAAAAATGGAGTGAAATAGGCTGAGTTCGCCCAAGAAGGATATGAGTCAACAAATGATTGAGAGGTTAACCGAGTGAATGAATGAGTCGCAAATGGCTTTAGCATATTATTTGCTTGTGTTATTATGACCAGTTTTGAGTGCCCATTCAAAGCCTGGTCCTGTGCTTGGAACTTTATATAAATCATCTCACTCTAAGTCACCATTACAAAGCAGAATTAGCTTCTTTCTCTTACTCTTTTTTTATTAATCTTGAAAGCAATTAAAGCTATTTTAAAAAGAAAAGGTGACAAAGTTTATAAATTTAAAGGATTCTCTCTCCCCACTCCCATGCCCAAAGATAACCATTAGAAGTCTTGTGTGAATTCTTCCTGAACTTTTCCATGGATAAATAAGGAAAATGAGAGTGAGCGTGAAAGAAAATTTTCTTTCGTAAGGGCCCAACTCTACGTATTATTCTGAAACATCCTGTGCTCATTTGATAATGGGACATGAGCACCTTTCCATGAGAGTATGTATTCATCTCATACTTCTTAGACTACGTTTAGGCTCATAATATGTATCTACTTTGACTTGTTAAACGCCATTTCCAAACTTGTCTAATGCACGTTGTGTCACAGTGGACATAACTGCCTTGTAGGTCGTCCCGTGCTCTCTTTTATAGGGAGTGGAACTGAGGACGAGAGGTACTGTCTCTATACGTGCGGCCGGAATTCAACTCTGGGCCCGTCTGTCTCCTTTCTACTGCACAGCAAGGAATGGAAATGAAGCTTCAAAAGCATCAGGGTTCAGTATAGGTTAAGCACATTCAAAATACTCGGGTGCTGGGTTTAAGCATGTGCATACATGTTTTACGCCTTGTACTGGAGTTTCATAACTCTTAAAAAATACCCCTCCCTCATATCATACATTCTACTCGAATTCAAATAGATTAAGTTAATATGGTAAATGTCATCAAGGTTCTGGCTTCAGTGGACTCATGACCTAGGCTAGCTTCCTCTGACGAGTGCAGTCACCCACAGGATGGATGCCTCCTTGGAAGGGTTGCATTTAGTCTATTTCACAGAAAAGTTTCCTGAGGAGGTAGCTGACACTTATCATGCTTAGCCTTCCCTCCACGCTGAAATTTGAAAGGAGAGAGCTGTTTCTTGCCCCTTCAGGACAGCGTTGTCCCAGTCTGTTCATTTCTCAAGGTGTTTGAAAGAGCCAGATTGCCCACACCAGCCACAGGTTTCGTTTCCTGCAGCCCCACCACTAAAGGCCCCTTCTTCTCCCAGAGTGAGCATCGCATCTGTGGAGCCACAGCTCTGCCCGGCATTACTGACTGTAGACTCTCCTTTTCCATGTTCAAGAATACTGCTACGAAGAACCTGTGTATATGCCTACATATGCACATATTCATACATATACTTATACGCATATGTATGGTTATGTGTGTCTGTGTATCCTTGCTTATGTGGTCAAATATTTACCTAGCATATGTACCTGTATTGGAAATTCTGGACCATACAGAGACATATATTTAATTTTACTAATATACCCAAATTTGTCTCCAATATGACCGTGTTAATTTACATTCCCACCACATTCTCACCTAAATGTGCATTTTAGACTGAGGAGTATAGGATTACATTTCCATGCAGTATCAATATACAGTTATCTGATTACTATTCAGTTGTGCATATATCCATATTTCTATTGGCCATTTAAGTTTTCCTTCTATAATTATCCTGATTATAAGTTTTGTGATTTTTTTTCCCTTGGAGCAATTTGTAGAAATTACTTAAATACACTGGATATGAATTCTTTAACATTTATATGTGCTTCAAACCAATTTACCTGAGTAATTTTCAGTCAGTATCAGGTCTTTCCTTTATTAATAATGTTGCTATCTTTATACTTGATATAGTTGAACTTTCCATGTTTTACATTTTGTGACCCTATGTCTTATTTAAATTTCTACTGCGTAGTTAAGTCATAGACATTCTACTATGTTTTATTCTCACAGCTTTGTAATTTAAGTTTTTAATCCATTTGGATAAAATGTACAGTAGAAAAGCAATGCAATTTTTTCATATGTATAAGCATGTCTAGACCACAGTTTAGCAGACCGCTTTTTACTGATGGACCTACTACTGTTTTCATACGTTGAGCTTCCAGAGACTTGAACGTCTGTTTATGGTTTTTCTCTCCTTGGTTCCATTGGCCTGTCTACCTACCTTCACACCAGTACCGCACCATCTTTATTATTATTGCTTTATAATCAGTTCTGACATCTGATAGAACAAGTTTTTTCTTTTTGTCTACTGAAATCACCTTAGCTATTTTTTAGCTCTTTTCTAGATAAATTTTATGTTTGTGAAGGTGGGCATAAGATTCTCTCAAGCACTTCATTGAAAATAATTTGAAGGGGAATATCATGTTGATACAACTTCGTCTTGATTGTTGACGGAAAATAATTTTTCCATGCTTCTGATGTTTCTCTCCTGCAAAGGGAGCTGATTGTGGCCATTCCAACACCATTGTATTCACACGGTTCCTGGAAAGATGGAGTGATGTGTCTGATTAGTAAACCTGGAGACAAGCTGGCATACTCTGCTCTGCCCTTATCCTCAGGAGCAGCCAGCCTGCTGAAGCCCAGTGCCCCTGTGCTTCAGAGATGCTTCCCCAGGGCGTGCAAGAGGCATGCCCCAGTCACCACCACCAAGACTGAGTGGACAAGCCTGTCTACTTACAGTGTGTTTTAGCAACAAATATTTCACTAATAAATTTAAAAGTCTTTCCCCAGGTATCTAAAAGTGATATGGTTTCTACCTACTCACCATCTTTTATGTCTCGGTTTGTCTAAATACTGGGAAAAGAAGAGAATAACTACTTACTAGAGCCTCTTTGTGGAGAAGGCAATGGCACCCCACTCCAGTCCTCATGCCTGGAAACTCCCATGGACGGAGGAGCCTGGAAGGCTGCAGTCCACGGGGTCACTGAGGGTCAGACACGACTGAGCAACTTCCCTTTCACTTTTCACTTTCATGCACTGGAGAAGGAAATGGCAACCCACTCCAGTGTTCTTGCCTGGAGAATCCCAGGGACGGGGGAGCCTGGTGGGCTGCCTGGGGTCACACAGAGTCCGACATGACTGACGCGACTTAGCAGCAGCAGCAGAGCCTCTTTGAGAACCTAGTAATTGTTTGTTTAATGTATAAATGAGTTTGATTAGTGAATGTGTATTTTTTAAAGCTGTTTGTGCTTATATTTGCAAATGAGATTCATTCCAATGTTTTTCTCATATTTTATTTACTTTGGCTTCAAGGTTATATTGGCGTGAGTTAGAGAATGTTCTTTATTGTGATTTTCAAGAAAAGTTTATATAGTATAGAATCAGTTTTGTCCTAAATATTTGTAGAATTTTCCTGTAGCATAACTAGGCCAAATGTCTGTGTGAGGAAAGTCTGTTCTTTTTGTATGTATTTGCTTCTTTGGCAGCACGGGCACGCGGGCTCTTCCGCTGCAGTGCGTGGACTCTCGGTTGCGGCACAGGGCTTGGTAGCTGTGGTGCTTGGGCTTAGTTGCTCCGTGGCATCTAGGATCTTAGTTCCCCGATAAGAGATCAAAATGGCATCCCCTGCATTGCAAGGCAGATTTTTAATCACTGGACCACCAGGGAAGTCCCTGTGAGAGTGAATTTTAAAATAACAAATAAAACCAGTTAATTGTTTCAAAATATTTGAATATTTGGGGAGGAGGGGCAATATAGGGGTAAGGTATTAAGAGGTACAAACTACCACGTATAAAATAAGCTATGGATATATTGTATATCACAGGGAATTTAGCCAATATTCTGTAATAACTATGAATGGAAAATAGCCTTCAAAATTGTGAATCACCATGTTGCATACCAGAAGCTTATAAAATAATCAAATATACCTCAATTTAAAAAAAAACTTTTTAAAAAAATCTGATAGTTGTTTACCATCAAAAATATCTTTAATGACTTAGAAGCTAACAAATTGATTGTTTTGTAATATTATAAGTTTTAAATCCTTCAAATTCATTTGAAGAAAAAACACTGGAAATCATTAAAGAATTTGTTTCCCAAAAAAAGACAAATAATATTTGAATATTTCACATGCAAACACACAAACCCACACACATCAGTTACTATCATTCTCTGCCCACTTAGTCTGCTTTTTCTAGAAAGAAATAGAGTAAATACAAAATAACTTTTCTAATTGCATGTATGCTATGAAATATTATGGCTCAAATATTATGTACCAGCCACCCAGTATAGAGAGGAAAATAAATTTTATTATTACATCTGACTCTCCTGGGTGTATGAGCTAGAGGCAGGAATAGACATTGTCAATTTTTTTTCAGAAGGAAGGAAAAACTATAAGGACAAAAATGATGGATTATTGTTTTAAATTTAAGGACTTCTGATCTGTGAAAAATACCAAAGACCAAGATAATAGATAGAATGTGAAAAAAATCTTTGTCAAGTCAACATCAAAGTATTCAAATCTACATTAAAAAAGAGCCTTCATAAATTGAATCATAGAAACATTTGGAAAAAGTATTAATAGGCAATTTACAGAAAAATAGAAACCCAAAATTCTAAGAATATTAGACAGTGAGCAAAGTCATTTTAGGTTAGGGAAAAAAATAAAAATTAGATATCAGTTTATATATATTTTCCTGACCAAAAATAGTATTGGGAAAATACCAATGTTCACTAGGGTATGAGGACATAGGAACCTCCGTGCACAGTTAGGAGTGTGTGCTAGACATCCATCATGGAAAATGATCTGGAATAATTGGTCAAGTTAGATATGTGCATACCCTCAGACTCAAAATTTTTGCCCCTACTATAGCACCCTCAGAGAAGGCAATGGCACCCCACTCCAGTACTCTTGCCTGGAAAATCCCATAGACAGAGGAGCCTGGTAGGCTGCAGTCCATGGGGTCACTGAGAGTTGGACATGACTGAGCGACTTCACTTTCATGCATTGGAGAAGGAAATGGCAACCCACTCCAGTGTTCTTGCCTGGAGAATCTCAGGGACAGCGGAGCCTGGTGGGCTACTATCTATGGGGTTGCACAGAGTCGGACACGACTGAAGTGACTTAGCAGCAGCAGCAGCATAGCACCCTAGAAAATTTATCATTCTGAGTTATTTGCAGTAGAGACGAGCTGGAGGCAATCTGCTATTCATCACTAGGAAAGCATGTGGGTAAATCAGGATGGATGGACATCAGGGACCAGTGCTACTCAATGTGTGGTCCATGGACCGGCACCAGTCCCTGGACTCTCTGTTTCCACTCTATGATGGGGCAATGACAAAAAGTGAGATGGATCATATAAAACTATTACAGAATTTTAACAATGCTAAGAATTTTTTATTGCCATTTACAAGAATATTAAGCCACAACAGGTTAGAAATTTTACAAAGAAAATTATTCTTTACCCATATATACTTGATATATACCCATATATACTTGATAAACACTTCCATAAAGGTTTATGGACCTCTACAGGTCCATGAGTCCATCATGCCAGAGAACAGTTACTAAGGGTGAGGTAAGGGATAAAATGAGAATATGGAGATAAAGGGGAGCAAGGTCAGATATGTCAAGAATTCAAATATAGTCATTATTACTTAGGCAAATGTAGATTTCTAATTAAAATATAGAGTGCATACGAAAGCATAATTAAGTAAAAGCATATTTAAGCATATCTCACTTGTTCCTGAATTGATATGTTGAGGAAATACCAATTACTCTGAATTCTGAGCATGTAGACAATGGTCCATGACCACTTCCCCAAACTATGGATGACAAGGTCTAAGTCCAGCCTTTAAAATCTAAGTCAATTATGTCATGAAAATTATTCTCTGACTTAACTGTGAAATTAAACACTGTACCATTTCAAGCTTCACAGTTAGGTAAATGATCACAGTCCTCTTAACTTTCTCTGGTCTTTTTCCACACCTTTTCAGCTGATTCTTAATTTTGCCAGCCATGGAACAAAGCAATGGCACTAGAGTGACTGAATTCCTTCTCCTGGGATTCGCTGGTCAGCACAAGTCTTGGCACATCCTCTTCACAGTATTTCTGGTGATCTATGCGGCCACCCTGGTGGGTAACATTGGCATGATCCTCCTCATCAAGACTGACTCTTCCCTTCACACCCCCATGTACTTTTTCCTCCAAAACTTGGCTTTTGTTGATCTCTGCTACACCTCTGCCGTCACCCCTAAGATGTTGCAAAACCTTGTAGGAACAGAACAATCCATCTCATTCGTGGGATGTTTGGTGCAGTTACTGGTCTATGGGGCTTTTATAACGAGCGATTGCTACATCCTGGCGGCGATGGCAGTGGACCGTTACGTGGCCATCTGCGACCCTCTCCACTACCCAACACTCATGTCCCGGAGGGTCTGCATTCACCTGTTAGTTGGATCATACTTCATGGGTTTCCTAAATGCCTCTGTAAATGTAGGTTTTATTTTCTCACTGAGCTTTTGCAAATCCAATAAAATTAACCACTTTTTCTGTGATGCACCCCCAATTCTGGCCCTCTCATGCTCCAATGTTTACTTCAGCGTCATGATGTTAACAGTCTGTGTGGGGTTTAACTTGACATTCACCGTGTCCGTCGTCATCTTTTCCTACATATTTATCCTGGCTGCCATCTTGAAGATCTCTTCTGCTGCAGGGCGGAAGAAAGCCTTCTCCACGTGCACTTCCCACCTGACCGCTGTCACCATTTTCTATGGGACGCTCTCTTACATGTATCTGCACCATCGCACCATAGAATCTCAAGAGCAAGAAAAAATGGCTTCTGTGTTTTATGGGGTTATGATCCCCATGTTAAACCCCCTCATCTACAGCCTGAGGAACCAAGATGTGAGAGAAGCCCTAAAAGAAGTTGGAAAAAAGTGTTTCTAGTTTTAACACCAATAACTAACTCAACAGGGTTCAACAAGTAAAGCAACATTTCTCAGCAGCAGAAGATGTATCAAGTGTTCATAAGATACAAAAGCATTCCTTAGTTGTATCAATAGTATCTGAAAAATATTGAAAAGCATCTCAAATGATTAATCAAGCTTCTAATTCATTATTTAGTAAATAAACCATTAAAATTTGAAATTTTGCTTTTCTAAAAACATCAAGAAATGAAAAGATATACCGCAAACTAGGAAAAATTATATATATGATGAAACTATATATATCATATAAATGATAAAATTATATGCATATATCATATATATATGACAAAATCTCTCTGTTAAGAATATATAAAGAATACTTTTAACCCAATGATGAAACTGTTTATTTTAAAATGGGCAAATTGTGACAGTGAAAATCTCGGAGTAAGAGCTTCTGAAAATCCATTCCTCCATAAAAGCAGCTAGGATGCTGGTGCGCACACACACACACACACACACACACATATACACACACAACAATCAAATTTTTCAGAACTCTGGAAATTAAAAAAAGGCTTGCAGCAGTCCAGGGAGCTTTTATTTACAAAACACAATTTAGGCTTAGTATGAATGCCACCCTTAGAGGCGCTTTAATGTGCCCTATTCTCATCCTCTCCCTTCCCATCTCTTGGGAAGCCCTAAAAACCAACAGCTGGAAGTCAGATTGGAAGGCAGCAGCCTGGCAACCAGCTGGAGCAGATCAGGGCTGGGGCTCTTTGAAAGCCCCCTTCACGGAGCACTGTTATCCTCTGGCCCATATGGTGGCTCTCTGGAAGGCCCTGCTTGCCAGGCTATCATTATTTGCCCTGACTTGAAGCTCACTCAGTGCAAAGAGCCTTTTTTCTGGGGTCATTTGTCAAAAACGATCAGAGACAATTAACTGTTTAATCCTGCAACTGCCTGGGCTTCTCTGGCAGCTCGGCTGGTGAGGAATCCGCCTGCAATGCAGAAGACCCCAGTCTGATTCCTGGGTTAGGAAGATCCCCTGGAGAAAGTATAGAATTTACCTGGAGAACCCCCATGGACAGAGGAGCCTGGAGGGCTACAGCCCATGGGGTTGCAAAGAGTCAGACACAACTGAGTGACTAAGCTTAGCACACGGATATAGGCAAGAGTTAAGGCAAACAATAGGCAAATCCAAAAGGCTTAAAACAAAAAGCTCATGAACAGAGGGATTTTCCTGCTGTTCCAGTGGTTAAGAATCCACTTTGCAATGCAGGGAACACGGGTTCAATCCCTGATCAGGGAACTAAGATTCCACATGCCAAAGAGCAACTAGGCCCACTTGCTGTAACTACTGACCCCATGCTAGAGAGGCCATCCACAATAACAAAAGATCCCACAAGCTACAACTAAGACCTTCTAAATAAATAATTTTTAAAAAAAAACACCTCATGCATGAAATAGCCATAAGGGTACTTCAAAGTTCCACAGTCTTGAGAATCTAGATCTAGAGCATCAGGAGGGGCTGCATGCTTGTTCAAAATTGAACTAAGATAGTCTTAAGCTGTCACTCTGGGTAATCTTGAGGATATACTCAAGCAGGAGGTGAAGGCTAGGATGGAGTTGTAATCTGCCTGGAAGAGAGTTGAGGGCATACCCAACACACAGTCAGAGATCCCTGCAAAGTCTGAGACACTTGTTGGTTCCAGGCTTTTAAATAAATCACTTGCTAATCATTATGTGACTGCTAAATTAGAGGTTTCCCTGGTGGCTCAGATGGTAAAGAATCTACCTGCAATATAGGAGACCTGGATTTGATCCCTGGGTCAAGAATACCATCTGGAGAAGGGAATGGCAACCCACTCCAGTATTCTTGGCTGAAGAATCCTATGGACAGAGGAGCCTGGAGGGCTACAGTCCATGGGCTCACAAAGAGTTGAAGCAACTAAAACTTTTACTTTCACACTTTGAAGCTGAGCAGGAACTTCAGTGGCCACACATGATGAAGAATACACATTTAACAGGATCAACTCAAAAAAGTCACCATCACAGAGAAAACAGTCCATAGAAACCATCCCTGAAAAGCACAGGCATTAGAATTACTATATAAGACTTTAAACTGAACATGATTCTCTGGGGCCTGAGTGCACCATCTTTCTAGTCTGCTGACTTTCTGAATAAACTCTTCCTTGTCCCAAAAACTTGTTTCTCGATTTTTTGCCCTATGGTGCTGTAAGCAGTACAAGCTTGGACTAGGTAACAATTTTGGGAGAGCCTTCCACGGGCTTTGCTGCTTGTGGCCAGCTGCCCCCAACCCCCTTGTCACTCTGGTTGGGAGATTTCTGTGTAAGGCCCTAGTAACTGCTGATACCACTCGTCACTTCAAAATTCCCCAAAGTGGCACCAGCTGTACCAGCACTTGGCAGTTGGAGTAAGGAATCAACACTGGGGAGAGGACAAACTCCCTTCAGTGGGATTAAGGTACCTGCCAAGATGTTCCACTTCAAGGCCCACAACTGCTGCAGATGTTAGAGAGATCCTTGAGGAGGAGTCTCCCTGTGTCCTTAAAGAGATCAAGCCCTGAGTCTTTGGAGTGGGAGCACTGACTCTAAGACCCTAGACCACCAGAGAATGAACCCCACGGATTATCAGATACTGAGAACTCACACAAGGGAAACCACTAGAATCTAAGACTCGGCATCACCCAAACACCTCATCTAAACAACAAACAAAAACAAGAACCCAACCATCACCAGATAAGATTACCACATCACCCAGCCTTGCCCATCAGAGGAAAAACAAACACACAAAAAGCAAACAAACAACAACAAAAATCTCACGCTATATGAAGCTTAAACAAATAACTGGACCAACTGCAGGAGGGCAGAAACCAAAAGGAAGAAAAAATTCAACCGTGAAGCCTGGGAAAAAGAGAGCTGAAACACAGTAAGGTAAAAAAATAATAACAATAATGAAACAGCAGAGAAATACTACACAAATGGAAAAAAAAAAAACAAATAAATGAAGAAGAAATAGGCAAACTACCTGAAAAAAAATTCAGAATAATGATAGTAAAGATGATTGAAAACAATATGGAAAAAATGCAAGAATCAATTAACGAAGACCTAGAAGACTTAAAGGATAAACATACAGAGACAAACAACGCAATTACTGAAATTAAAAGTACTCTAGAAGGAATCAATAGCAGAATATCTGAAGATATTAAGATAAAATGGTAGAAATAATTTCTGAAGAGCAGAATAAAATACAAAGAATGAAAAGAACTGAGCATAGTTTCAGAGACCTCTGGGACAATATCAAATGCACCAACATTTAATTACAGTGGTCCCAGAAGAAGAAGAGAAAAAGAAAGAGTATGAGAAATTTTCTGAAGAGATTACAGTTGAAATTTTCCCCAACATGGAAAAGGAAATAGTCAGTCAAGTTCAAGAAGTGCAAAGAGTCCCATACAGGATAAACAGAAGGAGAAACACACCAAGACTAATCAAACTAACAAAGACTAAACACAGGAAAGAATATTAAAACCAGCAAGGGAAAAGCAACAAGTAACATACAAGGGAAACCCCATACGTTTAATAGCTGGTCTTTCAGCAGAAACTGCAGGCCAGAAGGGAATAAAATAAAATAATGAAAGGGGAAAATCTACACCCAAGATTGCTGTACCTGGCAAGGATCCCATTCAAAATTGATGGAGAAATGAAAAGCTTTTCACACAAGCAGAACTTAAGAGAATTCAATACCACTAAACCAGCTTTACAACAAATGTTAAAGGGACTTATATAGTCAAGAAACACAAGAGAAGAGATCTACAAAATCAACCCCAAACAATTAAGAAAATGGCAATAGGAACATATCTATAAATAATTAATTTAAATGTAACTGGATTAAATACTCCAACCAAAAGACACAAGCAGGCTGAATGGATACAAAAACAAGACCCATATATGTGCTGTCTACAAGAAACCCACCTCAGACCTCAAGACACATATAGACCGAAAATGAGAGGATGGAAAAATATATTCCATGCAAATGGGAAGCAAAAGAAGCTGGAGTAGCAATCCTCATATCAGACAAAATAGACCTTAAAATAAAGAAGATTGCAAGTGATAAGGAAGGATACTACCTAATGATCAAGGCATCAGTCCAAGAGGAAGACATAACAATTGTAAATATCTGTGCACCCAACATAGGAGCACCTCAGTACATAAGACAAACACAAACAAATATAAAAGGAGAAACTGACAGTAACACAATAATAGGAGGAGACTTTAGCACCCCACTCACACCATGGACAGATCATCAAAACAGAAAATTCATAAGGAAACACAAGTCTTAAAAGATACGTTAGATGAGATGGATCTCATTGATACCTTCAGGACAGTCCATCCAAATGCAGAAGAATACACCTTCTTCTCAAATGCACATGGAACATTCTTCAGGATAGACCACATCTTGAGTCATAAATCAAACCTCAGTAAATTTAAGAAAGTTGAAACTGTGTCAAGCATCTTCTCCCACTACAAAGCTATGAGACTAGATATCAATTACAAAAAAAAAAACTGTAAAAACCACAAACACATGCAGGCTAAACAATACATTTCTAAACAACCAACAGGTTACTGAAGAAATCAAAAGGGAAATCAAAATATTTCTAGAAACAATGGCAATAAAAGCAGGACAACTCAAAACCTATGGGATGCAACAAAAGAAGTTCCCAGAGGGAAGTTTGTAACAGTACAATCCTACCTCAAGAAACAAGAAAGACATCAAATATACAACCAAACTTTACACCTAAGGCAACTGGAAAACGAAGACCAGGAAAACCCCAAAATTAGTAGAAGAAAATAAATCATAAGTATCAGAGCAGAAAGAAGAGAAAAAGAAATGAAAGAAACAATAGTAAAGATTAATGAAACTAAAAGCTGGTTCTTGGAGAAGATAAACAAAATTGACAGACCTTTAGCCAGACTCATCAAGTGAAAAAGAGAGAAGAGTCAAGTCAACATTATTAGAAACGAAAAAGGAGAGGTTACAACAGACAATGCAGAAATACAAAGGATTATGAGACTATTATGAACAATTATATGGCAATAAAATGGATAACTTCTAAGAAATGGACAGATTCTTAGAAAAGTTCAATTTTCCAAGACTGAGCCAGGAAGAAATAGAAATTATGAACAACCCAAATATGAGCACTGAAATTGAAGCTGTGATCAAAAATCTCCCAAAAAACAAAAGCCCAGGACCAGATGGCTTCACAGGAGAATTCTATCAAACATTTATCCTTTTAAAACTCTCTCAAAAAACTGCAGAGGAAGGAACCCTTCCAAACTCATTCTAAGAGGCCATCATCACCCTGATACCAAAACCGGACAGAGACAAAACAAAATAAGAAAACTACAGGCCAGTATCACTGATGAAGATAGATGCAAAAATCCTCAACAAAATTTTAGCAAACAGAATTCAGCAACACATCAAAAAGCTCATACACCATGATCAAGTTGGGTTTATTCCAGGGATGCAAGGATTCTTCAGTATATGCAAATCAATCAATGTGATATACCAAATTAACAAATTGAAAGGTAAAAACTATATGATAATCACAACAGTTGCAGAAAAAGCCTTTGACAAAATTCAGCACCCACTTATGATTAAAACTCTTCAAAAAGTGGGCACAGAAGGAACCTACCTCAACATAGTAAAGGCCATATATGATAAGCCCACAGCAAACATTCTCAACAGTGAAAAACAAAAAGCATTCCCCCTAAGATTAGGAAAAAGACAAGGGTATCCACTTTCACCACTATTATTCAACATAGTTCTGGAAGTCTAAGCTACAGCAATCAGAGAAGAAAAAGAAATAAAAGGAATCCAGATTGGAAAAGAAGTAAAGCTCTCACTGTTTGCAGATGACATGATACTGTACATAGAAAACCCTAAAGATAGAATCAGAAAATTACTAGAGCTCATCAGTGAATTTAGCAAAGTTGCAGATACTAAATCAATGCACAGAAATCACTTGCATTTCTATATACTAAAAATGAAAAATCAGAAAGAGAAATTAAGGAATCAATCCCATTCACCATTGCAACAAAAAGAATTAAACGTCTAGGAATAAACTTGCCTAAGGCGACAAAAGTACTGTACACAGAAAATTATAAGACACTAATGAAAGAAATCAAATATGACATAAACAGATGGAGAAATAGTCCATGTTCTTGGGTAGGAAGAATCAGTATTGTGAAAATGACTTCACTACCAAAGGCAATCTACAGACACAATGCAATCCTATCAAATTACCAATGGCATTTTTCACAGTACTAGAACAAAAAATTTCACAGTTCATATGGAAACACAAAAGACCCTGGATTGCCAAAGCAATCTTGAGAAAGCAGAATGGAGCTGGAGGAATCAAAGCTACAGTCATCAAGGCAGCATGGCACTGGAACAAAAACAGAAATATAGACCAATGGAGCAAGATAGAAAGCCCAGAAATAAACACACACACCTATGGGTACCTTATTTTTGACAAAAGAGGCAATATACAATGGGGCAAACACAGCCTCTTCAATAAATGGTGCTGGGAAAACTGAACAGCTACTTGTAAAAGAATGAAATTAGAACACTTCCTAACACCATAGACAAAGATAAACTCAAAATTGGTTAAAGACTTAAATGTAAGACCAGAAACGATAAAACTTTTAGAGGAAAACATAGGCAGAACTCTCGATGACATAAATCAGAGCAAGATCCTCTACGACCCACCTCCTACAGTAATGGAAATAAAAACCAGAGTAAACAAATAGGACCCGATTAAACTTAAAAGCTTTTGCCAGCAAAGGAAATTATAAGCAAGGTGAAAGGACAATCCACAGAAAGTTGAGAAAATAAAAGAAACAGCTGACAAAGGACCTTTGAGTCAGCTCCAATGAGGTGGATGAACCTAGAATCTATTATACAGAATGAAGTAAGTCAGAAAGAGACAGATAAATATCATCTTCTAATGCATATATAGGGGATATAGAAAAACAGTACTTAAGAATTTATTTACAGGGCAGCAATAGAAAAACAAACATAGCGAATAGATATATGGAAATGGGGAGAGGGGAGGAGAGGGTGAGATGTATGGAAAGAGTAACAGGGAAACTCACATTACCATATGTAAAATAGACAGCCAACGGGAATTTGCTGTATGGCTCAGAAAAGTCAAACAGGGGCTCTTTGTCAACCTAGAGGGGCAGAATGGGGAGTGAGATGGGAAGGAGGTTCAAAAGAGAGGGGATATATGTATACCTATGGTTGATTCATGTTGAGGTTTGACAGAAAAGAAAACTCTGTAAGGCAATTATCTTTCAATTAAAAAATAAATAAATCAGAAAAGACTTTATCAACTATCTTTATGCCAATAAAAAGGTAATTTATTATGAAAAAAAGCATAAAACAATATCAGACAGTGAAAAAAAGTTGAAAATCTATATAGAAGGTCCTTAAGAAAATAGAGGCCCCAAAACCACCAGAACTAACAGAAGTCTAATGCATAGAATGTCTCTGCATATGGAACATTTCTCCAGTATAAACCATACATTAGACCACAGAACATATGTCAATGAATTTTGAAAGACTGAAATCACACAAAGTCTTATCACTGACCACAATGGAAAGAAACTAGAAATCAAAACAGAAGAAAAACTGGAACACTCACAAGTGAGTCAAAGTCGCTCAGTCATGTCTGACTCTTTGTGACCCCATGGACTATGGAATTCTCCAGGCCAGAACACTGGAGTGGGTAGCCTTTCCCTTCTCCAGGGGATCTTCCAAACCCAGGAATCTAACCAGGGTCTCCTGCGTTGCAGGCGAATTCTTTACCAACTGAGCTATCAGGGGAGCTCTATGTAGCAATTCAGCAACACAATCTAACCACCAGGTAAAAGAAGAAATCAAAGGGAAATTTAAAAATACTCTAATGATGAGTGCGTTGAGTGAAAACAAAAACACAATATAACAAAACGTATGAGATGCAGTGAAAGCTGCACTCAGAGGGAAATTTACAGCTGTGAATGTCACATTAACAATGAAGAAATATCCCGTCAATAATCAAGTATTATACCATTGCTTGTGTGAGTGCTAAGTTGCTCCAGTCATGTCCAACTCTTTGTGACTCTATGGAGTGTAGCCTGCCTGGCTCCTCTGTCCATGGGATTTTCCAGGCAAGAACACTGTTAAGGAGCTAAAAAATAAAAGAAGCAAATGAAACTCAAGGCCAACATGAAGGAAATAATAAATGCTTGTCACATGACCCATCAATTCCACTCCGTATTTATCCACAAGAAGTGAAGACATATGTTCAAAACATAAAAATGTTCTTAATCATCTTTATTCATAATATCCAAGTATGGAAGCAAGAAAAATGTTCATTAAGTGGTGAATTAAATACATAAACAAATTGTAGAATATTAATTCAATGGAATACAATACAGCAATAGAAATTAATGAATACATACAACACCACAGCTAAATCTGAAATCATATCTATGGTTTCCTGTAAAAGAGTTAATGACTGGGGAAAAGCATGAGATTTTTTTCATGATGAAAACTTCTTTTATTTTTAGTCTGGTAATAATCTCGTGGATATATACTTTCTAAACTCAAAAAAAAGACCTTAAAATGAGTATGCTTTATTGCATGTAAATCATGCCTCAACAAAGATGATTTTGCAAAATATATTTATTTTTAAATAACATGACTCTTTTCTAGAAAACCCAGAGAATCAACTGTTATAAACAACAGGGAAATTCAGCAAGAAGTCTAGTTAAAAGTTGCTCCACATAAATTAATAATAATGCTTAAAACAATAAATTATGGAAGAACATAAATTTCTCCTTGGAAAGACCCAAAAATAAACTTAAAAAGAAATGAAAAACAGCTCATGAAGAAATCTATAAAAAGCAGACTTCACCAAATTGAAATATTCTCCCATTCCTTGGCAGATCCTCATATGTTAATACAAATTTGATATGAACCCAATAAATAAACAAATAGAATATTTTGTTGAATGGCAGTAAATTGTAAACTGATTCTGCATTTTGTGTGAAGAAAATGACAAACACTGGTGGTCAAAAATTTAGGGGCTATAAAAAAAATAATAAGGCAAAAATAACCCAGCCAGCTACTGAGACATTATGGAGCTATAATAAAATGATGTGGTACTGAAACATGGGGAGACTGGAAGATCAATACAACAGATATGAAAGGCCAGGAATAGGTCCAAATCCATAAGATAAATTATTATGTGACCGTGGTGATACTGCAGCTATGTCATATAATCGATCATGCCATAAATAGTATTTTAAATGACTAGATATTTGGGGTGAGTAAAACTGGAAACATCTCACATGCTACATAAAAATAAATTTTAAATAGTTTGATTATTTACATTTTAAAGACAATTAAAGGAAATGTTTAATTTTTTAAACCTTGGAGTGAAAGCCTTTATAAACATGACTCAAAACGCAAAGTAAACTTGTTCTACGAGATTCCGTTTTCTCATAGCAAAGCACCCCATTAGCAAAGCAAAACAATGAGTATTGGGACATACATATTTGCAGTTCTTACAAGGAAGGGTACTTGACTCAAAATATCAGTATAAAATCAAACAAAATACTTTATCAAGAGGGCAGCATAGGTAAACAGATAATTCACAGAACAAGAAATGTTACTTTTTCGTGAACATGTGGAAAGATGCTCAACTTGACTCAGAAGAAAAAGACAAACTGAGACGTACTGTTTTCATCTATCTGGTGACAAAGTGTATAAAAGTTTCTCAGCATTGGGCTGGATATCTAGAGAAATACCCTGGATTTTCTAGAAGTGATTTTAATTGATAGCACCTCCTTCTGGAGGGCAGTTGGATAATAACTACCCAGAGACTCAGAGATTCCTCGCTTAAATACCTTCGGGTCCTAAAGGTATATTCAGAATTATGCACACTAGCACATTTATTATAGCATTGTTTTTATTAGTAGGGTTGGAAACCATATTTGTCTGCCAATCGTGCGTGACAGTGGTCTGAATAAATTAAGGAATGCTGCTATTCCATGAAATACAATCATGAAAAAGAGTGAGATTTGACGATAGAGGATGAGATGGCTGGAGGGCATCACCAACTCAACGGACATGAGTTTGAGCAAGTTCCAGGAGATGGTGAAGGACAGAGAAGCCTGGTGTGCTGCTGTCCATGGGGTCGCAGAGAGCTGGACACGACTGAGTGGCTGAATAAGAGCAACACCTGGTTACTCAGGGGTATTAAGTGAGTATGCACTGAAAACGATGTGTGTATGCTGCCACTTGTGTGAGCGAAGATAAAGAACACAAATATTAACATGTTTACAAGTGTAATGCAATGTTTGTATCTGGAAATATGACAGAAGAATTTAACAGTGGTGATCTTCAGAGAGGCAAACTAGAGATTGGGAATCAAGGGATAGAAGGAGACTCGGCTCTCACTCTATGCACTTTTACACACCTGAATTATTAACCGTGTGGACCAGGTGGTTTACCACCACGCCCGCCCCACCACACACACACACACACACACACACACACACACACACACACACACACACACAAGGCAAGGAGACAGGAGGAGGGAGGCAGGAAGAAAGGAAAAACGAAAGAAGCAGGGAGGAAGGAAGGAACAAAGGGGAAAAAAGGAGTGGGGAGGATGAAGACGAGGAGGAGAGGGAGGCAGAGAAGCAAAATAAAAAGCAATTTGTCAGAAGCAGGACAACCTTCAAAAACAAAAGCAAACAGTCCCTGCTGGCAGGAACACACAATGGATCTGTCCCCTCTGGAAAACTGAACTTTTCTTCAGCAGAAAATAGCTATTAAACACTGTTTTCCCATTTTCTCCACTGAGATGGAAAGCTCAGTGTCAGAACCTCAGGCTCCCGAGGGATGTAGCATTAATCCCCTAAGCCCCAGCTAGAAACTCCCTGATGGGAAGGAACCACACAGAGAGACTTGGTGAGCCGTCAGCCTCCACCAGTTGCAGGAAGAGAATCTGGAGGCTGCTCTTAAGTAAGTAAAGCCACATAATTTCCGTTTTTCAGCATCAGCTGCATATCATTGCTGTGTGTCCAGGAAGTGACCGAGAAAAGGGTCAGGGCCAAAGTTCCATGTGCCCCAGGACCAGGATGAATAGACTGGAAATGGAGTGAGGGAACTCAGTTGCCTGGATAAGGACATCAGTGATTAAATAATGAAATAACTCGATCGATCAATAGGTCAGTCAGTCAGTATTTACACCCTTAATGTATTATTTGCATGTGTTATGATGGCTACTTGATGAACACTAATTCAATACCTGCCCATTTGCTGGGAAGTTTACATAAATTTACTTATTGATCTTCACGATTCTGCAAAACAGGCTTCACTTTTTCCCCTTCATTTTCATGAAGTTTTGTTTTGAAATAAGCATGCATTTACAAAAAGTTTCAAAGATAGTACCGAGAGGTCCCGTGTGTTCTTTACCAAGTTTTCCTTCCAAGGCTGTATCTTACATAACTATAGTATGACATCGAACCAGGATTTTTATATTGGTATATGTGACTTTGTGTGTACAGCTCTATGCCATTTGATCACATCTGCAGATCTGTGTTACGACCACTACTATCAAGATGTGGATATACCCTATGTCAGATTCAATAGACCTCCCTCATGCTTCACCTTGTAATCACATCAATCCCCTCCTGATACCACTCTGACAATCTGTTCTCCATCCCTATAATGTCATTTTGAAAATATTATAAAAGGAAACATCTGATGCTATGTGACCTTCGTTAAGATTGGCTCTCTTTCTCTTAGCATAATGCTTTTGGCATTCATCCAGTTGCTTGAGAGTGTCAGCAATCCACGTCTCTTTATTGATGAGCAATATTTCACAGTGTGGATGTACCACCATTTCTTTAACCAGTCACCTATTGGAGGACAGTTTGGTTGTTTACAGTTTGGGGTTATTACAAATGAAGCTGTTATGAAACAAGTTTTTGGTATCATCATCACTTTTATTTTAGCCACTCCATTGGATGTGTAGTGATATCTCACTGTATTCTAAATTTGCATTTTCCTTTTGTCTGCTGATATTGGATATCTTTTCATGTGCTTACCTATCTGTTGTAGCCCTCTTTGGTGAATCACCTATGTCATTACCCACTTTTACTTTGTTTTGTTATTTTTTAATGTTGAGATTGACAGTTTTTTATACACTCTGGAAATGAGTCTTTTGTCAAAAACATTTTATCAGTTTGAGTGAATGTGGAAACCTTATTTCCCTTTGCATCTCTTTACTCTCTCTATTTGGAATGTGTTAATACTTGTCATAAATATTCCTTCCACATACATTGAGAACCACATTATACAGGGTCAAAGTTTTATTTTAGCTGTCAAACATAGTTTATAAAACTTAAGAGAAGGTAAGTCTACTGTGTTTATCCATATCTTCGCTTTCCATGCTCTCTCTCATTTCTTTATATTCCAAGATTCTTCCTTTTAATTCAATTAAAAGAAAGAGTTAAATGGATAGGAAAACATGATGGAACTGTATGCTCTGTATCATTTCAAAGAAATGATATATGTTTGTTAAAAGAAAGGGGAAGATTTAGTGTGAAAACACTAATCAAAGGATTGAAAGGGTGGCTATATTGATATCACACAAAGTAGACTTTACAGCAAAGAAAACTGCCAAGGACAGTGAGAGATGTTATGTTGCGGTAACCGAGCCAGGGCAATGGCAATCCTAAAGGCACAGGCGCCAAGCTGGTTTGTCAGCAACTACTTCCAGAGTAAACACATCGCAATTATTCAAAAGAAAAATAGACCAAAGAAAGTGTGAATGTTTAGCTTCTTTTTGATCCGAGCTGTGTGTTTTAGCTCTTTGAATCAAAGAAGCATACTAAAGAAAAATAAATAAATGCAGCGTCTACATTTTCCTACATCTCATAAATCTCTTCATTCATTGATCTCCTCACTCGCTCGTTTATTCACGTATCCAGTTAACCACTGTTTGTAGAGGTAGGAACTTTCCCTAACGGCTGTGTTCTTGGAACCTACAATCTATGGGAAAATAGAAATCAACCAAAGATGTAGAAATAATCTTACAAATAATTACTAAAACTGATATAGATCCTAAGGAACAAGACCCGTGGCAGGAGGAAATGATACATTTGTGTGAAAACAATCCTGGAGGAAGAGTCATTCAAACTGAGACCACCGAAAAGTAAGAGCTGACAGTGGAAATGCTGATAGAAATAGAAAATGGGCCGCAGAGTATTTAAGGCAGGAGGAGGAACGTGCCAGGCCGGAGGAGCCAGAAATGGAGGAGAGCAGGAACAAGGGGAGTCAGGGGTGCTGGGTGCGTAATAGCAAGGAAACGAGAGATGTAAGATGCAGACCGGGAGGAAAGTGGAGCGAAACTGCACAGAATTCTACGGAAGTGTCAAGATTTTTGGATAAAAGAGTTTGTCTTTTGGTATATTGTAGTCTTTTAATAAAATTATATGGTGAGTAAAAGGAAGCAAAAATAAATAGAAATGTTTCTATGTGATCTTTCTAAGACATATTTATGAACCAGAAGCTAAGAACACAGCTTCAGGTCCATGGCCATTTCCCAAAACGGTGTGTCAACTTCTTGAAGTCGGGGAGCTAGCTTTGGCCACCTGTATGTTAGCCTTTAAAGTCCAAGTAAATTATGCCATGGGAAATATGCTTTGATTCCACTGAAAAACCAAGCATTATGGCATTTCCAATTGCAAAATTAGTCTAAGAATCACAATGGCCTTCCCTTTCTCTGTTCTTCTTTCTTTGCCACTTTTAAACTGATATTTAATTTTGCCAGCCATGGAGCAGAACAATGGCACTTCAGTAACTGAATTCCTTCTCCTGGGATTCGCTGCTCAGCGCACGTCTTGGCACGTCCTCTTCACAGTATTTCTGGTGATCTATGCGGCCACCCTGGTGGGTAACATTGGCATGATCCTCCTCATCAAGACTGACTCTTCCCTTCACACCCCCATGTACTTTTTCCTCCAAAATTTGGCTTTTGTTGATCTTTGCTATGCCTCTGCTATCACGCCCAAAATGTTGCAGAATTTTGTGGGCACAAAACAATCCATCTCATTCATGGGATGTTTGGTGCAGTTACTGGTCTATGGGGCTTTTATAACGAGCGACAGCTACATCCTGGCGGCGATGGCAGTGGACCGTTACGTGGCCATCTGCGACCCTCTCCACTACCCAGCACTCATGTCCCGGAGGGTCTGCATTCAACTCTTGATTGGTTCTTACTTCATGGGTTTCCTAAATGCCTCTGTAAATGTAGGTTTTACTTTCTCACTGGACTTTTGCAAATCCAATAAAATTAACCACTTTTTCTGTGATGAGCCCCCAATTCTGGCCCTCTCATGCTCTGACATTTATTTCAACGTCATGGTGCTAGCAGCCTTTGTGGGGTTTAACTTGACGTTCACCGTGTCCGTCGTCATCTTTTCCTACATATTTATCCTGGCTGCCATCCTGAAGATCGCTTCTGCTGCAGGGCGGAAGAAAGCCTTCTCCACCTGTGCCTCCCACCTGACCGCTGTCACCATCTTCTGTGGGACACTCTCTTACATGTATCTGCACCATCGCACTGCAGAGTCTCAAGAGCAAGAAAAAATGGCTTCTGTGTTTTATGGGGTTGTGATCCCCATGTTAAACCCCCTCATCTACAGCCTGAGGAACCAAGAAGTGAGAGAAGCCCTTAAAGTGATAGGAAAAAAATACTTCAGGTGTAATGCTTGATTTTGGGTTCTCCACACCACACGAACAGTGCCAGTTTTTAAGAGATCAAAACAAAGAGCCAAACAGCATAAAGCTGCTCAACTTATTAACATGGAAATTTAAAGTAACAGTAAGATAGCTGCCTTACCCCAATATGACTGGCAAAAATTGAAAAAGAATAACAATGCCTATTAATCGCTGTGATGTAAGGAAAAAGGATGCTCCCAGATACCATTATCTCACCACCATTTCCTGCCAATTTCTGCCCTGGGAGTAATTTCTCCTTCCATTGAACCCATAGTGCTTCTCTTGTTTCAATAAATATTATTTATTTATCACTTCTTATATAAATTATTTATTAAATATAAGATCTTCACTGTCAATTATAAGCAGTTGAAATACACTTTCTTTCATGACCTTTTAACATCTGGTATAGAGCCTTAGACGCAGTAGGTAGTCTATGAATATTGAATGGACGGATGGATGGATGAATAATGATTAAAAAAAATACTATGAACAGCTTTCTAACTGGAAGTTAGGTGAGGATATAGCCTACCCTTATGGTCTCTAAATAGCAGTCTGTGGCTAGCAGCATTCAATGACCAGGAAAAGCTTTTAAAGTGTCAATTACTACACTCCAGTCCTAGAGGTATCAATTCACTAATATCAGATGGAGCCCAATATCTTTAAGTATCTACATATATAGAATTGTAGATACTAGAATTGTAGATGCTTTAATTTCATGCTTCACTAGAAAGCTCCCCTCGTCCAAGGTAAGGAGCAGCGGCTGTGCTTTGCTGGAGCAGCCGTGAAGAGATACCTCATACCCAAGGTAAGAGAAACCCAAGTAAGATGGTAGGTGTTGCAAGAGGGCATCAGAGGGTAGACAGACCATACACACAGAAAACTAGTCAATCTAATCATACTAGGACCACAGCCTTGTCTAACTCAATGAAACCAAGCCATGCCCATGGGGCAACCCAAGATGGGTGGGTCATGGTGGAGAGGTCTGACAGAATGTGGTCCACTGGAGAAGGAAATGGCAAACTACTTCAGTATTCTTGTCTTGAGAACCCCAGGAACAGTATGAAAAGGCAAGATGATAGGATACTGAAAGAGGAACTCCCAAGGTCGGTAGGTGCCCAATATGCTCCTGGAGATGAGTGGAGAAATAACTCCAGAAACAATGAAGGGATGGAGCCAAAGCAAAAACAATACCCAGCTGTGGATGTGACTGGTGGTAGAAGCAAGGTCCGATGCTGTAAAGAGCAATATTGCATAGGAACCTGGAATGTCAGGTCCATGAATCAAGGCAAATTGGAAGTGGTCAAACAGGAGATGGCAAGAGTGAACGTCGACATTCTAGGAATCAGTGAACTAAAATGGACTGGAATGGGTGAATTTAATTCAGATGACCATTATATATACTACTGCAGGCAGGAATCCCTCAGAAGAAATGGAGTAGCCATCATGGTCAACAAAAGAGCCCGAAATGCAGTACTTGGATGCAACCTCATAAACGACAGAATGATATCTGTTCATCTCCAAGGCAAACCTTTCAATATCACAGTTATCCAAGTCTATGCCCCAATCAGTAACACTGAAGAAACTGAAGCTGAACAGTTTTATGAAGACCTACAAGACCTCTTAGAACTAACACGAGAAAAAGATGTCCTTTTCATTATAGGGGACTGGAATGCAAAAGTAGGAAGTCAAGAAACACCTAGAGTAACACGCAAATTTGGCCTTGGAATGCGGAATGAAGCAGGGCAAAGACTAATAGAGTTTTGCCAAGAACATGCACTGGTCATAGCAAACACCCTCTTCCAACAACACAAGAGAAGACTCTGCACATGGACATCACCAGATGGTCAACACCGAAAGCAGATTGATTATATTCTTTGCAGCCAAAGATGGAGAAGCTCTATACAGTCAACAAAAACAAGACCGGGAGTTGACTGTGGCTCAGATCATGAACTCCTTATTACCAAATTCAGAAAGAAATTGAAGAAAGCAGGGAAAACCGCTAGACCATTCAGGTATGACCTAAATCAAATCCCTTCTGATTATACAGTGGAAGCGAGAAATAGATTTAAGGGCCTAGATCTGATAGATAGTGTGCCTGATGAACTATGGAATGAAGTTCATGACATTGTACAGGAGACAGGGATCAAGACCATCCCCATGGAAAAGAAATGCAAAAAAGCACAATGGCTGTCTGGGGAGGCCTTACAAATAGCTGAGAAAAGAAGAGAAGTGAAAAGCAAAGGAGAAAAGGAAAGATATAAGCATCTGAATGCAGAGTTCCAAAGAATAGCAAGAAGAGATAAGAAAGCCTTCTTCAGTGATCAATGCAAAGAAATGGAGGAAAAGAACAGAATGGGAAAGACTAGAGATTTATTCAAGAAAACTAGAGATACCAAGGGAACGTTTCATGCAAAGATGGGCTCAATAAAGGACAGAAATGGTCTGGACCTAACAGAAGCAGAAGATATTAAGAAGAGGTGGCAAGAATATACAGAAGAACTGTACAAAAAGATCTTCATGACCCAGATAATCATGATGGTGTGATCACTAATCTAGAGCCAGACATCTTGGAATGTGAAGTCAAGTGGGCCTTAGAAAGCATTGCTATGAACAAAGCTAGTGGAGGTGATGGAATTCCAGTGGAGCTGTTTCAAATCCTGAAAGATGATGCTGTGAAAGTGCTGCACTCAATATGCCAGCAAATTTGGAAAACTCAGCAGTGGCCACAGGACTGGAAAAGGTCAGTTTTCCTTCCAATTCCAAAGAAAGGCAATGCCAAAAAATGCTCAAACTACCACACAATTGCACTCATCTCACACGCTAGTAAAGTAATGCTCAAAATTCTCCAAGCCAGGCTTCAGCAATATGTGAACCGTGAACTTCCTGATGTTCAAGCTGGTTTTAGAAAAGGCAGAGGAACCAGAGATCAAATTGCCAACATCTGCTGGATCATCGAAAAAGCAAGAGAGTTCCAGAAAAACATCTATTTCTGCTTTATTGACTATGCCAAAGCCTTTGACTCTGTGGATCACAATCAACTGTGGAAAATTCTGAGAGAGATGGGAATACCAGACCACCTGACCTGCCTCTTGAGAAATCTGTATGCAGGTCAGGAAGCAACAGTTAGAACTGGACATGGAACAACAGACTGGTTCCAAACAGGAAAAGGAGTGCGTCAAGGCTATATATTGTCACCCTGCTTATTTAACTTCTATGCAGAGTACATCATGAGAAACGCTGGGCTGGAAGAAGCACAAGCTGGAATCAAGATTGCCAAGAGAAATATCAATAACCTCAGATATGCAGATGACACCACCCTTATGGCAGAAAGTGAAGAAGAACTAAAAAGCCTCTTGATGAAAGTGAAAGAGGAGAGTGAAAAAGTTGGCCTAAAGCTCAACATTCAGAAAATGAAGATCATGGCATCTGGTCCCATCACTTCATGGGAAATAGATGGGGAAACAGTGGAAACAGTGTCAGACTTTATTTTTTGGGGCTCCAAATCACTCCAGATGATGATTGCAGCCATGAAATTAAAAGACGCTTACTCCTTGGAAGGAAAGTTATGACCAACCTAGATAGCATATTCAAAAGCAGAGACATTACTTTGCCAACTAAGGTCCGTCTAGTCAAAGCTATGGTCTTTCCTGTGGTCATGTATGGATGTGAGAGTTGGACTGTGAAGAAGGCTGAGCGCCGAAGAATTGATGCTTCTGAACTGTGGTGTTGGAGAAGACTCTTGAGAGTCCCTTGGACTGCAAGGAGATCCAACCAGTCCATTCTGAAGGAGATCAGCCCTGGGATTTCTTTGGAAGGAATGATGCTAAAGCTGAAACTCGAGTACTTTGGCCACCTCATGGGAAGAGTTGACTCATTGGAAAAGACTCTGATGCTGGGAGGGATTGGGGGCAGGAGGAGAAGGGGACGACCGAGGATGAGATGGCTGGATGGCATCACCGACTCGATGGATGTGGGTCTGAGTGAACTCCAGTAGTTGGTGATGGACAGGGAGGCCTGGCGTGCTGCGATTCATGGGGTCACAAAGAGTTGGACACGACTGAGAGACTGAACTGAACTAGAAAGCAGTTTTTTTTTTTAATTTAAATTTATTTATTTTAATTTAAGAGGACAGGATTTAGAATCTTTTGGAATGTAGTTTATGTCCCAACCATGCTGTTCCCCAGAAGTGTTTTTTTGGAAGTTAACTGATTTTTCAAGCCTTCTTTCTTCTAGTAACATGTATCTCATGAGATTTTTCAATGTGCTTGTTCGCTTCTTTGTTAAGAACAGAAAAGATAATGCATATAAATTGTATTTCCTGGGACTCATAAATTCTAGATAAATGTTCAAAGTAATAAGTGGTGTGTGTGTGTGTGTGTGTGTGTGTGTGTGTGTGTGTGTGTGTGTGTGTGTTCAGTTGCTCAGTTATGTCTGGTTCTTTGCAGTCCTATAGTGTATAGCCCACCAGGTTCCTCTGTCCATGGAATTTTCCAGGCAAGAATATTGGAATGGGTTGCCATTTCCTACTCCAATGAGTAGTAACAAGTACTTTCAACATGGGTATGACAGATAATACAAGAACAACTCATCACACACACACACACACACACACACACACACACACACACACACTCAGAGTCGAAAAGAACTCTCTGAAGATTTGCAACATGAAAACTTTCCCCTCTGGGAAACTCCTCTCTCCTTCAGCAGAAAACTAATAAAGGTTTTTTCCTTTGATTCTGTCTCAGCACCTGTAGTCACAGACACTCAAGGGAACAAGTAGTAATCTCATAGACTTTAGCTATGAACTCTCTCTGTGGGGAATTCATCTGGTGGGTAGCCAGCCTGCCCTAATCTGGGAAGAAAATCAAAAAACAGGTTGCATGTTTCCTATTTAGCTTTGCATAATTCTGGAACATGAGGACGAGAGTAAACTCTGTAGGATTAGTGCCAATACGCTAGCATAATTAACCCTAAGATTGAATAGAGCCATCTTATCATCAGCAAAAGAAACTATAAATGGAGAGAGAAAATTACTAATGGCATGGATAAATCACAGAATGTCCCTGAAGATGACAGCTAAAATATTAGCTAAAAATGTTCCCAACTGAACATAAACAACCCACACAGAATCTGAGCAATAAACACACAAGGCCATGACTGAGACGAGCCAAGACAGAAACAAGGGCCACCCTGTGAGTCTGTCTGAAATAAGAGTGAGATAAGCACTCTTAGCAACCAGAAAAACAGCTAAACGTCCCCCTTTTCCAAATGAAACGAGTAAATGCTCCTTCTTTACTCACTTTAATTTTCTCACCTCTTAGGTACAAATTACCAAAATATGCAATCACTGAAATCCTAAAAATAACTTCCTAAAGCCTTCTTAGACTCACCCAGCACAGGCCTAAACCTGCAAGAGGCCTTCCCAGGCTCCTCTTATCCAGCACTCTGGTCCCTCCCGGGATTATGTCTGTGCTTCTGCGGCTTGTTGGCCAGTGGGCATAGACAGCGTGAACTGCGGCAGGCGCGTCTACTATTTCTCTTGAACTTTACTCCTGCTGTTATCTGTTTTTGTTGCAAAAAGAAATTAATATGTGTCCATTTTTTTTAATTGAAGGATAATTGCTTTACAATATTGTGTTGGTTTCTGCCGTATGGCTTCCCTAGTGGCTCAGTAGGTAAAGAGTTTGCCTGCAATACAGGAGACCTGGGTTCAAGCCCTGGGTTGGGAAGATCCCCTGGAGAAGGGCAAGGCAACCCACTCCAGTATTCTCTTTGTTTTTTGTCTAAAAAAATGTAGTCACTTTTATAGAGGTATGATTCACATTCAGTAAAATGTGTACTTTGTACAAGTCAGTAATTCATGAGAAATGTATATTATTATGTGACCACCACCCAAATCAAAACATAAAATTGACATCACCCAAAAAAATTCCTTCCTGGTCCATTACAGTTAATCCTTTCCTATATGCGTATCCCCAGTCATCCTCTGATCTGATTCCCTCCATCACAGTTTGCTTCCTCTGGACTTTTTTTTATCTTAATTGGAGTCTAATTTCTTTACAATATTGTGGTGGTTTTTGCCAACATTCACATGAATCAGCCACGGCTGCACATGTGTGCCCCATCCTGAGCCCCCTCCCGCCTCCCTCCCCATCTCATCCCTCAGGGTAATCCCAGTGCACCAGCCCTGAGCACCCTGACTCATACATGGGACCTGGACTGTGGGAGAAGGCGAGGGTCGGATGATTTGAGAGAATAGCATTGAAACATGTATATTATCACATGTGAAATAGATCACCAGTCCAGTATTCTTGCCTGGAGAATTCCATGGACAGAGGAGCCTGGTGGGCTACAGTCCATGGGGTCACAAAGAGTCAGACATGACTGAGTAACTAACTTTAACTTTCTGCCATACAACAACACAAATTAGTCATAACTATATGTATATATATCCCCTCCAACTTGAGCCCACTTCAGACTCCCCATCCCATCCCTCTAGGTCATCACAGAGAGCCAGGCTGGGCTCCCTGTGTTATATAGCAGATTTCCAATGGCTATTTTTCATTATTTTTTAAATACAAGTGGTTAAAAAAAAAGTTGTATTCAAAAGTGTTTTCAAAGTTAAAAAACCTTAGCCCTACTTTCAGCTCATCAACTTACTTAGGTTGTTCATATATCCTTCCAGGTGGTGTTCTCCTCATGTAAACACACACACAGAAATTTTTTAATTAAAAATCAGCTCACACTCTACTTGTTTGTCAGCAAAATGCTTTACTCACTTAACAGTATGTCATTAACATTTTCCCCAAGAATAATATAGATCTCTCTCATTCTTATTATGGAGAAGGCAATGGCACCCCACTCCAGTACTCTTGCCTGGAAAATCCCATGGACGGAGGAGCCTGGTAGGCTGCAGTCCATGGAGTCGCTAGGAGTTGGACATGACTGAGAGACTTCACTTTCACTTTTCACTTTCATGCATTGGAGAAGGAAATGGCAACACTCCAGTGTTCTTGCCTGGAGACTCCCAGGGACGGAGGAGCCTGCTGGGCTGCCGTCTCTGGGGTCGCACAGAGTCGGACACGACTGAAGCAGCTTAGCAGCAGCATTCTTGTTAGGTGTTTCATAAAGGTACAAACTATGAATTAGCTCTGATTTGTTTCAGTATCACCCTGTCTATTGCCAAATTTTTGCTATTAAAAAAAAAAACTGTGATGCATAGAATCTTTGTGTTTCCAGTAAACTTTTCCCACCTTATCAAATAAGGTTATCAATCTGAGGTTGAGGGAACTTACAGGTCTATTAAACCACATATCTATTAAATATTAAATGGCAGTTCTAAGATTCAAATCTAGATTTTTCCAGCTTCAAAGCCTATCCATGTTTCATTGCAAGTAGTATAAGATAAAGTCTCAAAGTTGCTTTAAATACAATGTAATAGGATGCAATATAATTCGGACAATTTTAGAACATAGGTTTTATTCATCCAGTTAAAAGTCCCTTTCAAAACTCCCACTTCTGCTTGACATAGACTAACAGGAACTAGATTTATCCTCCTGCCGGAAACAAGAAAAGCTGGACAAAATATATGAAATATTAGTTTGCAAGGCACTTTACATCAGGCAGTAAAAGACAGTGGTTCCTGAGAAGCTAAAAACAAATAAGCCCTAAAATTTCCCCAGCTCTCTGTTTTAAGTTCTTAGACGACGGTGCAGCAAGGGAAGACTCGGGAAATGTTTAGTGGACTTCCTAAAGGAAATGGAGCTAAAAATTTGGAGAGAGCAAGGCAACTAAAGTTTGCATAATAGAATGCTGAAGACAGTGAGTTACACAGAGAAAGAACCCTGAGATCTGCAGAAGATCCCTCGTCAGTTACTTGTGAAAGTGCAAGTGTTGGTTGCTCAGTCGTGTCCAACTCTGCGACCCCAGGGACTGCAGCCCCCCAGGTTCCTCAGTCCATGGAATTCTCCAGGCAAGAACCCTGGAGTGGGTAGCCATTCCCTTCTCCAGGGAATCTTCCTGACTCAGGATTAAACCCATATCTCCTACAAGCTGGTGGATTCTTTACCATTTGAGCCACCAGGGAAGACTATCAGCTACTTAGCTGAGTACTAATCAGTACACACACGAAGAAATAATTTGAAGGAGGGAAAGAAATACTGAATAGATTATAGATAACAGTGCTTGAAGCTCACACAAGGCTGGGAATGCCGTCCGTCCCCACCACCCGAGTGAAAGAATCTCAAGATTCATGATGCATTGCATTGGGTAGCGCACACAGAAAGGCCTTGCCTCAGGAGCCCCAAAATAAACCCTGCTCCTGTTACAACTAGCAAATCTGCAAAGCAAGACTCAGACGGAGGCAGCAATTTCCAAGCAACTTAGTGTTGCTCCAGAGCAAAGCTCAGAATATTTATAAGTATATGAGGTTTTATACATATATACTTTATTATATAGTACATTTTATATTAGACCATATAAGTCTATGAAAATACCTACAAACATGAGATTTTATATATATACTTTATTATATAGTACATTTTATACTTATACCTATAAGTCTATGAAAATACCTACAAGTATATGAAGTTTTATATATGTACTTTATATATATAGGACATTTTATACTAATACCATACAAATATATGAAAATACCTAGTAACACACTTGTTAAAATTCACATGCCTGTTATCTAATAAAAAATTACCATACATGCCAAAAATCAGGAAAACATGCCATAAGGAGAAGAAACTTCAATTGTCAAAATCGACCAAAACTGCCAAAAATGTCAGAATTAGCCATCAAGGACATAGACACAATTACTCTAACTACTTTCCTTATGTTCAAACGAGACAAGTAGAGATGTGAAGGACAAGCTTGGAACCATAGTGTCTGATGATTTTAAAAAATCAATTGCATTGAATGGGGTTAACTAGAGATTAGACATTCCAAAAGAAATGGCTAGTGATCTTGAAGACCTAGTAATTGAAACTATTCAAAATAAGAGAAAAGTGACTCAAAAAGATAAATGAACAACAGAGCAGAGAATCATGGAACACCTTTAAGAAGGCACATATATGTATAATTGGAATCCCTGAAGGACCAGAAAAACAGGTTTGGTATAAAAAAATTTTTTAATTAATACTGAAAATTTGAAATTTGATTAAATTATACAATGACACATTCAATAATCACCAAAAAATCCCAAGCAAAAGAAACATGCAAAAACTACACCAAGAAACATCATAATCAAATTTTCTGAAACCAGAAATAAAGAGGAAATCTTAAATGCATCTAGAGGAAAAAAAGACACAGTATGAGCTATAGAATAAAACTAAGGATAAAAACAGACTTCCTCTCATAATCAATGCAAGTGAAAGCTGGGTCAACCACCATCTTAAAGTGCTTAAAGAAAAAAATGCTTTTATAATAGACTAAATAATTTCATATCCATCCTTTTTTGTAACACTCATGCACACCCATGAATCCTTTTGACTTTCAGTGAGCTGGAAAAGTGCCCATATAATGTTAAATCGCTTGTCACCTTTTATTTAAGTTCAGTTCAGTTCAGTTCAGTCGCTCAGTTGTGTCCAACTCTTTGCGACCCCATGAATCACAGCGTGCCAGGCCTCCCTGTCCATCACCAGCTCCCGGAGTTCACTCAGACTCACGTCCATCGAGTCCGTGATGCCATCCAGCCATCTCATCCTCGGTCGTCCCCTTCTCCTCCTGACCCCAATCCCTCCCAGCATCAGAGTCTTTTCCAATGAGTCAACTCTTCGCATGAGGTGGCCAAAGTACTGAAGCTTCAGCTTTAGCATCATTCCTTCCAAAGAAATCCCAGGGCTGATCTCCTTCAGAATGGACTGGTTGGATCTCCTTGCAGTCCAATGGACTCTCAAGAGTCTTCTCCAACACCACAGTTCAAAAGAATCAATTCTTCAGCACTCAGCCTTCTTCACAGTCCAGGTCTCACATCCATACATGAGCACAGGAAAAACCATAGCCTTGACTAGACAAACCTTAGTCAGCAAAGTAATGTCTCTGCTTTTGAATATGCTATCTAGGTTGGTCATAACTTTCCTTCCAAGGAGTAAGCGTCTTTTAAGTTCATGGCTGCAGTCACCATCTGCAGTGATTTTGGAGCCCAAAAAAATGAAGTCTGACACTGTTTCCACTGTTTCCCCATCTATTTCCCATGAAGTGATGGGACCGGATGCCATGATCTTCGTTTTCCGAATGTTGAGCTTTAAGCCAACTTTTTCACTCTCCTCTTTTACTTTCATCAAGAGGCTTTTTAGTTCTTCTTCACTTTCTGCCATAACGGTGGTGTCATCTGCATATCTGAGGTTATTGATATTTCTCCCAGCAATCTTGATTCCAGCTTGTGTTTCTTCCAGTCCAGCGTTTCTCATGATGTACTCTGCATAGAAGTTAAATAAGCAGGGTGACAATATACAGCCTTGACGCACTCCTTTTCCCATTTGGAACCAGTCTGTTGTTCCATGTCCAGTTCTAACTGTTGCTTCCTGGCCTGCATACAGATTTCTCAAGAGGCAGGTCAGGTGGTCTGTATTCCCATCTCTCTCAGAATTTTCCACAGTTTATTGTGATCCACATAGCCAAAGGCTTTGGCATAGTCAATAAAGCAAAAATAGATGTTTCTCTGGAACTCTCTTGCTTTTTTCATGATCCAGCAGATGTTGGCAATTTGATCTCTGGTTCCTCTGCCTTTTCTAAAACCAGCTTGAACATCAGGAAGTTCACGGTTCACATATTGCTGAAGCTTGGCTTGGAGAATTTTGAGCAGTACTTTACTAGCGTATGAGATGAGTGCAATTGTGCGGTAGTTTGAGGATTCTTTGGCATTGCCTTTCTTTGGGATTGGAAGGAAAATGGACTTTTTCCAGTCCTGTGGCCACTGCTGAGTTTTCCAAATTTGCTGGCCTATGGAGTGCAGCACTTTCACAGCATCATCTTTCAGGATTTGAAATAGCTCAACTGGAATTCCATCACCTCCACTAGCTTTGTTTGTAGTGATGCTTTCTAAGGCCCACTTGACTTCACATTCCAGGATGACTGGCTCTAGGTGAGTGAGCATACCATCGTGATTATCTGGGTCATGAAGCTCTTTTTTGTACAGTTCTTCTGTGTATTCTTGCCACCTCTTCTTAATATCTTCTGCTTCTGTTAGGTCCAGAACATTTCTGCCCTTTATCGAGCCCATCTTTGCATGAAATGTTCCCTTGGTATCTCTAATTTTCTTTAAGTTGTTGTCCAGGTAATTGGAGGAGGCAATGGCACCCCACTCCAGTGCTCTTGCCTGGAAAATCCCGTGGACGGAGGAGCCTGGTAGGCTGCAGCCCATGGGGTTGGGAAGAGTGGGACACGACTGAGCAACTTCACTTTCACTTTTCACTTTCATGCATTGGAGAAGGAAATGGCAACCCACTCCAGTGTTCTTGCCTGGAGAATCCCAGGGACGGGGGAGCCTGGTGGGCTGCCATCTATGGGGTCACACAGAGTCGGACACGACTGAAGAGACTTAGCAGCAGCTGCAGCCAGGTAATTGGTGGCGCAGTGGTAAGGAATCCACCTCTCAATACAGGAGACCTGGGTTCGATCCCTGGGTCAAGACGATCTCCTGGAAAAGAAAATGGCAACCCACTCCACTATTCTTGCCTGGGAAGTCTCATGGACAGAGGAGCCTGGCAGGCTAGAGACTAGGGTCACAGAAGAGTCAAACACGACTTAGGAACTAAACAATAAACAGCAAGCCAGGTGGCTTAATTTTGAAATCATTCAAAGCAAATCAAAATGATTGACAATGTTTATGTCATTATCCCACCATGATTAAAGCAAATGTAGTCTTGTGATATTCTGGTGTAACATCTTGCCCTGCCTCCCACTGTCTTCAAAGCTGCTTGAAAGTAGATACCAAACTTTATTCATTTATATACATTATAGATTTTTCTCAAGGAAGCATCTTGTATAAAGGTTGAATTGATGTGAAATTATTGCTTATTTTCTTGCTGAAAGGTTACTTATAGCTGTGAGTCTTTATTTATCAAGATATTTGAAAGAAACAGAGATGGCTTAGTTTGCCTTATGCCCCATTTACCAAATTCTTATTCTGACTTTAATGAAAGAGTGTCAGTTATAAGGTTACCGATGTTCATGAAGATAAGACTTCTAATGATTTATCAAATCAATGTACTTTTTTCTCATCTACAGGCAATTTCCTAAGCTTCCCATTGATACCCTAAAGCTATTTGTCAGAGCCAGACAGGAGAGGCTATAAGTGTGCTCCCATCTGAAGGTTTAGCAGTTCCTGCTACAGTACATAAAAATAATAAACGTTGCTAGTTAGCCCCAGATTTGGACCTCATAACTCCTAGAACTATCAAAAATGCTGCTGATGTAATTACAACTAGAATCTCTTAGAATTTTCTCATCATTCCTTTTCATTTTTATAACCTGTCACAGGGTTAACTTTCTTTTTCTACTTAGACCTGTTTTTCTTCAGTAAAAATAAGCAATATCTCTTCCCGTAACAGTAGGAATCCACAACCATCATTTTTTTCAATTTCCCTCTTTTCTAGTAGATAACACAAGGATCCAAATCATTTAAAAATATATGGTGGGATGCATTTCTCCACTCACCTGTTTCCTGCCTTGTTCCTAGAAAAAGCTTAAAGTGTATTGTGGGCTCTCCCTGAACATAATTTTTTTTAATTTTATCAGAGAAACTTCACTAAACAATTTTTATCAGATACCAGTATATAAAGGGGATTTTAATGTTGAAACACCTATGAAATAAGTGGACAAAGCATCCTAATTGAGGCAAATTATTCTATAAGTCTTCTTCATAATTGATCAGAAATTGAGGTAGCTTCAGTTCATACTGGCACCATAATCCACTGACTTAGACTGAAAGGTAAGCCTTGCATCATCCTGAGCCTAGGGACTTTTCACATTTTCTGGTAGGTAGCATAAAGGGAACCAGGGAAACTGGAAGGGAAAAAAAAAATGGGAACTTTGCCTTAAAAATTGTGAAGAGAAAGATGCAGATGATCAAACATTGGGAATCAGTTCAGTTCAGTCGCTCAGTCATGTCCGACTCTTTGCGACCCCATGGGCTGCAGCACGCCAGGCCTCGCTGTCCATCACCAACTCCCGGAGTTTACTCAAACTCATGTCCATAAGATGCTGCAAAATCATTTGATGAAAAAACCCTGGAATCTTAAGTTTCCCTGGACAGATGCCATGGATGCTCTTCCTTCATGCAAGAAAGTTTATCATAAGACTGGAGAAAGAATTATGGTTAGCTAACATTAGTATTGGCTTTCTATCTGCCAGCATATGCAAAATGCTTTCTCAGGACTTCCCTGGGGGTACAGTGAGTGGGACTCTGCCTGCCAAGGCAGGGGATGGAGGTTCAGTCCCTGAGCCAGGAAGATTCCACATGGCACGGAGCAGCTAAGTCTGGGCGACCCAACTACTGAGCCCGAGCTCTAGATCATACCAGGGGCAGGTACCGAGCGCAGCTGCCACAGTTACTGACAGCTGTGTGCTCCAAAACAGGGGAAACCACAGAAATGAGAGGCCCATGCCCCATAGTGAAGAGGAACCCCCACCCGCCACAACTAGAGAAAGCTCCAGGGCCCCAGGAAGACCCAGCAAAGCCAAAAATAAAGAATCAACAAACATTTTTTAAAAAGGAAAATGCATGGCCTCAATGAACTTTGACAAAATCATCCCCATTTTTAGATTACCAAAAATTTATAATCCACATTTTCACATTATGTAACTCAGAGCAAACAACCCACCAATCCACATAACTAAGTTGTGGATCCAGGATTTCCATTTAACCCCAGAGCCTGTGCTCTCGACTAAAGGAAGAGTATCTTAACGGGAATTTTCTTTTCCTAAGTTGCATGTCACTTTTTCCCCACACTTTCTATGGAGCTATAGTTTACACAGTAAAATGAGCCATTCTTAGCCACATCACTTGGAAGTCTGCATCCTGCGAGTAGCTGGCTCAGAGGTCACGGGGCTTTTAACAGAGCTGTTATGAGCACATCCGATCTTTTCATTATCCTTCTGCATAACCAGTGCCACCAGTCACTTTTTCTGTGATGAACTCCCGGGGCTTGGCATTCCGTGCTCTGTTATCAGGATGGCGATCGCTGCCTTCACGGATTTTAACTTGAGCACAGCGTTGGTGGTCGTGTTCGGCAGGCGAATTCTCCTCCTCAAACGTGCTGGCTGGTTTCCTGATGATGTCATCCGGAAGGAGGAAAGATTAGCTACTGTGACTGCCACCTAACAGTGGGCACTGCCTCTCCTGTAAACCCGGGCTTGTGTGTACTTACAGCCTGCTTCTAACAAGGCCATGAAAGAGACCTCGGTGTTTCACAGCACTGGGATTTCCATGTGGAACCCTTGACCTACAACTCAAAACATAAGGAAGTGACAGAAACACTGGTTGTGAAAGCAGACAAGTATTCATGATCTAGACCACATTTCCTAATATGAGGCTGAAGGAAGCATCCAGGTCGGTTTTTCACAAGATGCTCCGTGCCTGGAGCAATTCTTCCGGTAGCTTCAAAAACATGTCGACCTCCCTAAATCTCTAAGTTACATGAAAGATTATCAAATTTTCACAGAGACGGATTTATCTGGAGAGGCAACTTCACCCTTCTGCCTGATGAGCAAAGCTCTCTCGCTAATGACTGCTCTTTACAAAAACTGTGAAAATCAGCCATCCACGTGCTACAGCAACATTATTCAAAGAGTATTTGAAGACTGACTAGTGCAGTACCACCTTGAGAGAAGCAACGTCAGCTTCCAAGAAGCGTTAGGGGTCAAGGGGGGAGCTTCCTGTGCTCTGGGAAAGCAGACAAAGAGGTGATTGGGGAGCAAAAAGCTAAGAAGAAAATATGAAGCACATCCCACGAAAGTTCGTCACTGAGCAGAATCTGCAAGGGTAGTCAGCCAGAGGAAAGCCTCCCCAGATCCTCTGAGTGTAAAGCATTCGTATTATCCCGTCACTATCCAGCCACCCTCAGCCAAGAGCTGAAGCCATCAGGGACCCCAGAGACGGAGGAGAATGTAGACTGACCGACATGCTGGCAGCCTTGGCCAGCAGAGAACTGCCATGCGGAAAACTCCCGCCTGGTTCTGCCTTCTGTTAGTAAGATTAAGTCCAGAAGCACCCTGCCTAGTCAGTGACAAAAGGGAACGCTTCTCTCCCCAACATCCCAAAATCTGACAGCTGTCAATTCAGGAAGCTGTCAACTACATTTGTCTCAGTCCAGCATTACCCAAAATGGAGACCAGAAAATGTATTCTTAGAGCTCAATGTGAAAAGGATGCCAAGGTCGAGTAGTGGTGAGAGTCAGACCATTTCCTGAATTTTTTACACAACAAGACCCCTTTTCATCTAAGGACTATTTGCTCTATTGTCTCAGTTGTAAGGTGCACATTTCTTTCATGCTTTAATATTTCTGATATTAGGATAATTCTAATACCCACAAGGAGATCCAGCCAGTTCATCCTAAAGGAAACCAGTCCTGAATATTCATTGGAAGGACTGATGCTGAAGCTGAAACTCCAATGCTTTGGCCACCTGATGCAAAGAGCTGACTCACTGGAAAAGACCCTGATGCTGGGAAAGATTGAAGGTGGGAGGAGAAGGGGACAACAGGATGAGATGGCTGGATGCCATCACCGACCCAATGGACGTGAGTTTGAGCAAACTGCAGAAGATAGGGAAGGACAGGGAAGCCTAGTGTGCTGCAGCCCACGGGGTCAGAAAGAGGCAGACACGGGTGAGTGCCTGAACAGCAACAAAATTACAAGACTGATGGTGAATCATTCAATGTACCTAATATAATAAAGGCGATACATTTTCATAGCTTGGAACCATGTTCCCTATATAGCAGTTTGAAAAATACCTGTTTTAAATAAAATAAAATTAAAAGCTGGCTAAACGTTTTTATAAAAATAACTAGACTATTGAAGTCCTTGCTAGGAAATATCACTTGAAGAAGATCTTCACCTCTAAACAGAATACCACATTTGTATAAAATAATTTTCTGTTCAGTCATGAACATAAGTGATTTAGCAGTTTCTACTAGGAGGCAAATCATTTACCCTGCTTCAGTTATTGTGTGTGCTAAATGTCTTTATTTCTTTAAAAAGGATCCGATGATTCAGGCTGGCCATTTCACACAACCTACTTGTTTTGGTGTATTCCTAGTCCTTGAAAATACATATTACTGTCATTATTTAATACCACAGTATGAGTCACCTTTCTCCCTCATCTAAGGGAAATGAACCTTGTAAACACTTTCTGGAATCCCAGCTCATGTTTACCCAAAGAGTGGAATTCCAGATGCGATCCACTTCTGTTTCCAGAATGGCTGGAAAAGTCTATGCCTCACCTCTCCACGACTATTCCATGCTATCAGGATGCTACCAGTGCCTTCAAAGAGCCAACTTGCTCCTAACTGTATTCATTGGATAGGCTGCTGAAACAAAGCAGCACAAATTAAGTAACTTCAGCAACAGAAAATTAAAGCCTCACAGTTCTGGAAGCTAGAGGTCTGAAATCAGGGCATCGGCAGAATTGGTTCTTCTGAGTTGTCAGAGGAGCCGTCCCAGGCCGCTCTCCTTGGCACAGAGACAGCTGTGCTTGGGTTCACACACCTTTCTGTAGATGTGTCTCCAAATTGCCCCTTTTATGTGGACACCAATCACTAGATTAGGACCCACACTAATGACCTCATTTTCATTTTTTTTTTCATCTTTTTTTTTTTTAAATTGAAGGCTAGTTACTTTACAATATTGTGGGTTTTGCCATACATTCACATGAATCAGCCATGGGTGTACATGTGTTCCCCATCCTGACCCTCCCTTCCACCTCCCTCCCCATCCAATCTCCCTCCCCATCCCATCCCTCATTTTAATTAAAGTCTCTGTAAAGACCTTATCTCCAAATAAGGTCACATTCTGATGTACCAGGGGTTAGGACTTCAACACATGACATTTGAGAGGGAACACAATTCAACCCAGAACATCTGCTCAATCAGGGGTTCCCAGCCTCCAGTCCACGGATCATGGACCTCCAGGCCATGTTTCGTGGCCTGGGAGGCACCAGGCTGCTCAGCAGGAAGTGAGTGGTGGGTGAAGTTTCGTCAGTTTCTCCCTCGCTCACGTAACTGCCTGAGCTCCAGCGGTGGCGTTAGATCCTCCTAGGAGAGTGGACCCTATGAACCGCACATACGAGGGGTCCAGGTGGCGGGTTCCTTATGTGAGCTGTCCTGACACCATCCGCACCAGCCCCAGTCCATGGGAGAGCTGTCTACAAAACCAGCCCCTGGTGCCAGGAGTCCAGGGACCGCTGTTCTCGAGGCAAGACCGCTCAGGTCTTCAGGACACTGAGACTCTAATACACGTCTAGACCTAAAGCAGACCCACGTCAATCCTCATTCCCTCATCCCTTCTCTGCAGATGAGTCTCTGTGTGACAACGGGACCTGTCATGACATTCCAGAATTATTGGAATTACATCTTCTCCTGGCCAGGATGCGTCTCCCATCCTTCAGAAAGAAGTGCACTCTGGTTAACAAATCCAGACTGGAGACTCAGAGAGAAGTGAGCCCCAATATAATCTCAGGAGGATGACAAGCATAAGGAAGATTATAAGAAGGTGAGAGACTGTGACTATAAAAAGCTCGATTTCAAGCTTAACCACAACTTCTAATAGCACAAATCTAAAACCTAAAATTCCACAATAACAACCAATAATGATGATAATTATAACAACTATCTAATAAGTGGTTATTGTGAGGCTGGAGTAGGTATTTTATGTGCATGGCTTTACTTAATCTCACTACCATGTATAAGACTGATATTTTTAAGTAAATTTGATATGTAAGTGAAAAGACTCTCACTGACCCTGGTACGTGGTGTGTGTTTAATAACCAAACATTAATGTACATGTCCATTTTACAGATGAAAACACTGAGCTGCAGAGACACCTAGGATTGCCCTGATAGTGAGAGATGTAGCCTGTATTTGAATCTAATATAGGAGTATGTTGAATCTCATAAAGGAGGAATCTAATACAGGAAAGAATCTAATACAAGGGGACTCCAAAATTTGAGATCTTATCTAGTAAACCAGCTGCAGCCCACATATATCCCTGGGTCACAGAAGGTCAAGATTATATAAAACTCCAGAAACATCCAGCATGTCCTCCGTCCTTTCCGAGTCATTGGAGCCTTTTATAGCTGCCCCTATTTAGTCTCCAGGGGGCATCGCTGGTGGCTCAGATGGTAAAGAGTCTCCCCGCAATGCAGGAGACCAGGTTCAATCCCTGGGTTGGGAAGATCCCCTGGAGAATGGAAAGGCTACTCACTCCTACTGCAGTTTTCTTGCCTGGAGAATTCCATGGACAGAGGGGCCTGATGGGCTACAGTCCATGGGGTCGCAGAGTCAGACACAATTGAGCGACTTAACAGCTGCAGCTGCTGTTTAGTCTCCAGAGCTTGAGAAATAGTTTTGTAAGATTACACTAGGACTTCAGAAATGGGATCTGTGAGCTTCCTCTTTTCCCAGGGTTCCTTTCCTCTGCACACACCCAGATAGTTCCCAAAACTCTTCATAAGCACCAGGAATGGTCCTGGCTACTCCTCCTGAACTCGGGTGGCCCAAGGCTCCTGCCTCCCGAGAGCTAAGTGGCTAGTAAAAGGAAATCATCCCCTGACCCAAAGAAACCCAAGTAGATATTTCAATTGCATTTACTTCCCGATTCCCAGAAGCCAGTAGTCCTGGGTGCTATAGAACCCAGGTCTGTGCTTGCCCCAAAGACTCGGGTACCCTAAGTCAGCATGGTCCTGGGGTCTTCAAAGTTAGCTTGTTAGGAGTTTCTTCAATTTAAGAGAGCTGTCTTAGCATAGCTTCTTCAGTAAGGAAGATCAGAGTAAAATGTGGCCTTTCCCCCTACCACCAATAGCGCCCTAAAACTTGCATCATCAATATAGGAAACTCTGTGGCCCAGCCAAGTAAAACATGCAAAAGTTTTCAAAGATGCGTGCTCTTTACTTTGACATCGACTGGTGACTGTAGCAGGTAAGACCGTAAGGCCTCCCTATAGAGCGGCTAATTGAGGAGAGGCCCTCTACTTGGCTAGTTTCCGCGTCAAACACTCTCCTTCAACTCACATTAGGGTTATCGTTTCCTTTCCCCAGTGTCTGCAACAGAGATGCTCAAAGTGCTCGAAACTACACAAAGTTCTTTTACATTCGCCACGCTATCGGACCCTCACAGCAAATCTGTGAGACCACCCTGTGTTGCTGAAGAAAACGATACTTAGGGCAGGCAAAGGCTTTCCAAATCCCTCAGCCAGGAAATCTCAAGGATGGGCAATCACAGGCTTTTTTGTATTATTCTATTTTCTTTCCTCTAAAACTCATTGCATCTCTGTGTCTCAGCATTCAACTCATGTCTATGATTATATTACAGAAATCTTAATTATCCTATGGTAGCTTTAAGTCTTACTTGACATCCCCTAATCAATTTTCAGAAATTCATGTCTTCAACAGAAGCTTTTGGAACAGATGTTCTGTGTCAGATTCTAAACTGAGTGGGGACATGAAAATGAGCGAGACAGACATGACTTCTCCCTGCATGGAGCGTACGGTCTAGCATCCCTGTGAGAGCCAGCCCAGAATTTAGCTAAGATGCCAGCGTCATGGCATCCAAGAGGATATGGTTCAACTACACTCAGAAATAGGGGATAAAGGACTTTTCATAAGGAAAGGGGCTTTTCAAAAGAAAAGGAACTCAGAGTTTACTTCCTGAAAGCGCTCATTAGGAGAGATGATTTAAGAGGCTATGGTGAACCGTCTTTAAAGAGGATACCTAGCTTTCTGGTTGTAACAGTTAAGTAAGTATGGAATGATTAGTTCATTAAGAGGGCTTTCTTATCTTCCCTTTTTAACATGTGAAATTCCCAGACTGAGTCAGACATAGGAGGTCTGTATTCTATGATTTTAAAACAACTTGTTTGTAACAGTAAAGAGAACTGGAGCCAGGCTGACTAATACAGCTAAACCTTGTCTCCACTGGGGAAGAAGCCATAGGCCATTTTTGTCTGAGCCCTTGTCAACAGTCCCATATCTGTAAATCTCACAAGGTTGTCACTTTCTCATTTATAATAAACTATCAAAAATGATTGTTAGGAGAATTCTTTGAGAAAGTGTAGTCAAATGCACTATGAAACTTCTTCTTATATAATCCCTCCTAGATGCCCTGTCGAGATTTTCTTAAGCTCAAAGAGGTACCATTTTAGACTAATAAGGAAGTTTCTGCCATCTGGTTTGGAGAATAAAAACGTGAAGCTCCAAAGGACTGGAGTTTCAGCTTCAGCATCAGTCCTTCCAATGAATATTCAGAGCTGATCTCCTTTAGGATGGACTGGTTGGATCGCCTTGCAGTCCAAGGGACTCTCAAGAGTCTTCTCCAACACTACAGTTCAAAAGCATCAATTCTTTGGTGCTCAGCTTTCTTACAGTCCAACTCTCACATCCATACTTGACTACTGGAGAAACCATAGCCTTGACTAGACGGACCTTTATCAGCAAAGTGATGATAAAGTGCTTTTTATTCAACCACTGGAGAGGTTGAATGCATGCATGCTCAGTCGCTCCTTCATGTGCAACCCTATGGGGCTCCTCCATCCATAGGATTCTCCAGGCAGGAATACTGGAGTGGATAGCTATGCCCTCCTCATAGAGGTTGAATACTAGAGCACAAATTATAGATGTCTGTTTACTTGGAGAAAGATAAATTCCTGTGCACATCACTTTAATACAAGATAGACTGAGATTGGCCATGTAAAGGTGTAGGCAAAGGGCAAGAGGGCAGAGAGAGGCTGAATCTGAGGAGAAGGCTCTGGGATGATCACTTAGACTTGAGTGTCGTGGAAGCTGGTCATTCAGTTTCATCTTCAGGAGCCGTGGGTTCCAGCTTCTGCTCCATCATTGGACTGTCTTGCCACACACATGAACTCCATTCTCCTGCACAAAGTTCCCACAAAATAAAAATGGTCCCGGTAAACTCTTAGGCTCCTCCAGCTCTGACCTCACAGGATTCTTGCGTGGCCTCCACTGTTGGTGTCCTCCCCCATCTGCCCTCAGGTATCCGGTCCCCATGCATCCCTGACATGTGATATCGCAGCTGGTCCTCTCCCTCTGATACCAACCAGCGAGTGATTACTTTACTGCCAGGAACTCCCAGCTGAATAATGAATTATGGGATTGTTCTTTGCATTTTGACAAAAGCCTTCTAGAACAAAGGCTTTAACACAACAAATTTATTAGAGTGATAGAAATTTAGGCACTTTGTGCTTTTAATCAGGTGGGCTGTGGGGCCTTTCTGAAATTATCCATGAACTTGTCTGCCTTCACATGCACTTCACCCTAGAATAATTAAGGAAAACCAGGTTTGGAGAAGCCAAGCTTTCCGACTTGAATAGTTGTATAATGGATGGGGCAGTGAATATATTGAAGAATTTGCTGTATAGAAACGTTGGTGATTACTCTTTGACATAGAAGATTTGAGTTAGCTCTGAAATCACTTCCGTGAAACAAATATGGGGACATTGAACTGTGTGAATCATGAGGTTGTGCTTCCATAATACAGTATCAGGTGCAGGCTGGAGAGTGCATGACGGAGCAGAGAAGGAGATATGTAGGGGAGCTGCATCCCAAGGCCCTTTACTAACGTCTCACTGACCTTCAGCATCGATGTGCAGTGTGGCTTCCCGCAGACGTGGCCTGTTCCTCCCCGCCTCTGGTATGCTTGTCGGGGGGAAGGGAGGGACTCCACCACCCCATCGTCCTCTTGAAAGGACGTGCCCCCCATCCCGACTCTGCTGTTCACCCTATCCTCTCTTCCTCTCTTCTTTTTTTTTTTGCTAATGTTTATTGGAGTATAGCTGCTTTACAATGCTGTGTTAGTCTCCATAATACAACGTTCGGCTTATATACAAATATGGCAGGGACAAGGGTATCTAACAAAATCAGATTCTAACACAAAATCTGCTTTGGAAATTGCTGCTTTTGATGCATACCTAAGTAAAAAGCAACATTACATGGAAGGTTGCAGTTTCTTGGTCGAACCATGGTATTTGAAGATTTAAACTAAGATATCCTATTGAAGAGGTTGAAAAGTCCAGAACACTTGGACTTCACGAATTCCCACTTTAGGAGCTTGGTGCTGTTATCCTGTGGACTCTGATATGCCTGGGAGAGTATCACTGAGAGACATGAAGACATCTGTGTGACCAGTGAGCATGTTTCTGTGCAAAACAAGCCTGAAGTTCCTACGAATTCCTGTAACATGAGCTCATCATTTGATCCTGATACATGACACAGGGTGACGGGTTTGTATCAGTGTCCAAACGGCAGAAGTTCCCAAAGGTGGGGTGCCAGGCTCTAGTTCTGTTCCTTGGCCACTTGATGCAAAGAACTCATTCATTGGAAAAGACCCTGATGCTGGGAAAGATTGAAGGCAGGAGGAAAAGGGGATGACAGAGGGTGAAATGGTTGGATGGCATCACTGACTCGATGGACATGAGTTTGGGTGGATTCCGGGAGCTGGTGATGGACAGGGAGGCCTGGCGTGCTGTGGTTCATGGTCACAGAGTCGGACACGACTGAGCAACTGAAGTGAACTGAAGGAAATGTGTATTATTTTAAAAGGTTTTGTTCCTTTTGATTTTCTTTAGTTTCTGAGATGCTTCTGAGTTACTGTACACCGAAGTGAATCAGCTGTGTGTTTGCATACGTCCACTCTTCTGGGGAGCTCCTTCTCATCTAAGTCACCGCAGAGCATGGAGTAGAGTCCCCTGTGCCGTATGGTACGTTCTCGTTTGCTGTCTATGTTATTCTTGGTATCAGTAGAGTATATTTGTCAATCCTGATCTCCCAATTCATCACACCTACTCTTTTCCCTCCTTGGTGTCCATGTGTTTTTTTCTGTACATCTGTGTCTCTATTTCTATTTTGCAAATAAGATCATCTGTATCATTTTTCTAGATTCCAGACACACGCCTTAATGTACAATATTTGTTTTTCTCTGACTTACTTCACTTTGTACCCACCTCTCTTCCTCTCAGATGCCATCGTAAATGTTGTCTCTGATAGGAAGTCTGTCCTGCTGTCTTTGCTGGAAATCGAACGTGCACCCCTGAACTGCCTCAGCACCCCACCTCGTCTGTACTGTGATGAGACGATATTTGCTGAAGGGGATCTCGGTTCACATCCTGCACGGTCACAAAAAGGCTTGGCTACAGCGTGAAGGTCATTCTGGACCTTGTTGAGAATCAAGCCTGCCTGAGTGACGGAAGGCTACGATGAGGTCTGGTACCAACAGGGACAGTCTCTGCTGACCTCTGCCTCCTGGTACACAAGCCCTGCATCATCTCCTCCACTGACCCCTTGAGCATAAGTAGGACGTGGTGACTCCCTTACAGTGGATAGAGTATTGAGAAAGTAACGAGATGCTGAGATTAGCAAGATCTCTGTCTCTCTCTCTTTCTCCATCTCTTCCCTGCTCCCTCTCTCTCTCTCCCGCGTTCCCTCGGAGGGCAGCCAGCTACCATGTTGTGAGTTTCCCTATGGAAACACCTATGTGGCAAAGAACTGAAGTCTGGCCAGCAGCCATGTGAGCGACTTTGGAAGGGGATCTGCCCCCAGTGCAGCCCTGAGATCAGATCACAGGCCTGGCCAGCACCTAGAGAGCAGCCTGTAAGGGACTCTGAACCAGAAGCACTCAGCTAAGCCACATCTGGGTTCTGGACCCACAGAAACTGAGTTAATAAACGTTCCTCATTTTAAGCCACTAAGTTTCGGGTTAATTTGCCATACAGCAGTAGAAAACTCATACATTATCTAATCACATGTGCCTTTCCAAAGCCTACATTTTTTTGGAAAAAAAAAAAAAAAAACTTTTCCTTCTTGCCCTCTATCTGTCTCTCATGCTACAAATCAATCTTCGGCCTTTCTTATTTCCCCAGAAGTGTTTCTCTTTTTCAGGCAACATGCTGGTCTAAGATTAAGCTCAGAATTTGATCATTCCCATGAAATTGGCCCTTTCCCAAGAAATGGTATGGATATCCGAAACTCAGAAAAATTCTTTCTTGCTGAAAATGTAGTCCTGGGAAGTTGTGATAAAATATTTTATATCTGGATTGCCTACGTGAGTCTATTTTCTGGCCCCTCAATTCAGATAGATGCCTATTTCATATTAATAAATCTGGACTATGAGGAGAAGAGCAAAGTCTATTCAAATGTCTTGAAGCAGCTGGGAGGTGCAAGCTTCTTAAGAACCCTACAGACTCCCAAGTGAATCACTCTGGGGTCGTTCGCTGACATTTTAACATCCTTTTTACTTATTCATCACATTCTTCCACAAGCCCCAGCATGACCATCACTGGCGAGTGGCTTCAGTAGCTGAAAAGCAGGGGCCCCAACCCTATAGGAAGAGTCCCCAGGGTGGATCTTAACTTGTAAAGGTCACCGCTGATGCTGGAAGAAGAGATACGATTGTCACCAACAGGGACTCTATTAATATTTCATCGAAAGCCTATAAGGCTCCCTCTGTGTCTGAATCCCGCACTGGCTTGGTATTAAACATTAGGTCAGTTCGCTTTGGCCTTTAAATTACTAAAAATTAACCCACAGCCCTTTAGTCAAGTCAACTCTAAAAACATTTATTGCAGGTAGGTCTGCTCGATACAGTGGATGTGGAGAGAAGAGAACGATACAAAAATGACCAAAGCAGAGAGCACACAGAGAGCACTTTCCCCCGCAAGTTCAGAGTCTTTGCTGCTGCTGCTGCTGCTGCTGCTGCTGCTGCTGCTGCTGCTGCTGCTGCTGCTGCTGCTGCTAAGTCACGTCAGTCGTGTCCGACTCTGTGCGACCCTATAGACCGCAGCCCACCAGGCTCCCCCGTCTTATGACTTTAAAAAAAAAGGGGTTCAACAACAGCTCTACAATCAAGGACCTCAACACGCACCAGAGCAGGAAACAGAAGACCTAGTGTCTTAACTCCAAGGCTCTGCCAGCCTTGCTTTCTTCATCTGCGCAGCAAAGAATCTGGGCTAGGCCAGGGATGCTGGAGTAGGCAGAATTCTAGAAAGGCCTCCCAAGATTCCCATCCCTTATTGTGCATGACCTATGTAAGGGAGCTATGTATTGGGCTGGCCAAAAATGTCATTCAGGTTTTTCTATCACATCTTACAGAAAAACCTAAACGACTTTCTTGGCCAACCCAACACATGATGAGATCTCACTCTTGTGATTAAGTTATGTTGAAAGGAAGAAAAGAAGGGATTTATTTTTTAGAATATACAATTCTGTAATAGATCTTTTTTTTTTACAAATTAGTTTTTATTGGAGTATAGTTGCTTTACTATGTTGCATTATTAAAAGTTTCTGTCGTACAGCAAAGTGAATCAGCTACGCTCAGCTTAGTTGTTCCGTCACATCCAACTCTTTGCAACACTAAGGACTGTAACCCACCAGGCTCCTCTGTCCATGAAATTTTCCAGGCAAGAATATTGAAGTGGGTTGGGAATCTTCCCAGCCCAGGGATCAAACCCACATCTCCTATGTCTCCTGCATTGGCAGGCAGACTCTTTACCCCTGAGCCATCTGGAAAGCTCTGCCTGAATCAACTATGTGTTTACAGAGATCCCTGAAATGAAGAGACGTTTAAAGATGTAGTGAAGGTCCCAAGTTAGTTGACTTTTCAGTTGATCAGAAGGGAGAGGATCTGACTTAATCAGGTGAAAGCCCTTAAAGGAGGAGTCTGGCCCTTGCTGAAAGGAGAGATTCTCCTGCAGACCAGGCAGCTCAGAGCTGCTGGGTAGTGAAGGAGCCTGTGAGGCTGCCATGTCACAAGGACTGTGCTCACCCTCTAGAGCTGAGCATGGCCCCAGCTGATGGTCAGCACAAAACGCAAAGCCTTCAGTCTCACAGCCGCCAAGAAACCGATCTGGCAAACAAAGGGTGCCTGAGCACCAGGGAGTAACATAGTGCAGGCCCCCTAACTGCAGCTTTGTGGCACCCAAGCAGAAGACCCAGTCAAGTCGAGGAGACCGTGAGATAACATGTGTCTGCTGTGGCAAGCCACCAGATTTGTAGTCATTGCTACACTGTCATGGAAAACTAATACAGATTTCAGAGTTCCATCTTTCTTGCTAATTATAATGATCAAGAACATCTGCCTGGAGCACCACATTGAAAAAGATTCAAAATCCGCACCTAAGTTTAACTACAAAAAGGGTCGTAATTGAGTAACAATGTGTACCGTGGGTATTGATCAGTTAGGACTCCTCTGATTGCAAGCAACAGGAAGCATCACAGAAGTAGGCTTAATGAGGGAAAGAGAACTGTCAGACCCGGCATTTATATAGGAAGTACTTTATGGAAGCTTCCTGGGTGGTGAACACTGTCCTAAGCACTGAGGTTAACTCAGAAGTGAAGTGCTCACAGAGCTCACACTCTAGTGAGTTATTAAAATGAAAAGGCCAGGCACAGAGCTGACTTCAGGCATGGATTCAGGAGTTCAGTATATAATCTCCATGTTACAGGCACTTTAGGCTTCAGGCTTACATTTTCTCTGCTACACATCAAATGGGAAAAGATTATTCTTCATCTCATTACTCAAGCAGATGGCCCAAGCTTCCCTCTTTAATGGGTCCAGATTGAACAGGTGCATGTTCAGTCACTAAGTCGTGTCTGACTCCTTACAACCCCATAGACTGTACCCTGTCAGGCTCCTCTGTCCATGGGATTCTCTAGGCAAGAGGACTGGAGTGGGTTGCCGTGCCCTCCTCCAGGCGATCTTCCCCACCCAGGGATCAAACCTGCGTCTTTTGCATCTCCCGCATTCCAGGTGAATTCTTTTCCACTGCACCACTTGGGAAGCCTGGTCATGATTGAACAGGCTTGGGTAACATACCCATCCCCAAAGCCCTACACTATGCCCTGGAAAAAGCGGTATATCCCCCTGGGTTAAGCTGGATGTTATGAATCTCATGTCTGTGCCCCTCCCCACCTAAATTCATATGCTGAAGCCCTAATGCTCAATGCAATGGTGTTTGAGAATCAAACGATTCAATAGATATGAAACAGAACAGGGTCTGACATATAGTTCACACTCAGTATGTGATAGTTATTATCATTATTATTCATACATTCAACACACATTTGTTGAAAATATATATTCCAAGAGCTAAGTTAGGTGCTAGAATTGCATAAATGTCAGTCTTTTTCATGGAGAGCTCAACATAGAATTTTTTTTTTTAATTGCAAAATGAGATCATTAGTGCAATAAAAGACTGCAAATACCTTGGGAGCCCAGAAGAGGGAGCCCAACATCAGAAAAACGAGGGGAAACTCACCAGAGAAGAGACTATTGCAAAAGCACCTCGCCTGCTGCTGCTGCTGCTGAGTCGCTTCAGTCGCGTCCCACTCTGTGCGACCCCATAGACGGCAGCCCCCCAGGCTCCTCTGCCCCTGGGATGCTCCAGGCAAGAACACTGGAGTGGGTTGCCATTTCCTTCTCCCCTCACCTGGATCAGTTCAGTTCAGCTCAGTTCAGTCACTCAGTCGTGTCCAACTCATTGCGACCCCATGAACCGCAGCACGCCAGGCCTCCCTGTCCATCACCAACTCCCAGAGTCCATCCAAACCCATGTCCATTGAGTCAGTGATGCCACCCAACCATTTCGTCCTCTGCCATCCCCTTCTCCTCCTGCCCTCAATCTTTCCCAGCATCAGGGTCTTTTCCAATGAGTCAGCTCTTTGCATCAGGGGGCCAAAGTATTGGAGTTTCAGCTTCAGCATCAGTCCTTCCAATGAACACCCAGGACTGATCTCCTTTAGGATGGACTGGGTGGATCTCCTTGCAGTCCAACCTGGACATCATGTAAATAAGAAGGCCAAAGAGAATTAGGGAGGTGGGTAAAGCAGTAGAAAATTAAAAACAGTTATATCTTGGAAACATTGTGCAGACTGAAAAAAAGGCAAGACTGAGACATGTAACACTAAACCACTCCTGCAGTGTGGAGACTCAGACACGAAGGGCAACCTACAGTTTGCAAAACACACGCACATTTTTTAAAATGCTTATGAAACATTTAAAATGGGACTCGAGAGTTAGGAACACCCAGCGGTGATAATCTGCTGTGAACTGAAAGCCAGGGAAGTGAGGGGCTGTCAGGGGGGCGAAGAGACCAGACACACAGGATGCAGGGATTAGCCGACGGTGTATTGAATCTAAAATTCTGAAGGTATCGTATCACTGGTGGTAGAATAAGGGCACAGGTTATTCTCAAAGGTTACATTATAGATAGTCTACACACACACACACACACACACACACACACACACACACACGTTTAAATGTGGAAAGGAGCCTGCATTAGCCCACCTGGCCCTCTTGAGCACTTAGAAATAGGCTCCTCTTCCCCCGGATAAACACAATGATAGACATACAGCTCAGCAAGCAAAGCACAAGCCAGATCTGAGCACCACTCAGGCCCTCGACAGGGCACCCTGTGCCGGATGCAGCCACGCAGCCTTAGGAGGGGATCCTGCGGTAGTCATTCCCTTCCGTCAAGCTTCCAGGAAACAAAAACAGAAGCTGAGCAACCCTGAGCGACTCACAAACTAAGGAAACAAGGTCGTTGAGTGCGCAGATGTCAGAGCACCCCTGTTGGCAAATCCAAGAGCACCAAGCCTCAGAGCAGGAAGGTTTCCAACCCCAGCCTCTGGCATCAAGCACCCCTGGGTTTGGAAAAGTCTGTGCCTTACAAAGCAACATAACACCCTGTCATCTTCAAAGGGAAGGTCTACGGCCCTGCTCTCAGGAAAGTCCAGGTCAGCAAATGACTCTTTAACCTCAAATTATTTTCTCTCTGCCCAAGACTGTTTGACCCAAATACTGCCTTTCTTTCTCTGGTGTGGGAACTTCCTGAAGAAGTTTTACACCATGACTTAGCCTCTGAAGAAGGGGTGGATGCTAACATGTGAAAAGGGGAGCGCAGAGTGACGGAGGAAGGGACGTGGAGAGGTTAACAGTCACAGGCAGCCTGAAGTGCTAAAGAGCAAATCCTAATCAAAGCGTCTTACTTACTGGAAAAGAGAATTCAGAGCTTGGAACAGAACTTTGCATCTGGCAAGCATGGTACAGTGTGCAGTGTACAGTGCTAGAGGTTTTATGTCCATGAGCTCACAGGAAGTTCACAGCAAGCCTCTACAGTTGGTACTAAAATCATTCCTAGTGCTGGAGGAGGAAGCCGAGAAGGACCATCACAGATGAGGACTGGGAGGGTCCGGGTCTAAGGTAAGGAGGCCGTGCCAGCTCCTGAACAAAGGACAAAGCGTTTCTCATTGCAGCAGGACATGACGGGCAATATCACTCGGGTGTGTGGTAATAGAGTCTGCAGACAAATGGATCTGCATTCTAGCCAGCTAGAGGGACTTGGGTAAGTCCATTCGCCGCGTTATCTCCGTATTTGCAAAACAGGATGTAATTATAATATTCACATTGTAGGACTGCCAAGAGGGGTAAAGGTTTATGAAGTGCTTCATCGAATGCCTATCACATAGCAAGCGTCCAATAAATAGGAGCTATCGCTCATTCGTGTATTCATAAGTATCACTGAGTGTTTATTTTGAAACAATCACTGATCCAAGCCCAGAGGTACAGTGTTTCACAAATATATATATATATACACATATTGTGGTATTTGTGCCCATGAAGTACACAGTCTAGTGGGGTAATAGGCAGTAATGAAATAATCTCCAAAAGCATTAGGCATGAATTATTGTAAGTGCTATAAAATCACACAGCAACAAAACATTGTAAAACTGGAAATAGCACAGTGAAGGAATCTGCGAGTTATTGGTCTCATGCACGCTCAGGCATGTCCAACTCTTTGTGACCCCATGGACTGTAGCCCGCCAGGCTCCTCTGTCCATGGGATTCTCCAGGCAAGAACACTGGAGCGGGCTGCCCTGCCCTCCTCCAGGAGACCGTCCTGGCCCACATCTCCTGTGCCTCCTGTATTGGCAGGTGGATCCTTAACCGCTGAGGCACCTGGGAAGCCCAGGTCTAGGGATGTCTAATCTAGAAACAGTCAGGAAACAGCAGATTTGAACTGAGATGTGAGAAGCGAACGGGAGCTAACAAACAGAAGGGAGAAAGCACTCTATAAACGAAGAACCAGCCCGAGGCAAGCACCTGAAATGGGAGAGAGTGCGGCGCAGCCCAGGAAATGAAAGATGAGTGTGGCTGAGGTGTTTCGGTAGAGAGAAAGAATCATGGCAGAGCAAGCCGGGGCAGAGGGCCCCTGGGCAGGGGCCGAGCCATGTGGGCTGTGGTGGGAATCGATAAGAAGCCTCCAAGAATTTTCATTCTATGAAGGTTGACTTGTCAGAAACAGTGGGATAACATATTCACATGAGGTTTTGACAAGATGGTTCTTGCAGGTTTTTTTAAGGTTTTTTTTTTTTTTTTTTGGATGTGGACCATTTTTAAAGTCTTTATTGAATTTGCTACAACATCGCTTCTGTTTTATGCTTTATGTTTTTTGGCCGTGAGGCACATGAAATCTTAGCTCCCCAACCAGCGATCAAGCCCCCACCTCCTGCACTGAAAGACAAAGCATTAACCGCCGCCCCATCAGGGAAGTTCCAAGATGACTCCTACTATTTATGTGGAGAATGGATGAGAAGGAAAAGATAGAATGGACAATTTTCGCAAAGCTAACAGTGGTCAAAGCTAGAGATGATGATGGCTTGGAATGGCGATAGAGGAAATAGCACAAAATGAAAGTCTGAGATTTATTTAGTAAATTAAATCACTGGATGAAAGGATATTGAAAAAGGAAGAATCCAGAATGTCTTAAATGTTTTTGGAAGAGCCACTTGCTGACATCAGGATCACTGAACAAGTCCCAGTCTGGGGGGAAAATGACATATGAACTTCTCTGTGGCTACGATGAGGCTAAAATAAAATGTCTTTGGAATATCCAGGTAGACACACTGTGCAGATACATGTTTCTAGAGTTCAAAGAGAGGTCTAGGCTATGCATAGGATCTTAACGGTCATTGGCATATAGAAGGCATGGCTGAAATCATATAGGATGAAGCTAGGGAGTAAGCTTTTTCAAGTGGCTTTAGACCAAGCCCTAAGGAATCTCAGCATGATTAGGTAGTGGAGGATAAGTCAGAAAAGAAAATAGGAGAGGAATATTCTAAGGTGGGAAGAAAATCAGGAAAATGTTCAGTAGGAGAAGCCAAGAGAAGAGAGTTTGAAGGAGTCAACATTATTCGATGCTGCTGTTCAGTTCAGTTCAGTCACTCAGTCGTGTCCAACTCTTTGAGACTCCATGAACCACAGCACGCCAGGCCTCCCCGTCCATCATCAACTCCCAGAGTTTACCCAACTCATGTCCATTGAGCTGGTGATGCCATCCAATCATTTCATCCTCTGTTGTCCCCTCCTCCTCCCGCTTTCAGTCTTTCCCAGCATCAAGCTCTTTTCCAATGAATCAGCTCTTCACATCAGGTGGCCAAAGTATTGGAGTTTCAGCTTCAGCATCAGTTCTTCCAATGAATATTCAGGACTGATTTCCTTTTGGATGGACTGGTTGGATCTCCTTGCAGTCCAAAGGACTCTCAAGAGTCTTCTCCAACACCACAGTTCAAAAGCATCAATTCCTCAGCACTCCGCTTTCTTTATAGCCCAACTCTCACATCCATATGTGACCACCAGAAAAACCATAGCCTTGACTAGCAGCAACTTAGCAGCAGCAGCAGCTGAAAACCCTTCAGTGGGTCCTAATCCACGCATCTTATCATGTGCTCTGGGGCTGTGCGAGGCTGACCCAGTACCTCTCCGACCCCAGCACCCGCTGCTGAATCCCTCGCTCACTCTACTTCAGCCTGCTGTTTCTCTAACATGACAATCGCGCTTCTTCTACCTCTGGACCCCTGCCCTGGCTGAATTCCCGCTGCCTGGAATTATCTTCTGCCGCATTTCGGCCATCTTCCCTCCCTCGCTTCCTCCACGTCTTCACTCAGATGCTGACTTCTCACTGACCCTATCTAAACTTCACCCTCCCCACACACATTTCCCATCCCCTGTGCTCACCATAGCTTGCTACATTTCAGTTGTATTAAACTCTGAACTTGATGAAGAGGGGAATTCTTACCTGTTTCCTTTATTATTGTTGAATTATATAAATAATTTAATGTTGTAATAATAATATTATTATTATTATCATCTCTCTGGAGCCTCAAATGGTATCTTGTATACCATAAGAGCTTAAATGAATGAAGGGCTTCCCTGCTGGTCTAGCGGTTAAGACTCCACCTGCAGTGCAGGGGACATAGGTTTGACCCCTGGTCCAGGAAGGCCCCACATGCCCCAGAACAGCTAAGCCAGTGTGTCACACTGCTGAAGCCCTTGTGCTCAAAGGCCTGAGCTCCGCAACAAGAGAAGCCCCACAGGAAGAAGCCCAGACAGCACGGGGGAGAGCGGCCCCGCTCGCCACAACCAGAGAAGGCCCACGTGCCGCACCGAGGGCCCAGGACCACCAAAATAAACAGCTTTCTTAAATGAATGAATAAAGAAGCTGATTTCCAGAAAGTTTACTAAAGTCTCCCAAATCACAAAACTGACAGCTAGTACATATTGAAGCCAGTCTCATTTCAGGATGCTGAGGGCTTCCCTGGTGGCTCAGACAGTAAAGAATCTGCCTGCAGTGCAGGAGACCTGGGTCAGGAAGATCCCCTGGAGAAGGGCATGGCAACCCACTCCAGTATTCTTGTCTGGAAAATCCCATGAACAGAGGAGCCTGGTGGCATGGCTTATAGTCCATACTTTCAAGGTGCAGACCTACCCAAGCCAAGATGGAAAATGCCTCATCCCTGTCTGAGATGTCTACCCAAGATTCACATTCTTCTTGACTTCTTATAATATATTCATAATCCTGTAAAATTAGCTTTCCCAGTGCCCCCGCTAGGACTTCCCACTCAACTCTAATTTAGTGAGTCTAAACAAACAGGCAAAGGACCTGCTATCCTGTGAATAGAGAAGCAAGTAAAGGACTCTAAATTTCAAGTTATAATTAGCAATTCTGGAGAGTAAAGGGGTTTTAGATAAACCAAACCGGCCATTAGCCATCCTCCTGAAAGTATGAAGTCCACTAAGAAAACTATGCCTTATCTCAGCTCATAGAGCCACTGGGAAATAAAGGCGCATTCGTGGAACTTGAACGTGATAGAACTTCTCCCTCAGGACACAATTACCTAGGAATTCAGTGTTCTGATTGGCCTGGGAATTCTGTATTCACACTAATAAAAGTCAAGCATTAGCTGAGCCACAGCTCAGTGGGTAAAGAATCTGCCTGCACTGCAGGAGATCCGGGTTTGATTCCTGGATCGGAAAGATCCCCTGGAGAAGGAAATGGCAACCCACTCCAGTCTTCTTGCCTGGAGAATCCCATGGACAGAGGGGCCTGGCGGGCTACAGTCCATGGGGTCGCAAGAGTCAGACACGACTTAGTGACTAAACCACCACCACAAGCTACATGCAAGGCATTCCATTCTGTCCAGAGATGAGAGAAAAGATTAAAAGTAATACTATTTGTTGAACTTCATAATATGTTAAAACTTGAATTAAGAGCTATACAGTCAGTACATCATTTATTCCTTACAGCTGCTCTGCAACAAGGTATAATGTCCACATTATGACTGAAAATGCCAGGTTAAGTCATCTTCCTAAGGCACTGGGATGAATAAATACCACAGTGAAAAATCTGATCCAAGTGATTCTCACTCTAAAGCTGAGACCCTTAATCAATGTGCCAGACCACCTTTAGTTAAGATTAAGAAGTTAAGAAGGGGTGAGTTTCAGAATCACCCCTGGTCAGCAGGAGCTGAGTTTTCAGGGGGGAAATGGGAAAACATCTAACTCTGGGTTAAAAAAAAAAAAAAAACGATTCTGATCAACTGTAAATAATAGATGTTAGTTGGGGGAAATTTTTTTCTGAAAGGCGTTAGCTAAGAACCTTCCGTGTATAAGGCATTTGAGTCATGTTTGAATTATTGGTAAGGATTAATGGTTGACACAAGGCAAAGGGAATTCCCAGGAGAAGAGATCTTCCTTCAAAAGGACAAGATCTTGAATCAACTAAAGTGGGCATCCCTGTAAGTACCTGGCTCTGAATCTACACTAACATCCGCACCCTCCAGAAGAGACTAATAAACATACCCCAAAAGGAGAATCAGATGTTCAGCTCCCACACATGTCATCTGTTTGGAGTTGTTACAGGGATGAAGAGAGAGCCTGCCCCTAAAGCTCCCCTCCATTTGGCCCAAAGAAACTCTGTCTTCTGACTTCAATATCTGTACTTCTAACAGTCAGATAGTCAACGGGTTAACAATCGACTTCTGAAAGCTAAAAGCCTGTAGGAAAATTACAGTCCATAAATCACGCCTCACTCTGTATTGATTTACTCCCTTGGCTTCCTCCTAACCCAACTGAGAGCCAGCAGCTGGTGCACAAAGGAGCACTGATGGGGAGGGAGGCGGGGGAAGAAAGAGGAGAGGGTGATTCTGGAGCCTGGGGTAGACCGCAAAGGGTGGGTCTGAATCAGGTCCTGAGGCTAAGCTGTCAGTCGTAGGGAAGAACAGGGCCAACGGCAGAAGGAGGGGACGGTTAAGAGCGCCAGATACCCAACTCAAACCAGCTAAGCAAATTGGAGCGTTGATTGGATCCTGACCCGGAAGTAAATCCAGGCAGGTTTGGGCAGTGGCTGAAGGTGCAGGCTTCGTCACATCATCTGAGTTCAGATCCAAATCCTTCCTCACTGTTGGACTTGGAGCACATTGCTGAGCTCCTCTGCACCTTACTCCCCTCATCAGTGTGAGGCTGTGGTGGCGACAATCACACCCACTTCGTCGATCCTCCATAGAAATTAACCAAGTCGATACACGTGTTGCAGTTTGAATGGTGTCTCTAAAAGCATATATTGATATCTTAACCCTCAATACCTTAGAATGTGACCTTTTCCAAAATTAGATCTTTGCAAATGTGATTAGTTAAGTAAGGCAGGGTCACGGGCTTCCTTTCCCATGGCGCTAGCGATAAAGAATGCACCTGCCAATGCAGGAAGCATAAGAGACTCGGTTCGATCCGTGGTTCGGGAAGGTCCCCTGGAGGAGCGTGTGGCAACCCACTCCAGTGTTCTTGCCTGGAGAATCCCATGGACAGAGGAGCCTGGCGGGCTACAGTCCATGGGGTGGCAAAGAGTCGGACACAACTGAAGCAAGTTAGCGCAGCACCCACAGCCCAAGACAAGGTCATACTGGAGTAGAGTGAGCCTGTAATCCCACATAACTGCTGCCCTTCTAAGAAGGGGAGAAGAGAGGCAGACACACAAATACAAGGGGAGAATGCCACGTGGTGATGGAGGTGGAGACTGAAGTGTGGTGGCTGCGTTACAAGGAGCACTTGGACTCCCAGAAGCTGCAAGAGTCAAGGGAGGGTGCTCCCTTGCAGGGTTCAGACAGACTGCATTCGTTAGCTTGGGCGGCCACAACAAAATACCATAAACTGGGCAGCTGCCTGTTAAACATGAATTTTCTCCCAGTTCTGGAGGCAGGAAGTTCCAGATCAAGTTTTCCCAGGATGCTTGATAACAACCTAAATGGGAAAAGAATTTGAGACGGAATTGATCCAATAGGTATACCTGAATCACTCTGCTGTTCACCAGACACTAACAAACATTGCTAATCAACTCTTCTCCAACATAAAGTAAAATTTTTTAATAAAAGCACAAAAGATTCAGCAGGATCTGTTACTGGTGAAAGCTCTTTTCCTGGCTTACAGATAATTCCGTCTTCCTGTGTCTTCACGTGGTAGAGAGAGAGAAAGAGAGCTTTCTGGTGTCTCTTCTTCAGTTCAGTCGCTCAGTCAAGTCTGACTCTTTGCGACCCCATGAATCACAGCACGCCAGGCCTCCCTGTCCATCACCAACTCCCAGAGTTCACTCACTCACGTCCATTGAGTCAGTGATTCCATCCAGCCATCTCATCCTCTGTCATCCCCTTCTCCTCCTGACCCCAATCCCTCCCAGCATCACAGTCTTTTCCAGTGAGTCAACTCTTCACATGAGGTGGCCAAAGGACTGGAGTTTCAGCTTTAGCATCATTCCTTCCAAAGAAATCCCAGGGCTGATCTCCTTCAGAATGGACTGGTTGGATCTCCTTGCAGTCCAAGGGACTCTCAAGAGTCTCCTCCAACATGACACTTCAAAAGCATCAATTCTTCAGCGCTCAGCTTTCTTCACAGTCCAACTCTCACATCCATACATGACCACTGGAAAAACCACAGCCTTGACTAGACGGACCTTAGTCAGCAAAGTAATGTCTCTGCTTTTGAATATACTATCTAGGTTGGTCATAACTTTTCTTCCAAGGAGTAAGCGTCTTTTAATTGCACGGCTGCAGTCAACATCTGCAGTATTTTGGAGCCCCCAAAATAAAGTCTGACACTGTTTCCACTGTTTCTCCATCCATTTCCCATGAAGTGATGGGACCAGAGGCCATGAACTTCCTTTTCTGAATGTTGAGCTTTAAGCCAACTTTTTCACTCTCCTCTTTCACTTTCATCAAGAGGCTTTTTAGCTCCTCTTCACTTTCTGCCATAAGGGTGGTGTCATCTGCATATCTGAAGTTATTGATATTTCTCCTGGCAATCTTGATTCCACCTTGTGTTTCTTCCAGTCCAGCGTTTCTCATGAGGTACTCTGCATAGAAGTTAAATAAGCAGGGTGACAATATACAGCCTTGACATACACCTTTTCCTATTTGGAACCAGTCTGTTGTTCCATGTCCAGTTCTAACTGTTGCTTCATGACCTGCATACATATTTCTCAAGAGGCAGGTTAGATGATCTGGTATTCCCATCTCTTTCAGAATTTTCCACAGTTGATTGTGATCCACAGAGTCAAAGGCTTTGGCATAGTAGATAAAGCAGAAATAGATGTTTTTCTGTAACTCTCTTGCTTTTTCCATGATCCAGTGGATGTTGGCAATTTGATCTCTGGTTCCTCTGCCTGTTCTAAAACCAGCTTGAACATCAGGAAGTTCCCGGTTGACGTATTGCTGAAGCCTGGCTTGGAGAATTTTGAGCATTACTTTACTAGCATGTGAGATGAGTGCAATTGTGCAGTAGTTTGAGCATTCTTTGGCATTGCCTTTCTTTGGGATTGGAATGAAAACTGACCTTTTCCAGTCCTGTGGCCACTGCTGAGTTTTCCAAATTTGCTGGCATATTGAGTGCAGCACTTTCACAGCATCATCTTTCAGGATTTGAAATAGCTCAACTGGAATTCTATCAACTCCACTAGCTTTGTTCATAGTGACGCTTTCCAAGGCCCACTTGACGTCACCTTCCAGGATGTCTGGCTTTAGATTAGAGCCCAGACATCATGATTATCTGGGTCATGAAGATCTTTTTGTACAGTTCTTCTGTGTATTCTTGCCACCTCTTCTTAATATCTTCTGCTTCTGTTAGGTCCAGACCATTTCTGTCCTTTATCGAGCCCATCTTTGCATGAAATGTTCCCTTGGTATCTCTAGCTTTCTTGAAGAGATCTCTAATCTTTCCCATTCTGTTCTTTTCCTCTTTTTTTTTTTTTTTCATTGATCGCTGAAGAAGGCTTTCTTATCTCTCCTTGCTATTCTTTGGAACTCTGCATTCAGATGCTTATACCTTTCCTTTTCTCCTTTGCTTTTTGCCTCTCTTCTTTCACAGCTATTTGTAAGGCCTCCCCAGACAGCCATTGTGCTTTTTTGCATTTCTTTTCCATGGGGATGGTCTTGATCCCTGTCTCCTGTACAATGTCATGAAACTCATTCCATAGTTCATCAGGCACTCTATCAGATCTAGGCCCTTAAATCTATTTCTCACTTCCCTTGTATAATCATAAGGGATTTGATTTAGGTCATACCTGAATGGTCTAGCGGTTTTCCCTACTTTCTTCAATTTCAGTCTGAATTTGGTAATAAGGAGTTCATGATCTGAGCCACAGTCAGCTTCCTGTCTTGTTTTTGTTGACTGTATAGAGCTTCTCCATCTTTGGCTGCAAAGAATATAATCAATCTGATTTTGGTGTTGACCATCTGGTGATGTCCATGTGTAGAGTCTTCTGTGTGTTGTTGGAAGAGGGTGTTAGCTATGACCAGTGCATGTTCTGGGCAAAACTCTATTAATCTTTGCCCTGTTTCATTCTGCATTCCAAGGCCAAATTTGCCTGTTACTCCAGGTGTTTCTTGACTTCCTACTTTTGCATTCCAGTCCCCTATAATGAAAAGGACATCTTTTTCGGGTGTTAGTGCTAAAAGGTCTCGTAGGGCTTCATACAACCTTTCAACTTCAGCTTCTTCAGCGTTACTGGTTGGGGCACAGACTTGGATAACTGTGATATTGAATGGTTTGCCTTGGAGAAGAACAGAGATCATTCTGTCGTTTTTGAGATTGCATCCAAGTACTGCATTTTGGACTTTTTTGTTGACCATGATGGCTACTCCGTTTCTTCTGAGGGATCCCTGCCCGCAGTAGTAGATATAATGGTCATCTGAGTTAAATTCACCCATTCCAGTCCATTTTAGTTCACTGAGTCCTAGAATGTGAACGTTCACTCTTGCCATCTCTTGTTTGACCACTTCCGATTTGCCTTGATTCATGGACCTGACATTCCAGGTTCCTATGCAATATTGCTCTTTACAGCATTGGACCTAGCTTCCTATCAAATGAAAGCCCAAGGCTAAGACTGCCCTTAACCTTAATTATTTCCTTATAAGTCCCATTTCCACATGGTCACATTGGGGGTTAAGGCTTTGTGTATCAATCTGAGAAGGTTGGGAAGGGAGAGACGCAACTCAGACCATAACAGGGGTCACAGCTCTGTCAACACCGTGACTCTGGGCCTCTAGCCTCCAGAACTATGAGACAATACATTTCTGTTGTTTCAGACTTCCTAGATCATGGTACTTTGCTATAGCAGCCTTAGGAGACTACTACAACTTGTGAAATGCTTACACCAGTGCCTGGCACATAAAAATTCATACATGTTATTGTTACAACTCAGGCACAATTCAATCCAGGTCCTCTGGGAATATCATCAGGAATTTCTTTCTCTTCATCTCTCGGCTTTGCTTTCTTCCACACTGACTTCACCCACACAAGGGTCAGCTCTCAGGCTGACTCACCCTCAGAGTAGCCCCTGGGAACTCCAGCCTCAGACACTACCAGTTTAGCAGCCCCAGCAAAAAGACACATCTCTTTCTCAGCATTTCCAGCAAAATTCCAGCAAAATTAATCCCACTGGTCATAACGAGGTTACATCCCTAAACCAGTCACTGCAGCCGGGGGAACGCAGTGCCTTGGCCGGACCAGCCCACTCTGCAGCCACGACCGCCATCACCTCCCCTTGGACCACACAGGCTGAGAATGGAGACGGACGGTTAGAAAAGGGAAAATCAGGCTGCTGTTTCCAGAAGGGGTACCAGAATGCTCCAGAGGTGTGAACCATAGATCGTCATTACATGGCATCGCAGCAAACCGACTTTTATAAACATCACTAAAATTATGTGTTAAGTGTTAGTGGTTCAGTCATGCCTGACTCTTTGTGACCCCATGGACTGCAGCCCACCAGGCTCCTGTGTCTGTGAGATTTTCCAGGCAAGGATACTGGAGTGTGTTGCCATTTCCTTCTCCAGGGGATCTTCCCGACCCAGGGGTTGAACCCGGGTCTCCTGCACTGCAGGCAGATTCTTTACCTACTGAGCTACCAGGGAAGCCCAAACATCTCTGAAGTTTTCATTAAATTCATCGTACTATCCTAGTAAGAATTCTTGGTTACAAATAACAGAAACCAGAATTAATTATTTGAAATAGAAAAAGAATTTTCTAGAGAGCCTCTGGTAGTTTTCAAAGCTTAAAAGAAAGCTGGAGAGTCAGCCTTGTATGAGAATGAGCAATGTTACAACCAACCAAAGTCTTTCCTGTGTTCGCTCAGTCAGAGAACCAGGAACATGGATTTCTTCACCCCTCAGCTGGCTTCTATGCCAAGAGGTGGGACCCTTCCAGCCACCTAGAGAGAAAGCCCACCCCTAAACAAGCAGGGTGTTTGGGTGCTGAGCAGCCAAAGACAAACATTCACTGTCGTTTTCTACTTACTGACAGTGAGGAAGTGACCGTGAATCAGACAAGGCTTTAGAGTCTTCCAGAACCTGTGATCCAGGGTGGGAAGAGATATCTTAAAACCAGCCAGCACTCAAGTCAGAGGGCAGCACCAAACCCATAGAGTCGCACTCTGGCTGAAGGAACCAGAGAAAATGTCATGAGAAAGGTGGCAGCAAGCCAAGGAGAATGGTTTTGACAGAAGAAGGGCAGGAGTTGGGCAAAAAGGAGAATTCTAGACGCCAAGAGCGTGAGCGAAGACGTGGAGAAGATCAGGCCAATAAACCAGGGAAGACTTTCCTGAATTCAAGGAATTTGTTTCCTCGGCAGCATCTCAGAGCCTCAAAGATTATCTTTAAAAAACAGCTGTTACCCAACAACTACTTAAGGCTTGAAATAAGGAAAACATTCCCACGCCAACTCTGCACTCAAAATAGAAGCAGAAGAGACACAAAAATACCGAGGCCACCGTGGCAGCCTCGCTGAAGCTTTTTAGGGAACAGAAAGCTCCGTGGGCTCCTGCAGGCCTCTCTCCTCCTCCTCACGCCATTATTCTCTTTCTCCTGCGCCTACTGCCAGGGTGGGGGGAGGAAGCGAGGGCAAGCCGCCATCTGGAGCTGGGGCCGCCCCGTCTGCCTGCGTCCGCGCAAGCGCGCTCCTCCCGGGAACAACAGCAACAAGAAAGCAACAGGAGTTGTCTCGAGCACCTACTGAGCACTTAACAGGGCGAGAGCTCTCCTGGGAGCTTCATGCCCGCTCTAGCCTCTCTGACAACCCTATTTAATAGATGCTGCTCCAATACCCATTTTGCAGATGAACAAACTGAGGCAGAGAAAGGATAAGTCGTGGGCCCAAGGTCACTTAAGGTGTCCCTGCTTCTCCCATTGCACAAAGAATGCTGACTGAAACCGCTCAGCGTCTGTTAGACTTTTGGAAGGCTGAGGGCGTAGAGGGCCATGAGAGAGGGAAGGGAAAGAGCTGAAAGGTATTCAGCCTTGCAGTGTGCCAGGTTTTGTGCTGAGCACTCGACAGAGTCAGGAAAACAAAGGCAGACTTCAAACCTATTCAGTAAATGTGCAGCAGTGTGACAGTGCTTCATGCCACTGAAGTGTGCATTTAAAAATGGGTAAAACGGTGAATTTTGTACTCTATATATAGTTGCCACAATAGAAAAGAATTTAGATATTACAGTGTGGCTTGTTGTTCACTGTTCAGCCGCTAAGTCATGTCCACCTCTTTGCAACCCCATGAGCCGCAGCTCGCCAGGCTTCCCTGTCCATCACCATCTCCTGGAGCGTGCTCAAACCCATGCCCATTGAGTCGGTGATGCCATCCAACCATCTCACCCTCTGTGGCCCCCTTCTCCTCCTGCCCTCAATCTTTCCCAGCATCAGGGTCTTTCCCAATAAGTCGCTCTTCGCATCAGGTGGTGTGGCTGGTGCTCTGCAAACATTTGTCCATTTAAGCCTCTCAGCAGCCTTAGAAAGTAGATGCTGTTTATTATTATCCCCAGTTGACAAATGAAAGATTGGAAGCTCCTGGAAGTTAAGTAATTCCCTTGGTTAGGGTCACCCAGCTAACACATGTTTTCAATTCCATTGTCCTATGCTGCAGGTAGTACTTAGTGATCATTGTATTAGTGCTAGTAGTATTAGTTAGCACTATTAACTGATAGTATTATTATTGGGAATAATGTCATTACTAATAGTACCTCTCGGAGAAGGCAATGGCAACCCACTCCAGTACTCTTGCCTGGGAAATCCCATGGACAGAGTAGCCTGGAAGGCTGCAGTACATGGGGTCGCTGAGGGTCGGACATGACTGAGTGACTTCACTTTCCCTTTTCACTTTCCTGCATCGGAGAAGGAAATGGCAACCCACTCCAGTGTTCTTGCCTGGAGAATCCCAGGGACGGGGGAGCCTGGTGGGCTGCCGTCTATGGGGTCTCACGGAGTCGGACACGACTGAAGTGACTTAGCAATAGTACCTCTAAAGCACAGGCTTTAAAGGTAGCCAACTTGATTTGAATCACAGCTTTGTCATCTACTAGCTGTGTGGTCATGGACAAGTTATTTGACCTCTCTGTGCCTGTTTACTCATTCTTAAAAGAGGGATAGTAATAGTGTCTCTTTCGTAGGGTTTTCAAGTGGACTGAAGTCAGATTGCCAGTTAAAAGGGCTTAAAGAAGCACCTAACAAATAATAAATGTCAAATAAAATACTTTCTCCTTTTAACTTGCCAAGAGGGAAAGTAAGCTGTGTCCCACTCTTGAGACCCCTTGAACTGTAGCCCATCAGGCTCCTCTGTCCATGGGATTCTCCAGATAAGAATACTGGAGCAGGCTGCCATGCCCTCCTCCAGGGGATCTTTTTGACCCAGGGATCAAACCAGCATCTCTTACTTGCCTGAGGTCACACAACTAATGAAAAAGTGGGCCACGTTGGGAGAAGGCAGACCATCATAGGGGGCAGCGTGCTGCTCCTCCCAGCCATCAGTGACGGTTACAGAGCAATATCTGGGGCGTATTTCAGACACTGAAAACTTTCAGATCTGGAACAGTATCTTAGATCAGTGAAGGCTCAAACATCTTACTGGATAAATCTTGGATAAATCTGTATATGTTTAAAGCTATAGACATTCTCATCACAAAAATGCACAGTGAAATGACACTCTATGTTTTATTTCCTCAATATATCTATGGCTGAGTCGCTCTGCTGTCCATCTGAAACCATTACAACATTGTTAATTGACTGTACTCCAATATAAAGTAAAAAGTTTAGAAATAAACAGTAAACCGCAGGGCCCTGGGCCATCACAGAAGGAAGGCAGAGTACTGCCCCGTGCCCGCCACACCTGACCTTTGCGAACAAGTTCCCAGGACTCTTTTCCCCTGAAGTTCCCCTTCCCATCCAAGGAGCCCTCTGGTAGGAGCTCCTGGCCTGGACTGTTGTTATTGCTTAGTCACTAAGCTGTGTCCCACTCTTTAAACCCCACCAACTGTAGCCCATCAGACTCCTCTGTCCATGGGGTTCTCCAGATAAGAATACTGGAGTGGGTTGCCATGCCCTCCTCCAGGGGATCTTTCTGACGCAGGGACCGAACCAGCATCTCTTATGATTTCTGCATTGGCAGGTGGGTTCTTTAGCACTAGCGCCATGTGGGAAGCCTTTGATGTGATATGTAAGAGTATAAATTTTCAAGAACCTTCCTAAGAATTTCTGTTCCTAAGAGAAATCCTATGTAAGCAACTACCATACATTAATGTCATGTGTTAATTATATGTTAATTAGCATTATATGTTAATAGTTCAGTTCAGTCACTCAGTCGTGTCCAACTCTTTGCAACCGCATGAATTGCAGCATGCCAGCCCTCCCTGTGCATCACCAACTCCTGGAGTTCACTCAGACTCACGTCCATCAAGTCAGTGATGTCATCCAGCCATCTCAGCCTCTGTCGTCCCCTTCTCCTCCTGACCCCAATCCCTCCCAGCATCAGAGTCTTTTCCAATGAGTCAACTCTTCGCATCAGGTGGCCAAAGTACTGGGGTTTCAGCTTTAGCATCATTCCTTCCAAAGATCCTGGGGTTGATCTCCTTCAGAATGGACTTGTTGCATGTTCTTGCAGTCCAAGGGACTCTCAAGAGTCTTCTCCAACACCATGGTTCAAAAGCATCAATTCTCTGGCGCTCAGCCTAATCTTCACAGTCCAACTCTCACATCCATACATGACCACAGGAAAAAACATAACCTTGACTAGACGGACCTTAGTCGGCAAAGTAATGTCTCTGCTTTTGAATATGCTATCTAGGTTGGTCATAACTTTTCTTCAAAGGAGTAGGTGACTTTTAATTTCATGGCTGCAATCACCATCTGCAGTGATTTTGGAGACCAAAAAAATAAAGTCTGACACTGTTTCCACTGTTTCTCCATCCATTTCCCATGAAGTGATGGGACCGGATGCCATGATCTTCATATTTTGAATGCTGAGCTTTAGGCCAACTTTTTCACTCTCCTCTTTCACTTTCATCAAGAGGCTTTTTAGTTCCTCTTCACTTTCTGCCATAAGGGTGGTGTCATCTGCATATCTGAGATTATTGATATTTCTCTTGGCAATTTTGACTCCAGCTTGTGCTTCTTCCAGCCCAGCGTTTCTCATGAGGTACTCTGCATAGAACTTAAACAAGCAGGGTGACACTATACAGCCTTGACATACTCCTTTTCCTATTTGGAACCAGTCTGTTGTTCCATGTCCAGTTCTAACTGCTGCTTCCTGACCTGCATACATATTTCTCAAGAGGCAGGTCAGGTGATCTGTATTCCCATCTCTTTCAGAATTTTCCACAGTTTATTGTGATCCACATAGCCAAAGGCTTTGGCATAGTCAATCAAGCAGAAATAGATGTTTTTCTGGAACTCTCTTGCTTTTTCCATGATCCAGTGGATGTTGGAAATTTGATCTCTGGTTCTTCTGCCTGTTCTAAAACCACCTTGAACATCAGGGAGTTCGCGGTTCCTGTATCGCTGAAGCCTGGCTTGGAGAATTTTGATCATTACTTTACTAGCATGTGAGATGAGTGCAATTGTGTGGTAGTTTGAGCATTTTTTGGCATTGCCTTTCTTTGGAATTGGAATGAAAACTGACTGTTTCCAGTCCTGTGGCAACTGCTGAGTTTTCCATATTTGCTGACATATTGAGTGCAGCACTTTCACAGCATCATATTTCAGGATTTGAAACAGCTCAACTGGAATTCCATCACTTCCACTAGCTTTGTTCGTAGCAATACTTTCCAAGGCCCACTTGACTTCACATTCCAAGATGTCTGGCTCTAGATTAGTGATCACACCATCATGATTATCTGGGTCGTGGAGATCTTTTTTGTGCAGTTCTTCTGTGTATTCTTGCCACCTCTTCTTAATATCTTCTGCTTCTGTTAGGTCCAGACCATTTCTTTCCTTTATCAAGCCCATCTTTGCATGAAATGTTCCCTTGGTATCTCTAGCTTTCTTGAAGAGATCTCTAGTCTTTCCCATTCTGTTCTTTTCCTCTATTTCTTTGCATTGATCGCTGAAGAAGGCTTTCTTATCTCTCCTTGCTAGTCTCTGGAACTCTGCATTCAGATGCTTATATCTTTCCTTTTCTCCTTTGCTTTTTGCCTCTCTTCTTTCACAGCTATTTGTAAGGCCTCCCCAGACAGCCATTGTGCTTTTTTGCATTTCTTTTCCATGGGGATGGTCTTGATCCCTGTCTCCTGTACAATGTCACGAACCTCATTCCATAGTTCATCAGGCACTCTATCTATCAGATCTAAGCCATTAAATCTATTTCTCACTTCCACTGTATAATCAGAAGGGATTTGATTTAGGTCACACCTGAATGGTCTAGCGGTTTTCCCTATTTTCTTCAATTTCAGTCTGAATTTGGTATAAGGAGTTCATGGTCTGAGCCACAGTCAGCTCCTGGTCTTGTTTTTGTTGACTGTATAGAGCTTCTCCATCTTTGGCTGCAAAGAATATAATCAATCTGATTTTGGTGTTGACCATCTGGTGATGTCCATGTGTAGAGTCTTCTGTGTGTTGTTGGAAGAGGGTGTTTGCTATGACCAGTGCATGTTCTGAGCAAAACTCTATTAGTCTTTGCCCTGCTTCATTCTGCATTCCAAAGCCAAATTTGCCTGTTACTCCAGGTGTTTCTTGACTTCCTACTTTTGCATTCCAGTCCCTTATAATGAAAAGGACATCTTTTTGGGGTGTTAGTTCTAAAAGGTCTTGTAGGTCTTCATAAAACCGTTCAACTTCAGCTTCTTCAGCATTACTGGTCGGGGCATAGACTTGGATTACTGTGATACTGAATGGTTTGCCTTGGAGATGAACAGAGATCATTCTGTCATTTTTGAGACTGCATCCAAGTACTGCATTTCAGACTCTTTTGTTGCCCATGATGGCTACTCCATTTCTTCTGAGGGATTCCTGCCTGCAGTAGTAGATATAATGGTCATCTGAATTAAATTCACCCATTCCAGTCCATTTTAGCTTGCTGATTCCTAGAATGTTGATGTTCACCCTTGCCATCTCTTGTTTGACCACTTCCAATTTTCCTTGATTCATGGACTTGACCTTCCAGGTTGCTATGCAATATTGCTCTTTACAGCATCGGACCTTGCTTCTATCACCAGTCACATCCACAGCTGGGTATTATTTTTGCTTTGGCTTCATCCCTTCCATTCTTTCTGGAGTTATTTCTCCACTGATCTCCAGTAGCACATTGGGCACCTACTGACCTGGGGAGTTCCTCTTTCAGTATCCTATCATTTTGCCTTTTCATACTGTTCATGGGGTTCTCAAGGCAAGAATACTGAAGTGGTTTGCCATTCCTTTCTCCAGTGTACCACATTCTCTCAGACCTCTCCACCATGACCCGCCCATCTTGGGTTGTCAGGAATGGCAGTGGTAAGGAGATACCCCTCATCCAAGGTAAGGAGCAGTTGTTGTGCTTTGCTGGAGCAGCCGTGGAGATATCCCATGCCCAATGTAAGAGAAACCCAAGTAAGATGGTAGGTGTTGCAAGAGGGCATCAGAGGGCAGACACACTGAAACCATATGTTAATAAGACTTGCCTAAAGTCATCGGGTAAAATGAGATTAAGACAGATTCAGTTCAGTTCAGTTCAGTCGCTCAGTGGTGTCCGACTTTTTGCGACCCCATGGACTGCAGCACGCCAGGCCTTCCTGTCCATCACCAACTCCCTGAGTTTACCCAAACTCATGTCCATCGAGTCGGTGATGCCATCCAACCATCTCATCCTCTGTCATCCCCTTCTCCTCCCGCCTTCAGTCTTTCCCAGTATCAGGGTCTTTTCAAATGAGTCAGTTCTTCGAGTGACCCTAAGAAATGATTCCACCTGAGGAATCCAGACTCTAGCCAGTGATCTTTCTACCTTCTGTACAACTTAAAAACATTTTAAATTGAATTAAACTTTTAAAAATTTTCAAAATATCTCTATAAAGAAAGACTTCTGCAAAGAAAGAGAAAACTAAAAGGGAATACAACAAGATATTAATATTAGGGACTCTGAGAAAACAGAGTTCTGAGACTTTTTCCCTCCCATTTCATCTACTTTTGTGTATTTTCCAACTTTTGTACAATAAATATATGTTGTATATAATAAGGTATCTTTGAAAGTAAACCTCAGGCTTAACATGTATACTTTTATATCTTAGTTTCTGCACATTTAATTTAGAACATTAAACTTACTTAATCTATATTTTTCTTGGCTTCTTGCAAAAAATTATAACTGAATTAGGAGGACTGATACGAATTTACTTGAAAGTGAACCAAAGCAAAGATAGGAAGGGAAAATGTGGCATTTGGTTAGCTCCTCTGTGAAGGATTACAGATGCAGACCTAGAATTTTTAGACCAGCCTGTCATCCTTGAAGAGAAAGAGAAATTAATAGCGTAGCCCTGCATGATTTAATAAGGCCTGTGTTTTTAGATCTTTGCTGCTTTTGTAAGAATAGCATTAGGAAGAAGAAGGTCAGGAAGACAAAAAATGCCTGCATCCTGGGACTGAGATAACAAAAGAATGATGATGGAGTCTTGCATCTGTCTAGCACTTACCAGTTTTCAAAGCCCATTTATAATAATTAGCAATTGGAAAGGACCCAAATAGCCAACAATAGGGCACTGGCTAAACAAACAGTGGTCGATTAACTGGATGGAACACTTCATAAAGAGAGACAATGGTGAGCTTGCAGTCTGCACGGACTCTGGAAATGCCTGGATGACCTCATGTTAACCAAGAAAAAAGTGGAACACAAGTAGTGCCTTGGGACTTCAATAAGGCATTTCAGAAACCCCTCACATCAGCTTTCCAGAGAGGATGGAGAAATGAGTGCTCCATTGTCAGAGAAAAATGCTGGTGTCCAATGCTGGTTCTGCCAGAAACTAGCTGAGGAGCATTATATTGGTTAAAGGCAATCTCCTATTTATGGAGATAATGCATTTCTGACTTCAAACGCTTTTAAAAGATGGAGTTGGGAAATTAACTTACGTGTCTCCAAGAGGATTCTTAGAAATGAAAAACCATGTAAAATCTCTAATGCATTTCACCTTTTTGAAAACACCCTTTTGGATTTATGTCTGGCAATTTATATAATCTTTAATTTTATTCTTATCTTTCCAATTGAACCTGAAGTCTGCAGGCTTAAGCCCAAACAGACTTCATTTATGATATTCCTGATACATTTCATTACAGTCTCAATTTGTATTGAATATGAAGTATTAAGTTCATTATCGCCAATGTTAGAACTTAAGTCTTTTTCAGTTTCCGCATAAATTTAGCAAATTGTGTGTCAAACATGAGAGTCTTGGCCTTGTTCTGTTCCGATTCAGAGATTTGGTGAAGAATAAATTCAAATGCATGTAAAAACTCTTAATACAATGCCTGATGCATAATTTGTTCTCAGCAGATGTGCAAAATTTTATTCTGGATGCTAGTGTGAAGATTAAGAACCTTCCTAAGAGAAATTCTGACGCAAGCAACTACCATACATTAAGCATTATATGTTAATGAGACTTGCCCAGAGTCTCCGGGTAAAATGAGACTTATTCTGGATGCTACTGTGAAGATTATCAACAATGAATAATGTGCAGACAGGATGCGACCTGAAAAGCAGAACAGCGTGCACTCAGGAGAAGGCGTCTGCTAACAAGGACCAGGGCTCCTGGCTCTGCCCACCATGAACGTTTGTCTCTGTACCAAGCAGTGAAGTGCAAGCTCAGGCCATCAAATGTGTGAATGGGAAAAAGCCAAGAACAGGGTGAAGGTCCATAATCAGGGAACAGAAACATAGAATAATTCTGCTAAATTCTAAGGTATGGTTTAAGCATACCAGGATGAAAGTTAATACGGGGAGCATAAGAATTCCACTTATATTTTTAAAAACCAATTGCCCAGGGACTTCTCTGGTGGTCCAATTGCTAAGACTCTGAGCTCACAATTCATGCGCCAGGTTCAATTCCAGTTTGGGGTACTAGATTCCACATGCTACAGTGAAGACCGAAGATCCCAAGTGACTAAGGCCCGGGGCAGCCAAATAAATAAATATTAAAAAAAAAAAAAAAAAACACTAACTGCCCAATGAAGTAACTAGAGAAGTAAAAGTCAGAGAGTAGGAAAGAAGGGTGGTGTTTGCCTGAGACTGAGGGAGGAAGAAATGGAAACTCGTTGCTTAACGGGTGCACAGTTTTATTTGGGGAAGATGAAATGTGTATTGGTGATGGTTACACAAAAATGTGAATGTATTTAATGCCACAGAACTGTATGCTTAAAAATGGTTAAAATGGCAGGCTTTGTGTTATGTGTATTTTACTGCAATAAAAATTATATATATCCAAAAAAAGTATGTGTGTGCTCAGTTGCTCAGTCGTGTCCACCTCTTTGCACCCCCAAAGACTGTAACCTGCCAGGCTCCTCTACAAATCGAATTTTCCGAGCAAGTGGAGTGAGGTGCCATTTCCTACTGTAGGGGACCCAGAGATCGAACCTTCATTTCTTGTGTCTCCTGCTTTTGCAGGCAGATTCTTTACCACTAGGACCCATATCAAGAAGATATATATCAAATTTTTTTAAAAAATTAATTGCTCAAAAACAGATTGGAGAAAACATAGCTTACTCTGGCATATGTGAAAAGGATACTCTAGAGAACTTGGCTAGCAGAAAGTCCACTGTGAGTCAGTACAATAGTCTGACCCCACAAAAAGCTAATATGATCTCACGGTGAATGTGTAGCATTGTGGCATTTAGAATGAGGGGCAAGGATACATCGAGAGTTTCAAACTTAGTTCAGCACACTGTACTTTAAGAAGGAAATAAGCAGAATAGGGTTTGTATTTGGAAGACAACGACTTGGACAACCAACAAGAGGACTCTCAACCTTATCATCTGCAGAATTTTTTGAAAGATTTGGTTCTAAAACATGTCTCTGGGAGATATAAGAGCCTACATCAAATCTGCTTGCCGTGGATGAAGAATGAGCATTTATTGTGTGGACCATCAGGTTGATATCAAATGGCAGAGGGTGAATTGAGGTGGCCCCACAATCACAAACTTCCAGAAATGAATCACATTGTTAGATAGTAAGTTCACCATCGATGGAGGTGTTTAAGCATAAGCTGGAGAAACACCAGGTCTCTGGGGTACCCTTTAGGAGAGCCCTTCTAAAGTTTTTTCTATTCTAGTCTTCTGTCTATGACACTTTGAATTTAAGCATGTTGGGGGAAGAAAGTGTGTGCACGGCTAAAACTGGAAGCAAATGTGTAAAAGTGTGTTTGTTTTAAATCGCTCATCTCTTAATTTCAAATGCATTTTAGAGACTCTGCATTTGTACTCTCTTCCCATCACAATTACTATTTTTGATATTATATTTCACATCCTAATTGTTTTCTGTATCCCTCAACTGCTTATCATGGATGCAAATGATTTTACTACTTCTGTCTTGTAACCGCTCTACTAGCTATGTGCACAGATGATTTCCTACCTTTATTATATTCTTGCCTTTGAAAGTGAAAGTGAAGTCACTCCGTCGTGTCCAACTCTTTGCAACCCCATGGTCTGTAGCCCACCAGGCTCCTCTGTCCATGGAATTTTCCAGGCAAGACTACTGGAATGGGTTGCCATTTCCTTCTCCAAGGGATCTTCCTGACCCAGGGATCAAACCTGGGTCTCCCACATTGCAGGCAGACGCTTTACCATCTGAGCCACAAGGGAAGCCCATTCTTGCGTTTACTGGTGAACTTTTCCATTTTGTAATTTTCTTATTTCTAGTTGTGGCCTTTTCTTCTCCACCTAGAGAAGTTCCTTTAGCATTTGTTGTAAAACTGGTTTGGTGGTGTTGAATTCTTTCAGCTTTTGCTTGTCTGTGAAGCTTTAGAGTTCTCCATCAAATCTGAATGAGAGTCCTGCTGCGTAGAGTATTCCTGGCTATCGGTTTTTCCCTTTCATCACTTTAGGTGCCACTCTCTTCTGGACTGTAGACTTTCTGCTGAAAAGTCAGCTGATAGCCTTGTGGGAGTTCCCTTTTGTGTTATTTGTTGCTTTCCCTTTATCACTTTTAACACTCTCTATCTTTAATTTCTGTCATTTGGATCACAATGTTTCAGCATATCCTTCTGTGGGTTAATCTTGTGTGTGACTCCCTGAGCTGCATGGACTTGAATGGCTATTTCCTTCCCCGGGTTAGGGAATTTTTCACCTATTAACTCTTCAGATGCTTTCTAAGCACTTTCTCTATTCTCTTTAGGGGCTCTTACAATGCAAATACTGGTGCTCTCGGTGTTGTTTCTGAGGCCTCTTAAGCGGCCTGCCTTTCTTTTCATTCTTTTTTCCCTCCAGCAGCGCTGACTGCCACTGAGCTGTCTTCTGGTTCACTGATCTGTTCTTCTGCCTCGTCAAGTCTACTGTTGGTTCCCGATGGTGTATTTTTTCATTTCAGTTACCGTATTCTTTAATTCTGTTTCATTATCTATGTTTTCTAATTCTGTGTTTAAAACTTCTGATGTTTCGTTCTGTGCTTCTGTTCTCTTCCTGAGGTCTCTGATCATTTTTACAATCATTACTGAAGCTCCAACACTTTGGCCACCTGATGCAAAGAACTGACTCATTGGGAAAGACTCTGATACTGGGAAAGATTGAAGTCAGGAGGAGAAGGGGACAATGGAGGATGAGATGGTTGGATGGCATCACCAACTTGATGGACATGAGTTTGAGCAAGCTCTGGGAGATGGTGATGGACAGGGAGGCCTGGCATGCTGCAGTCCATGAGGTCGCAAAGAGTCGGACACGACTGAGCGACTGCACTATCATTACTCTGAATCTTTCTCAGGTAGGTTGCCTATGTTCACATCATTTTGTTTTTCTCCTGGAGTTCAATCTTGTTCCTTCATCTGAAACACATTCCTCTGTCATCTCATTTTGCCTAAATTGCTCTTTGTATATTTATGTGCGTGGTACATTGGTTACATTTCTTGGCCTTGGAGAAGTGGCCCTCTGTGGAAGGCGCCCTATGCTTCCTAACAGTGCACTCCATGCCTGCCACCCAAGGGGTGATCTGCCTGCATCTCTGCGCTCAGTCTATAAGCTGCAGGACTGCAGTCTTCTTGCTTCTGCAAGAAAACTTTTCTTTCCCCTGGTGGGTGAGGCGGTCTGGAGGTTTATGCAGGCTTCCTGGTGGGAGGAGCCACTGACTGCTCCCTGGCGGGTGGAGCTGAGTCTTGGTGCTCTGGTGGTCTAGAGGTGGCTGTAGGCAGAGAGAGTCTTTAAGCAGCCTGTCTGCTCACTGGCGGGCTTCTTAGGTGGCTCAGTGGCAAAGAATCTGCCTGCCAATGCAGGAGACATAGGTTCGATCCCTGTTTCTGGAAGATCTCCTGAAGAAGAAAATAGCAACCCATTCCAGTCCTCTTGCCTAGGAAATCCCATGGGCAGAGAAAGCTGGAAGATAAACCATGGGGTCACAAAAAGTCAAACACAACCTAGCAACTAAACGACAGCCGCTCATGGATGGAGCTGTGTCCTGGCCCAGCTTGTATTTTGGCCTGAGGCATCCCAGCATGGGAGTCTACAGGCTGTCGCGTGGGGCCAGGTCTTGGTGCCAAAATGCCAGCCTCCAGAAGAGCTCACACGGATAAATGCTCCTCAGTACATCCCCACAGGGGGCCACCGCCACCCCCTGCCTCCCCAGGAGACCCTTCAAGGCCATCAAGTAGGTCTGGCCCAGGCTCCTATCACATGCTTCTTTTACCCTGTGTGCTGGAACATGTTAGTCACTCAGTCTTGTCCGACTCTTTGCGACCCATGGACTGTAGCCTGCCAGGCTCCTCTGTCCATGGAATTCTCCAGGCAAGAATATTGGAGCAGAAGGTTGTTCCCTTCTCCAGGAAACTTCCAGACCCAGGAATTGAACCCAGGTCTTCTACACTGCAAACACACTCTTTACCACTGAGCCACCTGGGGAAACCCTTCTTATATTTAGCGTAGCATTTTCAAGGATCCCTGGGGGCTCAGTGATAAAGAATCTGCCTGCTAATGCAGGAGACGTAGGTTGGATCCCTGTTTCAGGAAGATCCCTGGAAAAGGAAAGAGCAGCCCACTACAGTACTCTTGCTTGGGAAATCCCATGGACAGAGGAGTTTGGGAGGCTTCAGTCCATGAGATCGAAAAGAACTGGACATGACTGAGTGAAAGATGGACACTTTTATGCTGGTACACGTGGGATTCTGTGAGTGCTCTTGAAGCAAGAAGTCTCTTTTCCCTCCAATCTCAAGGAACTCCTGCAGTCAGTTCCCACTAGCCTTCAAAGCCAAATGCTCTGGGGGCTCCTCTTCTGAGTGCTGCCCTCCCAGCCTGGGGCAGCCGATGTGGGGCTGAGAATGCTCACTTATGTGGGAAAACCTCTGTAACATAATTGTTCCCCAGTTTGTGGGTCGCACACCCAGAGGAGAGGAGGGTGACAGTTGATCGCATCATGAGTCTGCTCCTCCTACTAGCATCATTTTGGTTCTGTCTTTATGTCTTTAGTTACAGAGGATCTTTTCTGGTAGGTATTGGTCTTTTTCAGCAATGGTTGTTATGCAGATTGCTGTGATTTTGGTGTGCTCATGAGAGAAGGCGACGTGGGATTCTGTGAGTGCTCTTGAAGCGAGAAGTCTCTTTTCCCTCCAATCTCGTGGAAATCCTGCAGTCAGTTCCCACTGGCCTTCAAAGCCAAATGCTTTGAAAGATGTAAATGACCGAGAGTTCAGCATGCATTAAGTTCCTTCTTCATTTACTCATACCCTCTTCCTCATACCATGTAAGTGTGTGTGTGTGTGTGTGTGTGTGTGTGTGCGTGCATGTAAGTAATAATCTAGACCAAAGAAGAGACTCATTAGAAAAGATTGATTCTGAGAGCAAAGAGTTAGGAGCTATATTATTAGGTCACTTAAGGTTCTATGCAGTTACTAAATGAACCTGACTTTGGCATTGACCTTCCTGATTGCCAAAACAAAAAAAGGAAATCAGTCACACGATCCTCAGTGTTCACACACATGCACACACACACACACAATCAGGTCTTCAGGACAAGCAAAACTTCCCCAGGCACTAATCCTGGAAGGGAATTGTTCTTGTAGGGGCACTGATTAATGCCCCAGGCAGTGTCCTTGACAAAGCCTCTGCAACAAATACGACAATGTAAGCCTTGAGGCTGGCTTTCTTTGTCAGTGTTCCTGGGAGAAAACCCAAGGGCACAATGCAGTAAAAACAATTTTCACAGACCAGAAAAACACTGTTTGAACCTATAAAGCCTAAGTCAGCCTAAAAATTAATGTCTAAACTATATTCTTCAAGTTGAGTATATGATATACCTTTCAGGCAATCCTTTATAAATATTACTTCTTAAAAAAAAAAAAATCAGGGAGCTTGAGCTCTCTCTGCAATAGAGGATCAGTTCTCTTTTACTTTATACACATTTCCTTTTGCTTTAACTCGTTTCCTTTAATGTCCAGAATATTTTGCAGGGCCTTTGCCTTCTGCCAGGGCTGTTCCCCTTCCCCCAGTCCCAGACTCTAATCTACAGCCTCTATATACAGCTCACTTTCCCTTTGCAGTACTAGGCAGCTTGGGTGACATGTATCCTCCCACTAGGAACTAAATTAAGACATCAAAATCTTGTCACATCAGGCACCTAATAATCACTAATTGTTTGCTAGCACTGTTCATCTGGGAGGAATTCAAAATTCTGATCCTGAAAGAAAGCTGCCAGTCTCCATTAACAGTCATAGTCAATACAAGCATCTTGGTAGCTAAAAAGGAGAAGCGGGCAGCGGAGGATGAGGCGGCTGGATAGCATCATCGACTCCATGGACGTGAATTTCAGCAAACTCTGGGAAGTGAAAGGCAGAGGAGCCTGACGTGCTACAGTCCACAGGTCACAAAGAGTCAGACACGACTGAGCGAGCGAGCAACAACGAAAGGGCAGAACACTGGTGGGATGAAGGGTCGGTGGGACTTTGCACTGTAAGCTGGCTTTGGTGAAACAGCGTTTAAGGCTTGGGGATCCAGCAGGTGGGGCTTTCCTGGTGGCTCAGATGGTAAAGAATCCTCCTGCAGTACGGGAGACCTGGGTTCAATCCGTGGGTTGGGGAGATCCCCTGGAGAAGGGAATGGCTACCCACTCCAGGATTTAAGGATTGGTGATCCTTCCTAGCAATAGCCTATTGGCCACTGTAACAGAAGATGGGGGGCAGGGTGCTGGGGACAAGCCTACAGCAATGACCTAGCCCACATAATCGGCACCAACCATGCCTGGCCTCTGCCTCCCATTTCCTCATCAGCCTTCTTTTTCATCTTAAGGCTCTTTCCTCTTCTCACTCGCTCATTGTCTTCCTCCTGCAACTAAAATGTAAAAATCTTTAAGTGCAAGGACTTTGCCTATACCATCCCCAGGGCCAAGAACCATGTCTGGCACTTAGTAGATGCTCAGTAAATGTGGGCTAGCTGGTTGAATGAGTAACTGAATAACTTTAAATCTTTCCCAGATGACTTCTTGATGGAAGTTAATCATTTTCCTTCTGTGGGCTTTTGTTTCTTCCTCTTTAAAAAGAGGGGTTGGGGTCAGTGTGGCTGAGACTGTGGGCAGAAAGTCCTCTCCCATTCTGCTATGGCAGGAGGGCTAGCTGGTCATTTGTCTGCCCTGCAATTGGTCATCCATGTGACTAAGTGCCTGCAATGGAACGTGAGTGGAAGTGATGGAGCCCTAAGACAACAAATGTGCTTTCTAGTTGCTCTCTTTCTCGTTTCCTTCCAACTGGAAACCGAGCGTAACCTCCACCCAGTCTCTAACAGGCAGGCAGTAGGCATGCCCAAGTGGATGCCAGAGCTGTCCAGCTCATCTGGACAGAGTCCACCGATCTACCCCACAGGAAAAATGAACCCTTGCATTTGGGGCATTTTTGTGACAGCTGCTTAACTTCCCCCTCTAGTGAATATAGCCTAGATAATCTCTGAAGACTCACTCTATTTCAAAAGGGCTTGATTCGTGATTGACTTCATCACATATAATCAGCCACTTCATTTAAGAAGTCTGTATTCTCAAGGACTATCAGCATGTAAAAAGGATTTACTTAACCCTTGATCTTCATATTGTTCCCCATTTATACAAATTCGTGTTTCTTAGAAACAAACTTTACTGTGCCTCTTTGAAACAACCGCCTATAACAGCCAGACAGAATGAGGGTTGAACGCTTGACTTCTTTACTAACCCCAAAAAGTGCAGTAGCAGTAATCATCAGTCACCATATGATTATATAGTCGCTATATAATTATACAATCACATAATCATTTCACATGCAGACAGCAGACACTACAGGTTCCATCACGGTATAGAGTGTATTCTAGCATCTTAGCACTTCTGCAGTTGCGGCAAGGATACTAAGAATGAGCTATTTTAGATACTAAGATGAGATATTTTAGGTGAGACATAAAGTATTTTTAAATTTAACAGCTATTTATTTTAATGTGTGCTTAATATATCCCCAATTCATGTCAAATGAATCTACTTCCCAATAAGTGGGATAGTATGCTGCTGCTGCTGCTAAGTCACTTCAGTCATGTCCGACTCTGTGTGACCCCATAGATGGCGGCCTACCAGGCTCCCCCGTCCCTGGGATTCTCCAGGCAAGAACACTGGAGTGGGTTGCCACTTCCTTCTCTAATGCATGAAAGTGAAAAGTGAAAGTGAAGTCGCTCAGTTGTGTCCGACTCTTTGTGACCCGATGTACTGCAGCCTTCCAGGCTCCTCCATCCATGGGATTTTCCAGGCAAGAGTACTGGAGTGGGGTGCCATTGCCTTCTCCCAAGTGGGATAGTATAGTTTTCCTTAAAACAAATTTATGTAAGTAACTGATTAACTCAAATGAGATTAATGATGCCTAGCAATCATAGGCAACTTTATGGCTTACAAAATGCATTTTTGCATTAATCTGCTTTAATTTCCAACTGAATGTGTTAAAATGTAGTATTTAAAACAAATGGAAAATAACCCAGAGTTCTATTTTTTAAAAGACCAAGTATGTGTTGTGTTGTTTATGGTACAGTGTTAGTAAAGAGATACTTTATGGGCTTTGGTAATGGAAGAACTGGGCTTCCCCAATGGCCCAGTGGTAAAGAATCTGCCTGCCAATACAGGAGGCACAGGAGACTCAGGTTTGATCTTGAGGTCAGGAGAATCCACTGGAATAGGAAATGGCAACCCACTCCAGCATTCTTGCCTGGAAATTTCCATGGACAGAGTGAGCCTGGCAGGCTACAGTCCATGGGGTCGCAAAGAGATGGCTACAACTGAACGACGGCTCACACATGCACACACCCCTGACATTTCAGACTCCTGTGCGATACTGTTCTTCACAGCACTGGGCTTTCACTGCCAGACGCATCCACAGCTGAGCATCATTTCTGCTTTGGCCAAGCTGCCTCATCCTTTCTGGAGCTATAGGTAACTGCCCTCCACTATTCCCCAGTAGCGTATTGGACACCTTCTGACATGGGGGGCTCGCCTTCTGGTGTCATATCTTTTGCCTTTTCATACTGTTCATGAACATATACACATTATTTATATAAAACAAGTAATTAACAAGGAACTACTGCGCCGCATAGGGACCTCTGCTCAACGCTCTATGGTGACTTGTGTGGGAGAAGAATCTGAAAAAGAAAAGACAGATGTGTGTGTGTGTGTATACATATATAATGAATCACTTTGCTGTACACCTGACACCAATACAACATTGTAAATCAACTATACAACACGTTGGAAAGAGGATACAGTCAAGTATAACTTAAGGTTTTTAGGTTGAAAATTGGAAGACTTGTTCAGTTGCTAAGCCTTGTCCGACTCTTTGCAACCCCGTGGACTGCAGCATGCCAGTCTCCTCTGCCCTCTACTATCACCCAGAGTTTGCTCAAATTCATGTCCACTAAGTCAGTGATGCTCTCTAACCATCTCATCCTCTGCTGCCCGCATTTTCCTTTTGCCTTCAATCTCTCCCAGCATCAGAGTCTTTTCCAATGAGTCGGCTCTCAGCATCAGGTGACCAAAGTATCGGCGCTTCAGAAACAGTCCTTCCAATGAATATTCAGGGTTGATCTCCTTTAGGATGGACTGGTTGGATCTCCTTGCAGACCAAGGGACTCTGAAGAGTCTTCTCCAACACCACAATTTGAAAGCATCAATTCTTCAGCGTCCAGCCTTCTTTATGGTCCAATTCTTATACAAGACTACTGGAAAAACTACAGCTATGAGAAGGTGTTGTTCTTAATCATATATTGTTATCAGAAAGGTCATTTGGTATGATAAAGCTGGGGCCACCATTCTGTAGAATGAAACCCATGTTCCCTGGGATAGCATTTGAAACACTTCACAGCTTTGCTCCAGTGTATCTTTCCAAACTCATCCCAGTGTTCTCCACCCACACGGAGCTCCTGGCTGTCCCTGAGCAAAACCACGCTCCGGTCCTCTGCACATGCTCTAGCTCCCCCACTGGGAGCGATTTTGCTGCCTCTACCGAGTTCCCGCTGAGTCTTGCTCAGATGTCCACTCCACAGGAAACATCAAGTTCAGCTCCCTCTCTGGGCTACTGATCATGTCCCTCTCTGCAGGCGCGAGTCTCTCCTTCTACCACCACCAGGTTACATGACTTCTCTCCCTCAAGTCTGAGGGCTCCCCCCAGAGCAGCGTGTTGGTTAAGGGCTCTGGCTTCGGAATCAGAAGGAATCAGGAATCTGGGTTCAAATTCACCTCCTACACACTCTACGTGGGCCATTTTGACTTTGGGAGAGATAATTAACCTTTCTAACTTTCAGTATTCTCATCTTGATCAGAAAGGCAATACTACTTACCTCTTCAGGCATTTAAAAGGATTAAACAACGTACTGTATATACAGCACCAAGCACAGAACCTGCCCCTTACTAAATGTCCAGTAGCTAGTGATTCTTACAATTATTGTTATTATTCACTCTTTATACCTATCATATCATACAGCACATTGCCAGAATTCAATAAATGTTTGCAGAATGAACTGATTCGGTTCTAATATACTACTCCTCTAAAAATAACATTTTTGAGAAAGAATCTCTAAACCCAGGATATCCTTGGAGAGAGAGCTATTGAGAGAGATATCAGTCTGAGGATTTTGATGGAGGTCTCCAGTGGCTTCCTGTAGACAGTTCACCCAGCCAAGCCCTGTCTGTGGCTCTCGACCACTTGGCATTAATCTGGATGGCCCAGATCTCAGATGAAGGACAACAGTCAGAAAAGCAGAGATGGCTGCACTTTTTATTCACGGTTCTGTGCCAGAATATAGATGATCCTTTTAAAGAGGAATTTTTAGACTCTGTGGGAAGACCTGCCTCATCCCTGCTCCAATTTAAAACAAACAGTGGAACTGGGGAGATGCCAAGGACTCTGACATGGGCCAGGGAGGGAGGGAACATGCTCATTTTCCCTGCAGCCTTGGGTGGAGCAGGCGGTGGGCATGCTTTACACTGGTGACCACCCGGGAGGAACTTTTCTATTCCCATCCCCACTAGCAATCACAATGATGAGGCTGGTTCTCATTCCTCACCCCCAAAGCATACAGAGAACAAACTATGTATTGGGATTAAGAGAATTATTTTTCCTCAGTTGTCTGGAAACATCAACTAACTGTTGGTGTTATTTAAATAATCCTTGCACATGCGTGGTGGTCGCTTCAGATGGGTTCAACTCTCTGAGACTCTATGGACTGCAGCCTGCCAGGCTCCTCTGCCCATGAGGATTCTCCAAGCAAGAACACTGCAGGGGGTTGCCACATCCCCCTCCAGGCAAGCTTTACAACCCAGGGATCAAACCCGTGTCTCCGATGTCTCCTGCTTTGGCAAGCGGGTCCTTTACCACTAGCGCCACCTTGGACGTCCAAATAATTCTTGCATTAGACGTCAACAAAGCCTAGATTTTCAGAAACTTGGATCAAGTTTTAAAAGTGCCCTAGGTGATGATTTCCTTCTGTTACTATCTTTATATTTAAATGTTACCCAGGCAACATTTCTGTAGCTACCATTGCCAGTCTGATAAGAATGGGTTTTCTGGGAAACCCATTTGGAAGCTGATTAATTTTTCAGATGTTTGTTTGCTCTCTCTCTCTTTTTTTTTTTTTTTTTTTTTTGCCAGCAGTTCAGTTAATTGACAGCAAATAGTAACCGTTGTCAAGATAAAAGACCAAAACAGCTGAGCCAGGCAGTTTTTATTTCCTACTAAAATATGACATTACAAGTAGGTTTCATCACGTGTTCTATTTGCTAGCTATAAGTGCATTTTGGTGACAAATTAGTTGCATCAGACTCGACCGTGATCCATCACTGACTAGCTAATAATTGTTTTCTTTGCTTACTTTTCGAGAAAAGCTTTCTGTCTCTCAGGCCAATACTGGGAATCTGTCCACCCATCCACTTGCCATTTCTCCTTCTTGAATAGCTAGAGAGGCCGACAAGTCTCAAAACTAGAAGCCCTAGACTGAAACTGGCCGGAGCCCTTTCTGGCACCAAACCCCTCATAACCTGGCCTTCACTCACCTCTCAAACTCCAGGCCTTGTTTCACCTTCCATCCTTTTCCAGCTGCATCACACTCCTGTAAGTTTCCCAAACACGCCTTGCTTTCTCTTGCTGCCAGCCTTGGTCATGCTGTCTCCTCTGCCCAGGTCACCCTCCTCCTTCCCTTGCCCACGGCGGCTCATCCTTCAAGTCTCAGTTTCAACCTCACACCCTCCTGAAGGCCTTCCTCGCACCCTAGACTGGGTAAAGTGTTCTTGCAGTGTGACTTCAGGGCACCGTGTATTTCTCCCCCTTATGTAGTTAACTATTTCCTTCCTGCACAGCGTCTGCCTTGGATACGCTGCCCCGTTGTTGAGTATATAATGTGTATATGCAAGAAACATTGACCGAGTGAGCAGATGGATGAATGAATCGATTATCCCAAACACCTTCACGTGGTAAAAGAATATTCCCTTCCATGCATGAGTTAGCAAAGGGGTAGTGAGCTTAAGAGACATGCCCAATGTCACTGCAGCATCTTGGCATCAGAACTAGCATTCAGGTCTTCTATTGCCAGTACAGTGCTATTTCCATTATTGAATGGGTCACAAACTAAAATGTCTACTCGGATGATAAGCGAAGTAAAAGCGGTACCAGACCACATGTGGTGGAGGGAGCTGTGACGAATTAAAGGACACGTGCCTCCTTTGAAGGGAGCACTACTGTTTGGATTGGCTCAGTGACACAGGAGACGTGGGTTCAATCCCTGGGTCAGAAAGGTCTCCTGGAGGAGGAAATGGCAAGCCACTCCAGTATTCTTGCCTGGAGAATCCCATGGACAGAGGAGCCTGCTGGGAGTCCATGGAGTCACAAAGAGTTGGACACAATGGAGTGTCTGAATACACACACTATTGGGATATAGCCAATTGTTGCCATGGAACAGGGTCCAGCATAGCCAGAGGTTTTATTTTATTTTATTTTTTTTAAGAATGGGAAATCCAGATCTTTATGTGAAATAGTCTTATTTTCTAGCACTGGCTTAAAAAAATTTAATGTTATGCATCCCAAACAAAACAGTCATGGACAAGGCCAGGCACAGCTATAAGCCCCTTTCTGCCGTCACTACACCCCTCTAGATGGAGCTGCTTCTTCTACACAGCTCAGCCCTTCCCCTGGAGAAAGCTTCCTCTGTTTCAACAGCCAACACTAAGGCAACTCCACAGTCACCTACTGCAGGAAAACTTCCTGAGAATCAAGTCAATAAAAGGCAATTGCCCTTTCCCAGAGAAAGACGCTCAGCTCCCCCATCTCCAATTGCTTTAGCATTGATCAACCCCGGTGGCGTTAAGTTCAGATCCCATGCAGGCTGTGATAACTCTTGCAATCCTCTGAGACAGAAACCCCAAGCTTGCAAGAGGAAAAAACCAATTTCTTTTCACAGGAAGGTCGGAACACAACTTATTTGAAGATATAAGACTGGTGTTTATTTCACGGGGAAAATGGCATTCAGGTTTCCTACTCTTCCTGACTCCATTATGACCAAGGGGCTGTTTACCCAGATTAGACTCAGAAGGGTGGCATTTACCGTCTGGCCTGAACCCTTGCAGCACTGTGATCTCAGGGGAGCGGTAACCTGCTGAGCACCTTCCTGTGCTCATAGAACAGATCGAACAAGAAGAGTTTCCTCCACACGAAGCTGAGTCCGCAGTCAACTGGACTCTGTTGTTCCTGCGGATCTCTCCTGGTTAGAAACACTGAGTGTGACCCAAAGGGAGCCACAAAGATCCAGCAGAGAATTCACTTGCAGAGAGGAAATTCCACGTTCCTGCTCCTGAGCCTGTTCGTCTAGCTTTTTCACCAGGTGCTGTCCTCCTTATTTGAATACTGAGAAGCCGTGGGTACTGCCCATCTTGGCTTCCTCGCCAACTGCTCTGTAAGGTCTCAGAAGCAGTAATTGATGGTTCCTGGGCCCCCACCGGCACCATTCTCTATTCAACAGGGGAAAAAAAATATGTATAAGCATCTACTATGCACAAGTTACTGTACGGAAAAGAGAATAGAAGATAAAGAGAAAATGGCCTTTCATAGAACAAAAGTAATTAGCTTGAAATGTGACAAGAGACGTTCAGACTGGACCTCAAGAAGGACTTCCTAACCAGAGGGAATGAGGTATCAAAAGGGTTAAAAAGAAAGCTCATGATGGAATTCTTTCACAGGGTTTCCAAAATAATAAGTCTGGACATTTCTAGTTACAATTTTGCTTGCTCCTGGAGAAACAAGTCTAGTTGTCCAACCACATGGTTACAAGTTACCTGTCCAAACTAACCCAGACAAAAGGAGCTTAACAGAAGAACAGAGGAGTATCTTACAGAAGCCAAGGGCAGAAGCACCCAAGATACGCAGTCACTCGGGGACCGAAGCAAGTTCTTCATCCTGCCTCTGTCCCTCCCTCTTTTTCTTTCTTTCTTTCTTCCACGTTCTTCTCTTTCTATGTCACTTTTTCACTCTCTTTCACGGTCATTCAATTTGTTTCTAATCTATTCTCCCTGCAAATAAACTTTCTCTTGCTCACACAGGCCCCATGATGATCCAACATTGCTTGCTCAGCCCTCATTTAGACGTGGCTGGAGAAGCGCTGCAACCCGGCGCACTAAGCGGTGGCCAAGAGGAGCTACCACACATCTGAGGTCAGTGACGGCCGGAAGGAGACACCCCGTGTCCGAGGTCAGGGGCGGTGACAGAGAGGATCCACCCCTCGCCCGAGGCCGGGGGCAGCGGCTGGGAGGAGCAACCCGAGGAGCGGTGGCTGCGCAGGCGCAGGAGCAGGAGGGCCTAGAGGAGCTATCCCACGATGAAGGTCAGGAAGGGTGGCAGTAAGGAGATACCCCTCGTCCAAGGTAAGGAGCAACCGTGAAGAGATACCCCACACCCAAGGTAAGAGAAACCTAAGTAAGACGCTAGGTGTTGCAAGAGGGCATCAGAGGGCAGACACACTGAAACCATACTCACAGAAAACTAGTCAGTCTAATCACACTAGGACCAAAGCCTTGTCTAAATCAATGAAACCAAGCCATGCCAGCAGGGCAACCCAAGACGGGTGGGTCGTGATGGAGAAGTCTGACAGAATGAGGTCCACTGGAGAAGGGAATGGCAAACCACTTCAGTATTCTTGCCTTGAGAACCCCAGGATCAGTATGAAAAGGCAAAATGATAGGATACTGAAAGAGGAACTCCCCAGGTCAGTAGGTGCCCAATGTGCTACTGGAGATCAGTGGAGAAATAACTCCAGAAAGAATGAAGGGATGGAGCCAAAGAAAAAACAATACCCAGCTTTGGATGTGACTGGTGATAGAAGCAAGGTCAGATGCTGTAAAGAGCAATATTGCATAGGAACCTGGAATGTCAGGTCCATGAATCAAGGCAAATTGGAAGTGGTCAAACAAGAGATGGCAAGAGTGAACATCTACATTCTAGGAATCAGCGAACTAAAATGGACTGGAATGGGTGAATTTAATTTAGATGACCATTTTATCTACTACTGTGGGCAGGAATCCCTCAGAAGAAATGCAGTAGCCATCATGGTCAACAAAAGAATCCAAAATGCAGTACTTGGATGCAGTCTCATCCAAGATTAGATTGGATGCAATCTCATCCAAAAACAACAGAATTATCTCTGTTCGTCTCCAAGGCAAACCTTTCAATATCACAGTGATCCAAGTCTATGCCTCAACCAGTAATGCTGAAGAAGCTGAAGTTCAATGGTTCTATGAAGAGCTACAAGACCTTTTAGAACAAACACGCGAAAAAGATGTCCTTTTCATTATAGGGGACTGGAATGCAAAAGTAGGAAGGCAAGAAACACCTGGAGTAACAGGCAAATTTGGCCTTGGAATGCAGAATGAAACAGGGCAACGACTATTAGAGTTTTGCCAAGAACATGCACTGGTCATAGCAAACACCCTCTTCCAACAACACAAGAGAAGACTCTACACATGGACATCACCAGATGGTCAACACCAAAATCAGTTGATTATGTTCTTTGCAGCCAAAGATGGAGAAGCTCTATACAGTCAACAAAAACAAGACCAGGAGCTGACTGTGGCTCAGATCATGAACTCCTTATTGCCAAATTCAGACTAATATTGAAAAAAGTAGGAAAAACCGCTAGACCATTCAGGTATGCCCTGAATTAAATCCCTTCTGATTATACAGTGGAAGTGAGAAATAGATTTAAGGGCCTAGATCTGATAGATAGAGTGCCTGATGAACTATGGAATGAGGTTCGTGACATTGTACAGGAGACAGGGATCAAGACCATCCCCATGGAAAAGAAATGCAAAAAAGCACAATGGCTGTCTGGGGAGGCCTTACAAATAGCTGTGAAAAGAAGAGAGGTGAAAATCAAAGGAGAAAAGCAAAGATATAAGCATCTGAATGCAGAGTTCCAGAGAATAGCAAGAAGAGATAAGAAAGCCTTCTTCAGCCATCAATACAAAGAAATAGAGGAAAAGAACAGAATGGGAAAGACTAGAGATCTCTTCAAGAAAGCTAGAGATACCAAGGGAACATTTCATGCAAAGATGGGCTCGATAAAGGACAGAAATGGTCTGGACCTAACAGAAGCAGAAGATATTAAGAAGAGGTGGCAATAATACACAGAAGAACTGTACAAAAAAGGTCTTCATGACCCAGATAATCATGATGGTGTGATCACTAATCTAGAGCCAGACATCTTGGAATGTGAAGTCAAGTGGGCCTTGGAAAGCATCGCTATGAACAAAGCTAGTGGAGGTGATGGAATTCCAGTTGAGCTGTTTCAAATCCTGAAAGATGATGCTGTGAAAGTGTTGCACTCAATATGCCAGCAAATATGGAAAACTCAGCAGTGGCCACAGGACTGGAAAAGGTCAGTTTTCATTCCAATTCCAAAGAAAGGCAGTGCCAAAGAATGCTCAAACTACCACACAATTGCACTCATCTCACATGCTAGTAAAGTAATGCTCAAAATTCTCCGAGCCAGGCTTCAGCAATACATGAACTGTGAACTTCCAGATGTTCAAGCTGGTTTTAGAAAAGGCAGAGGAACCAGAGATTAAATTGCCAACATCCACTGGATCATGGAAAAAGCAAAAGAGTTCCAAAAAAACATCTATTTCTGCTTGATTGACTATGCCAAAGCCTTTGACTGTGTGGATCACAATAAACTGTGGAAAATTCTGAAAGAGATGGGAATACCAGACCATCTGACCTGCCTCTTGAGAAATCTGTATGCAGGTCAGGAAACAGCAGTTAGAACTGGACATGGAACAACAGACTGGTTCCAAATAGGAAAAGGAGTACATCAAGGCTGTATATTGTCACCCTGCTTTTTTAACTTCTATGCAGAGTACATCATGAGAAACGCTGGACTGGAAGCAACACAAGCTGGAATCCAGATTGCTGGGAGAAATATCAATAACCCCAGATATGCAGAGGACACCACCCTTATGGCAGAAAGTGAAGAGGAACTAAAAAGCCTCTTGATGAAAGTGAAAGAGGAGAGTGAAAATGTTGGCCTAAAGCTCAACATTCAGAAAACAAAGATTGTGGCATCCGGTCCCATCACTTCATGGGAAATAGATGGGGAAACAGTGGAAAGAGTGTCAGACTTTATTCTGGGGGACCCCAAAATCACTGCAGATGGTGATTGCAGCCATGAAATTAAAAGACACTTACTCCTTGGAAGAAAAGTTATGACCAACCTAGATAGTATATTCAAAAGCAGAGACATTACTTTGCCGACTAAGGTCCGTCTATCAAGGCTATGGTTTTTCCTGTGGTCATGTGTGGATGTGAGAGTTGGACTATGAAGAAGGCTGAGCGCCGAAGAATTGATGCTTTTGAACTGTGGTGTTGGAGAAGAGTCTTGAGAGTCCCCTGGACTACAAGGAGATCCAACCAGTCCATTCTGAAGGAGATCAGCCCTGGGATTTCTTTGGAAGGAATGATGCTAAAGCTGAAACTCCAGTACTTTGGCCACCTCATGCGAAGAGTTGACTCATTGGAAAAGACTCTGATGCTGGGAGGGATTGGGGTCAGGAGGAGAAGGGGACGACAGAGGATGAGATGGCTGGATGGCATCACGGACTCGATGGACGTGAGTCTGAGTGAACTCCGGGAGTTGGTGATGGACAGGGAGGCCTGGCGCGCTGATTCATGGGGTTGGAAAGAGTCGGACACGACTGAGCGACTGATCTGCACTGAACTGGGGAAGCACTGGACCCCCAGCAAGCTAAACAATCCCCCCTGCAACCCAGTTCCAGAATTTCTGGAGATGGTCTGATCGGACCAGCTCATCCTCTGGGTTGTTTTTCCTGAGTCAGGTGTCCACCCATTGCCCAATCAGCGGGGTTTGGGTAGAAAGGTTACATAGTAAAAATATCGCTATTAGAGTCCATTGCTGCATGTGTGGGAAGCGAGCAGCAAAGCAGAAGGACTATTCTCTAGTTAGAATGTGGGAATTAGTGTGTCCTCCAAATATGTCTACTGCATGATCCTTAGAGCGTCTCCCACCACGAAATTCTCTGCTTGGGGAGTTGTTGTCTTGTTTGGGGGGTTTTTTGTTTTGTTTGGGGTGAGTCTGTTACAGGCCCTTGTGGCCTGTACTCGGCATGGGTGAGGCTCCACCTGTGTACTTCTTTGCAAGCCCCACGCTGCACAAGGGGCTGGTGTCATCCTTCAATTAACAGCAGGGATTTTGTTTCAAATGACCAAAGCCAATAATCAGGAAACTCTCTGAGGGACAGAGCAGTTAGAATCAACCTCAGCTCATATCCAGGCTCTGTATTCAGAGAGAAACAGAGAGAACAAAATAACACCCTGCTGTCATCGGGGAAGCAGAGGGGACAGAAGAGGGGAGCCATAAGCTTGGGGAAGTTAGGCGAGACAAAGATGCAAGAGTTCCAGAAGATTCTGAGACACAGCTGCAACATGATCATCTCACGTGGGAGTTTTCACAATGGCATGACTCTACCCAGCCCACTGCCCTCCTTTCTAGAACAGGAGCACAAGCAAGCAGAAAGAAGTGGGGAGAAGAGGCACTTGGCCCTGCGCCTGGGTTTCTGAAACTGGGCCCCGAGGTGGCGTTTCCTCCTCGAAGTATGGGATGGGAGGGGTGTATTATCTCCAGCCTAAGCCAGGAAGCCCAGCCTCAGCAATTTCCTGGACACCTGCCCTCCGCTAATTAGTACTTTCACTCAGGGTCTCAGCTCAGCCCAAGCTTAACCCTTTCCCTCTCCCCATGAGTTCTGGTGACTCGGGTTTCTCAAATCAATCACACCTGGCAAACATATCTGGAGAATGGGCAATGCTCTGCTCAGATCATGGACTTCAGTCCACCCACAATGACTATAGAGAGAGCTTTCTTTTTCTTTTTTTATTACCTTTTTTAACATTTATTTGGCTGCCTCAGGTCCTAGTTGAGGACTGTGAGCTTAGTTGCTCCAAAGCACGTGAGAACTTAAGTTCCCCTACCAGGGATCAAACTCATACCCCTCAAACTCAAACTCATAATTGCAAGGTGGATGCTTAACCACTGGACCACCCAGGAAGTTCCCAGAAAAAGCTTTCTAAAATGGAAAGGTCGTCTTGGTTTTCTCTGCTCCGGACCCTTCAGTGAATCCCCACTACCGACAGGACATGTGTCTTTGGCCCAGCCTGCAAGACTGCTCAACACAGCCCTGGATCCCCCTCCAGCATCATCTCAACCCTTGCTGCAGGATAGCCCATGCTGTGGCCCTCACTGGACTGTAGGCCTTTCCCTAACTCACAGGGTGCTGTTCCCATCTCTGCACATGGCTACACACTGTCCCTCCTCCCTGGCCCACACCGCTCCTCCTCGGTCACCTGCAGCTAAGCCCGTGCCTCTGCTGCGGTGCCATCTGAACCAGAAGGAAGTTATCTGGGTTGGTGTCCTCCCCTTCCGGTTGAACCATCAACTCCTTAAAGACAGGGACTCTGCGCTGCTCTGAGACGTAACTCTGAGACGTAACCGGGCGGTGCCTGAGCATCCAGGAATGTCTGAAGAAGGGACATCAGGGATCCTGAGAGCAAGGGAGGGAGAGAAGGGGAGCAGCTGGAAAGGGAGAGGCTTCCTGCCCTTTAATGACGCCTACGACCCGCTTAGCCACTGGGCCTGGGGAAGCACAGGCCGCTGGTTATCGGGCAGAGCACAGCGCCTTCCATCTCTCACAGGCTTTAGGGCTTCCAAAGCCCTTTCCCAGATTCATCTGATCCTCAGACTCTGCCTAGGAAGTTACCAGCAGCGATCCCCATTTTACAAAGAGGGAAACGGTAGCTAGGAAAGGGGAAAGACTTGGAAGGCCAGCAATTGGTTTCGAGGCCCAGAGCCAAAGGGCTCCTTCTCTCCAGCGGGACTCCTCCAGGTCGGCAGAGAGCAGCCGTGCGAGGCTCTGGTGGTCCCTCCCAGCCAGGCGGCCCCGGGAGGCCTGCAGGAGGTCTGTCTGCAAGCAGCCGCTCAGGAGGCCCGCGTCCCTGCTCACTGCCCAGCTCCTCCCCAGGCACAAAACCCACTTTATTCCCCTGCGGCCCGCAGGAAGGTCCCGGCTTCCTTGTGGCCTCCGGCCGTGTCCTGCATCTGGGGAGGCAGGGGATAATTCCTCCTTTCTTTCTGGAGCTTACTGCCATCCAGGTATTTATAGACGCTGCCGGCCCTGCTGAGACAGCTTTTCTCTCCCGTTTAAATTTAGCTGCCTTTGTCTTCTTCCCCTGACTTATCTCCCAAGCCTGCCTGGGTTTCCTCCACTGCCTTTGTTCCGCTGGGTGTTTGCTCCACATCTTCTTTCATCTGCTGAGCCGAGCAGTCTCGACAAAGAGATTCTCTGGGGTCTGAATATGACTTCCTCCTCCGCGCGCAGACCTCTCCGCGGTCCGCGCTCTGACCACTTCCCACTTTCTCTCGCACAGACCTCCCCCTCAGCTTCTCTCCATCGTGCCCCCTGCCCGTTTATGGAAGGAGAAAGTGGCCCTGGCTAATGTGCCAACAGCGCCAGAACCAGCGACCTCCCAATCATGTCTCCAGGACTGACGTATTTACACTATTACTACTATATATAAAATGGGTAATCAATGAGAACCTACTGTATAGCACAAGGAACTCCACTCAGCGCTCTATGGTGACCTAAAGGGAAGGCACACGTATGTGGATGACTGATTCACTTTGCTGTACCGCAGAAACTCACTCAACATGGTAAAGCAGCGACATGCCAACCAAATTTAATTTTAAAAAAAGAACTCCTGGTTTCAATGTCCCTGTCTTCAGTCTCAACCCAGAGTCACTTTCTCTTCTGCCTGGCAAGGTATGTCAAAGTTTGGCACATCCCTGTTCTTTTAGGGACTGAACTGATCCTAAGACAATCCTACTTCAGTGCTGGAAAGAGCAACTGCCATTCAGAGAGCGAGGCGCACGGCTTTGCTTCCAAAAACAGTTCATAAATAGAACATAGGTTGAGACTAGGTTCCCAAGTCCAAGTCATACAAGGATCTGCAATTCCAATGGTCCCAGGAGTCCGACAAGAAGCGAAATGAATGAAGCAAGTGTGGCCGCAGATGGTAGGGACCTATGGCAGATAAACTGTGTCCTAAGAAGTTTCAAACTGCATCACCCAGGCCGTCTGATTTTTCCAGAGAAGTCAAAAATCAAAGATTTTAAATAATGGCGATGAATTTGAAATTTGAAAAGCACTTTGCATGTAGGACATGCTGTGCTGTTGTGACCTCTGCACCCCACCCACGCCTTCACACGCCATCCACAAGCCTGGCTCCTCACCTCCTCCCTCGCCACAGCGCACAGACCACATGGCCCTTCCAGGCCCATTTAGCAACTCCCAGAGTCCCCCGCAGATTGGATTCTGAACTGATAACAGCAGAGCTCCGCCTCTAATTCAGGTCCACCTTTCCTCTCTTCTCTCTGCTCACACTTGGCGACAGTGATGTTCATTTTCAAAATCGTCCCCAGAAGGTCTTCTATGGTGCATCAATCCAGATAAGCTAGGTTATGCTGCAACATTAAATAGCATTAAATATCCCCATAGCTTGTAAAGGTAATTTATCCTCTTGGGTAAATCACACCAGTAGCAATCTTCATCCAGCCCAATACCAGACATCTATCAGTTTAGCTTCCCTATCAGTATAAGGTGTCACTGGGTACATTACTCCTGGCTCCCTGAAGGTAATTTTGAACTAAAAATATAGTCATCTTTCCCTGAAAAGAACGATAATTCTCTTTACTGACTTTTCAAGTTAGAAACTAAATCTTGCTCAAGACATTAAAAAAAGCAATGTTACATGAAGAAAATATTTAAATACTTGCTTAGAATAAAAATATAACATCTAGATTCATATAAGATTTTTTCCTTTTTTGAAGCCCTCAAATAAACTATGGATTTGAGTATTTTCTTTTTAGCAACTTTATTAGAATATAATTTGTAGACCATAAACTGTATGTATTTAAAGCATACAACTTGATAACTTTTATACCTATATACACTCCTTTGTGGGCTTCCCTGGTGGCTCAGACAGTAAAAAATCTACCTGCAATGCAGGAGAGCTGGGTCAGGAAGATCCCCTGGAGGAGGGCATAGTAATCCACTCCAGTATTCTTGCCTGGAAGATCTCATAGACAGAGGAACCTGGTAGATTCAGTCCATGGGGTCACACAACTGAAGCGACTTAGCATAGCCTAGCACACATACTCCTTTGGAATCACCCACTATAATTGCTAATGAACGTATTCATCTCCTCCCCTTCCCACAGCTTAAAATCACAAAGGTTCCACGCTCGTCTGTGCTGCAGATCCCTGTGAGTCGTCTGGGGCCTCTCCTCCAAGCCCCTCCCACACCTAGACTGGCAGAGCAGCCGTCACTATGCTCCATCATCCGAAACACCGCCATCATCACGACTGCGGGAAAGCAATGAACTCTGCACCGGCTTTTACTCTCTTCCCCAGAAGGAGTACTCATACCCTTTCTGCTCACATCTCATTTCTCCAAAGAGATTACACGACGATGTATAATTTCAAAGAAAGTGAAGGACTGCCGTTTTTACCAAATGCTTACGGAATGAAGCAGGGCAAAGACTAATAGAGTTTTGCCAAGAAAATGCACTCGTCATAGGAAACACCCTCTTCCAACAACACACAGAAGACTCTACACATGGACATCACCAGATGGTCAACACCGAAATCAGATTGATCATATTCTTTGCAGCCAAAGATGGAAAAGCTCTATACAGTCAACAAAAACAAGACCAGGAGCTGACTGTGGCTCAGATCATGAACTCCTTATTACCAAATTCAGACTGAAATTGAAGAAAGTAGGGAAAACCGCTAGACCATTCAGGTATGACCTAAATCAAATCCCTTCTGATTATACAGTGGAAGCAAGAAATAGATTTAAGGGCCTAGATCTGATAGATAGAGTGCCTGATGAACTATGGAATGAGGTTTGTGACATTGTACAGGAGACAGGGATCAAGATCATCCCCATGGAAAAGAAATGCAAAAAAGCACAATGGCTGTCTGGGGAGGCCTTACAAATACCTGTGAAAAGAAGAGAGGTGAAAAGCAAAGGAGAAAAGGAAAGATATAAACATCTGAATGCAGAGTTCCAAAGAATAGCAAGGAGACAAGAAAGCCTTCTTCAGCAATCAATGCAAAGAAATACATGAAAAGAACAGAATGGAAAAGACTAGAGATCTCTTCAAGAAAATTAGAGATACCAAGGGAACATTTCATGCAAAGATGGGCTCGATAAAGGGCAGAAATGGTCTGGACCTAACAGAAGCAGAAGATACTAAGAAGAGGTGGCAAGAATACACAGAAAAACTGTACAAAAAAGATCTTCACAATCCAGATAATCATGATGGTGGGATCACTAATCTAGAGCCAGACATCTTGGAATGTGAAGTCAAGCGGGCCTTGGAAAGCATCACTATGAACAAAGCTAGTGGAGGTGATGGAATTCCAGTGGAGCTATTTCAAATCCTGAAAGATGATGCTGTGAAAGTGCTGCACTCAATATGCCAGCAAATTTGGAAAACTCAGCAGTGGCCACAGGACTGGAAAAGGTCAGTTTTCATTCCATTTCCAAAGAAAGGCAATGCCAAAGAATGCTCAAACTACCACACAATTGCACTCATCTCACATGCTAGTAAAGTAATGCTCAAAATTCTCCAAGCCAGGCTTCAGCAATACGTCAACCGTGAACTCCCTGATGTTCAAGCTGGTTTTAGAAAAGGCTGAGGAACCAGAGATCAAATTGCCAACATCTACTGGATCATGGACAAAGCAAGAAAGTTCCAGAAAAACATCTATTTCTGCTTTATTGACTAAGCCAAAGCCTTTGACTGTGTGGATCACAATAAACTGTGTGAAATTCTGAAAGAGATGGGAATACCCAGACCACCTGACCTGCCTCTTGAGAAACCTCTATGCAGGTTAGGAAGCAACAGTTAGAACTGGACATGGAACAACAGACTGGTTCCAAATAGGAAAAGGAGTATGTCAAGGCTATATATTGTCACCCTGCTTATTGAACTTCTATGCAGTGTACATCATGAGAAACACTGGGCTGGAAGAAGCACAAGCTGGAATCCAGATTGCTGGGAGAAATATCAATAACCTCAGATATGCAGATGACACCACCCTTATGGCAGAAAGTGAAGAGGAGCTAAAAAGCCTCTTGATGAAAGTGAAAGAGGAAAGCGAAAAAGTTGGCTTAAAGCTCAACACTCAAAAAACGAAAATCATGGCATCTGGTCCCATCACTTGATGAAAGTGAAAGAGGAGAGCGAAAAAGTTGGCTTAAAGCTCAACATTCAGAAAACGAAAATCATGGCATCTGGTCCCATCACTTCCTGGGAAATAGATGGGGAAACAGTGGAAACAGTGTCAGACTTTATTTTTTTGGGCTCCAAAAATCACTGCAGATGGTGGCTGCAGGCATGAAATTAAAAGACACTTACTCCTTGGAAGAAAAGTTATGACCAACCTAGATAGTATATTCAAAAGCAGAGACATTACTTTGCCGACTAAGGTCCGTCTATCAAGGTTATGGTTTTTCCTGTGGTCATGTGTGGATGTGAGAGTTGGACTGTGAAGAAGGCTGAGCGCCGAAGAATTGATGCTTTTGAACTGTGGTGTTGGAGATGACTCTTGAGAGTCCCTTGGACTGCAAGGAGATCCAACCAGTCCATTCTGAAGGAGATCAGCCCTGGGATTTCTTTGGAAGGAATGATGCTAAAGCTGAAACTCCAGTACTTTGGCCACCTCATGTGAAGAGTTGACTCACTGGAAAAGACTCTGATGCTGGGAGGGATTGGGGGCAGGAGGAGAAGGGGACGACCGAGGATGAGATGGCTGGATGGCATCACGGACTTGATGGACATGAGTCTGAGTGACCTCCGGGAGCTGGTGATGGACAGGGAGGCCTGGTGTGCTGCGATTCATGGGGTCGCAAAGAGTCGGACATGACTGAGCGACTGAACTGAACTGAACTAGAAGGTGGGAAGATGGAAGTATTTAGGGAACAGCACTAAGTAACTTCCACACATGATGTTTCCACTCTCAGGGAGTTTTTTAAGTTCTTTTCAAAGGTTCTGAATTCATTCATTCATTCATTTAACAGTAATGACTGAGCAAAGCTCCGAGGCGAGTAATCTGGGCATAGGGCATAAGTCTCTGCTCTCGGAGACTTCCCTGGTGGCCCAGTGGCTAAGACCCTACCTTCCAGTGATAGTAGTGTGGGTTCGATCCCTAATTGGGGAGCTAAGATCCTACACGCATCGAGGCCAAAACACCAAAACATAAAACAGAAGCAAATTGTGCCAATTACTATCTTCCAAACACAGTCCAGGGACTTCCCCGGTGGGTCAGTAGTTGAGCATCCGCCTGCCGATGCAGTGGACATGGGTTCAATCCCTGGTCCAGGAAGATCCCACCAGGCTCAGAGAGGCTAAACCCGTTCTCCACAGCTACTGAGCCTGCACACGCAGAGCCCGTGGTGTGCAGCAAGGGAGTCGCCCCCACCCACCACAGCTGGAGAAAGTTCTCCTGAAGACCCAGTGCAGCCAAAACTAATTATATAGATAAATATGGTCTGCATAAAAAAATTCTTAAAGACTTTTTTTGATGAAAGAACTGCTCTCTACCTTCAAACAGTTGTAACTTGTCTAGGAGACATCTGTAGATCTTGCCAATAACTTGGAAACAAGGGGCACGCACAGAAGGTGCTCCAGCCAACTGTTAACAAAGTACTGAGCACAGAGAAGGCAGTAAACACAGAGAAAGTGGTATCTGAGCAAATCCTTGGAATGGAGAGAGGCAGGAAGGAGCCCCATCCCAAGAATGCCTCCACCCCAAGACCTGTGACCACACAGCAGATCAACGCACTAACCAGGATACACTTCCTAAATAACGAACCCTACATCTGTGCAGAGGATGCAGGCAAGGAGGAGTCACATATGGCAGTCAAAACCACCCCATTCCTAGCTAGCTTCCAGGCCCAGACTGGAACTGATGGCTTAGATTCAGACTTCAGGTCCTGTACTCACTTACTAGACAACCTTGGCAAGTCCTTGAGCCATCTGTGCCTGTTTCCTTATCTGTACAATGGGGTATTAATAGTGCCAACCTCAAAGGTTTGATATTAGAACTGAAGATATGAGTGCTGGTAACGTAACAAGGAAAAGGGGCCTGGGTACCCCCAGCAGGCATCAGAGCAAGCGTGTGCTCTCGGGCCTTGGTTGAGACTGGTCTCGTTTTTCCTTGAAAGGAGGTTTGATCTACATAAAAGCAGAAGGCAGAGGGAAGAAGGCTCTGTGCCCTCAAGGTAGGTCCCCTCAGCACTAGTCTGCGTCTCATCTCTGCCTCATCACCAATGAATGCCTCATAAATCCATGCTCAGATATCCCCACCTGGTACTCTGGGAATGTCTGTCTGAAGTCACATTTCCCTAGGTGTCCCACAGAGAACAAATCCCAAAGATGGACTCAAGATGAAAAAATTTCAAAACTTGTGTCATCTGCTGCATAAGGAAAGCTCCCTCTTAGAGATGAGCAAAGCACAAAGCAAAAACAAAAATCTGCTTTGTTTTATGCAGCCCTGAGTTTTCTGGGTTCAGTTCTGCCCATGATAGCTTTATTTTGCATGCTCCACACTTTGGGAAATATTGTGCAGAGGCAAACGCTATTTCTTATTGATCCACACATCCACAGAAGTGCGGATTATGCTTGGAGTGTAACAGGCAGGAGAGGAGTTGACACGTTGGACTGAATTTCTTATGTAATCTTGGGAGAAATATTTCCTCCCTCAGCTTCAGTCTTGCCATTTTTTTAATGAGGGAATGGGACCAGAGAACGGCTGAGGTCCCTTCTCTCCTCAGTTATGAGCCAAGAGCTCATTAGAGGTTTTTCTCCTTGCTCTCTGCCTAGTCATTATTGAGCCTCGTTACTGCATTCGAGGTGAGAGCAAAAGCGAACCATCAGCCCCCACAAGCAGGAAGCTAACAGGAAAGGGTCAGAGCTGACATCCACCGTCGGCCAGCCCCTGTGCGGAGGGCTTTACAGGGACCATGGCGTCCAGCAGCCACAAGCTGAACAGAGGGGTACCTTTATTAAAACCACTCCCCTTTACTACAGAGATGAAGGGACAAACAGCCTAAGCCATTGTTTACAGTAACTGCCCAGTTGCAGAGATGGAACGTGAACCCAGGTCACGTGACACCAAGTCCCAGACTCTTACCCGTTAGGTGACACTGCTTCCCGGGTCACATGAGATCCAGGAGGCCCGCGGATTCAGTGCAGGCACTCAGCTTCCTGTTAAGGGAGGGCTAAAAGCTTTAAGCTTTGCTTCATTTCTTCAGATTAATTCAACACATTTGTCCATCTCTAGATTCTGGTCCCAAAGTGTCGGGCACGACTGAGCGACTGAGCTGAGCTTTGCCATTCTTCTGACCTCAGCCCTCAGGAAGAACGGGCAGGGAATGGCACTTGCCGTGAATTTGTTTTTATCAATTACCGTTAGAATGGCTTCCCTGGTGGCTCAGCAGTAAAGAATCCACTTGCAGTGAAGGAGACTCAGATTGGATCTCTGGGTCAGGAAGATCCCCCGGAGGAGGAAGGTGTGGCACCCCCCTCCAGTATTCTTGCCAGGAAAATCCCCATGGGTGGAGGAGCCTGGCAGGCTGCAGTCCATGGGGTCACAAAGAGTTGGACACAGCTGAGCGACAAAACCTCCTCCTCCACCACCAGCACCTTTATAGTAATTAGAACAGTAATCATCCACAGTATATCCAGGAAGCAATTTCATATCCATTATTGAGTGTGATTTTTCATGCTAGCTTTCTGAGGAACACAGAGAAAATCAATATCACCACGTTAATTTTACAAGCAAGGAAACGGAAGTTCCAGGAGGTGAAGGAGTTTGCCTAAGACTCCAGACCAACAAGTAAACTGTGAATAGTGGATTTGAACCTGGCCTTTGGGTTTCAGGGGCTCAATACAATCCAGGGCACTTAGCTCCCAAAGTCAACCCCGAGTTGCGGATGGGGAGGAGACAGTCGGGGAGGACGTGGACGTGAACTAAGAGGGATGCTGAAGAGGAGACCCTGAGCTGGAAGGAAGCCCGCGGTGACAGCCGGAGGGAGAAGAGCGTCTCCCCTCTCCCTGGGTGTCGGGCTGGGGCACATTCAGGGTTTACGTGCCCTTCACGAACCTCCTCTTATTCTGCTCCCTTCTCTCTAACCTTCTGTCTCTCAAGTCACTATCCATTCGTCATCTTAGCCACCTCCCAAATCACAGACCTGGAACCGTTTTTTTTCCATTTCCATTTTGCTTTTATTTTAATAAACGTGCAAACATAAGCGCACATGCATGTCATAAAAATAGTCATTTTCCTTTCCCTTTGACAAATACGTCCCTTAAGATGCCTCTCTCTGGTACAGTTTTTTAAAATCTCAAGAACAAACTAACTAACTAACTTTAAATGGCCTTTAAAAGACCTTCTAAAACATGATTTGGAGAAGGAAATGACAGCCCATTCCAGGATTCTTGCCTGGAGAATCCTGTGGACAGAGGAGCCTGGCAGGCTCCAGTCCGTGGGGTCACAAAGAGCTGGGCACAACTGAGCAACTAAACAGCAAAATATGATTTAACAAGCTACATCTAAGTTCCTAAAGAAGAACTGCCCTGTTTCAGACAAAATTTTGAAAAAGCACCTTTTAAATTTCAAGCATCACAATATGCTCTTAAAAGAGCGTATGGTGAAGTATTAAAGCTACCCATGGATCTTCATGCTACCGAATCAGCACCTAGAATGGGCAGTGTCTGTGGTTGTGCATTTACAAAGCTATTTTCCGACTGTGGGCTTCTACTTCTTTTTAAAAATTGATTTTTATTGGAGTATAGTTGCTTTGCAATATTATGTTAGCTTCTACTGTGCAGCAAAGTGAATCGGCCATCCATGTACACATAGACCCCCTCCCTTTGGGGCCTCCTTCCCGTTAAGACCTGGGGCCATTTATGTTTCACCCACAAATATTCCCTGGGTGCCTCCACTGTGCCTGGCCACCATGACTGGGCATTACGGAGATACGTACGAATCACTGAACTCCAGGGAAGGCGCTGACTTCAGGCTCAGGAAAGACCTGAAGAGGTGGTGTGTTTGATCTGAGTCTGGAGGGTATATAGGAGCCCTACAGAAGGATGACATGCCCCAGGATGAAGCCTGGACAAAGAGTCTTCTAGACTGAGCAGACGGCGACTTGGACTGAGATGTGATGCGCAGAAGGGAAGTGTCAAGAGCTGAGGCCCAAAAGGAGGGACAGCAGATCTTGATGCATCTTGAAGTTCAGCTGAAGACATTGACCTTGGCCTTTCAGGCTGTGAGGGAGTTATGACTGTGCACAGCTACCCCTTTTGCCAGGGATGGTTTTGAACCTATTCCTTTTGGCTCGTTCTTCTCATAGGAAGTCCTCTAGAGAACCCAGGGGTGAATCCAGAAATTCTTCTCGCAATTAGAAAAGAATATGAAGATCAAAGCAGAGAGAAAACAATCACTCCCTTTGATCGAAAAGGTAAGCGTAGCTTAAGGTGCACTGTGCCCTGGGGTCAGGATGCCAACAGGAGTGGGCAGAAGTCTCCACATCTTGCCTGGAGCCCCAAGGGCTGGTTGAGGCAGGTCCTCTGGGTAGACCTGTCCCCTCACCTAGCACGACTTCTGTGCACAGGAAGCAACATGAGTGTTCATCTCCCGAGTAAGTGATGAAAAGCGCAGTGAGTGATGGTGTTGGTCATCCCAGGACGTGACTGACACCTTGACCTAATCTTCCTGAGTAAGTGAAGAAAAGCGCAATGAGTGAGGATGTTGGCCATCCCAGGACGTGACTGACACCTTGACCTTGTCTCCCGAGTAAGTGATGAAAAGCACAGTGAGTGAGGGTGTTGGCCATCCCAGGACGTGACTGACGACCTCACCACCCTCTTCAGCCCTGGAGGAGAGGCTGAGCTGAGTGCTATTCACAGACCTGACTCCGGGAGGCAGTGGTGGCCCGTGGTCCACCTACGCCCGGACACCGCTGACCAGGGAGCTGGGGACAAAGGAGGGACATGGATCCAGATACCCAAGTGCGGGAGAAAGCAGAAGGAAGTTTCAACAACAAATCTGCTGCGATTTGCTCTTAATATAAGAGACACTCCTCCAGCAAATGCCCCTGGCTTATCAATCCAGTCCTCTGAGCCTGGGGACAACACAACACGAGCAGAAGCTTAGGCGCTCTCTCTGTCCCTGCTCCTTCCTGGGCTTGCACTTATACCACTGACCCCCTGGCCCGAAGCTGCTCCCCGAGTTCGCTTTCCCTTCCTCTCTCTTTGCAGGATGCTCAGGCTGTCTTTCTTGCCCCATGCAAGCATCTTGTCTGGGCCTGTGTCCACGCTGCTCTCTTCAAAAGGAGCAGCCTTTTTCAAAAGACCCCACCTCCATCTCTGATTTAATTCTAATGTCATCAATACCATGAAGCCTCCCCTGACCACCACCCCAAGCCAGAAATCCCCCGTTGTTTTCTCTCTCTCTCCCATTCTCTGCAGGAAGAGAACACTCTGCTCCTCTCTGCCACCTGCCACTATCTGCCCGATGTGGCATTTGTATTGGTCGTCTGTATTGATCGTGTGGGCAGAAACTCTATCCTCATGTTTCTGTGAAGCATCTTGAGGATGAACCCTGCTCACAGTCGCCTCACAGGATAAAGGTTAAATCTGACCAGAGGACAGTCCAGGGATGTTCCTGCTTGTCAGGTAAGCTTTGGTTTTCTAATCTACAGAAGGCTTAAGATAGAGGGCTAGATCAACTGGGAACTGATTAACTAAATTATGGTATATCTATGCTACGGAAAAGGACAAAGCTTTTAAAATGAATGAGAAAGTCTGTATGTGCTAGCATGGAAAGGTGTTCAAGATGTATACTAAAAAAAAAAAAAGCAAAAATAAAAGGCAAACCACAGGATAACTGAATGCCTTCATTTATTTAGCAGAGAAACAACATTTTGTACAAACATATGACCTCACATGCACAGAACAGCTATGGAGGGATATTCAAGCAATGCTAGCCGTAGACAAAGCAGGGGAAAAGGACCAGGTGATAAAGAGAAATGCCTTCTCTTGGCGATTTAAATCCTAGGGTATTTTTACTTTTGCAATTCATGCATTCATGCAGTAAATACTTGTTTAAGGCACAGTTCTAAGCACTGGAGTACCTAGAGATTATAAAAAGACCTTTAGGAACATCCCTGGTGGTCCAGTGGTTAGGACTCTGCGCTTCCACTGCAGGGGTCACAGGTTCAGTCCCTGGTCGGGAACTGAAATCCTTCATGCTCCATGGTGTGGCAAAAATAATAATAATACCAAAGAAACTTTAACCTTTCTATTAGTATAATCATTAAACTAGATTAATTTCAAAGTGGGGTGAGATTTTCCACCTTGTCCCACATGCTGACAACAATGATAAATGTGGGCAAAATACGTGAGCGAAATATCCTCAGGCGTTATATACGACAGGGAGCACAGGCCTCTCATTCCTGAGAGGGGGGCCCAGCTCTACTCTCAGATGACACACACCTCCGTGCTTTGGTGCAGAGGGGTGGGGTCCCAAAACAGTGATAATCTCACCATGCTAAGAATTGCTTCTGGGCAGCTGAAGCAATTAGAAGGTGTAGGGTTGTATAGCTATGCTGGGGGAGTAGCCCAGACATTGTGTGGAGACACATGGAAGGTTCTTGGTGGTGGACGGGGCTGTGTATGCACAGAGCAAGACTCTACAAGGCTGAGCAAAGACTGATGACACGCTCAGAGCTCAATGGGAAGAAACTTGCTGAAACCTCAGGCATTCAATCAAGATCCAAAAAAAGCCTTGGAAATAAGGATCCTGCCTTAGAGAGAAGTTCACAAGTGACACGTTGCTGTTGTTCAATTGCTAAGTCGTGTCTGACTCTTTGTGACCTCATGGACTATAGCACACCAGGCTCCTCTGTCCTCCACGATCCTCTACAGTTTGCTCAGATTTACATCCATCGAGTCAGTGACGCCATCCAACCATCTCATGCTCCGCTGCCCCCTCTCCTTTTACCTCCAATCTTTCCCAGCATTAAGGTCTTTTCCGATGAGTTGGTTCTTCATATCAGGTGGCCAAATATTGGAGCTTCAGCTCAGCAACAATCCTTCCAATGAATATTCAGGGCTGATTTCCTTTAGGATAACCCACCATATAAAAGAATGAAATCAAGACTGGCAGGACCAAAGAAATTTACTAGTAACTCAACCAACTTTTAGAACAAAAATCAACATCCATAAGAGAGAACATGACAAACTCAATATAATGTATCATCCAAAGTAGTCAGTATACCATAAAAACTTACAGGCAGGATGGGGGAGCAGTCTATTCAAACAGACCTTAAAATGATGCAGATGCTGAGATTAGCAGACAAGCACTTAAAGCAGCTGTTATAAATATGTCCAAGGACTTAAGGGAAAAGATGGTCATAGTGAGTGGAATGCTAGGAATCACAGTGGAAGAATAAAAAAAATGTTAAAAATAGAAACTGTAGGAAAGAAAAGCACAGTTCAGTACCTGGAAACTTAAAGCTCACTGGAATAGAGAAAAGAAAAAAAATCGTTAGGGACAGAATCCCAGTGACCTGTGAGATGATATGAAGCAGACATATACATATAGGTTTCCCAGCTGGTGCTAGTGGTAAAGAATCTGCCTGCCAACTCAGGAGAAAGGGATTTGATCCCTGGGTCAGGAAGATTGCCTGAAGTAGGAACCGGCAACCCACTCTAGTACTCTTGCCTGGAGAATTCCATGGACAGAGGAGCCTGGTGGGCTACAGTCCATGGTGTCGCAAGAGTTGGACACGACTGAGTGACTGAGCAGACACTTACATGTAACTGAAGTCCCAGAAGGGGGAAGAGAAAATGGGCAGGGAAAGAAGGTTTGAAGACATGATCACCAATGTTTCCCGAGCTCAGTGTCTTCAGCTGGCTTCTGTTGTTGCTGCTGCAGCTGCCGCTGTGTCGCTAAGTCGTGTCCAGCTCTTTTGCAGCCCCATGGACTGCAGCTGGTCAGGCGCCTCTGTCGGTGGAATTTCCCAGGCGAGAATACGGCAGTGGATTGCCATTTCCTTCTCCAGGGGATCTTCTCAATCCAGGAATCGAACCCATGTCTCCTGCACTGGCTGGCAGATTCTTTACCATCTAAGCCATCAGGAAGCCCCTAAAATTAGCTTATAGATCCAAAGGATTCCGCAATCCCCAAACAGGATCGATACAAAGAGGACCATAGCTAGACAAACTGTTGAACTGCTAAAAATCAAAGATAAAAAGAATATCTTAAACAGAGCCAAAGGGAAAATACAAATACCAGTTGGCTGCTCATAGTAAATAAGAGAGGCAAGACGACAAGGGAACAATGACTTTAAAATACAGAAAGAAAAATAAGTCTGCCTAAATGGCATATTCAGTAAAAATATCCTTCAAAACTTAGAGTGAAAGAAAGTTATTTTTAGGCGAACATAATGTGAGAGAATTCACTGACAGCAGGCTTGCACTATGAGAAATGCTGCAGGAGGCTCTCGTTCTTCAGGCTGAAGAAAAATGACACCAGACGGAAATCTGGGTCCATGAGGGCAGGATAATTACATTTTACGGTGTGGTAAATTACATACATGCATTTAATGTATATGTCCATACCAGCACAGAAGATGGGTTGGGGTAATTGGTATTTTACCATAGTAAGATTCTTACATTTTCCATGAATCAGTGCAATGTTACTTTAAGGTAAGCTTGATAAATTTAGGATACTTGTATTGCCTAGAGTGATGCAAAAAATACATAGAGCTATATTTAAAAAGCCAACAGAGAAATTAAAATGAACGGCTAAAACAAAACAAAACAAAAATAGATGACTAACCCAAAGAAAGTAGGCAGAAGCAAAGAGAGGGAAAATATACCGATGGGACAAATAGAAAGCAAATACCAAGAAGGTAAATTCAAAACCAACTGTATCATTCATTGCTCTAAATGTAAATGGACTAAATCTTCTGATTAGACAGGAGGTGGGATTTTGGTATGGCAGATGAGGAGGTTAGCAAATCATCTCCCCGCAAAAGCAAGTATAACACAAGAAACCAAACTGTCTAAAAAACTATTTCTGGGCACCAGAAATCAACCAAAGCCATAGAATGAATTCATCAAAAACTTTTAAACTTGAGTTAAAAGATCGGAAGTCTGTGGTGTTCCTGCCTGGGGTACTTTTCATCCTCCCCCACAACCCAGGAGCTTAGCTGCCAGAGCCAGCAGGCTTGGCTTGCAATAGGAAGTCCAAACCCATGCCCACCAGCAACGTCAGTAAAACCAGCCATCTTGGTGGCACATGAAGGGGAAAGCCCAGTGGTTCTACTACCCAGAGATTGTAGTCCTGGGTTGGTGCAAAGCCACAGAGCAGAGAACTGACCAGAAATTTAACAAAGGGATTCAGGAAATAAAACAGCCCTAAGGAGGCACGGTAAATCCTCCACACATCCCTGGCTGACCAGGAGACTGCGGACGCATGCAGAAAAGACACAGGACGGCTTAACTGAGAGCAAAGAGCCAGGAGAGACTTGGAACCCACCTGACCTTTGGCAAGTTTCCCAGCAGAAGAGTGTGGGAGCCTTACTGGCTTGAGGGGCTCAGTAGACCAAATAATGCCCCCAATCCCACAAAGATGTCCACATCCTAATCCTGAAAGCTGTGACTGGTACCTTACAGAGCAAAAGGGACTTTGCCAATGTGAGTAAAGGTAAGGACCTTGAGATGGAGAAAGTATATTGAATTATCTAGGTCGGTTTTATGTACTTAACATGACTCCTTAAAAGCAGAGGACATTTTCCAGGTGGGTCAAAGAGATGACGTGCGATTAGGACCTGACTCTCCATGCTGGTTTTGAAATGGAGGAAGCACTCTTGCCAGGAAAATCCCGTGGAGGGAGGAGCCTGGCAGGCTACAGTCCACGGGGTTGCAAAGAGTCGGACACGGCTAAGCGACTTCACTCATTCACAGGCTATGAGCCAAAAGATGCCATTGCCCCCAGAAACTGAAAAAGACAGCAAATGGATTCTTCTTCCCCGGAATCTCCAGGAAGAAATGCCAGCTTGTCAACACTGTGATTTTAGCCACACTAGAAAACCAGCTGAGAGGCTTGCCCGGGTGTCTAGAGGATAAGACTCCAGGCTCCAATGCAGGGGCCCCAAGCTCAATCACTGGTTGAAGGACTCAGACCCCACGTGCTAACTACTGAGCACACACACTTTCTAGAGCCTGCGTGCCCCTAGAGAAGCCCACTTCCCACAAGGAAAGTGCAGCCGAAATTAGTAACTTTTTAAAAAAAGAAAACCAGCTGAGCAAAACTGGTGAGAGGACGGGGCTCGACCACTAAGCTATGAAGAAACATAGACACTAGAAATACAGTGAAAACCAAGGCACAGTCTCGAATCTGATGAAGTTTGTTTCTAGTGGAATTGGACACAAGTAGGCTGTGGCTCAACTGTTAAGGAATCTGCCTGCAATACCGGAGACCCTGGTTTGATTCCTGGGTTGGGAAGATCCGCTGGAGAAGGCATAGGCTACCCACTCCGGTATTCCTGGGCTTTCCTTGTGGCTCAACTGGTAAAGAATCCGCCTGCAATGCGGGAGGCCTGGGTTTGATCCCTGGGTTGGGAAGATCCACAGGAGAAGGGAAAGGCTACCCACTCCAGTATTCTGGCCTGGAGAATCCCATGGACTTGTATAGTCCATGGGGGTTGCAAAGAGTCAGACACAACTGAGCAACTTTCACTTTGAGTTTTCAAAGCAAAAATAACAACAACAGTAATCAGATCATGATAAGAACAATGCAGAGATGTAAAGTACAGCAATGTAGTAGAAAGATTAGGTGTGGAATCTGGACTAAGGCAGTGATGTTTAAATTAAAATCTGAATTACGAGAAGAGACAACCACGAGAAGACCGCAGAGAACAGTGGCGTAGGTAGAAGTAACAGTGCAAAGGCCCTGGGGCAGAAACAAGCTTGGTTTACTGGATAAAGGTCCCTATGGCTGGAGATGGTGCGGGCACCGGGGAGAGCAGTATAATGTGTGATTAGAGAAAGAGGACGCAGTGCTCCATAAACCCGAGTAAGAAGTCAGCATCCATGAGACAAGGCACTGCAGGACGCCAAGTCAGCTCGTGACAAGACTCTGACGTACGTGTCCGAAGCGCGCTCTCATGTCAGCGAGGAGATCAGAGCACGGGCCGGCAAGAACAGAGGCAAGGCGATGACCTGGGAGTCACAGCCACAGTCCAGGAGAGCAGGGTGGCGGTGCTTCAGATAGGCTAGTGGCCAGTCAGGTGGGACAAGTGGACACATTTGGGACCGGTTTTGGAAGGAGAGCTGATCTGGTGGTGGACTGGGTTTAGGACGGGGGAAGAGACAGAGGAGTCCAGGATGAGACTCCTGAGTTTGGAGACCGAGTTTGAGTGGATGACAGTGCTGTCTCCCAAAGAGTGGGGGCAGGATAAAGCTGCTCAGGGAAAGGAGACAGAGAAGAGGGCATGGAACCAGGGCTCACCTGTCTTAGCTCTATGAGAGTCTAGAAATTTATCAAACTTCTTAAACTATGTGCCAAGTCTAATCAACGATATGAAGATGACTGAGCCAGAGTTCCTGTATTCCAGGAATTCACAAGTCTAGTAGGGGAGAAGAAGAAGAATTCAAGAAAAACCATAAGCACTTTTTCAAAAAGAAATATGAAGGTGAGAGAGGGGATCCAACAGGCTGGCAGGGCACAGACGTCCAGGAAGACTCCATTGAGTCCGGGGGCTGTGAATTCAAATTCTAAGTGTGGATGGATTTGAACAAGCATCAGTGGTGTGTGAGTAGATTCTAGGCAGGGAGGAAAAATTTTCAGTGAGGTTCTCTAGAAATATTGGAAGAAGGCTGAGCAGATGAGGGTGATGAAGATTCAGTGTGTGTTAGGCGAGAGTGATGGAGGATCCTGGAAAAGTAGGTTAAAATCAAACTGTGAGAGATTTCAAGGGCAGGCTGGAGCTACTGGCTTTATCCTGTGGCCGAAAGTGGAGGTCAGAGATACAGAGGACTGGTCAGCAGAAGTGATCCACTTGGAGCTGTGCATTAAGGTCACCATGGTAACAGTGTTTGAAAGGTGCTGGTGATGGATGGTAGAGAGAGGGGCAGGGAGGAAGAGACACGGCAGGAAGCACGTTCCGAGGTTATCCTCCAGTCCAGGTGAGGGGTCGGGCCAATCCGAAGGACAGCTTCAGGAATGAAAATGAAGGGAGGGATGAGGCATGACAGAGACTGACAGCCGGGTCTGGCGCTCGATTAGATGTGGGGAAAGAAGTCCAAGATAACTCTGAGATTGAGCATGAGCGTCTGGGAGAATCGCGGTGCCATGAACCAAGATAACAGGTGGGGAAGAGAAACAGGAGGCGGCAGGGAAAAACAGGGAGCCAGGGAGATGATGGGCTTAATTCGGGTTAAGTTACATACGTCACTGTGACATCAAGGTCCCGGGAGAAAAGACTGGGCAGTGTGTGGATACTGGTGCCTGTCCGCCAGGGATAGGTCTGAGGAGCTTGATGTGTATCAGGAGCTGAGCCAAATCCTTCATACAATTCTCTCATTTCCTCTCCCGTGACAGCGCAGGGAGGCGCCGACTATTATTATTCCCACTTTATAAATGAGGAAGTTAGAAGTTCAGGGGAGTTCAGCCACTAGCTCAAAGTAACTTATGAATGAAATGGTGAAGTCAAGACTTGAATCCATGCACTCGAGTGCCACCCTGCAGGCTAAGTCCAGGGGTCCAAGGGGGTCCAGGCCCCCCCCCCCGTTAACTCTGCTCAAATGCCTGTGGAGCTTTAAGATTCAGTGGACCTTAGAGACCTCATTCTCCCAGCTCACAGATAAAAGCGACTGAAGCACAGAGAGAGAAACCCATTCACCCGAGGTCGCCATGAGGTTCCAGCCGGCTCTCTGCTGGCTGGGGCCTCCTTGCCTCTCCAGCCTCACCATGTCCCTCTCCCTCCCCAGCCAAGCGCATCCCATCCCAGCACTTGCTGTCCGCTCTGCCCAGCGCTGCCCTTGCCAGCGCCCCACTTCCCCTCCTTCTTGCTGGAGAGCCCAGCTGTCCATCCCCTGGTCACAGGCACCTGCTCGGCCCCACTGACCGGATGGAAGCCCTGCTGTCCACTCCCTGTCGCGGTCCGCCATCCCGTTTTCTCACGGCGGTTACGGTTCTCTCCAAGCATCTCATTTATCTACTTGATGGCTAATACGCCATCCGCATCTGCCGAAGACACAGCCGTCTTGACCCTATGCCCAGAGCTTGGAGCAGAACGCAGCCGGGTGAGCGCCGCGGATGAAGCAAGGGGAGGATGGAGGGAGAGAGAGGAGGAAGAAGGCCCTGAAAACACAGGCACAGACATCAGTGCCAGCCCTGGCCGTAGCCCTCCTGCGGAGAGAGCAGGCAGGCGGGCGCTCGTCCACTGCCCTCGCTGATGACGGGCCGGACCGGGCCTCCCTTGCACCCTGCCTCCTCCATCACCAGACTTGTCCGCCAGAGACCGAGAGTCGTGCCCGGAGGGACGTGGGCTCGCTTTCAGAATGCTGAGGAAAAGGTCACCGCAGTGCGGATGGGCCCGGCCCCCGGAGGGCAGAGCCCCGTGGGGCAAGTCTCTGAGCGTGCCTGCTCCCCTGCTAGGGATGACCTGCCCCTTCCTATCTCCTTCTTATCTCCCCCTCCTCCTCCCCTTGAGGCCCATGCCCGCATTCCTCACAGGCCCTCTACCCTCCGTGGTATCGCCTCTTCTCCCCCCTCCATCGGAGCTCCCAGAGGGCCTCCCCACCATCTCCCCGGTCCCCTTATCTTCCCTGCTCCCAGCCCAGCCCTATCTGCTGGCTTTCAGCTCTGGGCCCATATCAGATGCCCTCTCCACCGCTGCCTCCTTATCTGCTGGGCCCCTCGCCCGCACGCACTCTTATTTTTTCCTCTTCTTGATGGAGACCCGGGGTAAACAGCCGAAGCCCAGAGCCTGGCATTTCAGGCTCCGACAGATGGGCTGAGGGCGGGAGTGACAGGCACTCAGAGTCGTGGAGTGGGGAGGACCGCCGGGAGCACAAGCCCTGAATTCACAGACTAATCAGGCCCTGGGCTTCAGAAAGGGCCTGGGTTCAGATTCTGCCTCTGGGGCCGGACGCGTTCATCCACCACGTGGGCAAATGGCTTTAATGGCCGAAAATCTCGTCTGCAAACCTAAAGCAATTTAAATTTAAAGCTTAAAAACACTCCCTCTGGTTGCTGTATGGCACAGGGGCTCAGCTCTGTGCTTGGTGATGACCCAGAGGGTGGGATGGGGGTGGGGGAATCTGAGAAGGAGCCAACATCCGTGTACATATAGCTGACTCCCTTCATTGTACAGCAAAAACCAACCCAACAGTGCCAAGCACTCATACCTCAACAGAAATGAATGGACACAGCAAATTCCCACCGGCTCTCTGTTTCACACGTGGCAACATATATGTTTGCATGCTACTGTGTCAATTCGTCGCACCCTCTCCTTCCCACACTGTGCCCACAAGTCTGTCCTGTATGTCTGCACGTGTGACACGGGGAGCTCAAACCATTGCGCCGTGACGACCTAGAGGGGGGAGGTGGGGAGGGAGGTGGGAGGGAGGTGGGAGGGAGGTGGGAGGGAGGTGGGAGGAGGGCTCAAGAGGGAGGGCACACGTGTATTCCTATGGCTGACTCACATTGATGTCTGGCAGAAACCAACACAACAGCATAAAGCAATTATCCTCTAGTCTAAAACTTTTTTAATAAATAAAACGCCCCCCCCCGCCCCACCCAGGATTCCTGGGGGCCAAGGAGAGTGCATGACAAAAGGTGCAACGCGTTCCAGAAGCTCTGCGTTGTTCGGCATCACTGCAGCCACGTAGTTCAGTCGCAGTAGCTCAGTCATGTCTGGCTCTTTGCGACCCCAAGGACTGTAGCCCACCAGGCTCCTCTGTCCATGGGAGATTTCCCAGGCAGGAACACTGGAGTGGTTGCCACGTCCTTCTCCGGGGGAATCTTCCTGATTCAGGGGATCAAACTTGCATCTCCTGCTTGGCAGGTGGATCCTTCACCACTGAGCCACCAGGGGTCCTGGAGGCACCTGTATTAACCCCTATGACTAACCCCCGTGCACTGGTGTATGTCCTAGCAACCCTCTGTGACTGCTGACAGGCTCCAGGGAACGGAGACCCAGAGAGGTGGACTGACTTGCCCAAGGTCACAAAGCCTGCCCCCAGTTGACCTGCAGGGAACCGCCACACACACCTCCCATGCAGCAAAGCAGCTCTCAGTGCTGCCGGAGAGACCTCCCACCATTGGGGCCCCGCCATTGTCCACCGTGGCTTTAAATTCCAAAGCCAAATGAAGCCTGTGACCCCCTTGCCCTCGCCTGGGACCTCCGCCTGGCTCCCAGGACAAAAGGAGAAGGGTAGAGCTGAGTCTCCACTAAAGCAGAGGGGGCCCCGCCTTCTCCCACCGGGACCTCAGGAAATGACTTCAGCTGGCCCACTTGGCCAGTCCTCCGGTGTGAATCATTTTCTCACACCCAAGGACACCTCGTCCCCACCTCCTGAGCCCCGCTCTTCCTGGCTGTGATTAAGGGTGTCACTGGGTGGAGCTGTGGAAAGTGACGCCCAGAGCCCTTCACACGCCTGCTGCGGGAGGCGGTGGGGGCGGCAAGCTCCGCGGAGAGCCAGCTGCGCCAGCCCGGTGGGAACGGCAGCCCAGGAAGGTGTGTGTCTTTGCACCGCATGGCGAAGCCGCAGCAGGCGGCGGGCGCAGCCGACCGCACTTCCCGGGCCAGTCTCGGGCTGCTGGAGAGAAGGGTCCTTAGGGACCACCCACTGCCTCCAGACACCTCACCTTTCGGATGCGGAAACTCAGGCCAGCAGGGGGATGGGTCTTGCCCGGAATCACTCAGCTTGCAGCCGCCGGGATGAGAAACTGGCTTTCTGCCTCCAGTTTCCCCCGGGAATGTGGGGGATGCCCAGACTCCCCCCTCCCCATCCTCACCTATATTTAGGAGAGTAGTTCTTCACTCTGGTGGCTTGTCCTCCCAGGAGACATTTAACAACGTCAGGAGACATTTCTGGTTGTCTCCACTTAAGAAGGGTGATTAGATGGCAAGAGTGCAGCCAAACTCCTATAACGCATAAGACAGCCTCCCACAGCAGAACCTGTCGGCTCAAAATGTCCACCATGCCAACGTTGAGAACCCCTGATTCATCTTTGGTTTAAGCACTCCACAGGGGCTAGTGACTACCAAGTATAACAAATGCCCTTTGTAAAAGTCCAATGCCTCCGCCTCCAGGAAGGCAGCCCTGGTTTCTCAGGCCGGGAATCATCTCTCCCCCTCTCAACTCCAGCAGCACTTTACCAACACCACATAGAAGAGTCCATCTTGTATCAGAGCTGGCAGGCAGTATGATCTGATGTAAAGTTTGTGGGCTCTGGTGTCTAAAGCTCTGAGTTCATATCCTGGCTACTCTCCTTCCTAGCTGTGCAGCTTAGAATAAGTCACCTAACTACTGTAAGCCTCAGTTTCTTCATCTGTAAAATGGGAGAGGAGTGGGAATAGTGGCTGTCTAATGGGGGTATTGCGAACAATTACTGACTCCATGTGAAGCATTAACACCACCCCCAGCATGTGGTTAGTGGGCAGCGAAAGTTAGTGATGATAATTATCACATAAGAATTAATCTTCCCCCCATCTAAACCAGGATCTCTGTCAAGGAAAGACCCTATAAATAACATGAATTTACTGTATAGCACAGAGAATTGCATTCACTATCTTTTAATAAACTATAATGGAAAATAATTTTTAAAAAGAATATAGATGTATACATTTATATGTATAACAGAATCACTTTGCTGTATACTTGAAACCAATACAATGTTATAAATCAACTTTATTGCAATAAAGAAAGAAAGAAAGGGAAAAGCCATAAAGATTTTTTTATAAAAAGAAAGAAAAGATTCTATACCCCCACCCCGCTGTGACTTTTACCTAACGCATGACTCTGTATATTACAGTATTTTTTTTTTTTTGGCTGCACCACCTGTCTTGCAAGATCTCAGTTCCCTGACCAAAGACTGAACCCAGGCCCCAGCAGTGAAAGCCCCAAGTCCCAACCATTGGAACACCAGAAATTCCCATAAATTGCAGCATTAAAAAAAAAAAATCTGAAAACCCTGTCACCTGCTTTACTTCTAGAGAAAGGCAAGGGAGAAGAAATATTCACTGGAGTTTGAGGGGCAGCTATATTGGAAGCAACAGAAGCAACATTTTATGCTCTAAGATTACTCTGATCCATAAGGAAATGCTGAAATTTCCTTGTTTGGAGATTTAAGAGTGTAATTTTCCCCTGAAGCAAGGTCATCCACTTTGGCTGGGATAAAAGAATAAAGAGCAACAAACTCAGCAGCACCAGATGGGGTTTAACACAGAAAATAGGGTCAGGTTTCTCCTTTCAAATGCCAAATTTTACATTAAAATATAAATTACAGTATTTTTTAAAAGAATGGCTCCAGCAATGATACTGAAGCACCCTAGATCTTAGTCATTGCCCATGACAGGTGATGTCCCTCAAGCCCAGCCTTGCTCAGCGCCTGTAAGAAGCTTGATTCACTATTTCACGCAGACACACATAAACACACACACACACACACACACACACACACGAAGGACACCTCCTGGTACAACGCCCACCCTGTCTGATCACCAGGACACCAGCACTCTCTGAGCATTCTTAGATAAGGAGAGAAAACCCTACAGCAAAGCTTCTCAGCCTCTTCTCAACTATTGACAATTTGGGCTCAGTAACTCTATGACGGGGGGGGGGGGGGGGGGGGGGGCTGTCCTGTGTGATGTAGGACAGTGGTCCCCAGCCCTTGCGGCGTCAGGGACTGGCTTCCTGGAAGACAATGCTCCCGTGGATGGGTGGCAGGACAGGGAGCCGGAAAGGGATGGTCTTGGGATGATTCAAGTGTGTTACGTCCATTGCGCACTTTCCTTCTGCTTCTGTTACATGGTGACATGTAGCGAAATAATCACCCAGCTCTCCACAATGCAGAATCAGTGGGAGCCCTGAGCTTGTTTTCCTGCAACTAGACCGTCCCATCTGGGGCTGATGGGAGACATGGGGAGCGGCTGTAAATACAGATGAAGCTTCGAGGATTCGCTCGCCAGCTACTCACCTCCTGCTGTGCGGCCCGGTTCCTAACAGACCAGAACCAGGGCTTGGCAGCCACTGATGGGGGGTATTTAGCAGTACCCTTGGCCTTGGGCTTTCCTTCTGGCTCCGCTGGTAAAGAATCCATCTGCAATGGGAGAGACCTGGGTTTGATCCCTGGGTTGGGAAGATCCCTTGGAGAAGGGAAAGGCTACCCACTCCAGTATTCTGGCCTGGATAATTCCATGGTGTACGTCCACGGACTCGAAAAGTCAGACACGACTGAGCAACTTTCACTTGGCCTCTACTCACTCAATGCCCTTAGCACCACGCCCTCCCCTCTGTTGTAACAGTAACAACAAAAATTTCTCCAGACACTGTGAAACGTTTCCCAGCGAGCAAAATTCCCCCCATTTGAGAATCACTGCTCCAGGCCATACACACTCAGTGGGGGCCATACCTATCACCCTCCAGGAGCAAAAGGTGGTTCTCAGGGGATAAAAGAAAATCTTATCCTTTTTAGGAATAAAACATAGATGAACACGCAGTGCTGCAGTCAGGGAAACACACTCAGGACAAGGCAGATGGTGGAGCGCAGTTCATCACACCTGCAGGCCCAAGGCAGCCTCCTGTTCCCCAAGGACCCCGACCGGTTTTTGTGAAAACCTTTTATATCCTAAGCGTATGTGCCCAAACCCACCTCCCCAAACTCCCTGAAACTAGTCTGAACAAAGGAAGAGAAACATACAATCAAAGTCAACCCGTGATTCATATGCCTTAAGCCTAGGGAGTTAACACTGGACAGTTATCAATAGGCCTGTGGTCATACCCCAATAAGCATAATGGAATGTATGATTCTATTCAGTCACACAGATAATTAGGGTATTGTTTTATGCAATGGACAGTCTAGGTATGAGCCCTGGGGCTCCTCCTTCTGGGGCCCTGGTTTTCCGGTTGGTGTGTGGTTTCCATAGTTACTGGGAGTATAGCTCACAGTCCACAGTCTGGCTGGAGATAGAGTCTTGCTTTCAAGATGGAGCCTGTTCTGTTTCCTCCTTCATTCGTACACAAACAGCTCTGCATAACATTTGTGGTGATAAAATTCACGGAAGGAGGGAATTAGGATGAAAAATGTCCAAAACTATTCCTGAAAGAGCAGTAACAAAAAAAGATTGAGAAACATTGATCTAGGCAATTCATCCTTTATAGAAAGTTATTCAACTGAACCACCCGTGTGTGGTTAAATGCCTAACAGTAGTGATACCAGCTCTGTGCTCAGCCCCCTGAGTCCATCAGCTCGGGGAAGCCACACTCTGAGCCCCAGAGTCTGTGCTTTGGCGTCTGCAGTTCACAGGACAAAGCTCTGAAGCCTAGAAACGTCCTCTGAGAGGGTCTGGGAAGCACAGACCCTAAGAGACTCTAAGAGAAGACAGGACCAAGACTCAAAGGCAGGCCTGTCCAACCCCAAAGAGCTCGATGGTTCCACGGCCCCTGGTTCAGCAGCGCCCAGCCAGGCCTTAGGACCACAGCGAAGTCTTCAGCACTTTGAAAACACTAGACTGGCTGATAATCAGAACTGACTTCTCTGACCCAGTCGCCTGCATTCACTAGCTCACTCCTGTTGCTGTTCAGTCACTCAGTCGTGTCCGACTCTTTGCGACCCCTTGGACTGCAGCACGCCAGGTTTGCCTGTCTTCCACCATCTCCCTGAGTTTGCTCAAACTCATGTCCATTGAGTCAGTGATGCCATCCAGCCATCTCATCCTCTGTCGTCCCCTTCTCCTCCTGCCCCCAATCCCTCCCAGCATCAGGGTCGTTTCCAGTGAGTCAGCTCTTTGCATCAAGTGGCCAAAGTATTGGAGTTTCAGCTTCAGCATCAGTCCCTCCAATGAACACCCAGGACTGGTCTCCTTTAGGATGGACTGGTTGGATCTCCTTGCAGTCCAAGGGACTCTCAAGAGTCTTCTCCAACACCACAGCTCAAAAGCATCAATTCTTCGGTGCTTAGTGCTCCTCCGAGCAACCCTGGAGGGAGATTCTGTTATGGAGAGGCCGAGTTACCCGCCCAAGGCCACACCACCAGCAGGCGGAGCTGGGACTAGAATCCTGGCACCATGGACCCTGTGACCCGCCATGCTGTGGGCCTCCCTCCCTTATCTCCCCACCCTCCACACAGGCACCCAGGAACCCAGAGAACTTTGGAATTCTGCAAAAATCATGTCAGCCTGGAGGAGATGTGTGTGTATACAGCAGTGTGTTTTGTATTGACGTTGTTATAGGTGGGAAGATGGTATTTTTTTTTTTTAAGAATACCTTTAATCTAGGCCCTTTCCCTGCAGAATTTTGCACTATTAATATTTGGGATATATCCTCTCAGAAAATTTTCACGTGTAAATGCAGATAGGAGGCACAACTAATCTCCCCCAAATGATGTGCTACGCAGATTTTAGAAGATATGTCCTTATAGGTGATGCACATGGCAATGCAGCTGAAACTAATACAACATTGTAAAGCGATTAATCTTCAATTAAAAACAAATTTTTAAAATAATAATAGTGTGCTGTGTTTAGTCGTTCAGTCATGTCCGACTCTTTGCAACCCCGTGGACTGTAGACCACGAGGCTCCTCTGTCCGTGGGATTCTCCAGGCAAGAATACTGGAGTGGGTTGCCAGGCCCTCCTGCAGGGGATCTTCCCAATCCAGGGATCGAACCCGGGTCTCCTGCATTGCAGGCGGATTCTTTACCATCTGAGCCCCCAGGGATAAAGGGAAGAAGGAAAAGGTACTAGGGTCAGCGTGTTTGTAGTTCCGGTCACCAGCGGTTGGTGAGGGGCCTCGGCCAGTCTGTCCATCACACTTTGGTCAGGAAGGCAGGATGAAGGGAGTGCAACCTGGGAAGGGAGGATGGGCTGAGGAGAGGGGAGAGGAAGGAGGAAAAATGAGCGAAGAGGGGCGACAGGTCCAAGGCAGGAAGGGGAAGATTAGAGCAAGAAGCAGGAGGAGAAGCAGGCGCTCGGTGGCGGAGCAGCACCGCGGAGCTATTTTTATGAACGAAGTGCTGCTGATTTGCATATTCAGCATCGCTGTGCATCCTGAGGTCAGAAGGCCCCAGCTCCTGCGAGGAGGAGGGGGAATTCATCAGGGCCGCCTTCTGGAAGGCTCCTCAAGCACTCTGCGCCCAGCTCTCCCGCACTGCAGGAAAAGCGAGGGGAAGGGAAGAGCCAGCTCCTCCTCCAGCGGGGGTGCCCGCCTCCCCACTGCTTCTCCCTGGGTGTCTGGCTCCAGGTCCCCAGCCCCGAGAGGGAGGGAAGTGGGTCCCGGGCTGGGGGAGGGGCTCAGGCTGGTAAGACACAGCCCCAGGAATCAAGGCAGGAGAAGAGCTCACACCTCAGAAGAGGGCGGAGTCAGAAGGTGTTGTAGAAGAGAGACTGTCCAGGCCTGTCAGTCACCGTTGTCTCTGACTGCAAGAGAGGAAGGAAAGCAGGAAGGGAGACAAGGAGGGAGGGAGGCAGGGGAGGAACGAGGTTGGTTTTCAGGCGCGCTCATGCACGTGCCACTGCGCTATCCTTCAGCCGCCCTGTGAGATGGATACTCAGAGGGTCCCCGTTTGTACTGAACAGATGAAGCGTGACTTAGCTCAGTTACTTGCCCATAGTCACACATTAGAGGCAGAACTGTTTTGAACCCAGAGCTCTCTGTGTCCGTAGGGCACACTCCCAACTATTAGGTTGGCCAAAAAGTTCCTTTGGGTTTTCCCATAAGCTCTGACGGACGTCCAAATGAACTTTTTGGCCAACCCAATAGTACACTAAAGTGACCAAACACACACACACACACCCGGGAAGAAAGGAGAGTCTGAGCGCGCGAGATGGGAACCGGAACGAGAGGCTCTCAGGCTCCGCGCTGTCTCCCTGACTCCCTTCTTTCCCGCTGGCCTGGAGTAGTCCAGTCTGGGAGTTTCTTAGAGCTCCTCTACCCCCGCCCCAGACCTTTGCTTACATGAAGTCTTCACGTGTCACGGCAAGAACTCTGATCCCAGCTCCACGCGACCTCTTGTTTCAAGTCCCACCATCAACTCCTTAATTTCACTTCCGTGTTTCTCTATAGACAAGACGCTGTACGCCCAGCCCGTGGACTGGTTCCCCTTGGGACGTCCCTCAGAGGGACACCCTTGGTCCACTGCTGGAGCCTGGAGTAACAAGCACGGGGAGTCCAGACAGGAAGATCAGATGCCACAGGCTCACCAGGAGGGGTAGAGAGGGTGGCGGGGGGCGGGGCAATGAGGGCGTCTTCAGAGGTTCACCCTTAAAGGCAATGGCCCCTGCTCAGGGCATCCTTTGCTGAAAGCGGGAATACACGGTCTGAGCTCAAGTTTGTCTGAAGGGGCCAATAAGCAGTGGGGTTAGAAGTTTAACAGGAACAGCGCTCTAGAACCCTTGCCAAAAAAATATCTCCTCTGCCTGCCTGCCAGCCTGGTGCCTGAAGATCTACCCTTAAGGATTCCTGCGGCACCTGGGACAGGTCACTTAGAATCCTTCTGCATGGAAAGCATAAAAGGCAACCCTAGACGTTTTGCCCCAGTGAGAGGTAGGACAGGGTATCAGCTGACTGCATCCATGCACGTGAGTGTTAGAGCAGAGCCTGCTGGGCATCTCCCCAGCATCCATCCTCCCCTTCTATAAGCAGATGTCTTATCTGGGCTCCAGGCCACCCAGCTAAAAGCCGTCTTTCCCAATCTTCCCTGCAGCTGGCTGCAGCCAACTGCTCGGATTGAGGCCAATACGACCATGAGCAGAAGCTGTGGTCAGGCCCTTAAATGGAAGAAGCTTGCTCTGCCTTCCCTTGGCTCCTGCGGCCGCAGTGATGCACTTGGTACCGGAAGCTGAACCAGCCATGTTAGTCACAAGATGGAACATGCATCTTGACAAAGGCAGAGCAACAGGGTGGAAAGTGCCAGGTGTCCAGGGCCACGGGCCCACTGGGTCAGCCTTGGACTGCAGGTGCCGCGCTGTTACAGGGGTGAGATGGTGTCCAGGGCCACGGGCCCACTGGGTCAGCCTTGGACTGCAGGTGCCGCGCTATTACAGGGGTGAGATGGTGTCCAGGGCCACGGGGTCACTGGGTCAGCCTTGGACTGCTGGTGCCTGCGCTGTTACAGGGGTGAGATGGTGTCCAGGGCCACGGGGTCACTGGGTCAGCCTTGGACTGCAGGTGCCGCGCTATTACAGGGGTGAGATGGTGTCCAGGGCCACGGGGTCACTGGGTCAGCCTTGGACTGCTGGTGCCTGCGCTGTTACAGGGGTGAGATGGTGTCCAGGGCCACGGGCCCCCTGGGTCAGCCTTGGACTGCAGGTGCCGCGCTGTTACGGGGGTGAGACAGTGTCCAGGGTCACGGGCCCACTGGGTCAGCTTTGGACTGCAGGTGCCCGCATTGTTACTTGGGGAAACATAAGCTTCCTTTTTTCACCACTCAGCATCATTGGCTGTTAGCATATCACTCCAGGTCTTTCCTGGCCTCAGTTAGAAGGTCCTTTGTGCCCAGTGCCAGGCCATCTGGTAAACACAGTTTGGGGCCTTTCCCAGGGCTGGTGAGGAAAGACTGGGGCCTTGTAACCTGGGCACAGCTCCGATCTCCACTCGGAAGCCCACCCACTAAGACCTCTGCTTCCTCTGCTGGGGAGACGTGTTTCCTGATCCCTAAATCAGGACATGGTCTGACAAAGGCTTGGGAGGCTTCTCTGGGATCAAGAAACATTCTAAGTGATACAGACCAGATGATAAAATGCTGGTATTTATGGGATATTTCACACAAATACAAGAACACTAGGAAAATTTTTTTCCAAACTTTAAGCTTTTTACTTTGTAGTGGGGTATAGCCAATTAATAATGTGGTGAGTTTCAGGTGGACCGCAACGGGACTCAGCCATACACATACACGCATCCTTTCTCCCCCAAACTCCCTGCCCATCGAGGCTGCCACATAGCACTCAGCAGAGCTCCCTGGCCATAGGCCTTTGTTGGTTATCCCTTTTAAATATAGTAGTGTGCACACGACCACAGGTTGGTTCTCCTAGTCTGTGAGTCTCTTTCTGATTTGTAAAAAAGTTTATTTGTAACATTCCTTTCTAGATGTCACATATAGGAGACGTCATACGATATTTCTCCTTCTCTGTCTGACTTAGTTCACTCAGCATGACATCTCTAGGCCCACCCATGCTGCTGAAAATGGCATGATTTCATTCTTTTTAACGGCTGAGTAACCTTCCGCTGTATGTATACACCACACCTTCTTTATTCATCCGTCTGCCGATGGACGTTTAGGTTGCTTCCGTGTTTTTGCTATTGTAAACGGTGTTGCAATGGACGCTGGGGTGCTTGTATCCTTTCAGATCCCGTTTCTCTCTGGATATATGCCCAGGAGAGAACACTAGGAATTTTAGATGTCAGTTTACATTTAAAAATCCAAGACGGAAAAAAAAATTAAAAAATAAAATAAATAAAAATCCAAGACGGGGACTGCCCTGATGATCCAGTGGTTAAGACGTCACCTTCTAATGCAGGGAGTGGGTTCGATCCCTGGTGGAGGAGCTGGGATCCCACAGAAGCAATACTGTAACAAATTCAGTGAAGGCTTTAAAAATGGTTCACATCAAAAAATCTTTAAAAAAAAAAAAAAAGGATTTACAGTGTTCTGTGTAGGAAAGACCTATTCCCAGGCCCAGTCTTTCCTTCTTGTCTTTCACCCACCACCTAACATATTTCAGGCACTTGTCTTGACGGTGTTCAGTTTACAAGCTCTCGTGTAAATAAATCAAAGCAGGAAGCAGCCCCGTGGAAGAAAGTATGGGGGACCCCGGCTTCAACTTGCCCATGAGCTGTCTGGATCAGCCTCCAGCGACAGGTTCTCCAGCCACCTTCATGCCCCCAGCCAAAGCCTAAATATTTCCCAGGGAAGACGACATATCTGTTTAGCTGGGATCAGACACATGTCCATCCTTGGCTTTTCCTCAGAGTGGAGAAAGAAGTAGCTGGCTTTCCTCGGCTTCCCTGGGGAAAGAAGACGAGCACTGGGATTCATTTTCCCATCAGGATCCACACATATAAGGATAGAGAGTTATGATACCAAGAAGATTTGGGAAACAATCTTGGAGAAAGCGGTGGACGCCAAGTGGCCAAGAAATGGAAAAGCACCCGCTAGGTCCACCTCATCCTCTCGAGAACCAAAATAAAATTAAATGAAACAAGAACAGAAAAATAAAACCCTGGAGAGAAGCTGTGGAGCCAAGGGAATTTCCTTTCTCCGGAGACATTACCACCGGTGGCATAATTCGATTTTCTAGCAATGCCTGTGATTTAATAAAGAAGAAGTCAACACCGTTAGGAGCACAAGTCACAGCGGATAACCTCACTGACATCCTTTGGAGGATCACTCGGAAGGAAGGGTCGGTGGTAAATCCCCAGGTGTCAGAGCCGAGACGGGGAAAGGCCCACCCAGGGAACAGCACTGGACACAGAACCCTGTCTGTGCTGTTCTCCAGACTCTACGCTCCCTGGCAAGTTTCCACAGTGCCCTCTCTTCCACCTGGACCTGGTGGGATCTCTCTAGGAGCCTAGTTTATCTCGTTACACACCTGAATGCCACTCAGTTGTTCTTGTAGACAGAAGGGACCATGTTTCCTGTCATTTCCATCTGGCCACCTGCTGTGTTTCTCAGTAATGCCTCCTAAAAAGATCCTTCTCCAGTATCCCCTGTGAATTTAGCAGAATAAAGAGGAAAACTATAGCTCCTCTGGCTCCGACTGGCTTTCCATCAAGGGATACTTGCGTGATGTGCCCCAGCGTAGGGAAGCTAGGCAGATCTGGGAGAGAATAGGAAAGATAAGAATTTCTTATTATTATACCTAAAGGGATTGTTCCCACGCACCGACCACTGTTCTATCATTTTAGAGGGACTATCTCACTTCATCTTCTCCAAAATCCTCTGAGTTAGGGAACATTATTATCCCCATTTACAGATAAGAAAACTATGATACATGAGTAATTTAAGCAGTGTCACTCAGCAGGAAGATTGCAGAGGGCCTGAGTCCAGAACAAGCTTGCTGCTCCTCTGCAAAATCGCCACTGGAAAATGCTGGTGCCTCTGATATCTCACAAATCCTTGCTTCAGACAGACTTGAGTGTAATCCGCCACCCCTCGTCTGGTGGCAAAGGGAGGGAGTCCACAGTTTGAGAGGACGAGGGGAGGGGAAATGACAGCCTCGCTCTCCTGAGGACAGATGACCCCAGCACATGAACGGGGCAGTTTGGGCAGCCGCTGGCACTTGTGGAGAGCCCACAACCAGAGACTTCAGACACCGTGGCTCTGAACACTGACCAGGGCCAGGCAGGAGGCAAGCAGTCAGGGCAACAGGAACGTTTGAAACCAGCATAGACCGATAATTGATTTATAGATGCATGAAAAATACAGAAATGGGGATAATTAGTAAGTGGCAGATACGTAAGTGGGCTTCCCTGGTGGCTGAGCGGTAAAGAATCCACCACCTGCAATGAAGGAGCCACAAGAGACGCAGGTTTGATCCCTGGGTCGGGAAGATCCCCTGGAGGAGGGCATGGCAACCTACTCCAGTATTCATGCCTGGAGAATCCCAGGGACAGAGAAGCCTGGTGGGCTGAGGCCATGGGGTCGCACAGAGTCAGACACGACTGATTCAACCTAGCACGCTCAGACACAACAGACACATCAGCACATGGATGACACATAGATGAACACACACACACACAATTATAGACGATAGATGCATAAGCAGATAGGTAAATGGATACGAAAGTTGATAGGTGATAGGCATGATAGTAGATATGTAATCTATAGGCGGTAGATACATAAGCAGGCAGATAATTGATATATAGATATACGATAAATACAGAAATTGGTATAATTGGTAGGCAGTGGATATGTAAGTAGATAGATGATAGATAGATACACAGATAAACAGATACACAATTGATAGAGGACAGATAAATAGATGATAAGCACAAAAGAGGACAGATGATAGACAGATACACAGACAAATACACAGACGACAGGCAATTAGACCAGCGTGCTGCATCAGAGCTTTAGCCGCAGACGCAGGGCCACCAGGGAAGCGTTGAGCACGCGGATGGCGCGGGCTGGTGCAGTGTTGCCAAGCACCGGGCCCATACAGAGGACGGGCCAGGCTGACAACATACCTGCCCGGGTCAGGATTACCTCTGGAGCTTGGATGGGGCTGAGCCTGTGGACAGGGGCACGGGTGACTGCAGCCAAGGAGGGCTTGCGGCATGAGATTCCCCGTCTGTGCCCAGCGTGGGGCTCCAGGCACCCCCTGGGCTCTCAGACCGGCATTGCTATCATCACTCACGTTTACTGACCGTTTCCTCTGTGCATGGTCCCGCATGCCACGCAGCTGCCTCTGCGTCAAGCTGCAGCGACAGGCGCAGGCTGTGCATGTCATTCTAGGCTCTCAGATCGCAAGCAACAAAGCCCGTTTCCTTCTCCCACTGTCTCTCCCTCTCCTCACCCCAAAGTCCTTGGAGGCCACATGTTTCAGAAAACCAGGGTTTAAAATGGCCCAACTTCCTTCGGACTGTAAGAACCTAAGAGGCAGAGAACAGTTCAGAGCTTTCTGACTTTCTCCTCCCAGGTTACAGTCTTCACATTTGGCTCAAATAAAATTCTGCACTTCTTTCATTGAAAAAAAAGGACGAAAGAAGGAAACTTTTATTGCATTAAGCCACTGGGGGTTCAGGATTAATTTGTCATTGCAGCTTCGCCTGACTAATACACTACTCATGACCTCATAGATTTGTTGTGAGAAGCAAGTTTATGCATGTAGAGAATTTATCATCTTGCCAGCAGTTTAGTAAGCACTCCATAAGGGCCAGTGATTGTTCATATCACTCTTAAATGACAGAATATGATATTGATCTCCAGAGGACTTCAGCTGTTACTGATGTTAGCATGTATTGCCCCAGAAAAACATCCACGCAGCTCCTGTTCATAACAGCACAGAGCTGGGGCTGGATTTGTATTTGCCAAAGGTTTTATTGGTTTTATTAAGAATTATACAGAAACCGTGGACTCTCAGAGTTGGAAAGGATCTTAAAGGTCACCCTGTCTCTCCTTCACCTGAGGCTTAACTCCCTTCCCCAACCTCCCTATTGAAGACTAAGACCCCATGAGCCTTATCTGAACACACAAAGAGTGCTCACTGCTGGGAAGTTCTTCCTGTGCCTGTCTGAATCTATCTCCAGTAGCCTGTGCCCTGGCCAGTAAACCCTCCCAGCCCATCCAATGACCTGAGGACCATTCACCCAATTCACCTGGCACACAGTGACATCCCACCTTGCACCTGGCCTCACTGCTTACCATGACCTCAGTTACTCACTCTCTCTGAGCTTCCAGTGTCTCGTGTAAAAAGTGAGAGTATAAGAGCATCTCATTTTTTGAGTTTCTGTGAGGATTAAACAAGGCAATATATACAGAGCCTGGCACATGGTGAGTGTTCAGTAAAAATTCGCCTTGATTGTCACTGTTGTGGTTGCAAAGTATTTGGCGAAAACGGAAGTTGAGTCAGTATTTACAGGTCTGATGAGGACTCCAAAAGAGAAGGGATGGGGTTTCACGGAAACACTGAATGAATTTGAACTGGGTTGAATTATTCCACTGATGCTAAAGCTGAAACTCCAATACTTGGGCCACTCGATGTGAAGAGCTGACTCACTGGAAAAGAACCTGATGCTGGGAAAGACTGAAGGTGGGAGGAGAAGGGGACGACAGAGGATGAGATGGTTGGATGGCATCACCGACTCAGTGGACATGAGTTTGAGCAAGCTCCTGGAGTTGGTGATGGACAGGGAGGCCTGGCGTGCTGCAGCCCATGGGGTCGCAAAGAGTCGGACACGGCTGAGCAAGTGAACTGAACTGAATTCCGTATGAAGAGAAATGCCATTGATTATTCACAGACCCTCAGAAAGGCTTGGGGGAAAAAACAAGCCAAGAAAGCCACAACACAAAGCTAGCTGGTCTCCCTGAAGAGACCCCAAACACACAAGATGGGAGAGCTGTCTGTGCAGGGAGCAGCAGGATGGGGTCGTCGGCATCTGAGCCAGAAGAAACTCAGGTTTCAGTGCCGAGGGCGATCCAAGAGCAGGAGGCGGTGGTGGCCGGCTCCGAGAGCTTGAAGGGGACGGGCAGGACCAGCCCTGTGGACAGAAAACAGACGAGGCGGAAGGACCCTTGGCACCGGCCGGGCATCCCCTTCCGGCTCCCTGACAAGGAAGTCAGCATGGGTGAGGGATACAGGACAAGCAGGGCGATAGAAACCAGGTCCCCTGCGTGCTGTCTGCAAACTGGGCTCCCGCTTCTGGACCACTGCTCCCCCGCGTGCCAACAGGGGAGAAAGCCTGGGCTTGGGGGTGGGCGGTTCCCGAGTGATGAAACCACCAGCCCTGCCCCACTCAGGGAGGGCACACGGAGGAGGCGGTCAGCGCACTCCCAGCCAGCGCCCCTCCCGAGCCTGATCGCTGCTGCTCTGTGTTTCTCAGGACACCTTCTCTCAGAGGAGAGCGCAGGAGGAAGGCTTTTCCTCCCCAGCGTGGGCTGCTGCTGGCGGGTTCTTCCTGGCCGCAGCCCGGGGGCGGGCAGCCCGCTGGCGGGTGGGTGGGCGGCGGGAGGCAGCTCCTCGTCTGAGTCACGGACGGTACCCCCATCCCCGCTTCTCTGCCGACGAGACCAACAGCCCTGGCTCTCCCTGGGAGACTCAGAGGATCCTGCTAAATTCTGTTTAAAACAAGGGTTGGTTGGTTGGTTTTTGTTTTTGGTTTTGTTTTCCTGTTTGGGATTTTGTGTTAATGATCAGAAGGGAAACACTCTTTTATTCTTAAGGAGCTAAATCGCTAAATTGCTCAGAAGAAACTCCCTGCCCTCCGCAAGGATGCTGAATGGGTTAGGAGGGAAGAGGGGTTGTGGGATGGAGAAAGCCCACTCCGGGGCCATACTGACCGTAAGCTGGCCCTGCTTTCCGCTGTCAGTTCCAACATTCAGGCCAGGCTGATAGCAGTGACAGGTAGCCACAGTCCCCAGCAGGTGACCCCATGACCCCGCCGCTCCAGCAGAGTAGGGACACAGAAAAAGCCGTCCCTTGAGTCTGATTCCCGACTCCCTTACGTAGAGTCTGTGTGACCTTCGATGAACTACACCACCTCTCTGAGCCTCCGTTTTTTTCATCTGCAAAGTGGAACCGATCATAATGACATAATAGGATTCCAGGGAAGAGTAAAGAGGATGAACACGTATTAGAAAGCTTAACGCGGTGCTGAGCCCGTCGGAAACACTCCAAACTCGCAGCTGGTAAAGTCTCTGTCTATCTTGAATACGAGATTGGCCCTTTTCAAAGGACATGAGGGGCCCAGATGTGTGTCACTCTCCGGAGTGTTGATGGCTCAGCTCCTAGAATTCTGGAGACCAGCCCTTGGGAAAATGACAGGCACTCACCTCTGTCTCTCTCCATGCTGTTAATTCCTTGGGATGGGATGGTGGGGGGAGGAGGGAGTCTCAAGAGGGATGGGATGTATGTAAACATACGGCGGATTCACTTTGTTGTATAGCAGAAATTAACACAACATTGCAAATCAATTATACGCCAATAAAAATAAATAAAACAACTGTTATTTTTTTTTAATGACTCCTCTCTCAGATTGCTTTTTATTTCCTTTATTAAAACAGTACCAAAGGTTGGGGCGTGCGCGCTAAGTCGCTTCAGTCATGTCTGACTCTTTGCGACCCTATGGACTGTAATCCATCAGGCCCCTCTGTCCATGGGATTCTCCAGGCAAGAATACTGGAGTGGGCTGCCATGCCCTCCTCAGGGGATCTTCCCGAACCAGGGATCGATCGGACTTCTCTTTATGTCTCCTGCACTGGCAGGAAGGTTCTTTACCACTAGCGCCACCTGGGAAGCCCATCAAAAGGGGGTAGAGACCCCCAAATAGGTGGGCTGCAGAGTGTGGTCTGGCAGATGCCTTTGCTTCCTGATGGAGCAGAGGATGTAGGAAATAAAGCACCGTGAGACGTGTGTGTGTGTGTGTGTGTGTGTGTGTGTGTGTGTGACCAGGCTCCTATGACCCGGTGAACAACGCTCGCAGCATCTCAGCTGACATTTGCAAACAGAGCTAAATTGAGAGGTGCCACCTCCTCTAGCAAGGTCAAAAGACTCACGCCTGCTAACCCAGAGAGGTGGGAATTGCAAGCAGCAAACAAAGTCACACTGCCACTTGGAAAGCTGCCAACTGCTACAATCAGGGTAAAAATAATTGGAAAAATAAGTCAGGTGTGAATCAGATGCCGCGGCACCCAGCAGAGGCACCATCTCTTCCTCCAGGCGCCTCCTGCTCTGCCTTCTAGGATGTGTTTCCTGCCGTGGGCTCTTCATGCTGCCAGCATCCCCCACCCCTTCCTGGGCTGCTCCTTCCTTTCCCATGCCCTTGGGTTTGGCCCTGGGCACCCTGCTACTCCCCTCTAGTGCTGGAGTCCCTGGAGGGTTCAACCTTCCCTGAGATTCATCTCCATCCCACCCAAACCTCACTGCCTCTGACCACCAAGCTAGAACCTCTAGCCAGAGCCCTCCCTGCCCCCTGCTTCCCTCTCCCCGTGGCTCACAGGCCACCTCCTCCTGCATATTCCTGAATAAGTGACTCATTCATCAACAAATAATGATTGACTACCTGCTTCACGCCAGGCCTTGACCTAGGTGATAGGGAGAGAAAAGTAAAACTTCCGTACTACTGGATACACAGAAAGGAAATTTTAGAGAAATGTTTAACTATTAAAATTGTGGGAAATATTATAAAGAATACTGCATGGCCTAACATGAACAAAATTAAGGGTTGAGGAAGGGGGAATGTCTAGCTTTTATAATGGGAGGCCACTCTGATCTGGTAGTGCTGAAGCTAACAGCTAAGGGTGAGCAGGAGCTGGGTGTGCAAAGAGTGGGGAGAGACCATTCCAGAAAAATGAAATAGCACAAGAAAGGCTCTCAACAGTTTCTTTACAAAATAATTTGATTTGTGTGGAACATGAAATGGAGGGTCTCCAATTTGCTGACTACCGAGCAGAAGTTAAAAGCAGACAGACAGTTAAAAGCAGACAGAGAGTAACACGGTAACAAAAAAATATGCATAAGCCAGTCATCCAAATAATTACGTAAATTGTACCAGCCCTGACATTTATCACCAGCCCTTCCCTTGGAGGTAAGTAAGTAGGAAAATAATGAGAAGAAAGTTATTTGGTAATTACCCAGCATGAATTATGACTCTGAGAGGCTATTTCCAGGGGGTACTTTAGTGTAATTTAGTTTAGCATTATCGGAGTTCAATTTAGAATGACATCATTGGTGCAGAAAAAGCTCTAAAACCAGACTCAAAAGAACAGGAGTTCCATCCTGACATTTCTAGTTGAGTGATTATAGATCCTAACCTTGATATAACTGCCTTCTCTATGATGTGGGAATAATCATTCCTATTTTACCTACCTCCTGGAAGAGCTGGAAGAGTCAAATAAGACGACGGATGTAGAAATGCTTTGCAAACTGTGAAGCGTGGCCCATGGGAAGGGTCATCCTTCACGCCCTTCAGTGAGGTTCAAAGACCCCTTTTTGTCACCACTGACAAAAGGAAAGCTAGCTCCAACTGGTGTAAGGAAAGAAAAATTTACTGGCCACAGTAAGGAAAAAAATCTAAGGTTGATGAGCTGGAAGTAGGGTTTGATCCCATCTTTCTTCACCTCAGCTCCTCGCTTCTCCAATCTGGCTAGCTTGGGCTCTCCACGGTGGTCAATGACTGCTCTAGACTTACAGCCCCCCTCCCCAGGTTCAAATCCAGCAGGAAAGAGAGAATGCCTCTCAACAATTCAAGGAAAGTTATGAAAAAGATGTGGAGCGTATATACAGTGGAATGCTGCTCAGCCATGAAATTGAGGCGAACGTGGATGGAACTAGAGATTATAACAGTGAAGTGCGTCAAACAGAGAAAGGCAGATATCACGTGATATTGCTTATATGCGGAATCTAAAGATATCGTGCAAATGAACTTATTTATGAAACAGAGGTAGAGGAACCGATGTAGAAAACAGACTTACGGTCACCAGGAGGCAGGGGATAAACGGGAGACCGGGATCGACATATGCGGCTATGTGCATTCACGCTCAGCTGTTCCCGATTCTTTGCGACCCCGTGGACTGCAGCCCGCCAGGCTCCTCCATCCGTGATTTTCTCCAGGCAAGAACACTGGAGTGGGTTGCCATTTCCTCCTCCAGGGGGTCTTCCCAACCCAGGGATTGAATCCTCATCTCCTGCATCGGCAGGTGGATTCTTTACCACTGAGCCACCTGGGAAGCCCAGTACACACTACTATATATAAGACAGATAACTAAAAAGAAAATCCCACTCAACACTCTGTAATGACCTTTATGGGAAAGGAATCTTAAAAAGAGAGGATATATGTATATGTATAACTGATTCCCTTTGTCGTACAGCAGAAACTAACATAACATTGTAAGTCAACTGTACGCCAAAAAAATATTTTAAAGGGAAGTTACAAGCCTCACTGGCCCTAATGTGGCTGTAGGACCACCCCTGCACTGACCGCTGCATCCAGGGACTGAGACCCTCCAAGAGCCATGTCTGAGCCACATGCCCGACCCTCAAGCGAGAAGCAAGTGGACCAGAACAGGGGGGAGGACAGATTTATAGAAAAAATCAAGAAAGGAAGTTGGACAGCAAGACAGTAGATGCCCACTCTCACCCCATATCCTAGAGCCCTTCACAGAAAACTCCCAGGTCAGTCTTCAGCGTCTCTGGACCAACCGTGACTAAAGAATGTCGTGATAACAGAAGTGGAGAACGAAACTCAGCCCTGCTTAAGAATCAGGCCCTACGCTGAGGCTGTTTTTTCATTTAGCTGCCTTTTTCACGTTCAATACAGAGTCACAGTCATTTCTTCCACAAATGGTTAAGTTATTCTGTGATCTGATTGATGGCCTCTCTCTACTTTCTTGATTTCCTCCTCTGGAAATCCTATGAGCTTATCAACGTTTCTCGTCTGCCTCTTCAGTTTACTTTCTGCTCCTTTGTAACTTTTGCTCGACGTTCTGGAATATTTTTTTAAATTTGCTGAAGTGTGGATGACTCCCAGTGTTGTGCTGGCCTCTGCTGTGCCGCCAAGTGATTCAGTTACACAGGTGTATACACTCTTGTTCATGCTCTCCAATATTTACTCAGGGCGATCCTATGGGTCATAAATCTCTCCTTTGTCTTCTTTCTGTTGTGAGACTTCATGGACGCTCTTGTAACTATCATTCACTGTCCCATTTTTGGAATGACATTATGACACTTTTCTATGGAACATTCTTATGAGTCTCTCTGAAGATACTAACTAGATTTTTAGAGGATTTTATTTCTTCTGCTTTACCTGTTTCATATGGTTTTTAGTTGTTCTTTACCATCTTGAGAATGATCTTGGTGCATTTTTATTCTGTTTATTTGCTTTCCTGTTAGCTGGTATTTTTTGTTTAACTGCTTCTAAAAGGCAATGGCAATAAGGAGTTCACGATCTGAGCCACAGTCAGCTCCTGGTCTTGTTTTTGTTGACTGCATAGAGCTTCTCCATCTTTGGCTGCAAAGAATATATCAATCTGATTTCAGTGTTGACCATCTGGTGATGTCCGTGTGTAGAGTCTTCTCTTGTGTTGCTGGAAGAGGGTGTTTGCTATGACTAGTGCATTTTCTTGGCAAAACTCTATTAGTCTTTGCCCTGCTTCATTCTGCAGTCCAAGGCCAAATTTGCCTGTTACTCCAGGTGTTTCTTGACTTTCTACTTTTGCATTCCAGTCCCCATAAGGAAAAAGACATCTTTTGGGGGTGTTAGTTCTACAAGGTCTTGTAGGTCTTCATAAAACCTTTCAACTTCAGCTTCTTCAGCGTTACTGGTTGGGGCATAGACTTGGATAACTGTGATATTGAATGGTTTGCCTTGGAGACGAACAGAGATCATTCTGTCGTTTTTGAGATTGCATCCAAGTACTGCATTTTGGACTCTTTTGTTGACCATGATGGCTACTCCATTTCTTCTGAGGGATTCCTGCCCGTAGTAGTAGATATAATGGTCATCTGAGTTAAATTCACCCATTCCAGTCCATTTTAGTTCACTGATTGCTAGAATCTCAACGTTCACCCTTGCCATCTCTTGTTTGACCACTTCCAATTTTCCTTGATTCATGGACCTGACATTCCAGGTTGCTATGCAATATTGCTCTTTACAGCATCGGACCTTGCTTCTATCACCAGTCACATCCACAGCTGGGTATTGTTTTTGCTTTGGCACCATCCCTTCTTTCTTTCTGGAGTTATTTCTCCACTGATCTCCAGTAGCATATTGGGCACCTACTGACCTGTGGAGTTCCTCATTCAGTATCCTATCATTTTGCCTTTTCATACTGTTCATGGGGTTCTCAAGGCAAGAATACTGAAGTGGTTTTCCATTCCCTTCTCCAGTGGACCACATTATGTCAGACCTCTCCACCATGACCCGCCCATCTTGGGTTGCCCTGTGGGCATGGCTTGGTTTCATTGAGTTAGACAAGGCTGTGGTCCTAGTGTGATTAGACTGACTAGCTTTCTGTGAGTATGGTTTCAGTGTGTCTGCCCTCTGATGCCCTCTTGCAACATCTACCATCTTACTTGGGTTTCTCTTACCTTGGGCATGGGTATCTCTTCACGGCTGCTCCAACAAAGCCCAGCTGCTGCTCCTTACCTTGGACGAAGGGTATCTCCTCACCACCACCCTTCCTGACCTTCAACATGGGATAGCTCCTCTAGGCTCTCCTGCGCCATCACAGCCACCGCTCCTTGGACGTGGGTTGATCTCCCCAGCCGCTGCCCCTGGCCTCAGGCACGGGGTGGCTCCTCCCGGCCCCTGACCCTGGCCTCGTACGTGGGATGGCTCCTCCAGACCATTGCCCCTGACCTCTGACGTAGGGTAGCTCCTCTCAGCAGCCGCAGCTGCTTGCGCTGAGTGCACCGGCCAGCGCAGCCGCTTGCGCTGATCATGAACTCCTTATTGCCAAATTCAGACTGAAATTGAAGAAAGTAGGGAAAACCGCTAGACCATTCAGGTATGACCTAAATCAAATCACTTATGATTATACAGCGGAAGTGAGAAATAGATTTAAGGGCCTAGATCTGATAGATAGAATGCCTGATGAACTATGGAATGAGGTTCGTGACATTGTACAGGAGACAGGGATCAAGACCATCCCCATGGGAAAGAAATGCAAAAAAGCACAATGGCTGTCTGGGGAGGCCTTACAAATAGCTGTGAAAAGAAGAGAAGCGAAAAGCAAAGGAGAAAAGGAAAGATATAAGCATCTGAATGCAGAGTTCCAAAGAATAGCAAGAAGAGGTAAGAAAGCCTTCTTCAGCAATCAATGCAAAAAAAATAGAGGAAAACAACAGAATGGGAAAGACTAGAGATCTCTTCAAGAAAACTAGAGATACCAAGGGCACATTTCATGCAAAGATGGGCTCAAAAAAGGACAGAAATGGTCTGGACCTAACAGAAGCAGAAGATATTAAGAAGAGGTGGCAAGAATACACAGAAGAACTGTACCAAAAAGATCTTCATGACCCAGATAATCACAATGGTGTGATCACTCATCTAGAGCCAGACATCCTGGAATGTGAAGTCAAGTGGGCCTTAGAAAGCATCACTATGAACAAAGCTAGTGGAGGTGATGGAATTCCAATTGAGCTGTTTCAAATTCTGAAAGATGATGCTGTGAAAGTGCTGCACTCAATATGCCAGCAAATTTGGAAAACTCAGCAGTGGCCACAGGACTGGAAAAGGTCCGTTTTCATTCCAATCCCAAAGAAAGGAAATGCCAAAGAATGCTCAAACTACCAAACAATTGCACTCATCTCACATGCTAGTAAAGTAATGCTCAAAATTCTCCAAGCCAGGCTTCAGCAATATGTGAACCGTGAACTTCCTGATGTTCAAGCTGGTTTTAGAAAGGCAAAGGAACCAGAGATCAAATTGCCAACATCCACTGGATCATGGAAAAAGCAAGAGAGTTCCAGAAAACATCTATTTCTGCTTTATTGACTATGCCAATACCTTTGACTGTGTGGATCACAATAAACTGTGGAAAATTCTGAAAGAGATGGGAATACCAGATCACCTGACCTGCCTCTTGAGAAATCTGTATGCAGGTCATGAAGCAACAGTTAGAACTGGACATGGAACAACAGACTGGTTCCAAATAGGAAAAGGAGTGCATCAAGGCTGTATATTGTCACCCTGCTTATTTAACTTCTATGCAGAGTACATCATGAGAAACGCTGGACTGGAAGAAACACAAGGTGGAATCAAGATTGCCAGGAGAAATATCAATAACCTCAGATATGCAGATGACACCACCCTTATGGCAGAAAGTGAAGAGGAACTAAAAAGCCTCTTGATGAAAGTGAAAGTGGAGAGTGAAAAAGTTTGCTAAAGCTCAACATTCAGAAAATGAAGATCATGGCATCCAGTCCCATCACTTCATGGGAAATAGATGGGGAAACAGTGGAAACAGTATCAGACTTTATTTTTGGGGGCTCCAAAGTCACTGCAGATGGTGACTGCAGCCATAAAATTAAAAGACGCTTACTCCTTGGAAGAAAAGTTATGACCAACCTAGATAGCATATTCAAAAGCAGAGACATTACTTTGCCGACTAAGGTCCATCTAGTCAAGGCTATGGTTTTCCAATAGTCATGTATGGATATGAGAGTTGGACTGTGAAGAAGGCTGAGCGCTGAAGAATTGATGCTTTTGAACTGTGGTATTGGAGAAGACTCTTGAGAGTCCCTTGGACTGCAAGGAGATCAAAGCAGTCCATTCCGAAGGAGATCAGCCCTGGGACTTCTTTGGAAGGAACGATGCTGAAGCTGAAACTCCAGTACTTTGGCCACCTCATGCGAAGAATTGACTCATTGGTAAAGACTCTGATGCTGGGAGGGTTTGGGGGCAGAATGAGAAGGGGACGACCCAGGATGAGATGGCTGGATGGCATCACTGACTGGATGGACGTGAGTCTGAGTGAACTCCGGGAGTTGGTGATGAACAGGGAGGCCTGGCGTGCTGTGATTCATGGGGTCGCAAAGAGTCGGACACGACTGAGTAACTGAACTGAACTGAACTGAACTGAACTGAAAAGGCAATGGCACCCCACTCCAGTACTCTTGCCTGGAAAATCCCATGGATGAAGGAGCCTGGTAGGCTGCAGTCCATGGGGTCACAAAGAGTCAGACACGACTGAGCGACTTCACTTTCACTTTTCACTTTCATGCATTGGAGAAGGAAATGGCAACCCACTCCAGTGTTCTTGCCTGAAGAATCCCAGGGATGGTGGAGCTGGTGGGCTGCCGTCTATGGGGTTGCACAGAGTCAGACGGGACTAAAGCGACTTAGCAGCAGCAGCAGCAGCATTACTGAATATAAGTCTCAGTTCAGGTAAAGAAAAAAAAAAAATCCTACAGAAACTCAGTGTGGAGCCTTCTCTGAAATCCCAAGAGCCCAACCTGCTCCCGACCATCTCATATTTCCTTTCATAGCCAGTTTGCTTCCCTCTCCTCCAGGCTGAGTCCTGCCAGCCAGGAGCTGACTGCTGCAAGGACCCATGTTGTAAGTTTCATCCACTTCTCCTACAAGCATGGATTCCGTCCATTAATCAGCAATGTTGATTCTATGTCTCTTTTGGTGCTGACTTCTCTCCTGCCTCATAGCTTTCTTGCAGGCATTTGAATTCTCCAGGTGGTTCAGTGGTAAAGAGTCTGCCTACCGATGCAGGAGCCACAGGAGACATGAGTTTGATCCCTGGGTCGGGAAGATCCCCTGAAGAAGGAAATCGCAACCCACTGCAGTATTCTTGCCTGGAAAATTCCATGGACAGAGGAGCCTGGAGGGCCACAGTCCATGGCATCGCCAAGAGTTGGTCACAACAGGGCACACATCCATGCATGGGAATATAAAAGGTATGATAGAGCATTAACACATGATGACTGTGCTTTGGGGGCTTTTGGGGGGTGATTGAGGGTGTGTGGTGGGAGAGGGTGGGTCTTGAGGAAAGCTTCATAGGGGAGAATTGAACTGGGTCTTAAGTAATAATTAAGAATTTGCTAGAGCAAGAGGAGAGAAGATCATTCCAGGCATGAATCTTTAGATCCAAAGCTATTTTGATCTCTCTTTACAAAAAAAGAAAACTCTTTTCTCAACCCAGAATTTGCAAACCAGTGGCCCACAGATAGATCAGGCTGACAGATGTGTTCAGTTTGGCCCATGCAGCATTCTGTAGAATTTAGTTGCCAACATTTAAAAATGGTGAGATTTTACATAAGGATCTGGGTTTCCAGCTGCTCTTAAAAACTCAGGAGTTCTGGCAGCCCTGGACCTGAGTCCCCACGGGGACAGAAATTGACTGAGTTGAGTGGTACCTGCCCTCTTAAGATACAACCTGCTGACCTCCTGGTTCTCCCAAGTCATCGCCTGGCCCTGTTGGTATTTGAGTTTGTGACCCTGTCTCAACCCAATCAACTGACCATTGACTCTTTAGACCATCTCCTGTTATTATTATTATCATTATGTCATATTACTGGAGAAGGAAACGGCAACCCATTCCACTATTCTTGCCTGGAAATTTCCATGGACAGAGGAGCCTGGCAGGCTACCATCCATGGAGTCTCAAAGAGTCAAACACAGTGGAGCACACGCACGTGGCATTATTATCTCACACCATAGTCAACAGTCTAATCCGTTTACATTCCTACTTAAAAGTCTGCATTGATTCTCCAAATCAACAGAACAAAATCTGAATACCCAAGGCAGACGAGGTTGACCTCTACTTTGTCCACCAAAGTCCAAGCCCCGAATCCTCCACTCTGAATTTTTACCATTTCCTCAGCCCACTCTTTCCCACCACTACATTCTCTTCACACGTGTTGTCCCTCTCAACTGCATTTCTGGGAGAGCTCTCCACTGGTCAAATTCCCCTCCACCTTCAACGTCCAGCCAAGAGGTCCCTTCCCCTCTGTAGACCACCCTAAAAGTGAAAGTGAAAGCATTAGTCACTCAGTCGTGTCCAGCTCTTTGCAACCCCATGGACTGTAGCCCGTCTGGCTCCTCTGTGCATGGGATTCTCCAGGCAAGAATACTGGAGCGGGTTGCCTTTCCCTCCTCCAGGGAATCTTCCCATCCCAGGGATCAAACCTGGGTGCTCTGCCTTGCAGGCAGATCCTTTGCCATCTGAGCCACCAGGGAAACCCAGACCACACTGCCTCCTCTAGCTAAAGCCATCTCTCCTCCTCAGGGTACCTTAGCAGCGCTGTGCTCCCACCTCAGCTCTGCCATCTGCCATGTTCTTCTCTGATTATCTGTTTACAGGCCTGCCTCCTCCACGCCCACCCAGACTGAGATCCTTGAAAGCAGAAACCCTGTCTGATTCATCTTTGTAGATTCAGTGCCTTTCTGTGTACCTTGGCAGATATCAGATACTCAATAAATTCTTCTTAAATGAATGAAGAAAGAAACAAACACACCGGGAATGAATTGGCATGTGGCCATGGAATGTCACGCCTCAGCAATTGTAATGAAAGAAACCCTTTCCACTGAAGCTCTTCTGTCTACTCTACCACAAGGAGTGCCCTTCTCTGGAGGCTGGTAGAAACCGTAGATTCTGAAAGATCTCAGGTGGGTTATCAGAGGAAGCGAGGAGGAGGGTCAGATCCCTGGGGTGCAGATGCAGAATTACAGAGCCAGAGAAGTCCTCAATGCTGGTCTGAATTTCTGGCCCCTGGCAGCCACATGCACTGAGGTTCTTGAAGTAGTGGCTCAAGCCCTAATGCCAACTCTCATCCTGGCAGAGAGTAACTTCACAGCTGACACCCCTCAGAGGAAAGGTCAGGACAGGTTATTCCCTTCTCATTCAGTTCCAGCCACACGTCGCCTACCACTAGCTTTTCCCTGAAAACATCAAGCATCCTCCGGCCAGGACCTTTGCACATTCTGTTCCCTCCACCTGGAATTCTCTCTTGTGTCTTTACAGGACCAACTCCTTTACTTTATTCAGATGTAAGAGCACATTTGGGGGTTTCCAGGTAGCACTAGTGGTAAAGAATCCACTAAAGAAGCAACGCAGGAGACATAAGAGACGTGGGTTCAATCCCTGGGTCAGGAAGATCCCCTGAGGATCCCAGTATTCTTGCCTGGAGAATCCCATGGACAGAAGAGCCTGACAGGCTACAGTCCCTGAGGTCACAAAGAGTTGGACATGACTGAAAGGACTGAGCATGCATGAGAGAGCACGTTTAATCTGATTAGAGAAACCTTCCCTGGTCAGCAAATAAAACTGTAAACCGTCCTTCCCGCCTTGTCACTCCTGATCCTCTGCACTGCTTCAAGGGAGAGCTTGTAGGAACCAGAGCGCTAGGGACCAGATCGAGCCAGGACCTCGAGTCCTCAAGACTCTCCCCTCTCCTCTTCACCTCTTATGCTGGACTTGTTCTACTGAGCTCTGTTCTTTTCTTCCTTTACATGGAGGGTCAGTCATGAGTCACACCCTTCATGCTCATAACTGAAAAGGGAAGGGATCTTTCCACTCATGTTGGCGAGGATAATCTCAAAGAAATAACGTTTGGCCTGGTTCGGGTCACATGCTAATCCCTAAGCCACCACCACTGCAAGAGGATGTGTGTTTTTGTTGGTCTGGTCTGGGTCCGGCCCCGGCCCCAGGATTGGCGCTGACAGCGTCTGTTTGGTTCATCCCCCAACCTGTCACTATGGCCAGAGGGAGAAAACCTCAGACCTGTTGAGACTTGGAGCCGGGAGCCTTGGAGCAGACTTGGAGCCAGGAGAGGAGCGAGCTCCATCTGAACCATGTGGTTAAGGATGGGTAAGTGGAAAATCAAGGTGTGATTGCTCCCGTGATGGAGGAGACAGGCATTGGGTAGATGTGTGTATCAGACATGTGACTGTGGCTTTAGCATCCTCAAAGCACTTGCTCTCAGCCTTTATTTACTCCACTGGCCCCTCACACCAGTTCTGTACAATCACTCAAGTATTATGAATTACCCCGAGGTGAGCCTCAAAATACTGAACAACCAGTATGATGTGAGCACCGCCCAAGAAGAAGGGACATACCTTAGTCATTTGGAGAGAGGGTGGGGGTCTCCTCACTACCCTGGGGAAGTGGGGACTGATGGCATAGACTCGGTGACTTATGAGCAACAGGAATTATTTCTCACAGTCCCAGAGGCTGGAAGTCCAAGCGCAGAGTGCCAGCATGGTCAGGTTCTGGTGAAAGTCTCCTTCCAGGCTGCAGCCTGCCAACTTCTCAGTGTATCCTCCCAGAGCAGCAAGAGTGCTAACTCGTCTCTGGCCTCTTCTTCCAGTTCCAGTTTGGTTGCTCAGTCATGTCCGACTCTTTGCAACCCCAGGGATTGCAGCACACCAAGCCTCCCTGTCTATCACCAACTCCTGGAGCTTGCTCACGCTCATGGCCATCGAGTCGGTGATGCCATCCAACCATCTCATCCTCTGTCACCCCTTCTCCTGCCTTCAATCTTTCCTAGCATCAGGGTCTTTTCCAATGAGTCAGTTCTCATCAGGTGGTCAAAGGATTGGTGTTTCAGCTTTAGCATCAGTCCTTCCAGTGAATATTCAGGACTTATTTCCTTTAGGATGGACTGGTTGGATCGCCTTGCAGTCCAAGGGACTCTCAAGGGTCTTCCCCAACACCACAGTTCAAAAGTATCAATTCTAATAAGAGCACTAATATCATTTATGAGGGCTCCATCCTCATGATGTAATTACCTCCCAAATCCTTTCCTCCAAATGACATCACATTAGAGGGTTAAGATTTCAACATATCATTAGGGGAGAGGGGACACAGACATATAGTCCACAACAAGACTCTAGCTATGAACCGTGGGGATACCCATTCTGGCGAACAAGGGTGAAACAATAGCCCAGTTACCTTTACTTCGAGGGCTTCCCAGGTGGTGCTACGGGTAAAGAAACTGCCTGCCAAAGCAGAAGATATAAGAGACAGGGTTCACTCCCTGGGTCAGGAAGATCCCCCGGAGAAGGAAATGGCAACCCACTCCAGTATGCTTGCCTGGAGAATCCCATGGACAGAGGAGCCTGGCGGGCTACAATCCATGGGGTCCAAAAAGGGTCTTAGCACGCATCTTCATTTCACCTTCATGCTGAAAACAAGAGAGATGTTTGGCTTTGTGCCTAGACAGATGGCAAATCAGGGCCAAGAACTCGAGACCCCTGGCACCAACTCTAGGCTTCTTCCACTGTCCTAAACTACCCCCTGTCCTCAACCATCAGGAGGGGGAAGTGAGACAGGATGGAGGAAGCCCGAGAAAAGTTGCTATTATGATCCCAGCAGAGTGGAGAAAGCAGCCAGCATGCCACAGCACACAAGGAGGGCTGCTTAGTGGGTGCCACAAAAACCTGGAAAGCAGTGCCTGCCAGACAGCAAGGATGGGGCGCGGCCAACGGGATGGGAGTCTGCAGCCAGGACGGCAGATGCCGGGAGGGCTGCAGCTATTCTGGGCTTCAAGCTGTACCTGCTCCCTCACCCAGGCCCTGCCAGTCCCACTACCCCAGGGGAGAGGGGAGACCCCCACCCTCCCTCCAGCTCCTTACAGATGGAGTGTCCGAGACCTGAGACTTCAGAGGCAGAAAGCCAGGCCAAAGGGAATCAGCCCCTCACAAAACAAACATGATTCAGTATCATCTCACAGCATGGTAAATGCTTAGTCATCGTCCTTATTAGAACTCTAAATCCGCCCAGTCTACTTGGAACTCATCTGGTCCGAATGTCCCACGCTACTAGTTTAAAAACTGAGGGGACTTCTCTGGGAGTCCAGTGGTTAAGAATCCGCCTGTCAATGAAGGGGGTCACGGATTTGACCCCTGATCGGGGGATATTCCACATGCCAAGGGACAAGGAAGCCCGTGGGCCACAACTACTGAAGCCTTCACACCCTGGAGCCCAACTCTGCCACAAGCGGAGCCACAGCCGCTTGAGAGCAGCCCTCAAGACAAAGCCCACGCGCAGCAACAAAGATCCCAGCGAAAAATAATTAATTAAACTTGTTGAAAAAAGAAAGACGTGGAGGCCCAAGACGAGACTATGGCCGTGCCCCAAATTTGAAGCAAATCTGAAGGAGAATTGGGCATGGCCTAATACCTCTACTTGGGACTCCCTCACCCTGGGGTGCCCAAGATGGGGAGAGCATCCAATTCTCATCCTTGGGGTCGTCCTCCTTCCACTTCATGGGGCCAGCTGGGCTGACCTTAAGGCCCCCATCCCCCCAGTAAGGGCTGTGCAGCGCTGACGGCCTGAATTCCGGCCCCATCCTCTCCCACGTCCCCAGGCGCCATCTTGAGGCGCGCACGGCGCAGGCGCGGCCCCGCCCCCTCTCTCTCCTTCCGGGACTCAGCGCGGGAGCCCGCCCGCAGCGCCGGCCCCGCAGCTCCACCGCCATGTGGCCCCTCTCGGCTCTCTGGGCCAAAGGCACCACCTGAGCGGAAACGTCAGAGCCCCACATGTCTCTCCTGGAAAGAGAAAAGCAAGAAGAAAGGGTGAGAAAGCAACCCTCCTCGTCTGCCTCTGGCAGAGGTCTTCTTTCCGTTGGCTCCACCTTCTCGGCCTGCGCGGGCAGCCGCGGGCGTGTCGCGTGGCTCTGTCGTGTCCCGTGTTCAGTTCTGTGGTTCGGCGCGCAGGCTCTGGAATATTAGGTATACCACTGACTAGGTGTGTAACCTGGACAATTTACCTCACCCGTCTGTTTTCTCATCCGAAAAATGAGACTATGGGGGAGGATCACCTCTAAGGGTTGGGAGGTTTTCACGATGTAAAGGGTTTGTCTCTGTGCCTAGGATAGAGTCAGCCCTGGGTGCTTTTTCGGGGTCAGATGACATCGATACCCACACAACCCGGCATGAAGGAGGCCGGTCACTGTGGCCACCACCGCCTTCCCAGCTCCTCTAAGACCATCCCAAGCCCTGCGTATGCCAGGAGGCCTTCTCAGATTTCTCTCATCTCCCATTAATTTCTCTTTCCAGAAACATCAGTTTAGTGATGAGTTAAAGAAATATCATGTTTAATTATTCTGAGTTGGTGTCGGTCTTGTCTCCACATCTAAAACCCTGAACGCCTATCAGGCAAGACCAGTGGGTTTTCTTCTCTCCCTGGCAGTGCAAAGCCCATGCCCAGGGATATAGGGGTTCTGGGAAGGTTAGCAATTAGATGAGTAAACAGCTAGGTAGCTTTCATGGGAATGGAGTAAAGCCGTCTGTATGGATCTCATCTCTCGCTCCTGTGATCTGTAAGGCACAGCACATTCCTGAGGTCCTGGGCCAGACCTAGAAATCTGTCCTGTGAAAGATCCAGCATGTCTCATCCATGACCCAAAGAAGACAGAATTAGCATCACATGGAGAAAGCACTGGGCAGCTTATGAAATGGCCTTAGCAATTCGCTGATAGAGGAAGCACCTTTTTTCATCTCTCCAGAGGGATGCTGAGGATCTGAGGGCTTGGCAGAACGACCCTCCCTCATGCTGCTGGTAAGAGGCAATCCAGAGATCTCTGCTCAGCGCTGCTGGCCCTAGCCCTTGAACCTTTTCCTCTCAACCAGCTGCCTCATAGGGAAGTCACACTAGCATCTCTCCTACTTGGCCACAGTGGACTCCACAACCCCTCCCCCTTAACCAGACAGGAGCTGCCAGGGGTGGCTTTGCTCATTGTATGTTTCCCTAAGGCCCACTCCATTGGAATATTTAAGAAAACCCAACACGGTATGAAAAGAACATCCCTGTGACTGGCACTGGGACATATTGCTGCCTGATCCCTCCCAGTCCCAGGGCTCACACCTCCAGAACAGGCTTAGAGCAGACCCAGGGGAGGGGAGGTGCGTCTGGAAGTTGGTTCCCCCTCACAGCCATTAACCCAAAAAATGAGCCTCTGCTCCACTGTATTGATGCTACAGGGATGCTCCATGCTGATCCCATGGAACACCATCCACCTTCCATAGAGAAGAGGATTCAGGAAGCCAGTGTGTGCTTGGGCTTTGGAAAGAGAGTGACCAGGTTGCAGTTCTTTCTCTGCTGCTCTAGGAGCTATGAAACTTTGGGCAGGTTACTCAATTTCTTTGCTCTTTCGTTTTCTTCTGGCTGGAAGAGGGGGCTATCATACTTCTGTTTCAGGTTATTTGGGGGATTTTCAAAGCAGGCATTTGGGAAGCACTGAACATGGAATGAGTGTTTAATGACTGATGGGCACCAGCTCTTCCACCCACGAGCTAAGCTACCTTCAACAAATTACCTAATTCATACGGGCCTCAGGCTTCCCTGGTGGCTCAGTGGTAGAGAATCTGCCTGCCAGTGCAAGAGATGCTGGTTTGATCCCTGGATCAGGAAGATCCCCTGGAGAAGGAAATGGCAACCCACTCCAGTATTCTTGCCTGGAGAATCCCATGGACAGAGGAGCCTGGAGGGCTACAGTCCACTGGGTGGCTAATAGTTGGACACGACTTAATGACTAAACAACAACTACCACAATCTGGACATCAGGGATTTTAGTCTGTCAAATTGTGATTTGATAGGGAAAAAAAAAAAAAAGGAAAGCAAACACCTCCTTCACAAGGCTGCCAGAAGAACAAGATAAGAACATCCATGGAAAGCTCTTAACCGAGTGCCTGGTGCATCGTAAGTGGTCAATTTCAGTTGTGTATTGCCATCCCCAGGGACAGAGAACTGACAATCACAGAGCTATAGCTCTGGGCAGGGTCTTCTGGGGCTAAGCCAGATACTCTGGGCAAGAGGGAAAATGGTGATGAAAAAAAAATTGTCAATGGTGGCTTCCCTGACAGAAGCAAGAATAAATCATTCCAAATATGGCAGTTTTTCTGTGCCTGAAACAAGAGATCAGTGTTATACCTTTTCCGGGTGGACAGATACGACAGAGCAAGAGGGCATAGGTGGACGGGACCTCACTGCAGTACCAGGGTATTTCCAGATGACACCTTGCTCATCAAGACTCATCCCATAACTAGGTCTTCTTTCCCAGAGCCTGGGAAGGAAGCTGGCAGCTTCTCCCAATCCAAGAGCCTCATCACTTCTTCCTTCATCACAGCAGCTCCGCTTTTCCAGAGAAGCTCAGGGCAGGATCTGGGCTCCCTCCCACCCATCCTCTTCTGAGAATTCTAAACGATGCCTGGGAGAAGGCGTCTGCCCCGAATGTGTGGGTCAGAGGAGTGAGTCAGAGTCAGCTGCCGGTTCACAGGCGCGGCTCTGTGGTCTGGCTGTGGAGTCCAGCCTGCTAAGCGCATCTGGACAGTATCAGAATCACGAAAGGAGGAGATCTGCGACGGGCTCAGGGCCAGCAGACACTCCCAAAGGAAGGAATATGTAGGGAACCAGCCGGGCAGGGGGGATGATCTTCAAAATGAATGATTTTATATTGGTTTCTTTTTTTTTTTCACATGTCTCTACAGAGAAGAAGATAGTGCTGTTGTTTAGTCGTGTCCGATTCTTTGGAACCCCATGGACTGCAGCCCACCAGGCTCCTCAGTCCATGGGATTCTCTAGGCAAGAACACTGGAGTGGGTTGCCATTTCCTTCTCCAGGGGGTCTTCCCAGACCAGAGATCAAACCCATGTCTCCTGCATTGGCAGGTGGATTCTTTATCACTTAGCCACCTGGGAAGCGCAGAGAAGACAGAGGGGTAAGCTATCAAGTCAAAGGAAATTTCTAAGCAGAGCGTTTTCTATAGGTCACGACAGTGCCATCGTGCACCATCAAAGAAGTCATAAACGGCTGGACACCTTGAGCTGTCATTACTGCGGAGTAGTTTTTATAAGCCCACTGTGTGCATCTCACTGCCCTCCTGACTCAGATTCAGACTCAGGAGCAATAACATCCTCCTCATTGTTGTCTCTCAGTTCATTAAAATCTGTATTTCAAATGTGAAGTTAGTTATCTCACCTGAGAGAGGCAAGGGCTATAAAAGCATCTGAGGAGTAAAACGACACCGCAGAATGTTAACAATAAATAGCTTGTAGAAGCACAAAAAAAGAGATTATCTAATAAAGTTGATACCTATAACTCAAAAACAAATAACCAAAGTCAGTGAGCTTGTAAAGAACGCCGCCTCTCAGGGCACAGAAGGGGGGCCCCCACCATTTCATCTAGCTAATGCGCAGAGGTCTCCCCCCACTGCCCACCACCACGCTAGCACAGGGCCCTGCTCTTACCTCCCTGGACCTCCCTGTAGCGTCCCTTCAAAGCACTTGTGTCTTTACAGTTATTTAAAGTCTTTTTCTTTGCCCTGTGCCCCTACCTCCCCAAGCAGAGACCTTGTCTGTTTTCCGTGACTGCCGTGTTTCCAGGGCTTAGCGTGTTGCCTGGTGCACAGTAGGGGCTCCATAAATATTTGATGGCCAATAAGACCTCTCGTTCTGAACCCCTTTAGGCGGGACTAATAGGCTTCCCTGATGACTCAGTGGGTAAAGAATCTGCCTGCAATGCAGGAGACACAGGAGACACGGATTCGATTCATGGGTCAGGAAGATACCCCGGAGGAGGAAATGGCAACCCACTCCAGTATCCTTGCCTGGAGAATCTTGGACAGAGAAGCGGCTACAGTCCATGGGGTGGCAAAGAGTCAGACACAGCGGAGCAACTGAGCACAGAGAGCGGACAAATGTTCGTAGCCACCGGCTTCCACGGTCCCTTCCTCAGCGGCCGTGCGGACAGAGAAACCAGGGGGTTTCCCTTCCGATCGGGCAAGCCCAAGTTCTGCCTCCTTTTCGCTCTGAAATCTCAGGCAAATTCCCCCTACTGCCCTGGGACTCTGATTTGGCTTTCTTCACAGCACCATCACCATGCCGTTTGGCTTGTGAGTGCGCTCACTGTCTCCAGCCAGAAAGCCGGCACCAAGGGGTCGGGGACTTTGCTTTGTTCCCTGCTAAACAGTGGCGGTCAACACGTGCAGCGGCAGCCGTGACAGACGCTGACCGCTCAGGGTGCTGGCCCCATGTGCTGTGCAGGGGCAAGCCGCCCACCGATCAAACCCGGTGGTACCCGGGGTCCTAGAACGGGGTTTGGAATGCAGTAGGTACCCAACAAAGGCGTCAAATAAGTGGGTGGCTTGCAGTCACCCTGTCTATAAAACAGGATACTGTAGCTATCTGACGTGTATGGGGTCCTTTCTGCCCCCATGCAGGCCAGCTCTGGCCAGCTTCGGAAGCAGCCAGACCTCCTCCTGTGGCCCCCGGCATCGCTCCCACCACAGCAAATGTGACCTCTCTCAGCAGGATCTCAAACCGACCACATCAGCTGTCTTCTCCTCCTACTCTGCTGGACCTTAAGTATCAAGTCCGATCTGTTATTTCACCCTTGACATCCATTTCTCTCTCTCGCCATTGCCGCCAGTGGTCAAGAGCTGCATTCTTAGACATTCATGCTCCAAGGGCTCGTGTGGTTCCCATGGTTACTATATACTAAACACTTGTGAAAACCATAAACAAAGCTCTTCCCCTGTCCACAGGTTGCTTACAGTCTCGCAATGGAGACAGGCAGATAAAGACACCGTTACATGGAGAGCTCCTGAGAGAAGAGAGTTTAAGAAGTCAGAGTGTTGCAGTTGCTAACAAACTTTAATAAATTAACTTTTCAGGGACTTTCCTGGCGATCTCTGCACTTCCAATGCAAGCGGCAAGGGTTTGATCCCTGCTGGGGTAACTAAGATCCCACATGCCATGCGGCCAAAATGTAAAATAATAAAATTAATAGGATTAACTTTTCAGATAGACGCACTTGAAAAGCTCTAGGTTTTCTATCAGCAGGAACAATTCGGAGTCTGGTAGCTGCCTGGAACTTGCAAGATGGCAGCAATGATTCCAGGAAAGATCCGGCCAACAGAATCCTGACTGATAAAAGGAACACACCACCCCACCCCTCCGCCCACCCCTCATCCCATCTGTCCTTGCCTCCCCTCCGCACTTCCCTCCCCCCAAGGTAGGGGCAGGCACAGGGCAGAGAACAGAAGCCAAACACCAATCACATTGTATGAACACACCTTGTCTTGAGACAGTCAGTTGTGAGATTCTGCTCTTTACGTCTCCGAAGTATGCACACCCACCCTCTCGGTCCCCTGTGCCCCTCGCCCATACATATCCATGCACACACACGAGCACACACACACACACACACGAGCACACACACACACCTCTGAAGTGGTGAGGAACAATGCAGGATGTTAACCTCCAACTCCAGCAGGGTGGTGTGGAAGATCACCAAGGCAGGGAGCAAAGGAGCCAAGGACCAGCCCAGGGAGCCAGGAGCCAAGAAACAGGAAGTGTGAGTGGTTCATGGTTCAAAGGATGGGCTCAGGTTGTTGCCTGAGAACTAGTCCTGTGGTCTGAGGTGGGTTCCCTGCTCACCCCCACCAGCCCTCTCCCAACATAACAGTGGTAGTAGTTCAGTTCAGTCGTTCAGTCATTTCTGACTCTCTGCGACCCCATGGACCGCAGCACGCCAGGCCTCCCTGTCCATCACCAACTCCCAGAGTCCACCCAAACCCATGTCCATTAAGTCGGTGATGCCATCCAACCATCTCATCCTCTGTCATCCCCTTCTCCTCCTGCCCTCAATCTTTCCCAGCATCAGGATCTTTTCCAATGAATCAGCTCTTGGCATCAGGTGCCCAAAGTATTGGAGTTTCAGCTTCAACATCAGTCCTTCCAATGAACACCCGGGATTGATCTCCTTTAGGATGGACTGGTTGGATCTCCTTGCAGTCCAAGGGACTCTCAAGAGTCTTCTCCAACACCACAATTCAAAACCATCAATTCTTTGGCACTCAGCCTTCTTTAGAGTCCAACCCTCACATCCATACATGACTACTAGAAAAACCATAGCCTTGACTGGACGGACCTTTGTTGGCAAAGCAATGTCTCTGCCTTTTAGTATGCGTTCTAGGTTGGTCATAACTTTCCTTCCAAGGAGTAAGTGTCTTTTAATTTCATGGCTACAGTCACCATCTGCAGTGATTTTGGAGCCCCCCAAAATAAAGTCAGCCATTGTTTCCACGGTTTCTCCATCTATTTGCCATGAAGTGATGGGACCAGATGCCATGATCTTATTTCTCTGAGTGTTGAGGTTTAAGCCAACTTAGTAGTAATAATTCAGGTTTGTTGAAAGCTGACTGTGTGTCAGGCACTACGAACCATTTAACGTAGGTCATTTAATTCTTACAATAATTCTGGGTCCAGTTTATGGCTATTATTACTCCACAGCCCTTGATGTAACCACCATGTTACACAGCCTCCACCCGCGTGATATTAATTACATGTAAAGTAATAGTGCCTCCAGGTTGAAGCAAGAGATTTTAAAGAGTGAGGCAGAGAAGGCATTCAATCCATTTTATATAGTGTGACTAATAGTAGTGGTAAAGGCTAAAACATGGAGGTCTTAGAAAGAACCAAAAAATAAAATAATAAAATTGCCAGACCAAAGAGACCAGCAGTTTCCTAAGCCAGGTTCCACATATATCACCTCTCTCAAATCTCTTGGCAGCCTCTTTCAAAGCTTCGGGTACAAACTAAAATCAAGGCCATTTTAGAGATAAGCGAATGGAGCACCAGGAGGATGAGTAAGCAGCCTAAGGGCGCACAGCCAACGAGCTGGTGGAGTCGCTGCGAGTTAACTGTTGCTCTGCTTCATTCAATTAGCACAATTCTGCATGCTTCCCAAGCGTCAGTATTACCCATCAGGGTACCGCAATTAATCCTGTTCTCCATGGCATTTCCTTCCTATTAATATGATGTTTGCTTGGCACCTCCTGTTGCTGGGCACTCATATTTTCTCCACGTTTCATTATCATAAATATCCCTGCTATGAATTTTTTGCATGAAGTAATTTCTTCCTAATTGCTGGATCAAAGAGACCAGCAATTTCCTAAGCAGATCTGAGCCAATGCCCAGGGCCTTCAGGAAGAGTCCAAGTACCTGCCCCCCCCCCACCCCACCATACTAAACTCAGTGAATGTTGCAGATTTATTTATTGATACTCATGGAACATATTAGCACAAAAGGGGGATTGTTCTTCACGCATTGAAGTGCTAGCCAAACGATTCCTTTTTCCACACGATGTTTGTATTAGTCTTCTGTGCTGATAACAATGGATTAAAATCCTGGCACAGCACACCTGGGTCCTGTACCCTGGGTATCTCACACAGCTGAAGTCAGGATGTTGGCCAGCTACGCTGTCATCGAGACCTGTGGGTCATCTTCTAAACTCATGGGCAGAAGGCAGGTCCTTCCTGCTGCAGAAGCAAGGTCCCCATTCTCTTGCTGGCAGTTGTCCAGGAATCAGTCTCAGCAACCAGAGAGCTCTTAGGTCCTTTCCCCCATTCTTAGAGCTAGCAGCGGAGAGTATTCTTCAAATACCCATTCTGGAAGAGCCCAGGCCCTTTTAAGGGTTCCCCTGGCTAGGTAACGCCATCTTAAATAATTTTCCTTTTAATTAACACAAAATCAACTGACAATTGGGCTCATCACAGGAACTATATCTTATCATAGTCACAGATTCTGCTGAAACTCAAGGGACGGGGTGACCTGCGTACACAGGGTGGGGGGTGTGGGGGGTGGCAGGGATGTAGGAATCTCCAGGGCTATATTAGTTACCTCTGGCTGCTGAAACAAATTACCACAAACTTAGTGGCTTAAAACAACATATGTTTCTCATCTTTCTGGTCTGGAGGTCACAAGCCTGAAATGGGTCAGCAGGGCTGCAGGCCATCTGGAGGCTCTGGGAGAACGGCCGTCTCCCTGCTTTTTCTAGCTTTTGGAGTCAGCCTGCATCCCTTGACTAACTGCCCCTTCCTCCATCTGCAGAGCCAGCAGGTACCATCTTCCAGCTCTGCATCCATCATCACATCTCCTTTTCTGACCCTGCTGCTTCTGTCTTAAGTAACACTGGACCTCCCTGGGGAATCCAAGCTCATCTTCTCATCTCAAGATTATTAATTTAATTGCATCCCTAAAGTCCCTTTTGCCATTTAAGGTAGCATATTCACAGGCGTCAGAGATTAGACTAACTATGGGAGTTGTTATTCTACTTACCATAAGGATCATCCTCCAGTCTTGCCTACCACAATGCTTTAGGGGTGGTTTTGTTTTTATTTAGATATAATTAATATAAACATTTTCTTTTCTGAATTTGCGTTAGAGATCTGTGTGTGATATCAGTTTGTAAGACTTCTATTTGTAACCTTTCTTAGTATAGTTTGTGTGAAAAATATACATGTATATATTGCATGGATTATTTCCATTTTTAAAAAATTTTTGGCCACACTGCAAAGCATGTGGGATCTTAGTTCCCCAATCAGGGATCAAACCTGCGCCCCTGCGTTGGAAGTGTGGAGTCTTAACCACTGGACCAGCAGGGAAGTCCCACATGGGTTACTTCGTATCACTTATCTAAAGCCTGCTTTTCACTGAGTGTCTTTCCTTTCTCTCTGATTTTTAAGATTTTTTTTTTTTTTTTTTTTTTGCTCAGTGAAACCCTGTCATCTCTCAATATTGTATATTTGACAAAAGCCGTCTTGCCACTGACATTCTCCATTTCCTCAACACACAGAAAGATATCTTCTCTCCAGATCCGGGAGAAATGTGCTTCTCTGTTCTCATCCTGTGTGTATATTTTTACTATTTCTCAGTTGCAGTTTGGACCATTTGGAATTTTTTCAGAGTATAAAAGTGAAATATGATGCTGAAAAATCTCAATAACATTTCTTACTCTGGGACTCCTTTCAACAGTGTGGTTTTGTTTCACATTTTTATTTTCTGTATTCTAACAGTGAGAGGCACTTACTCAAAGCATAGTCATTCCCATGGTCATTTCCCGAAGCACAAGAACTGAGTGATACCACTGAGTGATTTTCAGCTCACAATATATTTTTTAACTTTTTTTTTTCAGTTAGGTAAATCCACCACCGTTACTTTTAAGCACTTCCCAGCATCATTGTCTTCATTAACATCGTCTGTGCGTTCCCGCCCCTTTTTCTCCCACATGGTTTTCACGACCAGTTCACCGGATTCTCCCAAATGTTTCATTAAATTATTATAATGCAGAAAGCAGAGTCACCTTTCTTATCGTTACGCTTTCTCAGCAACTGGAGAGATTAGCTTTCTATTTCTTCCTGTGTTGCCATTCTACTGACGTTTCACAGTTTTCCCTGAGCAGAATTCTTCTGTGGTAGATTAAATTTGTTCTCAAGCGTTTGAAGGTTTTCTATCATTATTACAACAAACTTAACATGAATGTCAAGCAATCATAATAGTAATAAAAATAATTGTTCAGTTCACTTATATCTATACCTCAGATTAATTTCTGTGTGTTTGTCCAGTAGAGTAAATCTTCCATATTCATGATGGAACCATCATGGAATCAATAAATTGCAAGAGACCCTGAACGGCCATGATATGTAATAATGTATCATTTTACTGGGGTTCAAAGTTGAGTCCCTCCCACTGCAAGGCTGCTGTGTAGAGAAACTCATTCTGCTAAGGGGAGCAGCCAGCCACCCAGCATTAGAGCAATGCTGGGTATTATACATCTTTCACTCTCCCCCTTTCCCTTGTTGAGTCACTGTGAATATTTTCGCATTAAAAGCTCTGAAAAATCTCAACAAATAAATTTGCTTCATTTTGTTTAATCCAATGTTTCTCAAACGTATCTGAGAACAAGCATTTTTCTCATAGTGTACAGTGTACCATGAAACACCAGTTTGGGAAACAGTGGTTTAATACTTAGAGAATGACTATGGTTTTAAAAAAATCATTTAAAAGATAATTATCCCCATTAAACTTCACTTTTACAGAAGACATAGGCAAGGATGTTTCTGAGTTGGGATTTTCCCAAAGGTCTGGAGGCTTATCTTGCACAAGAATACATTCAAAGCACCAGCAAACGTGATTTTTCTCCTTTCTTCACTTCCCATTTCTGCGTCACTTGTTTTCCTCGCTGCATAACTAGTTCACCAGTCTTACACTCTGCAGTTTGTTTTATTTTGCTTTATTTATTCATTACACAAACACATCTGTATGCTTACTGTATACTGCTCTAAGTGCTTTGCTAATAACCATCCATGGAACCTAAAACAACCTCGTGAAATAGGTCCCGTTCCAATTATTCCTCGTTTACAACTCAGAAAGCTATAGTTTCAAATGGTGACAAGCCTTCTTGCCTAGATCCTATCTTTTAAGGAAACTGTCACAAATATTTTCTTTCAGTCATGTTATTGGTTCTACTATAAACATAAACATACTATGTAAAGGAAGAAAACCTTTTTTGTTTTTAATATGCCTTTGCTGCTGCTGCTGCTAAGTCACTTCAGTCGTGTCCAACTCTGTGCGACCCCGTAGACAGCAGCCCACCAGGCTCCCCTGCCCCTGGGATTCTCCAGGCAAGAACACTGGAGTGTTGCCATTTCCTTCTCCAATGCATGAAAGTGGAAAGTGAAAGTGAAGTCGCTCAGTCATGTCTGACTCTTAGCGACCCCATGGACTGCAGCCTACCAGGCTCCTCCGTCCATGGGATTTTCCAGGCAAGAGTACTGGAGTGGGGTGCCATTGCCTTCTCCAATATGTCTTTAGTCAACATGAAATATTGAAAGACACTGATCACCTTTCTTAGCTTCCATTGAGACAATTATGTTTTCTACCCTTTTTCAACGTTAATAAGGTATTCTGCTCCTTTGCTTTACTTGTTTATACTGGGCCACTTGTTTCCACACGTTGTGTTTCATGCACTAAGGTAAAGATTTAATTTCTAAGTTCATAAGTGAACTGAATGAAAACTCCCTTCTTTGGGGAGGGAAGGTGATGCAAATTGTATTTTCCTCAGCCAACTTAGTGTGTAAACACCAGTGCAGTGGGGACTCTGCTGCTCTGCACTGGACACTGCAGAACGCAGAAGGTTCCAGGTGAGCATAATATGAGAAAGGGCAGTGAAAAGGGAAGGAGGCCATCTAGGGCCACATAGGAAAAGAGTCATGTCCGATACATGCAATGGAGTATTAGCCATGAAAAGGAATGGATTTGAGGCAGTTGAAGCAAGGTGGGTGAACCTAGAGCCTGTCATACAGAGCGAAGTAAGTCAGAAAGAGAAAAACAAAATACGGTATATTGATGCGTATGCTTGGAATCTAGAGAACTGATGACCTATTTACAGAGAAGAAACGGGGATGCAGACACAGAGGACGGACTTGTGGACACAGGGGCTAAGGGGTGGGCGGGACTAGTTGAGAAAGCGTCATTGACATTCATGCCGTCATGTGTAAAACTGATGCCGAGCAGGAAGCTGCTGCATAACACAGAGAGCCCAGCCTGGCCCAGCGTGATGACCGCCAAGGGTGAAGTGAGGGCGGGAGACCTCAAAGGGCGGGAGTATGTGTATAATTAGGACTGATTCGCACTGTTGTATGGCAGAGCCCAACACACGAATTGCCTTGCCGGCAATTATCCTCCAATTGGAAAAAAGGCTCATGCTAGAAAAGATGGTGATTTTGAGAACTTTGTAAATCTATCCAACTTGATACCTGTTTTCTACTATTCCATTTCAGTTTCCCCTACAGATCTAAGAAATTACTGAAATAGAAGAAGCCTCAGATCAACTGAGTGGACAGACAGGGCTGGCAATAGCTCTGTCTTTATTTATTTTTTAGTTAGCCCTTAGAAGGGCAGAACATACATTTATCTTACCAGTGGCTATCTGCCCACTGTGTAATCAAGTGCCCAGCAGACAGTGGTTGTTCTTAGTCACTCAGTCATGTCCAACTCTTTTCGACCCCATGAACTGTAGCCCACCAGGCTCCTCTGTCCATGGGATTCTCCAGGCAAGAATACTGGAGTGGGTTGCCATTCCCTTCTCCAGGGGCTCTTCCCCACCAAGGGACCAAACCCGGCTCTCCTGCATTGCAGGCGGACTCTTTACCAGCTGAGCCCCCAGGGAAGCAGCCCACAGCGAGTGCCCAATAACTAATAACTAGAAGAAGAGATGAGGCGGCTCTTTGACCAAACCAACCAGCCAAACTTTTCTTTTAAATTCAGGGCAGCTGGAGACTTGCTCCATGGGTCAACAAGAAAAGAAGTGTTGCAAAGTCTTGACCCTCTTCTGAAGTCGGTCTGGGGTGGGAGAGAGCAGGAAGCTTGGAGCGATGCAAAGGGGACAACAGAGCCTCTGGGCCTGGACAAAGAGCAAGAGCCGCAAGGCTTTCCTGGCAACTGTCAGGCCCCGAGAGACAGGTCTGTCTCTACAACCCCAGGTACACTGCACCTGGAAAGGAGAGTCAGCCCTTTGCATCCCAGAGGCTCTCGAAGCTCGTGAGGTCAGGACTGAGGGACAGTTAGGCAACCAGAAAAGTTCCCACCGCCTACAATTATCCCTGACAAGCTCTGATCCTGTCTAGTCACCTGGTACCTAGTGACCAAAATACCTTCAGACCCAGGGAAACATGCTGTATATGGACTGAATAGATACAGCCCATCAAGGGAGCAAGCTGGTCTCACGCACTTCTCTCTTTTGTCCCGTCTTCATTCCGGTCTTTATTGCCTCCCCTGGTTTGTCCCCCACCCCCCACTCTCCTTTCTCTATTCCGAGCTCTTACTCCTTTCCCATTAGGGTCTAATGCCCTTAAGCTTCCCTTCCTCTGCCTCGGATTGCAGACCACGTCTTTGCCCCTGCCCAGGCTCTCCCTGGTCCTCTCGCCCTCTCATCTCCCCGCCTGAGCGTCTGCCCCCCGGAACCCTTCGTCCCCTTCATCGCATCACTAGGAGCCGCGGGTGTGGATTCCGCGATGCCTCCTTCCCTGCTCTGTCGCCTCGGTGGGGTCCATCGCCAGCTCTCCTGTTGCTCAGAGATGTGGAGGCTGTTGCTAAGAGACCGTGAAACGTCAGTACCTGGCCCTCGAGGAAAAAAAAAAAAAGGAGCGAAAAAGGGAGCAGGGAGGGAAGAGAGAGAGGGAGGCGGGAGGGAAGGACCTGGCGGCAGCCACCAGCCCCAGCAGCCTCGGCTCCCCCGAGTTTCGGTGAGAAGCACCCGAATTCCGTGAACTTTCTTCAAGCCGCCCGCCTCTCTCGGTTGCCCTTTGAGTAAAGAAAGAGGAGCAGCAGGGGTACCCCAGCGCTGGAAACCCCGGAGGATGCCGCCCCAGGATCCTGGAGCCAGCGAGGAGGAGACGCCGGGGGAGGGGAGCAGCCCGGGAGGCAGTCTATCCTACTGAAGCCGCGCGCGGGGAGGCCAGGATGAGGCAGGGGCGCCCGGGTCCGCCGCAGGCGGATGGCTGTGTCCTCGGACCCGAGTAAGTGGGCTCCCGCGGGGTGTGGGGTGCAGGGGAGCTGGGGCTCCGAAAGAAGCGGTCTGGTTACGGGGAGCGGGGTGATCTCCCAGTGGGTGGGATGGAGGGTGCAAGCGTGAGACGAGAGCAGCGCCGGGCGGAGGCTGAGGGGAGGGCACGTGAGGACGGCGGGCGGGCAGGACGGGCCCGGGCCAGGGGCCGGGGCCGGGAGCCGGGGCAGGGCTGCCGGGCGTGTCCGCGCTCGGCCTCCCGCCTGCCCGGTGCGGGTGTGGGCGCCCGCTGGGGGCCGAGGGCGGAGCGGGGAGTCCGTGGGAAAGGGAGCTGGGTTAGGGGTGCACCGGGGTGCAAGATAGTGGCGGCTCTGCAGGAGCGCGTGCAGGAGGAGGAAACTGAGGAGGTGCGAGCGCGGCCACGGCGAAACATGCGGCAGGCCCAGGAGAAGAACGCTCGTGTGCGTGTGCGTGTGTGAGTGTGTGTGTGAGTGTGACTGTGTGTGAGCGTGTGTCTGTGTATGAGTGTGTGTGTGAGTGTCTGTGTGTGTGAGTGTGACTGTGTGTCTGTGTGAGCGTGTGTCTGTGTGTGTATGTGACTGTGTGTGTGTGTCTGTGTATGGTGTGTCTGTGTGTGAGTGTGTCTGTGTGTGTCTGTGTAGGAGTGTGTGTCTGTGTGTGTCAGTGTATGTGTGTGTGACTGTGTATGTCTGTGTGTCTGTGTGTGTCTGTTTCTGTGTGTGTGTCTGTGTGCCTGTGTGTGTTTGTGTGCCTGTGTGTGTGTCTGTGTGTGTCTGCGTGTGTCTGTGTGTGTGTGTGTGCGTGTGAGAGAGAGAGATGTGAGTGCTGAGTGTGGAAAGGGGGTGCAAACAGCCCGAGTGTGTGCATTTTTCTTAGAGAGTTGTTCAAAGGTGGGACATTTGCTGCTGATGGGGGCGGGGCCGGGAGACGCAGCAAACGCGAGGCGCGCAGCCCAGGGCCCTGGGCGGGGAGGGGGCCGCAGGCCCGGTGGGAAGGCAGCGGGCGACCCCGGTGTGACGGTGGGGCGAGGTGCCCACCGCGCAGAGGCGGGACGCGGAGAACAAGGAGACGGGGGTGGGAGGCAGCGGGAAGCCGGGACAGAGGACGGAGAACCGCGGGGGGGCGGGGGGGGCACGGCCGGCCCCCTGAGTGCTTTCCTTGTCGGCAGAGGGGCGTCTGTCCTCGCCCGCTGAACGCTGAGCCCGCCGGACCGTCTGGGACCGTCGCCTGAGCCCCGCTAGTCCTCCGCCTCCGGACGCGGGGCTCCTCCCGCCACAGCAGCCCACAGCCCAGCTCGCCTGGGTCCTCCCCTCTCCAGGGTCCTCAGGAGACACTGAGCCCGCGGACTGAGGCGGCGGAGGCCCCTGGAGACCCTCTTCGCCCCGGGATCCCTCCCCAAGACGGCCACCCCTCGACCCTCCCAGACTCGAGCCCCCTGGGCCCCCGGGAGAAACGGCCTCTGAGACCCCGAGGGCAGGAGACACAGCAGCAGCCCTGGCCGCGTCGTCGGCCCAGACCTGGGACTGGGCTTCGGCGTCCCAGGACTTGTCAGGCCCCTCGGGAGGCACCCCTGTTGTCCCCCACGCCCCTCCCAGCTCTCAGACACGGTCCACGGCGGGGGGCACCCAACAGTCATGGGCGAGAAGGACCCCAAAGGCCGCCAGGGGCCCTTCCCCGACGCGCGGGCAGCTGGTCCCTCCACATCCCTGTGTCCTCCCTTTCTCGAGCTCTGATCATCTGTTCCAACGCTGGGGGACCTCCGCTGGGTGGCGAGCCCCCCTAGTCTCCAAAGGGACCTCCAGTGGCGCTCACCCAGGGAGCCCTCCGGTGCCCAGAGGCCCCTGGGAGAGGCTTAAGCCATGACCCCCAGTGCCCCCGAGCCCCACTTCCCAGGGCTCCGGCGCCTGAGGGAGCAGCTGCCCTTCTGAGCGGCTGACTCTTGATTCCACCGCCAGAGCCCCAGTCCCGATGGGCTCCGTTCAGCACCACTGCTGCCCACAGCCGAAGATGGGCGATGCCTCGGCCCACCAGCCCTGGCCTAGGCCCCCGCGGCCCGCCCTGCTGCTGGTGCCCCTCCTTGTGGCGGCCGGGGTGATGCCCTCGGACGGCGGCGCCAGCTGCCCGGTGCTCTGCACGTGCCATAACCAGGCGGTGGACTGCAGCGGCCAGCGGCTCTTCTCCGTGCCCCCGGAGCTGCCCGTGGACACGCGCAACCTCAGCCTGGCGCACAACCGCATCGCCGCCGTGCCGCCCGGCTACCTGACGTGCTACCGGGAGCTCCGCGTGCTCAGCCTACGCAACAACTCCCTGGTGGAGCTGCCCGCGGGCCTCTTCCTCCACGCCAAGCGCCTGGCACACCTGGACCTGAGCTACAACAACCTCAGCCACGTGCCCGCCGGCATGTTCCAGGCCGCGCATGGCCTCCTGCGCATCGACCTCAGCCACAACCCGGGGCTGCGCCGGGTGCACCCGCGCGCCTTCCAGGGCCTGGCGCAGCTGCGGGACCTCGACCTCAGCTTCGGGGGCCTGGCCTTCCTCAGCCTCGAGGCCCTCGAAGGCCTGCCCGGGCTGGTGACCCTGCAGATCGGCGGCAACCCCTGGGTGTGCGGCTGCACCATGGAGCCCCTGCTCAAGTGGCTGCGGAATCGCATCCAGCGTTGCACCGCAGGTAAGGCGGCGGTGGGGGGGTGGGGGGGGGGGGGGCGGTGCAGGGGCGGGGAGCTGCCCACGGAGAGCAAAGGCTCCGCGGGAGAGGGAGGGGCTGGAGACCCCGCCTAGGGAGGATCAGGACCTGGGCTGGCCTCCTCCGCACTGTCGAGGATGCCCAAGTCTCTGCTGTGCGTGCCCGATGCCGGGGAACCTGCTTAATAAAACAGACCTCGCCCTCACCCACCCCCGTGGTACTGATGACCTACAGCGACAGACAGACAGACAGAAAGTCAGAGCAGCTCATTAGTAACTGACAGTGTTGATGGAGCATCCACCATGATCCCCACACTGGGAGGGTGTTACCTCCTGGGACCCCACTCTTGTTAGCCCCATTTTACAGGTGAAGAAACTGAGATTTAGAACAATGAAAAGACTTGGCCAGAGACGCTTTTGTGAAAAGTGGCAGAGCCGTGGAGAAAACCCAGGTTTATGTGATTGGGAAGCTCTGTGCTACTCTACCAGACTGCTCTTTAAGTATGCCGGCTACTAGAAGAAACAGAAGTGGCTCACCCTATTTATTTTAGTACTTACTATCCGCCAGGCCCTATTCTAAGTATATTATGTTTTAACTCATCCCCTGGTGGCTCAGACAGTAAAGAATCCGCCTGCAGTGCTGGAGACTCAAGTTCGATCCCTGGGTCAGGAAGAGCCCCTGGAGAAGGGAATAGTTACCCACACTCCCGTATTCTGGCCTGGAGAATCCTATAGACAGAGGGAGCCTGGTGGGCTACTATCCATGGGGCTGCAAAGAGTCAGACACGACTGAGCAACTAACACCTCATACCCAGCTCATCACATCCTCACAAGAACCCTGATGAGACACACGCACAAAGGAACCAAGGCTCAGAGAGGTTCGGAAACTTGCCCAAGGTCCCACAGCTGTTAAGGGTGGAGTCAGGATTCAAACCCTGGCCATCTGGCCGTCTATCCTGATGAGGCAGGTTCTAGGCTAACAGGAAGGGTCGGGGCTTGAGTTCCGGGCCGGCCGAAGGGCCTCTGCGAATTCTGCCAGGTCTGGGCTTGGAGTGGAGGGCTCAGGTCTGAGAAGAGACCCTGTTCCGCGGCAGTTTACGAGCCAGCCTCTATGGGGAGTGGACCGGGGCCTGCAGGAGCCTGAACCACACCGGTCGGCTGGTGGAGCCCTGATACCACCCTATCCCTGTCACTAGCAGAATGGCAGCCCCAGCCCGGGGTTGGTGGGGCGCCCCTAGGGGCTCTCCCAGAAACTGGGCGCGGAGCGTATTCAGAAAGAGCGAGGCTGAATGAGGTGGGGGCGGGGAGAAGGACCGGGTGGGGAGCCCAGGATCGAACCAGTTTGGGTGGCGGGAGGGCTGTGGTCCGGGTTCTCGTGCTCCCGCGGAGCTGCGGGAGGAAGTCCTCTGGGACCAGCTGGGGGCCGGGGCGGGGTGATGGTGGGGGGAGGCGGCCGGCGCCGGCCTGGAGCCGCCCCCTCCTAACCCAGCCTCTGCAGGCTGCGCCTCCTTCCTCTCTCGCACACGCTCTAAGGACAGAAAGGTCCTGCTGGGTTCCTCCTCACGGAGGGGCTCCCTGTTTCCTGGGGGCCCCGAGGTCTCCGCTGCCTTTCGGGGAAGCGCAGGGCCCCAGCGAGGGGCAGAGGGGTCGGGAAGCCTCGTGTCTATACAAACGGGGAACCGCGCTCCAGGGAGGCCACGTGGCTGGCCACAGGCCGCAGCCAGAAACGCCCCCTCCGTGTTCAGCGGAACACGCTTTTCCGGTATCTCTAGGATAATCTCTTGGGGGCAAAGAACTTGCTCCTGTAGGGAGGACGAGGTGGTCCTCTTCACTTGGTGTTTTTCTGCTTCCTCCTCCCCTCTTCTTGATGGGATTCCTATTACTGTCCCTCCATTTTGGACAAATCCCCACACACTGGGCTGTAGGACCCCCTTGGGATATAAATCAGGTTCAAGGCTGGTCCCTGAATTAACCAGAGGGCTTTGTCAGCCCGCAGGCTCCTGTGCTGCCCTCTTGAGGGCTCTGCCAATCGCCCTCAGGGTTCCCACACCCCCCAGCCTCACGATGGACCGCCACCACCCCACTCATGCCTGCAGGAGACTTTGGGGTTCAGCATCTTCCGGTTCCAAGACGATGATGTCTTGATGGTCAACACCAGGGACCATCTTGTCCTCCGCGGGGTCTGGGCTACTGTGCACACAGCCTACAGGGGCGCCTGAGCCCTGGGGCTGGGGGGAGGTTCATCTTCTTCTGAACCTGACTTTCCCTTTCTAAGAATCCACTTCTCAGAATCACGTTCATCCGCTTCTCAAGGGAGCCGATTTCAGTCCAGCATTTTATTCTTTTCCTTCAACAACTGCAGAATGAATTCACAGCATTTATGTACCGAATAGCTTTAAAAGCTCCTTCGCATTGACTCTCTTAGACATTAAGCTTCAGTGATCCACTTCTTACATATCACCCCTCTTCATAAGAGCCAGAAAGGCAAAAAGACTTGCCCAGGTGAGCGTTCGATTGGTATCTATCCCCTGAGCAAGGAATACCTGGCTTCAAGGCAAAACTGCTACCCACCTGCCACTCTCCCTTCCGAGGCAGAGTAATGTGGAACCACTCACAGCCACGTGCAAATGTGTGATGGATGTTGTTGCTCAGTCACTAAGTCGTGTCTGACTCTTTTACGACCCCAGGGACTATAGCCTTCCAGGCTCCTCTGTCCATGGGATTCCCCAGGCAAGAAGACTGGAGTGGGTTGCCATTTCCTTCTCCAGGGGATCTTCCTGACCCAGGGATGGAACCATCAAGGAAGCCCAAGGAGAGAGAAAGAGGGGATTTGAATCCAGGCTGGTAATTTCATACTCAACCCTACACTCTTGTGTATCTGGAAGAGTCACATGGGGTCATAAAAAGACACCCGGCTGTGGACTGCACAGTCATTCATTCTCCGATTCAATGAACAAAGGTTGTTTGCGCATTCACTTGGACAGGCCCCTGCTCTAATGCTAAGGGTACTACAGGGACTAGTCCTTACATTCAAAGGGAGCAAACGTAACAAACTGGGCGATGGTGATCAGTTCAGTTCAGTTCAGTCACTCAGTCATGTCCGACTCTTTGTGACCCCATGAATCACAGCACGCCAGGCCTCCCTGTCCATCACCATCTCCAGGAGTTCACTCAGACTCACATCTATCGAGGCAGTGATGCCATCCAGCCGTCTTATCCTCGGTCGTCCCCTTCTCCTCCTGCCCCCAATCCCTCCCAGCATCAGAGTCTTTTCCAATGAGTCAACTCTTTGCATGAGGTGGCCAAAGTATTGGAGTTTCAGCTTTAGCATCATTCCTTCCAAAAGAAATCCCAGGGCTGATCTCCTTCAGAATGGACTGGTTGGATCTCCTTGCAGTCCAAGGGACTCTCAAGAGTCTTCTCCAACACCACAGGTCAAAAGCGTCAATTCTTTGGCGCTCAGCTTTCTTCACGGTCCAACTCTCACACCCATACATGACTACTGGAAAACCATAGCCTTGACTAGACGGACCTTAGTCGGCAAAGTAATGTCTCTGCTTTTGAATATGCTATCTAGGTTGGTCATAACTTTTCTTCCAAGGAGTAAGCCTCTTTTAATTTCATGGCTGCAGTCACCATCTGCAGTGATTTTGGAGCCCAAAAAAATAAAGTCTGACACCATTTCCACTGTTTCCCCATCTATTTCCCATGAAGTGATGGGACCGGATGCCATGATCTTCGTTTTTTGAATGTTGAGCTTTAAGCCAACTTTTTCACTCTCTTCTTTCACTTTCATCAAGAGGCTTTTTAGTTCCTCTTCACTTTCTGCCATAAGGGTGGTGTCATCTGCATATCTGAGGTTATTGATATTTCTCCTGGCAATCTTGATTCCAGCTTGTGCTTCTTCCAGCCCAGTGTTTCTCATGATATACTCTGCATATAAGTTAATTAAGCAGGGTGACAATATACAGCCTTGACGCACTCCTTTTCCTATTTGGAACCAGTCCGTTGTTCCATGTCCAGTTCTAACTGTTGCTTCCTGACCCACATACAGGCTTCGTACATTGGAAAAAATAAAAATAATAAGCAGAGCAGCTAAGATAGAGGATGCTCAGAGGAAGGTGAAGCGGGGTTGCTACTTTATATAGAATCATCAAGGAAGCCCTCACAGAAAAGCTGATATTTGAGCAAAGTCCCAGAGGAAGTGAGGGACAGAGCTATGCAGAGATCGGGACAGGAAGAACCCCCTCCCGAGGGGACGAGGGGACGAATGCAAAGCCTCCTCATGCTGTAAGGGGCGAGCTCGGGTGAAGGCAGAAGTGAGCTTGGATGGAGCAGAGCAAACCAGGAGGAGAGGAGAAGGGACGGGGCAGGTCCTTGTGGGGGGAAGAGGCCGGGGAGGGTTTCAAGCAGACAGTGACCTGGCAGGCTTCACTCGTGTTTTTCTTTCCTTTATATTGACGTATACTTGATGTACAATACTACGCACATTAGGAGACCCGGGTTCCATCCCTGGGCTGGGAAGATCCCCCTGGAGAAGGGAACGGTTTCTCCACGCCTCTTTTCTTGCCTGGGTGAAAATCTCATGAGCAGAGAAACCTGGTGGGCTACAGTCCATGGGGTTGCAAAGAGTCGGACACGACTGAGCGACTGACACTTTCTCAAGCTAACTACCCCTCCCCACCCCGTGCACCCCCAGGGCCACCATCAATTCATTCTCTAAGTCTGTGAGTCTGTTTCTGTTTTGTAAGTTCGTTTGTGAGTTGTTTTTTCATTTTTAAGGTTCTGCGATGTCATATAATATTTCTCTTTCTCTGTTTAACTTAGACTTCCCTCGGGTTGACAGTCTCTAGGTAGGGCTTCACGTTTAAAAGGACCATCTCAGCGTGGAGATGGTTGAAGGGCGGAAGCCTGGAGACCAGTTGGGAGGTTATTGTGAGAGGCGGATAATGTTGAAATCCCCTCAAAACCTCAGATCTGCCTCTAGCAGGGACTACTGGACTCGAGGCAAATTACTAACATCTCCAAGCAGTCATCGCCACCTCTATAGAGATATTCAGTAGGTCCAAAAATCCTTGCCCTGAGGGTTATTGAGGGCGCTAAAGAAGGTGAGTGAAACTTGAGGCAGCAGAAGTAACTCAGTAAAATCCCAGCTCCGCCTGGACAGGGTTGGGGGCTCTCCCCTCCCGCCCTCCCTTCCAGGGCCTCAACCCCCGCCCCGCCCCTGTCTCTGTGTTGCAGACTCTCAGCTGGCTGAGTGCCGAGGGCCCCCAGAAGTCGAGGGCGCCCCCCTCTTCTCGCTCACGGAGGAGAGCTTCAAGGCCTGCCACCTGACCCTGACCCTGGACGATTACCTCTTCATCGCCTTTGTGGGTTTCGTGGTTTCCATCGCATCTGTGGCCACCAACTTCCTCCTGGGCATCACTGCCAACTGCTGCCACCGCTGGAGCAAGGCCAGCGAAGAGGAGGAGATCTGATGCGGATGCCCGGCGCCCCTCCACGCCGCCCACCACCGCTCCACACCGCCCCCCGCCACGGCTGGCTGGCCGCCGGACACCTTCCCCAGCCACCCGCTGCGGCTCCTGGTCACCTCCGTCGCGGCTCAGGCAGGGTCACGAAGCCATGTTTGTGTGAACGTCTCGGGGGAGCCAGGCGCTGCGCTAGGAACAGGAGCTGCCAGCTGGATCGGCCAGGGCTCCACCCTGGCCCCCGAGGCCGTGACCTCCAACAGAGGAGCGAGAAGCCGAAACTTCCCTTCAAGGCGTTTCGGCAGCACATCGAGTGACGGAGGCCCGGAGGACAGGTCGTCTACTGTCGAGAAAATCCGAGGGCATTACGAGAACGGAGGCGATGTGTGAAGTGCCTCATCAGAAGGAACACCTGCTTTGTCCGTAGACAGAGGGCAGACACCGGCCGGCGACACGCGTGGCGTGTGGACAGTGACAGCGATCAGACAGAGCAGGACAGGACCAGAACTTTCCCCCCGACGCTCTTGGCCACCAGGTGAGACCCCCTCCCGCTGACCGCCCTTGCCCCATCCTACACGGCCAGCTGTCACCCGTGCCCAGCTGTCACCCGCAGACAGCAGGTCCAGGCAGTGACCCCCTGCAGCCCCCCTCCCCACCCCCACCTGCTGCCTGGCACTGGAGCGTGGGGTTCTGAAGGGGAGGCAGGAATCCTGGCGCCCTAGGACTCTTCACCTGTGACTCTCCCTGTGCCCACACCGAGGGGTCCCTCGGGCAGCCCTGCAGCGTGACCCCGGGGCCTGATGGAGACGGCCGCCACAGTCGTGACCGCAGGAGGGTTCGATCCTCCTTCGAAGCCACAGGCCCATTTCAGCAAGAGGATGAGAGAGCTGCTCACTGCCCAGCACCTGCCGGAGTCAGGCACAGTGAAGGGCTCTCTCTAGAGACAATTCCCATTCACGCACACAACAGTCTGCTGAGGTAAGCATCATCGTGCCCATTTTACAGATGAAGAAACCAAGGTTCAGACAGGTTAACTCATATGCTACTTAACAAGCAAAATAAAACCCTAATAAAACTCCATCACAATGTCCTCTAACCTTCTCTAAGTTCAAATTCCGATTGGATGAAGCTCCCAGAAAGGACCCAGCACTCTCCTGGGGCATTTGTAAGTCTGTTAACTCATTGATTACAATTCTCCCAGCAACACTGCCTAGTGAGTGTTATTATTCCCATTTTATAGAAGATTCAGTTGGAGCGGGTTGAGTCTCTTACCCCAGGTTACTCTAGAAGGAAGGGGCTAGGCAGCTCCACTCAGGGCGCCCTCTCTAACCGGTCAGTCAAAAATCAAGAGATCACGTGCAAAGCACAGTTAGCAACTCATCTTCCTCGTCGTCTGTCTCTTCATGGTCGGTCTCATCGTCGTGATCATGAGCTTTCCCATATTTGTTCAGCGCGGGACAGTTTGTGAAGGGCTTTGGTATCATTCTCCTTGACTTTTCACGACCCTGGGTGGGAGGCAAACCACACACATCCTTGCACCTATTTTATAGATGGAAAAATACACTCCAGAGCAGGTACGACTTGTCTGCGTGGCAGGGTGGCAACTCGACTCCATCTCGGTCCGCTTTCCAGGGCTTTCCTGGATGCTTGAGGAAGAAAGGGCCTGAGGCAGCTCGGCACTGCCAGCCGTCAAGGTCCCTGGTCGATGGGCTAAATAAAGGGCAGTGACATCCTGCCGGTTAGAGGTACTCGCATCAGGTCAAATCATAGAAGACACCTGACTTGCAAAGTGTCAACAACATGTCAGAGCTGGCGGCCGTGGTGGCGGTCGTGCAAAAGACAAGACCTCTGGGAAACGGGAGAGAAAGCTGTGTTCCCCCATCCTGCCTGCGCCTTACTGTCTGTGTTGCAAGAGATACAGAGGCAACAGGAAGCAGTCCCCTCTGCAGGATAGGGGTCCCCTCTAGGACCCAGTCCCATAAGCTGGCAAGATGGGCAGAGACGAGATTAAATCGGGGACTTTCTACCGTGCCCTCGGCTCCAGTAAACTCGCCTCACCCATCCTCCTGGCAGGGTGCAAATGGAGGAGAATGAGCTCGTCAACCAAGAGTGCCCGACACTTCGCTGGAGCTGGGGTGCCTGACCCTTGTCTCTTCTGTGTCTCACGTACGACATCTAGGCCAGAGCTCTGCTCCTTGACTATGGGAGCAAGACCGCCCCCACCCTCTTCCACTGTGTCCAGGGGCCGGCAGACCAAGGTCGCTCTCTGCGAGTCCAGCCAACAACAAAAAGAGTATTTGGGAAAGAACTGTTAGAAGTAACAGTCCTACCACAGTTAAACCTCCCACAGAGGGGCACCATATACATCTATCAAAATGTCTTAGAGACTCTGGTTTGCTGAAATATAGTTAACATATTTTAAGACAGGATTTTTTTTTTTTTTTTTTTTTTTTTTGCCTAGGACTAGACCAAACAAGCCAACCCTTGAGATCAAACGTTCTCTCTAATAATACTCTTTAGTCCCCATTGACGGCAAACCTTTCTGAGTAGGATACAGGCTTTTAAAGAATAGATGCTTCTCCAGCTACTAAAAGGTCCCCAGTTAATAAATCGCAATGTAAAATGCAGTTAACTTCCCTATGGCCGTGAAATTCCCTGCTTCTCCCTTGCCCCTCACCACCATCGTCTTGAACAGGCTCTCAAAGCCAGCCTCTAGAGGAAGCTTCTGGAAATTATCTAGCTGCCCTGGTTGGCATCGTTCCCACAGCCCTGCTGCCCAAGGACCCACGATGTGGCTCCCCCAAGGCCTCACTCGGTTTTGTCCAGGCTGGTTAACGTGTGAGCCTTGGGGTATCTCTGAGTCGGTGTGTCTGTGCGTGGGGTTCCGTGGTTGCTGGTGTCTCCTGATACGGCTCCCGTCTCTCTGGAGCCTGAGTTCAGTTCTCTGACTGGTCTACTCAGCAGCCTGTTTACTGTACAGCTTACTACATACAGTAAGATGGAATCCCTTCAGGCTAGGGGTAGGAATAGCCGCTCAGAAAACACAGGAGAGGTGAGCATGTAACTGAGGCAGCCTACTGACATCCTGCCTGCCTCCCTACCCCTCAGAGAGCTGTCCTTATCACAGAAGATAAGGGCATGCCGAGCCTGAGGATAGCAAAGCTTAGCTACCCAACAGGGCTACGACGGTCAAGGTCCGGGCCAAGAAAATTGTTCTTTAGAAAAGACACCACTTCTGTGCACACCCAATGAAAAACCCTCATCTGTATCTCCATCCCCACAGGGATTCCCAGGAAACCCTTGTCGATGAAGGTCCCCTAGGCTGCTAGGGGCTTCCCAGGGGCTCAGTGGTAAAGAATCCGCCTGCCAATGCAGGAGACACAGGTTTGATCCCTGCGTGGGGACGATCCCCTGGAGATTGAAATGGCAACCCACTCCAGTCTCCTTGCCTGAGAAATCCCATAGACAGAGGAGCCTGGTGAGCTGCAGCCCAGGGGGTCGCACACAACTGAGTGACTGAGCACAGCGCACGTTGCTATAGTTGACCGGCTCCTTTTGAGCAACTTGGTGTATGGACTGTGAACAGACCAAGACAGCTGCCTCTCCGTCGGGGAGACCTAGGGCCCTGTTTTCCCTAGAGATGTCTTTGCTTGTATCACTCTGACATCGGTTCCAGCTCTGAAAGGGTACCAGGAGACATGCTTGTCCATTCCTCCAAAGAACATCTTCCTGGAGAAGCTCATCTGCTCTCCCCAGCTCCAGAAGGAGGCAGCAGGGGATGGGAAGAGGCAGGCTGCAAGGTCCCTTGCCGAGCACCCGCGAGTTTGCCGCAGCACACCGGCTGGAGAGTTCTGGACCCAGGGAGCTCTCTCGACAGCAGAGGGCTATGGTCTGGGGGCGGGAGGGTTAGGGCGGGGCGGGGAGTGGGACGATGCCACCTTTGTATGGAGATGATTTTATAACCATGCACTTTTGTAACTGGGAAGAATTTTTCATACACATACATTAATAATAAAGAGTGTATAGTTTAACAAATTTTCTAAAGAGTCGTGGAGAGGAGGAAGGGGGAGGGAGGCAGGCAGGGAAAGAGGGAGAGAAAAAGGAGAAGGAATCAAGCGAATGTGCCAAAATATACACACCAAGGGTCCATGGGGAGGGAGTGGATGGAATAATTAGGAGAGGTGCCAGCCACGGAGGTTCCGTGTGGGAGTAGATGGAACCTCACAGAAGCATATTTCTCCCAGGCAGAGAAGCATACACTTGCGTCTGTATGCCCACACCCACTACGTGTAGGCATATTTTGGTGCCTGGAATTATACAAAGAGGAGAGCATATGTCTTATATGTGTTGGTGTTTGCAGCTTGGGTCATCTGCAAAGCATGCCAAGGCAAGTGGGTGCGCCTGTCTAGTTAGCATCACTAAGGAGGGTGTGCTTGGGAGATGGTCCATGCCAGCCACGTGGACATGATGATGCCAGCTCAGATGCACGAGTAAACCAGGCATCTACACGCACAGCATAGCGGGTGGATGAGGCCCTCACTGGTGCAGCCTCAATCCCTGTTCTCATAGGTTAATGTATTTTCTTTTTTAAGGAAGGGGTTGGGGACTTCCTTGGTGGCTCAGATGGTAAAGAATCTGCCTGCAATGGAGGAGACCTGGGTTTGATCCCTGGGTCAGGAAGATCTCCTGGAGAAGGGAATGGCAACCCACTCCAGTATTCTTGCCTGGAGAATCCCATGAACAGAGGAGCCCTATGGGCTACAGTCCATGGGGTCGCAAAGAGTCAGACATGACTGAGCGACTAACACTTCCACTTGGTCCAATGGTTAAGAATCTGCCTTGTAATGCAGGAGACACAGGTTCAATCCCTGGTCCAGGAACTAAGATCCCAGATGCCTCAGGGCCACTAAACTCACATGCCACAACAAAGACCCAGCACAGCCAAAATAAATCATTAAAAATTTAAAAAGGAGAGATTTTTAAACCTACTGTGTCTTGCAAGTCTTGCCTACACATCATTAGGAATGAGGTGGTTGGACAGTGTACCTTGGGAACAGAGACAGGAAAAGAAGGAGCAAAATCGACTTCTATAGGTACGAAGGCAGCCGTGGCTATCCCGGTGCTCTAGGGAGGAAGTGGCTCTAGGCCAGAAGTGGTTCTTTCCACCAGTGCACATCCTAATCTCCCTCTGGTCCTCCCACCCCAGTTGCCCCAGAGTACAGACAAACATTCCACGCGCAGCATGAAGCCACTGAAGGGAAGGCACTGACTCAGCACTCAGATGGAAAGAACAGACGCGGCCCCAACCAGTGTTTCCAGGAGTCTTCTCGAGAAGGGCAGTGTCTTTCTCTTAAAGTAAGGACTGAAGGACTTCCCTGGCAGTTCCGTGGTTAAGACTCTGCGCTTCCAACGCGGGGAGTGCAGGTTCGATCCCTGACTGGGGAGCTAAGATATCACAAGCCGTGTGGCATGGCCAAAAAAAAAGGACTTAAAAGACACTGTATTGAACAAGTGCAAGATCAAGACTCAGGGCCGTGAAATGAGCTGATATCTCAGAAGGCGAGACCTTGTCTGTCTCACTCAGTGCTCTCTATCCCTAGCGCCTTGCAATTTAGAATGATGGTAGTGATGAAACATTTATTGAGTTTGGTATACGGCCAGATCCTATGCTGAGCACAACACTTGCATTAATGGGCTTAATTCTCACCACAACCCGAGACAGGTCTTCATTATACCCATTTCCTGATGAGGAAACTGAGGCCCAGACAGATTACACAGCGAGTAAGTAGCAGTTCCCGGTTTAGTTTAGACCCTCAATAATGTTCATATCTGGGCACTCCCTGACTTCAGGGGACAAGAACAATACACGGCATTGAGAAAATCCACTCTCACTCAGAAGTCAGCTTTTAGTTACAAAGACCCTCTGTAAATACTCGGTGCAAAAAACAATTGGAAGGCGGTGAAACCAATGCGTATCCTGTATGTTTCATTCTGCACAAGTTAGATTACTTCATTGGTCAAGGCAGGCTCATTGTGATCACAGGTGATCCCAAAACCTTGGTATGTGTTTCCTGGGCTCTCTCACATCATAAAGGCTTATATCCTGCTCACGTCACACACCAACGCGTGTCAAAGGCTCTGCTCCACGTGGTTGTTCAAGGACCTTGAGGCCAAAGAGCCCTCCACTGACTTCTCTGCAGTGTGGAGGCCTCAAGGGTTGTGGGGGCAAAACTGTAGGCACCGTCGGTAAGTTCACGTCCTGTTTGCCGGCGGGCAGAACGCAGTGCCTTGGCTCCGTTTAACTTCGAGGGGCTACTATTCACTGTGTAAATAGTCATAAAGCCAAAGAAGCAGTTTGGTAAACAGCACCAGTCTCTAACACCACCTGCCCCACCGATCAGCAAATACCAGCTTCAGTCTTCCCTTCACACTTACCTGTCCAGCCCAAAGCTCAAGATGGCCAGTGGCGTGCGAGTTCCCTGCTGGCCCAGTGGTTAGGATTCCAGGCTTTCACTGCCTTGGCCCAGGTTCAATCCCCGGCTGGGGCCGGGGACTGAGATGCCGCAAACTCCGGGGCACAGCCAAAAAAAGAGGGAAAAAAAATACGCTTGTGATGCAGTATGCTCTGAGCGGGCTCCTTGTGGTCCAGTGATGTATGAGCTAAAAAGGAAACTCGGCACCCTCTACTCACCACACACGCCCAGTACACAGTCGTGGCCCAGGAACAGAGCAACAGCAAACAAATCCCTTGCTTGGAAAGAAGTTCCCTCAGTCGTGTCTGACGTTTTCCTATGCCATGAACTGTAGCCTGCCCGTGGGATTCTCCAGGCAAGGACGCTGGAGTGGACAGACATTCTCTTCTCTATTTCGGGGACCTTCCCGACCCAGGAAACGAACCCGGGTCTCCTGCGCTGCAGGTGGATGCTTTACCATCCGAGCCACCAGGGAAGCCTTTGACAAGAAAGGGTGAAAATTCAAACACACAGCAATCGTGGCCCACAGCAGGTCTGGACTCCCAAGGGGAGAGCGTTACGAGGGCCTCAGGTCACGCTCCTTCATGCAACCTTGATTCTACTTTCTGGTTGGAACTCCTCTCTGGGTTGCCCTCTGCAGCCTCTGACCCTTCCCTCTTGGACGGGCTCCCTTTTCCATTATCCATCCTGGCCGTGCCTAAAGTGGATTTTGGGGAGCCTGGACGATTTAGGGGTTGCCATCTTCTGCTTCCTGCTGGTGCAAGGATGCTGGCCTGAAACTTGCTTTAGGTCTCAATATTCAACAGCTTTTTAAATCCAGGTTCACGGTTTCTTAGTAATTCACCTTCCTGAAAAAGCTGACAGACTTTTGTTCTATATGCTTCTGAAAAGAGCAGGATCCTACAGTCCCAGCCATTCAATCCTAAAGGAGATCAGTCCTGGGTGTTCACTGGAAGGACTGATGCTGAAGCTGAAACTCCAGTACTTTGGCCACCTGATGCTAAGAGCTGACTCATTGGAAAAGACCCTGATGCTGGGAAAGACTGAGGGCAGGAGGAGAAGGGGATGACAGAGGAGGAGATGGCTGGATGGCATCACCGACTCGATGGACGTGGGTTTGGGTAAACTCCGGGAGTTGGTGATGGACAGGAAGGGCTGGCGTGTTGCGGTTCATGGGGTCGCAAAGAGTCAGACACAACTGAGCAACTGAACTGAACTGAACTGAACTGAACAGTCCTTCCCCGAGACACACACACCGAGCCCCTGCCATGTACTCTGCCTGCCTTTGGTCCGTGGAAATCTGTAGCCAAAGAATAGGTTTAATCAGCAAAGTGAGAAAAACGCAGAGACAAAGGGACACTGTCAAGGAGGCCAAATAAAAACCGCACAGTCGTTAAGCATAGTCAAGGCCTGCTAGCTCTTTCTCAAGGGCTATATACAACACTCTGAGCCGTGTCCTACGAACTGCCTCATAGATACGGAAACTCCCACCAGGTGGAGAAGCGAACTGCAAGATGACCAGGCTGTAGGCTTGACGTGAGCTGCCACAGTTCCAAGAACTGGCCTCAAGAAATGGAAACAAACTGACCTTGGAACTGAAGCTTAACGACCCCTAAAGGAATCCATGGCAGGAACTAACACAGTACTGTAAAGCAGAGATCCTCCAACTGAAACTAAATAAAAGTTTTTAAAATAACCAGGATGACGCTGGTCAGACCGCTGATGACCAGTTTCAAGATGACCCTCAGAGCTGACTGTGCTGTTTCGGCATGCGGCCCCTCCCTCAGCCTACAGAAGCTCCTGCCCCTCATTGTCAGTGGGGGCGATCGGCCTTTGGAGGGGAGTCCACCCTTCCCCGCAGTTTGCTGGCATCCAAAATAGAGCGAACTTTCCTTCCCACCAACCTGGCCTCTTTATCAGCTCTTGAGCAGCTGGACCCCACTTTCGATTACACTTCCCCAAAGCTTCCTGTTTCAGCACACACACAAAGTTCTTTCCTCAGAAGCGTTTTTAAGCCTAGCCTATTTCTTGCTTTCTTTTCCCAGGTGTCTCCTCTCTTAACGGCAACCTTGCAATTATCTGAAACAAGAGATGAGAAGTCACATTCGTTTTCGTATTTGTTTCCACTTGGCTAAGTTATCTTCACCGAAAACTTTTAAAGGCCCTTTCTGGTTTTATCTCTTATGATGTAGATCCAGAAACAGTCGAATGTTTTAATGCTCCAATTATTTTGATTTCTTCTCTGTTCCTTTTCATTGCTGCTTTCAAACTGCTCTGAAATTAATTAAATCATTAGAAAAACGGATTAGGATCAATAGGGGCTGAGATGGAAAGTGTGTGAAGCAGTTGAACAGTAATGCAACACGAGCTTTGTGAAGGAAATGAACCTCCTCGTGGAAAACGATCACTGTGATGAAAGGCAAAGACACGGGACACAGAGCCCCAAGCTACAGAGTTAGTGCGCGGCATTCAGGGTTCAGAATGATCTCCACTGGAAACCACCGCCGCAGGGACCGGCTCGCCAGTAGAAGGATGAGAGAGATTGATGAGAAAGAGTCACTGCTCATGGATGGTGATTAAGAAGCTATCTGGGAGCAAATGGGAATTTGCTGTATGACTCAGGGAACTCAAACCCGGCTCAGGGACAGCCTAGTGGGGTGGGAGGGGGGACATGGGTCAGCGTGTGGCTGATTCATGCTGATGCTTGGTAGAAAACAACACAGCATTGCAAAGCAATTATCCTTCTGTTAAAAAATAAACAATATTAAAAAAAGAAAAAGGAGACTATCTGAGGAGAAAATATTGGCTGTATTGTGTCACGGGTCATTCCCTCAACCCACTCACCATGGAGGGCAGAGATGATAGAGAAAGACACCCCTGTGAGAGGCTTATGAGACGAGAATATTATTGTGTTCCCCCCAGCTTCACACATGGCTCATGGAACGATTTGGAAGAACATCACCAGGAGCTCTAGAAAATCTAAGGTAGCTGATTTTTTTTTTTTATAAAATGGAAGATTCTTCTTCTGTAGCTGAGCCGGGATTCAAAAGAGATTCCTATCCCTGTAATGAAAGGCCAAAGCTATGGGAACTTTCCTGGCAGTTAGTCCCGGCGGTTAGGAGCCCACACTTCTACAGCAGGGGCCGCGGGTCTGACCTCTGGTCAGGAAGCTGAGACACCACCTGCCATGCTGCGCAGTCAAACAGAACAAGCCAAAGCTATGGAGACGGCTCATATAAGAAGTTAGAGTCCCTATGAAGGAGCAGCTTCTGCCTTCACTCATGCAAAATGCCGCATAACAGGCACGTGTCAAGGGCTGGGTACGTGACGGTGAGAAGGTAAAGTCGCTGCCCCAGTCGCTTTCTTTCTCTGTAGGAGGGGGACTTGGTGGGGACAGGAGATGGAGGTTAGACCAAACCACAAGCAGTAAATAGTTCCAGACGGTGAGGAGTGCTGCACAGAACACCCAGCCGGAAGAGGGCCAGAGGGGCAGGCTGAAGAGGGACTCACAGATCCGGTGGGTCTACACGAAGGGCAAGGGCCATGGGAGGCCACTGCAGGGTTCTGAGCAAAGGAATGGACGACATTTCTCAAGGCCAGGTCAAACGCTGCATGGAAAGTGTTCCAAAGGTGGGGAAGCGTGCACGCTGGGAACTCAGAGAGGGGGCTTCTGTGTAGTTCAGACAGAAGGTGTTTGAAAGAGGCACCAGAGTTGATGGTGAGTACGGAGACAAATTGAGGCTGTGGTCTGGAGGCACGGTCAGTGGGACCTGCTGCTGCGTTAGATGTAACGAAAGAGAACCAGAGAGGAAGGGGGGATGACCCTTTGCCTTTGCAGCCATAACCGTATTGCGTGCCTGCTGTCACTCCACTCGTGTCCGACTCTTTGAACCCTATGGGCCATAGCCTGCAGGCGCCTCTGTCCACGGGATTCTCTGGGCAAGGATACTGGAGTGGGTTGCCATGCCCTCCTCCAGCGGATCTTTCCCACCCAGGGATCGAAGCCGCATCTCTTGCGTAAATCTTCTGTATCAGCAGCGGGTTCTTTACCACTAGTGCCACCTGGGAGGCCCTGTAGCAAGGCTTAGCCAGACCCAAGGAGCAGAAAGGCTGCCTTCGTTCTGTGAGAGAAGAAAAGAGTCCCAGCAGACAGCTAACCGTTCATACGTTAGAAGAGAGAAAGGAAGCAAATATGCAAACAGATTCACAATGTCAGGAAATGGCTCACATCTGAAAACCAAGAGACAAGGGCAGAAAAATATGAACGCACATTACACACCTACAGTTTCAAATACCCCGTATCGCCCTGAGCATCCCAGTGGGCCCTAAACAGAGCCTTGGAGCTTCAGGCACCAAAGCCCAGATAATCAGCCACACCTTCAGGGGACAGATAGACTTTCATCCACAGTGACATGCTGGAGGCCGAGCGTCGACCCAGGATGGTTCCCTGGAAGGAGAGCCAGAGACGCCCCCTGCTGCAGACAAAGCGCCAAATTCAGGAAACGACTTACGAGGGAGAGGAGCCCAAATGCGTCGGAAATGGGAATGCTGCACGGGACCACATGATTTTTAATGGGAATGCTGCACGGGACCACGTGATTTTTAATGGGAACGGACAGCTTGTACTCATGTTAGCCAAGGAGTGAAAGACGATGATGACGAAGCTGGGCCTCTCAGGGTGATGCGCCTCCGCGGACGTTCCTAACCACTGCCGACTCGGTACGTTTACGCTGTACCACACGCCACACCAAGCGCTTTACCCGCCTGTGTCATCGCTGTCTCACGGAGACGGAGCCACTCTTGAGAAACGCAGAGCGTGATGAAGAGCACAGACTCGGGAGCCTGGAATCAAATCCCAGCGCCGTCCCTTACCAGCCGGGTGAACTTGGGCAAGTGACATCCTCTCCTCGTGTCTGAAGTTCCCTGTTGATCTGAAAGACAATGGGAGCCACTCCATAGGGTCCCTGAGAGGGTGAGAGGTGGGATATGTGCAGTGCTTAGCACAGGGCCTGCACAGAGTGATACTCAATCAGTGACGACGCCTGTGAACTACGTTATGGTTCCTGATCAGTCACTAAGTCGTGTCCGACTCTTTGCGACCCCATGGACCGCAGCACGCCGGGCTCCTCTGTCCTTCACTATCTCCTGGAGTTGGCTCAGATTCACGTCCACGGGGTTGGTGATGCCATCCCACCATCTCATCCTCTGCTACCCACTTCTCCTTTTGCCTTCAACCTTTCCCAGCATCAGGGTCTTCTCCAGTAAGTCAGCTCTTCACATCCGGTGGCCAAAATGTTGCAGCTTCAGCCACAGTCCTTCCAGTGAACAATCAGGGTTGACTTCCTTTAGGATGGACCAGTTTGATATTCTTGCAGTCCATGAAAGGGCTGAACTATTAGCTTGCCACTCACAGGGAAAGAACTGGACACTGAGAGATGTGTAAGTCACTTATCTAACATCACACAGAAGAAACGGGACAAAGCCAGGGTTTTAATCCGCATCTGGCCTCCAGACTCAGTGCGCTTAACCACTGTCCTATACCAGACAATTCACGCTGGCCAGCTGTGACAGCTTGTCTCCAAACAGGAGACCCAGTGAACCACACCTTGGAGCGGTCCACCCCCACAGGGAGTCTGTGCCTGTCCTGTGACATCATTTAGCCAGAGGAAGGTAGCAGAAGTGATGCCAGTTCCAGACCCTTAAGAGGGTCTGGCAGCTTCTGCCTTCACGCTCCTGGGAGCCCTGAGCTCCCGTGAACTGTCTGATCCACAACAAGACAACTGTCCAGTGAAGCCATGTTGGGGACAAGGCGCTGACCCATTAGACTGAGTCAGCTCTAATGCTTTGTAGCCACTCTCAGCAAACCAGAACTTAACCCTGAAATGCCTCAAGGTTAAGAAATCAAAACCTAAGGACCGTCAATCGCAACCAACTAGGTTTTCTCAAATATGGCAACTGCTTAAGCTTTAACCAACCAAATAATTTCCCTGCTTTCTTTCCACATCCTCTCTACAGAAGTCTTGGCTGTAGTTTCAGTGGGTGGAGTACCCCTAACCACTTCTGGTTAGGAAGTATGGCACTGCCTGATTCGAATGGATTTTTTGCTCAAATACACTCAGAAGTTTTAATATGCCTCAGTTTATCTTTTAACACAAGTAACTTTTTAAGCCTCTATGTTTGGGACTATTTGTTATACAATAAAGGGCTTCCTCAAAGGCTCAGCGGTAAAGAATCTGCCTGTGATGCAGAAAACGTAGGAGACGCGGGTTCAGTCCCTGGGTCAGGAAGATCCCCCAGAGGAGTTAATGGCAACCCACTCTAGCATTCTCGCCTGAAAAGTCCCATGGACAGAGGCACTTGGAAAGCTCAGTCCAAAGAGGCACAAAGAGTTGGGTACAGCTGAGAGAGTGAGCCAGTGAGTCACACAGTAATGTAGACCTGAAACACCAGTCCAGGAGGAAAAGCCTTACTGGGGAAAAACATGTCAGCAAAACAATGCTGAGACCCAGAGTGACCACCGCATCCGGAAGCAAGATACGGAAAGGGTAAGGGCCCACGGCGCAGGATCTAAGCAAGCAAAGCTCAAGCCCGGCCACCGCCACGACTAACTAACTACACAAGTTACTCAATAGTGCCCGGACCCATTCCCTCCTCTGTATAATACGTATATCTCACAGTGTGGTAGTAGCGACTCGATATAAGCCCTATTAATGACGCTAGAATAGTGTCTGACATAGTTAAGAAAAAGCCACCAAAAATTAGCAACTGCTATTTTTATTATTTAAAAAAAAGAGCATAATTATTCTAGATGCCAGTAAATTGACCAATGCGAGGCACAGATGGATCCCTCAGTTCTCGTCTCTAACTTTCCCAAGAATAGCACCACTTTGTATCATTGTGCTTTGGAAAATGCCAGTGCACAATATTTTAAGAGTTTGACAAGGACAACAAAAATAAATAAACAAGAGAAGCTTACGACCCATCTCAGTGGCCTCGAAGAGTGTGGACATCCAAGCTATTACTGCAAATAAGATTGTTAGAGAAACTTACAATGGCAACATGTTTGGTTTTTTTTTTCCAGCTGAAAAGTAATTTACAATTCGGACACAAGGTGGTATGTGACTGCTTCCACGCAAAGAAGTTTAAAACCTATCCCCCTTCATCAGAGCAGAATAATACTTAGCTTTCAGAAAAAACACAGCAAGCAGAGGAACCACAGAGGCAGAGTAGGGTGCATTGCACAATCACCATTTGATGAGCAAGAAAAGGGAGCTGCTGAGTCCTTCTCAGAAATGCAGGCAGCGTCTCCCTCTGCATAGCCCGGGAGCTCACCTCGGTGCTCTGTGAGGACCCAGATGGGTGGGGTTGGGGGCGGGGATGTCCTCGAGGGAAGGGATGTGTGTATACCTAAAGCCAATTCACTTCATTGTACAGCAGAAACTAACATGACCCTGTAAAGCAATTATACTCAATAAAAATACAATTTTTTAAATTAAAAATCCAATTACTGAGTCTAGCATCTCTGAAAACACGTAAAGGAAAAAAAAAAAAGAAAGAAAAGTGATTTGATGAGTCGCTTAGTCATGTCCGACTCTCTCTGACCTCGTGGACTGTAGTCCCCTGGGCTCCTCTGTGGAACTGAATTCTCCAGGCAAGAATACTGGAGTGGGTGGCCTTGCCCGCCTCCAGGGGATCTTCCCGACCCACGGATCAAACCCACTCACTGGCAGGCAAGTTTTTTACCACTAGCACCACCTGGGAAGCCTAAAAGCAAATGTTAAATCAATGGAAAAGCCTGTAAAGTGAGAATGAGACATTCCAAAAGACATCAGACTTCAGGGGACAAGAGCCACTTGGAACACTCAGAAGACATCCGTCTGGACAGAAGAGGACCCACTAAGTCCTCACCTTGAGATCTTGAATATTGGAAAGGGACAAAAAGAAATAAGCCAGAATTGTTATTTATCTTTCAACAAAAGTAATTTAATACCAGCACAGACTTGAGGACTATCACCAGACCTTTGGCGAGCTGGAGCGGGTCACTGATGCTTGAACCTGTTCGACGTCCTACATCGCTTCATCAGAGATGTTTCTGTTGTTTACACTAAGTCATGTGCGACTCCTTTTCGACCCCACAGACCGGAGCCCGCCAGGCTCCTGTGTCTGTGGGATTCTCCAGACAGGAACACTGGAGTGGGTTGCCATTTCCTGCTTTGGCAGGCAGATTCTTTACCACTGAGCCACCAGGGAAACCCTCAGAGACGTTTACCTTGCTTTGGTACAGACCCTCTCCCTCCATCATTTTTGATATGTGGATTTCTGGATCACACGAACCTTTTCTCATGACTAGAGTCTTGAGATTCTGCAGCCCAGAGTTGGTAAAACCAAGCATATAGCCCATTCTCTAAATCCCTCCTTAAGAAACATATTGATTTCTGTCTGAAAGTGCTACAGGTTCCTCAAGAAGCCTGGTAATTATAGCAGGCAGCTGTGGTGAAGTGGAAGAAACCCCGGGGCTGTAATTCAAGAGTCTTATTCACTCAACAAACACTTGCTGAGGCCCCGGGGTAAGCAAGGCCGCGTTAGGTACAAGATAGAATATACAAGTGGTGCTCAAGCGTATCCAGCTCTTTGCACCCCCACAGACTGTAGCCCACTAAGCTCCTGGCCATGGAATTTTCCAGGCGAGAATATTGGAGTTGGTTGCCATTTCCTACTCCTGGAGATCTTCTTGACTCAGGGATCGAACCCTTGTCTCTTGCACCTCCTGCACTGATAGGCAGACTCTTTACCACTAGTGCCAACTGGGAAGCCCCCACAAAAAGAAGGACTGAAGACCGAAGGCACCAGGAGCTCAGCTTTCAATGTCACCACCACGCCTAGCACAGGACTGGCGTCTAACAGCTCTCCAACAGATGTGTGTTGAACCACATTAATCTTGCCACTAATCAATTTCCCTCTTCAGGCTTCAGATACCACCTCTCTTTATTTTTTTTTTTTCAGTGACTTAGAGCCACACTTCTCAAACTTTAATGGGCAAACCCATTCCCCGGGGACCTTGCTAAGGCTCAGACTCTATCAGCAGGCGTGGCAGAACCTAGGAGCCGCCTTTCTAGCAAGCCTCCTACACCCTTGGTCCAAGGACCACACTTCGAGTAGCAAGGAGTGAGATGATCTCTCGGGGAGAGATTCTGGCTACCACTCTACCCTTTTGAAGTGTGGAAAACAGTAGAGACTCTAAGTGTGGAAGGAAGTGGAAGAGGAGCAAAGTGAGCTGGGCGTGGTGCTGGGCTGGATCCAGGTTTGTGGAAGCTTCTCCCCGAAGCCGGCAGGAAAGGCCCACTCTTTTGTTGCAGTGCACAAACAAAGCTTTCAGGGTCTGTAAAAAGCATCAGGAATCATCTTGCTGGCTCGGAAGGCTCTATCTCTTAATGATTCTTCCTGTTTTTCTCAGCCTGATCCAAGAGAATAAGAAAACAACCCCAGTGAAGGTCAGCAGAGGTCAGGGAGGTCCCTGGAGAGGCTGCTTTCAGCCCACACGTGGGGAGAGAAGGCAGCTGGAGGCCCTACCTCAGCCCTGCCGGTTTCTAGCCTGACTCCTTGCTAACCCAGCCCCATGCCAGAGTGTCAGGAGGACAGGGGACTCGGGATGGGGAGCCCTGCTCCAAGTCAGCGCCGCTCAAAGCCACACTCATTACAACTGCTGGGTATGCCAGTGGGCCAGACGCCCCAGAGGACACAGCATCAAGAGAGTCAGGGCCTGCTAGGAGCGCGTGTCTGTAAGGGCAGGAAGGTATCCGCAGAAGACAGACTGCAACGCAGAATGTCACCAAGGACACGCCAAAGAGACCCACAGGTGGTACAGAGATTTAAAGAGCTGCGACCCCAATTGCAAATATGCAGCCTCCTTTTCTCAAAAAAAAGAGAGAGAGAGAATCCCAGCATTTTGGCCCATGCACAAACATTTCCGGAATGATCACTTACATCTGGACTCAGCACAGTGTTTGATAACATCTGTCAGGCCCTGTCACAACATTCAATTTTAAACACCAAGGTCCCATTCTGCTCCGTGTTACGTGGCAGCCTGGATGGGAGGAGAGTCTGGGGGAGAATTTGCATTTCACTTGAAATTTAAAGAAATGTGAGAGGTGTTGCCTTAAAGGCATCAAGGGAAATATCATGAAGGGGGCATTTGAAACTTGAAGGTGGGTATGGGAATCCTCAAGACAGAAATGAGAATATTCCAAATCAGGGGAAAATAGGAGAGAGGGTACAAAGGGGGATTTTAACGCACGTTCAGGGTGGAATCCAGCGTGACTAGAGCTCATGGGAAAACTGGCTGGTCAAGAGAGGCTGAAAGCCAAAGGAGGGTTCTCATCACTAAGGCCTAAGTCTCTCTTTCCCCTCATAGAGTCTGATAGAAGCCCACGTACACACACAGTTACCCGGCCAACTTTTAGGACTCTGCCTGTAAAACATGATACTACATGCATACGTGCAATGGAATATTACTTAGCCATAGAAACGAACACACGAGTCATTTCTAATGAGGTGGGTGGTCCTAGAGCCTGTCGGGCAGAGTGGGGTCAGCCAGAAAGAGGAAAACAAATATTGCGCATTAACGCATATATGTGGGACCCAGAAAGGTGGTTCGGAAGACCCTGTTTGCAGGGCAAGCAACGGGGACGCAGAGGGAACAGACGTGCGGGTGCTGTGAGGGAAGGAGAAGGTGGGATGAATCGCAAGAGCAGCGTGGAAACATGCACACCGCCATGTGTAAAACACAGCCTGTGGGATTTGCTGTGAGACACAGGGAGCTCAAACCCTTGCTCCCTGACAACCTAGAGGGCTGGGATGGGCTGGGAGGGGGGAGGGAGGTTCAGGAGGGAGGGGACGTGTGTATACCTACGGCCCATTCATGCTGACGAATGCTTCTGCCATAGCAGAAGCCAGTCTGATACTGTAAAGCAATTATCCTCCCGTTAAAAAGAAACTTCTGAAAAATGGCACCACAGTGATCCCCAGCAATTCATTGGTCCAACCATTTTTAACTGAACCCTTAACATATGTGGAGCGGCCATAGCTCAGTTGGTAAAGAATCTGCCTGCAATGCAGGAGACCCCAGTTCGATTCCTGGGTCAGCGAGATTCCCTAGAGAAGGGATAGGCTACCCACTCCAGTATTCTGGCCTGGAGAATCCCGTGAACTGTATAGCCCACTGGGTCACAAACAGTCAGACAGTACTGAGCGACTTTCAGTTTCACTTAATATATGTGAAGCACCTTCCCAGGGACTAGAAATGCCACAGAGGGATAAACCAGACACATCCCGGAGAGCTGGGCAGACGACCGGTAGCACGCGGTGGGAGGAGGAACACGGGACTGAAATCAGAGTCATCTCGGCCGCAGACCCTAGCTGTGCGTTAAGCATGAACCATTTCCCATCTCTGGGCCTTGGCGTCCACCTCCCTGCTGGGGGAGATTGTACTTATCGCCCAGGATTGTTGTGGAAACGAACCTTCGGGAAGGAACGCCCCGTTGCGTTGGCACGCTGCAGGCATTCATTACCGGTTTGTTCTGTCTTGGGTCCCGCAGAGAGGCGCTGATTTCCAGGGCCTCACTCCGCCCCGGCAGTTCGGAGACTCTGCGGCTCCTGTCACTGTGCCCAGCCCCAGGGCCCTGGCATGTCCCAGCGAGGGGGACTCTTCCCCAGCCCTGGGCAAGTTCTCCGCTCCCCCCTCCACCCCCGCCGCCCACCGCGAGGGTGGCCTGAGACGAGGCCGGTGGTTCAGGCAGCCATTAATCAGGATGCCTCCGCAGCCGCTCCAGGCGCCGGCAGGCCGCCCAGCTGCCCTGTGGGCATCCTCGCTGCTCCACCGACCCGTTGCCATGGCAGTAACCCCCAGAGACAGCCAGGACTGGCCAGAGCTGAAGAAGAAGGTTCTGTTCCTCTGATTCAATCTGCCTCGATTTCAGTTGATGTCAGGGTCCCAGAGTGAGAAATCACAGCAGAATTTAAATTGATTGAACACTCCTTTTCAACCCTGAACCATCTATTAAGCGCTTTCTACCCCTGATCTCATTCCATACTCACGATGACACTGTGAAGTGGGGATTCCCAGCCCCACTTAGCAAAACCGCAACCTGGGGTTCAGAGAGGTGAACACCGATGTCACACAGGTGATCAGTGAAGCCAGGACACAGCTGTGCCCCCCTGCACCCCCAGCCCAGGGTTGCATGATTCCAGAGCCTCTCCGAGCTTCCCCAGAGCCAGGGCCATCGTCCCCCTGGCCTGAACGTTCCTGCAGCTCAAGGAGGCAGCTGCAGAGAACAGAGCCCCCGGGTCCTTCTGGGACCCCAAGGAGTTCTCAGACACAAAGTCAGATGACTCTGACCACACACTACTCAGGCAGCTGCCCGAAAACATGTTCGGGGATTTCCTAATGCAAGCCCAATTTCAAACAGCCTACTTTTCAAAAAAAAAAAAAAATTGAAAATTCCAGCATTTTGGCCTCCACACCAACACGTCTCCAGAATGGTCTCTTACATCTGGACTCAGCACAGTATTGGATAATATCTGTCAGACCCTGTCACAACATTCGATTCTAAATGCCAAGGTTCAGCCCTGCTCAGTGTCGTGGGCAGCCCGGATCGGAGGGGAGTCTGGGGAAGAGTGGATACATGCATGTGTCCGGCTGAGTCCCTTTGCTGCCCCCCTGAAACTCAGCATTATCCATCAGCTGCGCGTGCTGTGCTTGGTAAGTCAGTTCAGTCGTGTCCAACTCTTTGTGACCCTACGGACTGTAGCCCGCCAGGCTCCCCTGCCCACGGGATTCTCCAGACAAGAATTCTGGAGTGGGTTGCCATGCCCTCCTCCAGGGGATCTTCGCAACCCAGAGATGGAACCTGCATCTCTTAAGTCTCCTGCATTGGCAGGTGGGTTCTTTCCCACTAGCGCCACCTGGGAAGCCCATCAATCAGCTAGCCTCCAATACAAAATAAAAAAAGGAAAAAATAAAAAATAATTTAAAAGAACAACAAAAAAAAACACACCAAGGTCCTTATATTCAGGCACAAGGGGAACACCTATCACTTTCTGGTTTCAGCTGCCGGGCTCTGCCCCACTGGAGGCGCACATCTGGTGTACCTGGGGATTCAGGCTTCTCCCTAAGCTCAGATGCTGGAAAACTCACTGAAAGAACAGGGTGGCTCTCCCTCCCTGCCACCTGCCCTCTCCCGCATGCCTGCTGACCTACTAGTCCCAACACTGGGAACCCATGACGTGGGGAAGTCCAGCCGGTCTCGGTGGCCCTGGACATCTGGATCCTCTACCCCCAGGCCATGGCTGAGAAGGGAGCCAGCCAGGCAAGGGGGCTGGGATAGCGGCTGGAGGGACTTCTGCCAAGCGGTCGACCTCCTGAACAAACACTTGTCCCGCTCTCTAGGGGTCAGCAGAGCTGTGTTTATGTATGCCTAGACCAGTCCGTTAATTAACTAACTCCCCGGGTGGTCTCTGGCCCCTAAAGCCTTCACCCCTTGGGGCTTGGGTTTCCTTATCTATAAAATCTCAGAATTAGATGAGTTGATTTTTTTTTTTTTGCTTTTAATTATTATTGGAGCAGAGTTGCTTTACACTGTTGCATTAGTCTCTGCTGAACAGCAAAGTGAAGGTATACATACCTCCCCACTCTCTTGGATTTCCTTCCCATTTAGGGCAACACGGAACACCGAGTAGGGTTCTCGGTGCTGCACAAAAGGTTCTCACTAGTGGCCTGTTCTATACAAGCATCAGTGGTGTATGTGTGTGGATCCCAGCCTCCCAATTCATCTCACTGCCCGCTTTCCTTCTCGGTGTCCACACGCTCGCTCTCTATGCCTGTGTCTCTTTCTCTGCTTTGTAAATGGATGAGTTGATCTCCAAGGCTGCTTCTTGCTCTGGTGATTTCTGATGCCAGGATCTACCTTGAAAGAGCAGGAGAGACAATGCTGGCTCCACTCCACGGACCTGGGCAATGCCTTCCACCCCCCGCCTCTGAGCCTGGGGTTCCTCAAGCTGACATGAACTCTCCCTCATGGCCTGCGTGCATTCCAGCAAATTCCAGAGCCGACACCTGCTCACCACCACCTCCACCAACCACCACCTCCACCAGTCAGGCCTCCCTGATCTGCTGCAATAACCTCTGAGCAGAGGGGTCCAGCCACAGCAGGCGCCTCCTCCACCCGCCAGGTCTCCCCCAGGCCTCCAGGGCAATGTCACTACAGAACTCCCTGGTGCTCCAGGGCTTAGGACCCCACGCTCTCAGAGCTGAGGGCCTGGGTTCAATCCCTGCTTGGAGAACTAAGACTCCACAGGCTGCACGGTGCAGCAAGGAAAAAAGAGAGAGAGGGGGTGATGTTTCTTTTCAAAACACAAACCCTCTGCTATTAGCATCCCGCTGATAAGCCTCCCCACTGCTCTTCGGATAAAGAAGAAAACCCCGGCCAACCCTTCAGCATCCTGTCACTCAACCTCCCCTTCTCCCCCCCAGGCACCAGCCACCTGGCCTCCTTTCTGTTCCCTAATGGACAAAGCTCCCTAACCCCGGAGGCTTTGTTCCCGCCAGGCCTTTGTCTAGAATCTGATCTGCGCCCGCTCTAACTCACCCCATCCTTCAATGAGTACATTCCTCCTCTCCCTTTAGGTCTCACCTCCACGCAGCCCCACTCAGGAGTCCACCCAGGAATGTGCCAGGCTCACTCAGAGGGCCTGCTCAGACTCCCCCACGAGACCACACCCCTCCCTGCACAGCATTCGATGATGAGACTATCTGTCTTCTCCCCACCTGCCCTGCAGTCTCCCTCGATAAGGATTCTCACTGGGGCAGACAGAGCTGGGAGTTCTACCCTTAGGCAGCCCCTGGGGTGGGAGGCAGAGGGGTGCCATCCCCTCCAGCAATCCCTGGCAGAGACCAGGCTCAGCCAGCTCTGATCTAAATCTCTGGGGATCCCAGAAAGACATCCTCCTGACTGCTGGAAAACTCTCCCCAAGGCCAGCTCGCGACCTCAAGTCTGCTGTGGGCTAGGCTCAGAGTTCGTGCCAGCAGAGGGTGCAAAGGCGTTCCCACCAGAGACCTCCACTGCTGGCGGCCTTCCCAGCGGTGGGCCTGTTCTGAGCAGCAGCCAGCATCTGGGAGGGAGCCGGAGCTGGTGTTATAAAGGCAAGATGACCGGTGGATTCCTGGCTCTCTAGAAATGTCTTCAGTCCCTTCCCCGCTCCCCACCTCCTTCTACCAACTGACTCACATGAATCATTCAAATGTGAGTGATCCTCCTCCTCCTCCAGGAAGCCTTCCTCGGTTGAACTAATGACCTCGTGTCTGTACCTGTGTTCCCCCCACCCCAGCCCCAGCATCCCTCTGGCATGGTACTCAGAATACTACACAGAAAGTAAGTGTCTCCCCACCTGGCTGAAGGCTGCCTGAAAGAAGTGACCTCACCAGACCCAGTGCCCAGAACCCAGCGACTTCTTAGAAAAACGGTCATTGTATCAATGAGGAAAATGCATCTCTGAGAGGAAGAGTGACGTGCCCCCAAGGCCACATGACATGTCATTCACCAGCAGAGCCAAGCATCCAACCCAGGTCTCTAACCACAAGCTGTCACCCTCTTTCCCTGCTGCCTCCCTGTCTTCCTGCGAATGGCCAGTGTTCATGACTCTGGGGACCGAGGACACGCCAAAGACTCGGGAGGAGAGCATCCTGAAGGCAGGATCCCTGGGGTGTCCCCAGGGGAGACAGTCTCCACTCAGGACTGAAGTTCGTGGAGAATCCAGCCTCAGATCCAGCAAAGCCATGGGCACGTGGCAGCAAACCATCCCTCCTCTGCAAGCAGAAAAGCCGTCCTCCAGGACAGTCTGGGGTCCTCCCTCCAGCCCCTGTCCTGGAGCAGATGCTTTCTAAGAACCAGCCAGGATTTACCAAGCCTGCTGTCTCACTCCATCAGGCACCGCCAGATCTTAAGCTTCCTGAGGGCGGGGACACCTATGCTACCTTTGGATCGTAGAATACATTATCTGCAAGGGCCTCTCAGATTCACCTGGCTGCATCTATTTACATATACATCTGAAAAGTGGGGTCCAAAGGGGTAAAGCCACACTCCCCGGTCACTGGGCAAAGGCCTGACAAAGCTGGGGTCTGAGCCGCCCCCCAACCGTGTCCCACACGGATCCCCACTGCACAGGACTCCAGTTCCACAAGCAGCATCCTTGAATCTCCTCCAGGCCTGAGAGCAGAGCTGGTCCCTGTGAAGTGTGAAAATGAAGTGGAAAGTCGCTCACTTGTGTCTGACTCTTTGCGACCCCACGAACTTCAGCCTGCCAGGCTCCTCTGTCCATGGAATTCTCCAGGCAAGATTCCTTGAGTGGGTAACCTCTCCCTTCTTCAGGGGGTCTTCCCGACCCAGGAATCGAACTGGGGTCTCCTGCGTTGCAGGCAGATGCTTTACCAGCTGGGCCGCAGAGTTTGTTCATTGACGGGCGGGGTCCCGCCAAGACTCACACCGCAAATCCGATCGCGTCACTTTCCCTGCTTAAAAGGCTTTGGTGGTTTCCTGCTACCCTGCGGACACGTCCCTCCTTCTTGCTGTGGCCGCCCTCGAAGCCCCAGGCCCCTGCTTTCTCTCCTGCCGCAGACCACGGTTGGCAGAGCGCCCGTCCGTCCTGGCTGAGCCCTCCTCAGCGGCCCTCACAAGCTCAGGGCGACTCCCGCCTCCTTGCCAACCAACCCCTGCGGGTCCTTCAGCCCCTTCCGGTCTTCCTCCCCCCCAAAGCCTTCCCTCGGGCTCTCACAACCCCAGCCCACCCCCAGGCGCCCTGAACTCCATTGTGATCAGAACTCTACTGTGATCACTACCCATGCTCACCATCTCAACACTCCATCCGACCCCCGGGCGCCCTGAACTCCGTTTTGATCGCTACACGTGCTCGTCATCTCAACGCTCCATCAGGCGCGCCGGGACCATATCTGTGTCCATCCTCCCCGTATTTCTGTCTCCACAGGCAGGCTTTGTCCTCAGCACTCACAAGGCTGCCCTGAATATCGGTGCTTTGACTGGCAGGTGGGGACCCCTCCCCTCCGCCCAGCCGTTTCCCTGGCTAGTGGTCGCTGACCGCAGGGCTGCGGCAGCTGAGGTCGAGGCACTAGGGAGGGGTGGGGGGCGGGAAGGGCTCCCAGGGAAAGTGCTCAGAGTCTCACCCGGGGTGGTGGGGGCACCCCAGGGGAGCGCCCCTCCGGGAGCGCTGCTGTTCCCGCATCCGCCCGCTACCGGCCAGGATGCGTGGGGAAGGGGAAGTGCTCCTCTCCCTCTGACCCCCGGGGGCTGCTTCCTGAGCTTCCTTCAGGCTCGGGGAGCGACGGGCAGACGCGGGCAGTGGGGCTGCCACACGCTGCCGCCCCCAGACACACATCCTGCCGCTCCCGGCAGGATGTTATTGCAGAGTCCTGCGCCGTGATTGCCAGGAGATGGGCTTTCCTGAGCTCGTTAAGGGACGGCGCTCCTTTCTCGGGGCCAGCCCCCCTTTTCCTGTGGCCCCCGCGGAAGCAGAGAGGGAAAGGGGCCCTGGGGCAGCTCCTTGTGGACTGAGGCTGAAGACCACGATCCCTGAGGGCAGCGGGCCCCATCCCAGCGGCTCTGGGCACCAGGCAGTGCTTGGCACCGACCACCACTGTCTCGTTCAACCCTCAAAATAATCCCGGAAGATAGATGTCACCACTACCCTCGGTTTTACAGTTGGTGACCTGGGGCTCCTGAGAGGTTAACTGACGGGCTCCAGGGCACATGGCAAGAAGGAGATAGGCCAGGGATCCAGGGCTGCCTGACTCCGGCTCCCAGCCTCCCACACCACCCCCTTCGCTGCCATCCAGCCCACGACTGGGTTTTCAGCCCGTGTGAGTGAGGAGCGGCAGGGAGCGGAAGGCAGAGGCCTCCCCAGGACCAGCATTTCCCTCGAGAGAGTCCAGGGGTCCCAGCATCTCTCCTCATCTCTGAGAAAGAACTAGAGCTCACTTGGAGGTAACGAGACAGCTCCCATCTTGTTAGCCAGATTCAAGCCCCTCACCACCGAGGACGAGGTAGAAGAGGGTGAAGGCAGTCAGAAACTCAGCGGTGACAGTGGTCTCTCCTGGGTGACACTTTCTGGAAAGAGCAGCAACGTGGCAGCCGGGACAGACTGTGGCTTGGTCTGTGTCCTGCTGATTCTGCTACGAACTGAGTGATCCCAGGGTCCTGCACCTTCCGGGGCCTTCTTTTCCTGACCTGGGGAGTAGGATAACTCTCCCCACTGGCACCCACTCCAGTATTCCCGCCTGGAAAATCCCATGGACTTAGGAGCCTGCTGGGCCACAGTCCATGGGGTCGTAAAGAGTTGGACAGGACTGAGGGGCTGAACGAAAACAGCCCCCCACCACCCAGGGTGTCATAAAAATACAGGGATTCCATGGGCATAGAAGTACCTTGTAAACTGAAGCACAGAGCTCTGTTTCTGTTAAGTGGGTGTTCTTTCCTTCTTTCTGTCTCTGTAAGAACCCAGAGTAACAACTCTGGGGCTCGAAACTGGGTTCAAACCTCAGTCCTGCTGGTTTTGAGTTTTATGACCAGAGATGAGTGTTGTAAGGACTCTACGCCTCTGTCCCCAGCACACACACACACACCCCCGCACCCCCCCCCAACCTATTTTTTGATGTGGACCATTTTTAAAGTCTTTATTGAGTTTGTTACAACACTGCTTTGGGTTTTCGGCCACGGGCGTGTAGGATCTTAGCGCCCTCACCGGGGACCAAACCCACACCCCCTTCGTTGGAAGGCGACGTCTTAACCATTGGACCACAGGGAAGTCCTGAAGCCACTATTTCTAGGCAGAAAAAGAAGAGAGAGAGAACAGTAATACCTGCCTCGTAGATTTGTAGGGAAGATGCGACACGCGGACGTCCGAACACTGAGCACAGTGCCTGAGCTCGAGCTCCCGCTGAGCGGCAGCTGCTGCTTTATGGAGAATGATGATGATTATTTCTGCTCTTGCTTCTCTTATTCTGCTGAAGTCGCAGTCTAGCGACACAGTGCCCGGAGGAAAGGAGGTGGCCGGGTCCCCCGGTCAACAGCAAGGAGACCTGCTGAGTCCCCACCGCCAGCCACACAGAGCCACAGAAGATGAAGGGACAGAACCAGACGGACACAGACGGACAGAGGGAGAGCGAGAGGAGCACAGCAGATCCGCGTGGAATGGAGACGCGACGGGAAGAGCAAGCTGGCCCACATGGCCCTCCTGCTCTGAGTCTATGGGATGCTAGTCTGAAGGCGGTGGCACCATCCAGGGTGTTGTGCTGCACTGGGTCATTGGGAGATGCTGGGAGGTAGGGACTGCCACGATTCCCAGTTTGCACAGCTGGAAGTTGACTTTGAGAGGTTCAGTGACTTGTCCAAGGTCACATAGCGAATGGCATGATTCAAACCCCCAAATGACTGCCAAGCCCACTTGCTCTAACTCCCAGAGGGGAGTCTAGGAGCCACCGTTCAGCAGCTGAGCGACGTTCTTCCTATATCTTGTCCACATTGGTTTCTCCCAAACCAGCACGACCGTAAGATTCACCTGACATGCTGTGCTTTTCCACACAGACCCCTGAGACCTGTGAGTCTAGATCCCAAGGAAGTTTCCTGGATATCTGTTCTAAAAAAAAAAAAAAGTCATCCCCTGGCAGTCTAGTGGTTAGAACTCCACACTTCAACTAACGAGGGTCCAGGTTCAGTCCCTGGTCAGGGAACTAAGATCCTGCAAGTGGTGAAGTAGAGCCCCCCTCAAAAAAATATTTTTTTAAGTAAAAATAGATAAACTTTAAAAGTCAATGCCATGGTATAAAAATTGGTAAGGGGATTGTTTGAAAGAAAAACAAATTCACACGATTCTTATAACGAGGTACGTTTGGAGGTCAGAGGACCAGGGCTGTCTACCCACGAGAATCCCTTGGAGAACTTTTGAAAACGATCTCGATGTCAAGCCCGATTCTAGACGACTGACTCTCAGTCTTAGGGGGGGCCAGGCATCACGATATTTGTAAGTTCCCAGGCGATTCTAAGGGGCAGCCAGAGTGGGGAACCCTAACTCTGGGCCAGTGCCATCCCAAAGAACTTTCTGGAATGTTGGCAGTGTCTTGTCTCTGCGTTGTCCAGTCTAATAGGGCTTCACCATGTGTGACCGTTAGGAACTTGAAATATGCCTGGTGTGGCTAAAGAGCCAAAATATTAATTCTATTTCATTGTCAATGATGTCCATTTACATTTGAGTCGCCACGTGCAGATAGTGGCTGCCTGGCTGGGCGTACGGCTCTAGACCTGGGCGGGCCCACTGACCTCTGGGTGACAAGGAAAGACTGCAGAATGGGAATAAGAAGGGTCCTCTCCACTTCCGGAAAGGAGGCAGGGGTCCTCCCCGAGACATCGCTTGGGAAGTCAAAATGCTTCTCATGGGGTCCAAGACAGTGCTAGGGGTCTGTCCCGCCGGGTAACTTTCCCACCTCAGCCCCTGGCTTGGCTCCCCTGCAGGAGGAAAAGAGCCACCTCCAGGCTTCTAAGGAGAGCCCTTGAAGTTGCAGGAAGAGCCAGGGGCTGGGCCGAGGAGGTCAGCTTCTATTTTAAAGAACCTTTTCCTCTCTGGAATTGGCTTCATCCTCCAACGGCGAGGATGGGGCAAAGGCTACGACTGACATTGTGTTGCTGAACGTGAAACGGCTTCTGAGGTCACCTGGCAGCTGGTGGGCACGTCCTGACAGCCGGCTCTTAATCACAGTCCCCCCAGCCCCTGGGGGTGGAAGGAGGGGGCGGGTGGGGAGACGTCCAGCTGTCCGCGATCACCAGGTGACCTTCCAGCCCCCTGCCTCCACACCCGCTTCCCCGCGCCCTGCGCTCGTGGGTGTGTGTGAGCTCAGTGGACACCCAGACGGGCAGGCAACGTGAACCCCAGGCGACAACACAGGAAGCTCGGCGGGGCTTCTTTCTTGCCCGTGATGAGCTCACTCCTGGATGACGAGCTGTGATTTCCAAATGTTTTCGTACAGTCAACCTATCGGTTCTCTCTCCCCTGGGAGCAGTCAGCGGGTCTTGCCAGGGGTCAGCTTACTCCGGCTCCATCAGGAGGATGGGACCTCCAGACCTCAGTCTGGGGTCGAGGAGGTTAGATGTGGGACAGTGGAGGAAGAAGCTGGGTCCGGGCAGTTCACCTGTATTTTTTTTTAAGAGCTGTGCCATCTTATTTGGTTAGTTATTAGTAAGCCAGCCTAAAAATGGTGAGAAGATGCAGAATCTACATTCAAGTCTGGACTGCTTTTTTCCTGATTATTATTTTTTAATTGGGGTATGATTGCTCCAGAAGGCAGTTCACCTTTAAAATGGGGACGTTAATATCCACGTCCTGAAATGATTGGAAAAACAAAGCCAGGAGATGATTTGTAATTAAAAGTGACCAGCAGAGAGCAGGTGCCCAAGTATCGTTAGTGGGAGCTTCCCTAACCCCTAGGCTGCCCAGGTGGCTCAGCGATAAAGAACCCACCTGCCAGTGCAGGAGATGCGGGTTCAATCCCTGGTCCCAGAAGATTCCCTGGAGAAGAAAATGGCAACCTACTCCAGCATTCTTGCCTGGAAAATGCCATGTACAGAGGAGCCTGGCAGGCTACAGTCCATGGGGTCCTAAACACAAAAATCCCTAAGCCTTATTCCTTAGGATTTCTTTTACTTTTTCTTTTTTTTTTTTTTTTGGGGGGGGGGGTGGCATGCCACAAGGCTTCCAGGATCTTAGTTCCCTGACGAGGGATTGAACCTGGGCCCTGGCCATTAAAGCCCTGAGTCCTAACCACTGGACCACCAGGGAACTCCCAGGATTTCTTTATCTTCACCCTACCCTTTCCCGTTAGAGAAGGAGACCCCGGGTTCAATTCCTGGGCTGGAATGATCCAGTGGAGAAGGGATAGGCTACCCACTCCGGTATTCTTGGGCTTCCCTTGTGGCTCAGCTAGCAAAGAACCCACCCGCGTGCGGGAGACCTGGGTTCGACCCCTGGGTCAAGAAGATCCCCTGGAGAAGGGAAAAGCTACCCACTCCAGTATTCTGGCCTGGAGAACTCCAGGGACTGTGTAATCTGTGGGGTTGCAAAGAGTCAGACATGACTGAGCGACTTTCACTACACTTTCCCTAAATTTCCTCTTAATAATTGCAGTGCCCTAGGCTGTGACTTCTAAACCCTGCAGATTTTTTATCCTAAGAAAATTCCCCGAATACCCTGACAAGGCCCAAGTCCCAGTGGGCCACACATGGTAGGGTTCCCCACCAGGACTCAGCCAGCCCTCCCAGCACTAGCTCCTCTTCAGATCTTTAGCTCAGCGTAATGAACACTTGCTGGGTTCCCCCAGGATGGTGGCTGAGCATCTGTGCACAGACCAGGGTGCGACGCCAGCCCCCAAATTAGCAAGACACACATCTCCAAGGCTCCTCCAAGCCGTGTCCTGACCAGTAGTACTTATGAGCTTCGGGACAACCCTCTGGAAAAAAAAAGTGAAAACTGTTATTATAATCCCTGTTTTCCAGATGAGGAAACTGAGGTGCAGAGAGTTGAAATGTCTTACTCAAGTTCCCAGATGGTAGCTGCAGAGCCAACCCTCAAACTCAAATTGGTTTTTACTTCAAATGATATTTTGCATGCCAAGCACTAACAACAAGAACTGAAATAATGATTGGTATTGCGTGTTCAGTCAAGTCTGACTCTTTGGGCCCCACGGACTGCAGCCCACCAGACTCCTCTGTCTATGAAATTTTCCAGGCAAGAATACCGTAGGGGCTTGCCATTTCCTACTCCAGGGGATCTTCTCCACCCAGAGGTCGAACCCGTGTCTCTTGAGCCTCCTGCATTGCAGGCGAGATCTTTACCACTGAGCCACGTGGGAAGCCCATTGCTTAGTATTACTGTTATCTGAAGGCCATGCCTTTCCAGCACCAGGGAAAGAGCTGGGTTTTAAAAACAAACAGGCTGTGATTAAGCACCGATTGGGGTGTCCAGAGAAACCAGATATTAACATGCATTTGCAAGTCAAGAAATTCTACTTGAGTTTGAAGACCTTGGTAAGGATGCGGGCTGTGGAAGCTTCGTAAAGAAGGCCGGACTTGAGTTGAGCAGGAAGAAAGGGCTGGTCTTGTATGGGGAGAGGGGAGAATCAGGGCTTTCTAGGAGGGGAGCTCCATCTGCACAAAGGCTCCAGAATGTGCACACGTTTTGTCAGTGGGAAGCTCATCTCAGGGGCCAGGCCCTGGAGATGCAGAAATCAGTAAGATAAGATGGCGGCCCTGAAGGCAGATGCAGGAGCCGGGCCAGCACTTGCTCTGCAGGCCTGGGCGGGGAAATCGAGGAAATCAGACAGCTCTCGCATAGTCAGATGGGGAAGGAGCCTTGAATGGTTCAGTTCGGTTCAGTTCAGTTCAGAAGCAGCACAAAGGCTAACAGAATTCTGCCAAGAGAGCACACTGGCCATAGCAGACACTCTCTTCCAAGAACACAAGAGAAGACTACACATGGACGTCACCAGATGGCCAGGACTAAAACCAGACTGATTATATTCTTTGCAGCCAAAGATGGAGACGCTGTATACAGTCAGCAAGAACAAGACTGGGAGCTGACTGTGGCTCGGATCATGAGCTCCTTACTGCCAATTTCAGACGTGAATGGTGGCCCGGGAATTTTGTGTTGACCCCGTGGATAGCAGGGTGAGAGGTGTCCCCCCAGTCTCTGAGCTGCACTCAGGCCCTTTCCGCTTTCTCCCCAGGCCTCAGGGCTCCTGGAAGCCACAGACAAAGACAATAAATCGTCCCTCCGACAGCCTCCCCTACCCCCCTTTCTCCTTCCCCTTTGTCTGGAGGGGACACCTCCCACCCCCAGGGGCCCCCTCCCCTGACCCTCCCCCACCAAACCCCTTCGTTGCCATGGACACCAAAGCAGCCAGAGGTCCCTCCCGCAAAAGCTCGGTTTGTGCCACCATTTGGGAAGGAGGAGATGGTGTGAAAGTGAGAAAAGAGCTTGCAAACGCCTTCCCGTCTGCAGCCAGGCCAGCACTGCAGTTTGGGAGGAAGCAGGAACTTTCTGATTTCAGCTTCAAAGGCGCTGTGCTGGGTTAAGTCCAGCCCCGTCAGGCAGCTCGAAAGGAACACCCGCAGATGCGCACACATACCACAGGCACGCATATACACACGCGGTACATATGCTCACACATGCCCACACACAATACACATACACACACTACATGCACTCATATACACACGTGGTACATACGCTCACATACACATGCACACACTACATGCACGCATGTACACACACAGTACACACACACAATGCATATACTCACACACAACACACACTACATGCACTCATATATACACGCAGTGCACACACACACACAATGCATATACTCACATATACAATACATGCACTCATTCACACACAGTACATATGCTCACGCACACACACAATACACATACACACACCACATACACTCATATACACACACAGTACACACACACACACAATGCATATACTCACACACAATACACACTACATGCACTCATACACACACAGTACATATGCTCACACACACACTACATACACTCATATACACACACAAGGCACACACACGCGCAATGCATATACTCACACACAACACACACTACATGCACTCATACACACACAGCACATATACTCACACACATGCTACATACACTCATATACACACGCAGTACACACACACACACAATGCATATACTCACACACAGTACATACACACACACTACATGCACTCATATACACACACAGCACATATGCTCACATACACACGCACAACACATATTCACATACACACGCACAATACTTATATTCACATACACAGACACTCAATACACGTACTCACAGGCACATACACAATACATACACTCATATACACACAGCACACATACGCACACACACACACAATGCATATACTTACAGACGATACATACTCACATACACAATACATACACTCATACACACGCAGTACATATGCTCACACACACACTACATACACTCATATACACATGCAGTACATATGCTCACATACACACACACAACACATATACTCACATACACGCGCACAATACTTATACCTACGCACACAGACACTCAGTACACATACACACACCACATACACTCATATACACACACAGTACACACGCACACACACACACTGCATATACACACAATGCATATACTCACACACAATGCATACACTCACATACACACAATACTTATACTAACACACACATACAGCAATACATGTACTCACATACACATAACATGTTAACACCTATACAAATTCTGAACTACTCACACACACATGCTCATGAGCCCACCTTCCCAAGGCAGGTGGGCTGAGTCCACTAAGAAAATAAGCCTCCGGGAGGATGATCCTGCCCTTAGAACAACAGTCCATTCCCAGCAGGAAAAACCCTCTGGCGACCCCCAGAGCTGCCAGGCCCCCAGGAGCTCCCAGGCCCCAGTGCCTCATCCCTCGAGCGCCCGGCCCAAGGACTCAGGTTGGAAAGCTGCTTCTGAGCCTTTCTGAAGGCCTGATGATAGCAGAGCTCCAGACGCTGCAGGTTGGGAGACTGGCACTACTGTGGGCTTTCCCACGGGGCCCCAAAGAAGCCATCAATTCTGTTCCCAAGGACGAAGGACAGTGGCAAGAGATAAATGAGGGCAGAGGACAAACACGCCGCTCCCCACTTTGCTCAGCCCCTACCTTAGATTCACACCCTGGGAGCGCGCTCAGCCTGGAGAGGAGTCCTCGAGAATGGAAGAATGGAGAATGGGAGCCGCAGCCCCGCCTTCTGGGACAGATCACAACAGCCCGAAGGGGTTCTCATGGGCCCTTCCAAGGCAGTCCACAATTTGGTAGGCAGTTTGGTCGTTTCAGATTAACTTTTGGTAAATGAGGTAATCTAGCGGTCAGCTCCCACTCAGCACAGTGGGAACTCTGCTTGGGAGTCCAAATATTTCTGAGCACAAGTGGGTTGTTGATGGATAAATGCCCAAACCTCTTCCCCAGTGGCTCAGTGGTAAAGAATTCATCTGCAATGCAGGTTCGATTCAGGAGACACAGATTCGATCCCTGGGTCGGGAAGATCCCCTGGAGAAGGGAACAGCAGCCCACTCCAGTATTCTCCCCTGGAGAATCCCATGGAAGGAGGAGCCTGGTGGGCTACAGTCCCTGGGGTCACAAAGAGCCGGACGTGACTCAGCATGAGCATCAGAGTCTCTCTGAGTTCACTCCTCACCTCTAGCTTGTATTGGTTTGCCACCCTCCAGAGGGGAAAAAAACAGGGAGCCCCCTTTCCCTCTGCCTAGGTACACAGAATGGCAGGCAAATCGGGTCCTCCCTCCATCTAAATTATCTGTCCAACACGCGGAGGGTAACTTTGGCATCATGGGCCCTAGAAGAGGGTTCCAAAGCTTCCGCGTTCCTAACCTGACTCTCTGGTTCACTCTGTTGTTCTGGAAGGGTTAACTCTACACTTTATCCGAAAAATGGGCGTAATAATGCAGCACCCTCCCCCAAGACAGTGGCAATGATGACCAGAGAACAGACGGTAAAATGCCCGGCTCAAGAGGCTTCAGCACACATCACTTCTTTTCTCTGTGCTGGAGACGCATGAGAAGTAGTGACTGATCTCTCTCGCCGTCTTTCTTAACCTCCAGGAGGTGATAGATCACATGTTTTAGTTGCTAAGTCGCATCCGACTCTGCGACCCCATGGAATGTAGCCCGCCAGGCTCCTCTGTCCATGAGATTCTCCAGGCAAGTTCATTGGAGTGTGTTGCCATTTCCTCCTCCAGGGGATCTCCTTGACCCAGGGATTGACCCCCCCCACCCCCGCTCCTGCATTGGCAGATAGGTTCTTCGCCACTGAGCCGCCACAGAAGCCGATAGACCTTAAGGCACATTAATGCCTTATTCTAAGCCAGATCCTCTTTACTCGTGAAGCTTGGTTGTGAACGAATCCATTTTCAATGCCTAATGTGTGATCTCTGCCTCAAGACCCCAGCAAAGATGTAAACAGAGGGAAAAAAATTTCATCATCACTTAGGTAAAAATAATGTACTGAACAATTTGACGTCCATGTACCAAGCCTTGCAGAAGACAAGAGCGTCAGTAGAACAGTGTCTGCCAACCAGCTGCAGTGAATTGTGGTCGAGCCCCAGACTCTAGCTGCCCAGGCTGAAATCCCAGCTACGTCTTACTGGCTCTCATCTCATGCTTGGCAGGTGATTTCCTCCTTCTGAGCCCAGCTTTCTCATCTGGAGAATGGGGCTGATCACGATAGCACCTGTGTCTCCCAGGAGTCCACGTGGTAAAGCCCATGAAACGCTCTAGCTCAGGAAATGTCTTGCTTAGGAAGTGATCAGTTACCTTCAGCTGCTGAGGCTTACTGGGCTTCCTAGGGGGCTCAGTGGCAAAGAATCTGCCTGCCAATGCAGGAGACGTGGGGTCGGTCCCTGGGTTGGGAAGATCTCCTGGAGGAGGAAAGAGCACCCCACTCCAGCATTCTTGCCTGGGAAACCCCATGGACGGAGGAGCCCGGTGGGCTACAGTCCACGGGGTCACAAAGAATCAGACCTGGCAACTAAACAGCAGCAGCAGAGGCTATTGCTATTTATTATTATTACTACTATCTGTCTGTCCAATTCTGAAATAATTAAATCACAAATAGCACAGAAGATGGGTGAGGGGAGGTAGAAAGAGTCCAGCTGACCCTGGGAATTCCCTTCCCCTGGGATTTCCCTTCCCTCTGGAGTCTTTGTTATGTAAAGCCACATGGAGAGATGGGACCCATGGATGCCTTTTTACTCAATGACTTCAAGAGGTACTCAAGGTCACAAACAAAAGAGCACCAAGGAGCCCCTTAAGGCTAACAGTTTCACTGGGGTCCACCCACTCAGCTCAGTTCCCTGGCAGCCAATTCCTTTTTCTGGAAAGTTCTTTTTTTTTAATCCCCTTGCTTCTCCCGGTGCCTTCCCCTCCGCCCCACCACCTTCCTCCTCCTGGGGAAGCAGGAGTTCCTGAGGGCCACAGAGAAGGTCAGAGGTCTCCACCGGCCTGGCCAGGTGCCACGGGGCCGTTTCCTGCCAGGAGACTTCTGTGAGCGGCTGTCCACCCCAGGGAAACCCAAATAAAGTCACCTCCCCACCCGAGAGCATTTTGCCCTTTAAGGGAAGGCTGTGTTTGGAGCCCAAAACATATTTACAGCTTTCTGAAGATCTCATCCAACCTTTTACGGATACAGTAAGCATCAAAGAGGCCCACCCAGGCCCATCTGCTACTGCTTTCAAGGGCAGACCTGGCCTGGATCCTGAATAATTACCAAGTCACTCAACGCTGCCTCTGATAATCCCTCTGTCTCCTTTCTTCCCTCTTTTCAGATCCTGATCCCTCTCCCGCCCCCTCCCCCAGAGTTTTCTCTTGCATGGCCAAGCAGCCTTATGATTTAATCCCATCTGTCTTTTCAAAGATAAGACTGAGGGTAATTATTCAGAATAAGCATCTAATTTATATACATATATGTAAACATATACATATAGCTGAATCACTTTGCTATAGACCTGAAACTAACACATTATAAACCAACTGTAGTTCAAGAAACGTTTTCTTAAGTGACCATCTGCTGCTGCTGCTGCTGCTGCTCAGTTGCTTCAATCGTGTCCAACTCTTCGCGACCTCATGGGTGGTAGCCCGCCAGGCTCCTCTGTCCATGGGGACTCTCCAGGCAAGAAGACTGGAGTGGGTTGCCATGCCCTCCTCCAGGGGACCCTCCCAACCCAGGGATGGACCCCACAGCTCTTATGCCTCCTGCATTGGCTGGCAAAATGACCATGTAATGTGGCTTAATAAATTTCCACTCCAGGAAAGGAAACTTGAAGAGAACTACCGTGCCTTTGTGTGCCCAGAATTTTGTTTTATCCTCACAACGATTGTGAGTAGGTACAATAGCCATCCTGACTGGGGCTCAGGAGCCATCTGTAACTTGCCGGAGGCCCTGCTGGTAAGGACAGAGCTCGTACTGTAAGTCCCGGCTCTGTGAGTCGTCACCACGGCACAGTGGACTGAAAAGCACAGGGTTCCTGGCATTACTGAGAGACTGATGGAATCCACAGGGAGAGGCCAGCGTTTGAGGAAGCTATCACACTCTGTAACTGCTCTCAAAACTTCCTCCTCCTGGGACCAGATCCACGCCTGCCCAGGATCAAGGTGGCAGGCAGGGTGCCCTCACTCTAGGACACCCTTGATGACAAGTTAGCCACATTTCAGCTTCCCTGTCCAGAAGGGCCCGACGCACCTGAATTCCTAGAGATTGGGGAAATGAAAGTCGAGAGATTTGGAGATACTGGTAAATATCTGCCCTTCCTTTAGATAAACAGGTGGCTAGAGATGGTTGTAAACATATGCAGAGCAAGATAAAGACACACGTGCACACAGACAGAGCTTCACATCGCAAGTTTTCACGTCAGTTAAAAACAATCCAGCCGGACCCGAGAGAGGGCCCGGTGAGACCAGCTTGGATCTCACGGTTAGGCAAACCCGGCTCTGAATCCTGCGTGGCCATATCCTGACCTCGAGGTTATACGACCTCGAGGAGATTGCCTGACACTTCTGCACTTCAGCTATGTCTTCTGCAAAATGGAGAAGATAAGTATCTGTCTCTATGGAGTTATTAAAAGGATCTGGGGTTGTTGATGGAAATTCCAACATTGCGTGGAGGTTGGTAAAGGGTCAATGAACAGTATTATCCTACATAGTGTTATTTGAAACAGTAATGGTGTGAAGAATCTCTCCAAGACATCCAGCTGTAGAGATCCCCAGGCTGAATGCAGGCCAAGACACAGTCCCCTCCTTCCGTCCTTATCTCTCAAAGCAGAGATATGGAGATTCCAAAGTCCCAGGCAGTTCTAAATACAACACCGAGTGTTTTCACCAGCCTAAACAGCGGCTGTCCGGCCTTTCAGGAATAGCCCTCTGCCTCAAAGCCCTTCTTGGACCACCCACACTTACGGGAGAAGGTTCAGACTCCCAGCGTGACTCACAGAGCTCTCCACTGCCCCTGCGACCTCACCTCCAGCCCCCTCTCCCACTCACATACCTCCAACCGGGCCGTCAGCCCACCATTCCCCAGACACAGTACCCCAGGGCTCTTATCATGCTGCTCACTGAAGCTTCTCCCCTGTCCTCCTCCTGAAGAGCCCCTTCTCATCATGAGACGCCCAGCCAGAATCCATCAAGCAGAATTTTTTTGTTTAACTTTTATTGGAGTGTAGTTAAATGAATCAGTTATACATGTTCATATACCCACTTTCTGTTAGACCTTTCCCTTACAGGTCATTACAGAGGACTGAGTAGGGTTCCCTGCGCAGCACGGCAGGCTCTTCTTCATTATCTGTTTATATATGAAAATGAATGAAGTCACTCAGTCGTGTCCGACTCTTTGCAACCCCATGGACTGTAGCCTACCAGGCTTGTCTGTCCATAGGATTTTCCAGGCAATAGTACTGGAGTGGATTGCCATTTGCTTCTCCAGGGGATCTTCCCAACCCAGGGCTTGAACCCAGGTCTCCCACATTGTAGACAGACGCTTCACCGTCTGAGCCACTGCTTAGCCGTGTTTTATATGTAGTCCTGGGCATCAGTCAGTTCCAACCTCTCAGTTGATTCCTCCCCTCCCCTGTCCCCCTTGGTAGCCATAAATTTGCTTTCTACACCTGTGACTTTACTTCTGTTTTGCAAATAGGTTAATTTGCACCATTTTTTAGATTTCATATGGAAGCCGTATCACATATTTGCCTTTCTCGACCCGACTCGCTTCCCTCAGTGTGACGACCTCTAGGTTCATCTGTCACTGCAAATTATTTTGTGAATGTATGGCTGGGTGATATTCCATTGTATACATGCTCCCCAGTGTTAATTGCGGCACTAGTTACAATAGCCAGAACGTATTTCCACTGACAGAAATATGGATAAAGGAGGTAAGATACTTGCATACATCAGGCAGAACTAACCACCACCTCCTAAAAGGAGAGAAAGAGAAGCGAGGGAGGGTTGGAGGAAGCTAGGCTCGCTGAGTACTGACCGTGTTCCAGGCATCAGCTGCTGTACCTACTTTCACTGCTCACTCCTTCAGGTCACCATAGGAGCTAAGTCCTATTATCCCCACTTTGCAGATGAGAACACTAGTTCTTATAGTCCCAGGTTTGAAAGACCCCAGGGTCCTTTTCCTTGACTCCCTGCAGCCCAACACAGGAAAGCGTGGTCTGCCTCTGACACTGGACTGCAGTTCCTCTAAATAATCTGTGTCTTATTCACGTCTGAGACCTGCCAGTCCCCTCAGCTCAGGCTTAAGCCCCAGTTTCTGGCACCTAGTAAGCCCTCAGTAAACGCTTCTCATAGAAACCCTGCTCAGCAAGCACAGGGAGCTGCAGGTTATCTTTCTGTTTATTACAGACACTTGAGAGGCAAGACTCTGGGTCACTAACGAACGGTATTTCCACATAGAACATCCCAGCTCCTTCTATGGACGCTGGTCTGCCAGCAGAAGGGGTTGACCTTGGCAACCACGGTCTAGAAAAAAGTGACTTCCCACTTCTCCATTAATGACATTCTTTTTAATGGAAATTCCAGATTTTTAGCGCCAAACATCTGGCAATGCTGTGATCTCCAAGCTTGCGATCACACTCTGGGCCACTGGACCAGGAAGGACAATGGCCTGTCACCACCATACACCAAGGGGGCAGCTTTCCCAAATCCCAGCAGAGAGGTCAAAGAAACCTACAGCCTGGGAGGCAACCTGTACCACATCCACGCGCTCACCATTTTTTGGAACAAACTCCCCATGTTTGGGGATCTTCCCGCCATCTGAGTACCATCTCCTGAGTTAGAAGCTGGAACCCACTTTCCCTGAGTTCCTTTGCAGCCCTCCAGGAGCCACCCGGAGTCTGTTTTCTACCTGAGGAGGAGGAGCAGCAGAAAACCACCAAGGTCTCAGAGTCAGCGGTAGTCTAGACCCCAGCAGAGCTTCATGGTAGAAGCAGTGAGGTTCCTACCAGAATCAGATAATTCGAACATGGTTCCTTCCCGAAGCGGAATTCCCAGAGATTCTATGAAATGCCTCATGTTCTTTACTTTTTTTTTTAATTGGAGTATAATTGCTTTACAATGTCGTATTAGTTTCTGCTGTGCAATGAAGTGAGTCAGCTATATTTATACGTACATCTCCTCCCTCTTGGACCTCCCTCCCTTCCCCCTTTCCCATCCCATCTCTCTGAAAAGTGAAAATGAAAGTTGCTCAGTCGTATTCAACTCTTTGTGACCCCATAGACTATAGTCCATGAAATTCTCCAGGCCAGAATCATGGACTATAGTCCATGGAATTCTCCAGGCCAGAATACTGGAGTGAGTAGCCTTTCCCTTCTCCAGGGGATCTTCCCAACCCAGGGATCAAACCCAGGGATCAAACCCAGGTCTCCCTCCTTGCAGGCGGATTCTTTATCAGCTGAGCCACAAGGGAAGCCCAAGAATATTGGAGTGGGTAGCCTATCCCTTCTCCAGCGAATCTTCCTGACCCAGGAATCGAACGAGGGTCTCCTGCATTGCAGGCGGATTCCTTACCAACAGCTATCAGGACCCCTCTCGGTCATCGCAGAGCACCGAGTGAGCTCGCCGTGTGGCGCAGCAGCTTCCCAGCAGTTACCTGCTGCGGCCATCCTCAAGCCGTCCCACCCCCGCCTTCCCGCTCTGGGTCACGTGTCTTTTTCTACAACTGCGTCTCTATTCCTGCCCTGGAGATCGATCCGTCTGTACCATTTTTCTAGATTCCGTATATACACATTAATACTTGATACTTGTTTTTCTTTCTGACTTACTCCACTCTGTATGACTGCGTAAATAGGTGGGGAACACTCTGCGTTCCGCACCTAAGATGCTGAAGGATGCAAACCTCACACCCACCCACCGTGCAGAACAGAACCTGCTCAGACGGAACATCGACTGAGGCCGTCACCCCCACGGGGCACAGGCTTGAAACACGCAAAATAAACACGTGTTGGACCAAAACATAGAGAAGCCGTGTTTCCAGTCTGCCTCTGTCTCTCAGATCCAACACCAGAGAAGGAAAAGGACAGGTCCCACTCCGCGCATTAAACAAGATTCTCCAGCGCAGTGGGCTGTGCTTGTGACTCAGAGGCTGGCTCTGAATATCCCCGTTCTGACAGAATTTCCAGAAATGGTTGGAACAATGGCAGCATCACTAGAAAGAAGTCTGTCACCTCCCACGGAAGCGACTTTGAGGGACAACGCGTTTCTGAATTTGCAATTTTGAAGCGTTTGCTCCAGCTCTCACCTCCATCATGGGGTGTGGCAGAAAGCGCAGAGAATCAGAATCGAGTTTCTTTCCAATTCGGCCACAAACCACCTCTGTGTTTCTTCGCCTTCCCTGGGCCTCAGTTCCCCTGTCTGTGAAGCTGGACGGTTGCTCTTTGCTCCCCATTGTCCCTTTCGGGACACTGATTCTGCAAAATGCCGATTCTTTTGGTGCAAAACTTATTGAACCAAGGTAACAGAGCACGGCTGTCCAGCGTGGGCAGGTAGCACGCGTCCTGCAGTGAGACCCAGCCCCACTCCCCAAGCTGCGTGTTCCAGAGCGAGGCTGCTTTCTCCAGAAAAGGGACGTTTTCCCCTGATTTGCACATCCTATGGGCCCCACTTCTGGTTATTTCAGACTTCCTAGATGGTGCTGGTGGTCCAGAATCCTTCTGCCAAGACCCAAGAGACGGGGTTAGATGTTCGGGTCGGGAAGATCTCCCTGGAGTAGGAAGTGGCAACCCGCTCCAGCATCCTTGCCTGGAAAATTCCATGGACAGAGGAGCCTGGCGGGCTACCCTCCACGGGGCCGCAAAGAGTCAGACACGACTGAGCGGCTGAGCATGAACGTGGGGTTATTTCACCTCCGTGCCCTGCTCGCTGGGGCCATCATGCCCTCCTCTTAGTCACCACCCTGCCTCGCTGCAGACTTAGCTCCTGGTTGCAGCCCCATGCATGGCCCTCCCGCACAATAATCCCAAGAGCGTCCGCATCCACACACGTAACCCATCCAGCAGCATAGCCTCTCTGTTCTTTGATGTCCAGCAGCACAACAGTCTTTTTCTCCCCTCTCCTCAGCCACCCACTCAGCAGTCACATCGCAGACCATTCCCAGAAGTCTCTCTTCGAAATCCTGCTCTCTGACTCCCCTTCCCATCCTCCCAACGCGCTTGCTGCCATAAACCACCTCCACTTCCACATCCCTGGCTTCTGATCCTGACCACTAGCCCGCTCATCCAACCACAAGGTCACCAGCCTGCAACTACCTCCAGTCTTTGCTTCCTTCCTTACGTAAATTATCACCGCAGTCCTTCTCTGTAACGACGCTTCTGCAGACAGCCCCGACACCCTGGCATGCCTCTCGCCTGTCACAGCCACCTTGCAAAATTTCAGCACTTACCGGGCACCTTCTCGGCACCCAACAGCCACAGCAGCTAAAGGCTGCCGGCGAAAAATCACGAACCTGCAAAGTGACTTCACTTTAAATTCACCAACACAGATCGCAAAGCAGAGAATCGGCGCCTTAGGCTCCCCTAGGAAACTTGCTTTCTCCTTGTCCACGGTAGTAGTTCAGGCCTTCAAAGCTTGATATGCACCCTTTGCTCAGCTGACGCCGTCATCTTATAATTCACGTCGAAACTTAGTGTCACCAAGGAGTCCAAACCGGAGTTCTCTGACACCCTAGAGGGGTGGGGTGGGGAGGGAGGGTCGAGAGGGAGATGGGAACGCATCATTCCTATGGCTGACTCATGTTGATGTCTGGCGGAAACCAATACAACATTGTAAAACAATCATCCTTCAATTAAAAATAGATAAATTTAAAGAAAAAGAAATGAAGGGTCAGAAGACCAGGACACCCTCATCTTCCCACTGGAGTTCTCTGACAGCCTAGAGGGGTGGGGTGGGGAGGGAGGGTCGAGAGTGGGACGGGAACGCATCATTCCTATGGCTGACTCATGTTGATGTCTGGCAGAAACCAATACAATACTGTAAAACAATCATCCTTCAATTAAAAATAGATAAATTTAAAGAAAAAGAAACGAAGGGTCAGAAGACCAGGACACCCTCATCTTCGCTAAAGCCTAGCGACCTGCTGGCTCCGAATCTCCTCCCCTCCTCCTTCCTTCCCAATGTGCTGAGCCCCATTCTCTCTTCTTATCAGGCTGGTCCCTCGTGACGTGTTCCAGCTCTAATCCTCTCTCAACCTCTCGAAGACTCTTCTCCTCCAACCATCCCCTCTCTTTGGAAGCATCGTTCACTCAGTCTTAGGTTGGTTCAGGTTTGCTCAAGTTTGCTCAGACCACTTCTAACACAAAAACAAGCTCCTGAATCGCTGATTGTTGGAAGGCGTGCTCTCCATCCATCATCCTTCTCTAGCGATTGCGGATTTCTTTGCTCACTTTCCCAACACAGCTTTTGAAAAGAGTTGCTTCTGTGGGCATTCTCTCACGCCCTGCCTCCCATCTGCCCTTCAACTCTCTGTCTTCTCCCCAACACAGTCCACTCTGACTGGTCCGGGTCACCAAACCCAGGGGACGATCCCCAGCTCTCTTCCCTGATCTCTCAGGAGCCTGCTTTGCGGTGTTTTATCTGAGCGTGGCAACGATGGAAGGCGAGCGGGGTCACTCTAGTCGCACAGGCGGGCTTCTCGTCGTGATGGCCTCTCTAGTTTGGGATCACGGACACTAGGGCACTGGGGCTTCGATAGTTTCAGCACCTGGGCTCAGGAGTCGCAGTTCTCAGGTTCTCGAGCTCAGGCTCAGTAGCTGTGGCACGTGGGTTTAGTCGCTCCAAGGCATGTGGAGTCTTCCCGGACTAGGGATTGAACCTGTATCTCCTGCATTGGCAGGAAAATCCTTCACCACTGACATCTTCACTTGCATATCTTATTGACATCTCAGGCATGAAATGGGGCTTCCCTGGTGGCTCAGAGGATAAAGCGTCTGCCTGCAATGCGGGAGACCAGGGTTCAATCCCTGAGTCGGGAAGATCCCCTGGAGAAGGAAATGGCAACCCACTCCAATACTCTTGCCTAGAAAATCCCATGGATGGAGGAGCCTGGTGGGCTACAGTCCATGGGGTCGCACAGAGTCGGACACGACTGAGCGACTTCACTTTCACTTCCAGGCATGAAATAGTGAAAACAGAACTCTCTCCCTCCCTGTCTCTCTCTGTCCCTCCCTCCATCCCTTCACCCCACCTGCTTCTCCATCAAGCCTTCAGAAGTCTTACTCTACCTCCAAACCTTGCCTCGCTTCTCATTCGCTACGGACGCCACAATCAGCAACCCGCCGTCTGCTCCCATCTCGGCCTCTGGAGTCGCCTGGTAGCTGGTCTTTCTTTTTCTCCTGCTTCCCTCCAATTTATTCTCAACAAAGCAGCATGAGTGAGTGAAGCGAGAGTTGCTCAGTTGTGTCCGACTCTCTGCCACCCCATGGACTATACCGTCCGTGGAATTCTGCAGGCCAGACTACTGGAGTGGGTAGCCTTTCCCTTCTCCAGGGGATCTTCCCAACCCAGGGATCGAACCAGGGTCTCCTGCATTGCAGGCGGATTCTTTACCAGCTGAGCTATGAAGGAAGCTATGAGGGAAGCAGCCTGAGGGATGATTCCAAATGCAAATTGGATCATATCAGTTTTTTGGTGTCTTCTCATTGCATTTGGAATAGTCACACTCCTGCTGTGGCCTTCTAGGTCCTGCATGAACCTGGGCCCTGTTTGTCTCTCCGGCTTTCTCTCATGCCGCACTCTCTCTGGCTTCCTGCTCGCCAGCCTTCCAGATGCCCTGACAGTGGCTCTGAGCCCACCGAGATCTCTCCTGCTCTGAGGTCTCTGCGTTTGCTCTTCCCCTGCTCCCGGACCTCTCAGCCAGCCCTGGGCACAGTCAGCGCATTTTCAGATGTCAGTTACCAAGTGAAAGGTCATCTTCCAATAAGACCTTCCCTGACCACCTTGTCTGAAACTGTCTTCAACATTATTACGATTTTCTAGCTGAAATGTTACTTGCTTCACAGCATTTTCTGTGATCTGCCGTTCACGTGCTTGTTTATATAACTGTTGATCATCGACCTACCCCCACCGAAAGGATAACTTCCATCCAAAAGGACTGTGTCTACTTCGTCCTGCCCTACAATCCCAGTGCCTGGCAAAGTGATCGGTGTACTGTAAATGTTTAATAAGTATTTGTTGCGTGAATGAATGAGTGAGTGAATCTTCACGGTTTGTCTTCAGCCTAATCTTTCTCCCTTTATCTCATACTCCTTGCATTCATCCTCTACATGCAAGTCTTATGGGGAAGGGGCTTCCCTGGTGGCTCAGACAGTAAAGCATCTGCCTGCAGTGCAGGAGACCTGGGTTCAGTCCCCGGGTTGGGAAGACCCCCTGGAGAAGGAAATGGCAACCCACTCCAGTATCCTTGCCTGGAAGATTCCATGGACGGAGGAACCTGGTGGGCTACAGTCCCTGGGGTCGAAAAAAGTTGGACACGACTGAGCAGCTTCACATGCAAGTTGCCAGACCTGTGTCTGAAACTTCTCAACCCTTCCCCTTCTCCTGCCTTTGCTCACACTGTTCCCTCCATCTGGATACCTTCCTGCCACCCCCAGTTCACATTCAAGTTGTCAGAATCCTAGCCACCCTTCAAGGTCCACTTTCAACTCTGATGCCTGAGATTCCACAATTAGCAATTCTTAGAATCCTAGTGGGTGAGTTCTTAGACATAGTGGTTCAAAATTGCATTTGCTGGGCTTCCCTGGTGGCTTAGCGGTGAGGAATTCCCCTGCCAATGCAGGAGGTATGAATTTGATCCCTTGATGGGGAAGATTCCACACACCAGCAGGCAACTGAGCCCTTGAACCACAACTACGGAGCCTGTGCTCTCGAGCCCGGGAACGGCAGTTGAGCCCACCGGCCTCAGCTACTGAAGCCCCCAGGCCCTAGAGTCTGTGCTCCGCAACCAGAGAAGCTGCCACAGTCAGAAGCCGCGCACCACATCTAGAGGGCAGCCCCCGCTCACAACCGCTAGAGACAAGCCCTTGCAGCAACAGAGACCCAGCACAGCCAAAAGGAAACAAACAAATAAGCAGGCAAGTTTGCATTTGCTTCTCCAGCTCTGCAGGGCCCTGCACTGAGGGGGAGCCTGGGGTCCAGGCCCATAATAAAGACAAAACGTCAGCCCTGCCTGGGAATTGGATGGCTTCCCTGATGTTACAGGTGTGGAAATCGATGTTCAGGCAGGTGGGGTGGCTTTCCAGGGGACACACTTCATTGGAGGTGGTGCTGAGAACTCTGGTCTCTGGACCACCAGTGTGGAATTATACCAGACCACTTCACCTACTCCCAGACAGAGAAACGGAGGCTCACACAGACTTGAAAGACTCTTGAGACTGTGAATTTTAAACTTAAAAAATTTATATGCAGTATTATTATTTTAAACCTTTCTCTTCCAATGAACCTCTGACCAGATTTTCCATGTAAACTTCTGTCGAAAGCTTCTACTTTTATTTTGGTGTTTCCCCCAACCAAGATAAAAATATTTTAAAAACAAGATGAAGGATTACCATCAGCCACAGTCCCGGGCTTCCCAGGCTGCGCTAGTGGTATAGAACCCCCCTGCCAACGCAGGCGACATAAGAGATGAGGGTTCGATCCCTGGGTCGGGAAGATCCCCTGGAGAAGGAAATGGCAACCCACTCCAGTGTTCTGGCCTGGAGGCTCCCATGGACGGACGAGCCTGGCAGAGGAGTCCATGAGGTCACGAAAGCGCCAACCATGACTGAAGCAGCCTAGTGCACGCACAGTCCTGGAGCTGAACTCCAACTTCCTCTTTATGCTCTCTTTGAAAAGGAAAGATCTTCCAAGCTCTCTGTAGTGGAAAGTTCATCAAGTTGCTTTTCTTTGTAATAAAAGAAGTAAACAGGGAGAATGTTGCTGCTGATGCTGCTAAGTCGATCAGTCGCGTCCGACTCTGTGCGACCCCATAGACGGCAGCCCACCAGGCTCCACTGTCCCTGGGATTCTCCAGGAAAGAACAGTGGAGTGGGTTTCCATTTCCTTCTCCAATGCATGAAAATGAAGAGTGAAAGCGAAGTCGCTCAGTCGTGGCCGGCTCTTAGCGACCCCATGGACTGTAGCCTACCAGGCTCCCCCATCCATGGGATTTTCCAGGGGAGAGTACTGGAGTGGGTGCCATTGCCTTCTCTGCAGGGAGGATGGGAGAAAATTAAAACCTATTTGCCACACAATGAACCCGTGCCCCTAAAATTCATATGTTAGAATCTAATCCCCATGATGATGGTGTTTGGAGGTGGGGCCTTTGAAGTGATTAGTGCCTGAGGATGGAGCCCTCAACAGTAGGATTCAGTTCGGCTCAGTCGCTCAGTCGTGTTCGACTCTTTGCGACCCCACGGACTGCAGCACACCAGGTCTCCCTGTCCATCACCAGCTCCCGGAGTTTACCCAAACTAATTTCCATTGAGTCGGTGATGCCATCAAACCATCTCACCCTCTGTCGTCCCCTTCTCCTCCCACCTTCAATCTTTCCCAGCATCAGGATCTTTCTTTTCCAATGAGTCAGTTCTTTGCATCAGGTGGCCAAAGGACTGGAGTTTCAGCTTCGGCATCAGTCCTTCCAATGAACACCCAGGACTGATCTCCTTTAGGATGAACTGGTTGGATCTCCTTGCAGTCCGAGGGGTTCTCAGGAGTCTTCTCCAACATCATAGTTCAAAAGCATCAATTCTTCAGTGCTCAGCTTTCTTTATAGTCCAACTCTCACATCCATACACGACTACTGGAAAAACCATAGCTTTGACTAGACAGATCCTTGTTGGTGAAGTAATGTCTCTCTACGTTTGAATATGCTATCTTGGTTGGTCATAACTTTTCTTCCAAGGAGTAAGCGTCTTTTAATCTCATGGCTGCAATCACCATCTGCAGTGATTTTGGAACCCAAAAAAATAAAGCCTGACACTGTTTCCCCATCTATTTGCCATGAAGTGATGGAACCGGATGCCATGATCTTAGTTTTCTGAATGTTGAGCTTTAAGCCAACTTTTTCTCCTCTTTCACTTTCATCAAGAGACTCTAGTTCTTCTTCACTTTATGGCATAAGTGTGATATCATCTGCATATCTGAGGTTATTGATATTTCTCCCAGCAATCTTGATTCCAGCTTGTGCTTCTTCCAGCCCAGAATTTCTCATGATGTACTTACTCTGCATGTAAGTTAAATAAGCAGGGTGACAATATACAGCCTTGACAGACTCCTTTCCCTATTTGGAACCAGTCTGTTGTTCTTTGTTCTAGCTGTTCCTTCTTGACCTGCATACAGACTTCTCAGGGGGCAAGTCAGGTGGTCTGTTATTCCCAACTGTTTAAAAAATTTTTACAGTTTATTGTGATCCACACAGCCAAAGACTTTGGCATAGTCAATAAAGCAGAAGTAGATGTTTTTCTGGAACTCTCTTACTTTTTTGATGATCCAACGGATGTTGGCAATTTGATCTCTGGTTCCTCTGCCTTTTCTAAATCCAGCTTGAACATCTGGAAGTTCACAGTTCATGTACTGTTGAACCCTGGCTTGGATTCAACTAAATCTATTCATGGGATTTGTTCCCTTATAAAAGAGACCACAAAGAACTCACTTGACCTTCCACCATAGGAGGTAACAGAGAGAAGACAGCTGTTAGTGAGGAAGTGGGTCCTCACCAGACCCTGAGTCTTCCAGGGCCGTGATTTTGGACTTCCCAACCTCCAGAACTGTGAGAAATCAATGTTTGTTGTTTATAAGCCACCCAGATTATTATATTTTTGTTACGCTAGCCCTAACTCTGGGAGTTGGTGATGGACAGGGAGGCCTGGCGTGCTGCAGTTCATGGGGTCGCAAAGAGTCAGACATGACTGACCAACTGAACTGAACTGAATGGACTAAAACACTATTGATTACCTCTTACACGCCAGAGACTGTGCAAAGCTCTTGCAAACATTTCTTAATGGGACCTTTAAAGAAGTCCCATGGGGTAATTGCTTTATTATCCCATTTTACAGATGGGAAAACAGTCCATTGGTAAGTATTGCATCCCAGATCTTTGCTCCTCTGAGTGTATCCCTTGGACTAACAGCAGGCACCATTGCCAGAGGTCTTTTAGAAACAAGAGTCTCAAGTCACACCCTAGACCTGCTGAATCAGAGCCTGTATTTTAACAACATACCCCACTGCACACTACATCTTAAGAAACACTGGTCTTGATGACAGAAACAAGAGAAAAATTGGGATCCAGGCGAGACCTACCTGTGCTCCAAACAGCGTGGACAACTGGTGCCCATGTTTTTCCTCCTCGCCGCACGGAAGCCTGCGGCTCACTGTCCACCTCGGCTGGACTGAGCTGGGGGGAAGGGAGCTGCAGTTTGGGCTTGCTAATGCAGGAAAAAAAAAAAAAAAACAAGAATGGATGGCAGAGACACAAGCACCGTGGGTTTGAAGAAAGCAGATTAAGTCCTCAGCGGCACAGTCGGACATGCTGACTCAACATTCGAGCGCCTGTCTGCTTTGACACTCATCTGTTGGTGGGTCCTTAGGTTGCTTCCATATCTTGGCTATTGGAGATAATGCTGCGATCAGCACTCAGGTGCAGGTATCTTTTTGAACTAACGTTTTGGGGTTTTTTTCGAATCTATACCCAGGAGTGGAATTGCTGGGTCACGGGGTAGTTCTGCTTTTAATTTGTTGAGAAAACTCCATACTGGTTTCCACAGTCGCGGTACCAATTTACATTCCCACCAAATACTGTATGAAAGTGAAAGGCGCTTAGTCGTGTCCGAGTCTTTGTGCCCCCGTGGACTATAGAGTCCACAGGATTCTCTAGGCCAGAAGACTGGAGTGGGCAGCCTTTTCCTCCTCTGGGGAATCTCCCCAACCCAGAGATCAGACCCAAGTCTCCCACACTGCAGGCGGACTCTTTACCAGCTGAGCCAGCAGGGAAGCCCGCACTGTATGAGGTTCCCTTTTCTCCGCTCCCTCACCAGCACCGGCCATCTGTGCTCTTTCTGATGATGGCCGTTCTGACAGGTGTGAGGGGATATCTCATCGTGGCTTTGATCTTGATTTCCCTGATGATTAATGAAACTGTGCATCTTCTCATGTGCCCATAGGCCACCTGAATTTCCTCTTTGGAGAAATATCTATTGAGTTCTTCTGCCCATTTTTAAATAATGTTGTCTTTTTTTTTTTTTTTGGATGTTGAGTTGTATGAGCTGTTTACAAATGTTGGATATTAACTCCTTATCGGTCACGTCATTCGCAAGCATCTCTCATTCAGTAGATTGTCTTTTCGTTTAGTCAGTGGTTTCCTTTGTTGTGAAAAAGCTTTTAAGTTTAATTAGGTTCCATTTGTTTGTTTTTACTTTTGTTTCCTCTGCTTTAGGAGCCAGGTCCAAAAAAGTATTCCTCTGGTTTATGTCAAAGAGCGTCCTGCCTATGTTTTCCTCGGGAAGTTTTGCAGTATTTGGTCTTACATTCAGATCTTTAATCCATTCTGAGTTTATTTTTATATAAGGTGTTAGACAATATTCCGATTTCATTTTTTACATGTAGCTGTTGGTTTTCCCAGCACGACTTATCGAAAGAACTGTCTTTTCTCCGTTGTGTATTCTTGGCTCCTTTGTCATAGATGAATTGACCGTAAGTGTGGGGGTTCATTTCTGGGTGTTCTACCCTGTTTCATCAATCTACACATCTGTTTTTGTGCCAATACCACACTCCTTTGATTATTGTGTCTCTGCGATATAGCCTGAAGTCTGGGAGCAAGATTCCTCCGGCTATGTTCTTTCGCAAGATTGTTTTGGCTATTTGGGATCTTTTGTGTTTCCATATAAACTTTTAAGTTATTTGTTCTAGTTCAGTGGAAAATGCCACTGGTAATTTGATAGGGATTGCACTGAGTCTGTAGGTTGCCTTGGGCAGTGTGCTCATTTTAACAATATGAACTTTTCCAGTCCAAGAACCCGGCGCATCCTTCCACCTGTTTGCGTCATTTTCAGCTCCTTTCATCAGAGTCTTACGGTTTTCAGAGTACAGGTCTTCTTCCTCCTTCTGAAGGTTCATTCTTTTTGAGTACTTTTAAGTACTGTATTCTTTTTGATGTCATAATAAACAGGATTGCTTCCTTCGTTTCTCTTTCTGATAGTTCATTGTTAGTGTATAGAAATACAACAGATTTCTGTATATTAAGTTTATATCCTGCAGCTTTACTGAATTCTTTGATGAACACTAGCAGCTTTTTGATGCATCTTCAGGATTTTCTATGTAGGGCATCTTCAGACAGTGGCATGTGTACTTCCTCCTTTCCAATTTGCATCCCTTTTATTTCTTTGTCTTCTCTGATTGCTGTAGCTAGGGCTTCCAAAACTACATTGAATAAAAGTAGTCAGAGTGGGCATCTTTGTCTTGTTCCCTATCTTAAAGGCAATTCCTTCAGCTTGCCACCATTGAGAATGATGTTAGTAGTGGGGTTTTCATATATGCCCTTTATTATGTTGATATATATTTCCTCTAAGCCCATTTTCTGGGAAGTTTTTTTATCATAAATAGATGTTTTATTTTATCAAAAGTTTGTCCTGCATCTATTGAGATGATCATATGATTTTTATTTGTCAATGTGTTAATGATGCATCGCATTGATTGATTTGTGGATAATGAAAAATATTTGCATCCCTGGGATAAATCCTACTTGGTTATAATGTATAATTGTGTGTGTGTGTGTGTGTGTGTGTGCACGCGCGCACGCAGGATCCTTTTAATATATTGTCGGATTCAGTTTGCTAATATTCTGTTGAGGATTTTTGCATCCATGTTCCTCCATGATATTGGCTTATAACTTTCTTTTTGCATGCTATCTTTGTCTGGTTTGGGTATCAGAGTGATGCTGGCCTCATAGAATGAATTCAGAAGTACTCCTCCTCTGCAACTTTTTGGAATAGTTTGAGAAGGATAGGGGTTAATACTTCTCTAAATGTTGGGTGGCCATCCTTTGTCTGAAGGCAAGGGTTGCCTCCACGCTCTTCAGTCCTGGCACCTTGGGAAGACAACCCCCAAACCCTGGGTCACTGTGGTCCCTGCTGCCAAAGTCGTTTCGCTGCCAAAGTCGTTTCTCTGCCAAAGAGAACAGACCCAACCCATCAACAGTGAAGCCTGGGTCTCTCTGTTGTCATCAGAGGCCATTTCATCCACATCATACAGGAAGACCTCTTGAATTTATGGACATATTCCAAACACAGAAAAAGATTGCCAAATCATCTTGGATGCCCTTAAACCTGGCCCAGATTTTCTCAGGGTCTGGAAGAGAAGTTTTCCCTGATGAGTCTTTTTATAAAGGGGGAAGTCCAAGATTTCTTTTTTCTATTCAGTTGGTACAGCCCCCCACCATCAGGAGAGTGGATGTGCTCACACGGATTCCCAGCAACTGTTTGACTCAGTGCCGGCTTCAGCTGGCTCACCGATAACTTCCCCCGGAAGCCAAGCAGGCTTCCACAGCCTCACCGGCCAAGGCTACTCAAAGGCATGACTTCCACACAAACACTGATATGGGTCCCTGCAAAGCTCTAATCTCAGCAGCTTTGCTGACAAGGTTGTCAGAAGCGGCCCCCAGGACCTGGCCCACCCAGCCCTGTACTCCGGCTCTGTGGTCCCTAAGCAGCGGCTTGAAGAGGACCCAGTTGGTTTAACGGAGTTGCTAGTTAGTGATCTCTGTGCTCATCAGTCCCTGGGCATCTCCTCTGGCACCGGCCTTTGCTTCATCTTTCTGGGCTCTTTAAAAGGCAAGCAGTGCATTTGCTTTAAACAAACAAACAAAAAAAAATCTGTTTTCCTCAGTTTCATCCTGCACTTTCTTTATCCAGCTGTTTAACCATTTAAGCAAACACCCTCTGAGCACTCGCCACGTTGCAAGTCCTGGGAACACAAAGATGTGTAAACACAACCCCTGTGTTGGGGGAGGTGTCCTCCGAGCAGAGGAGACAGGTAAGTACCCAGAGCTGTCACAGTACAGCCAGAGCAGGGCCCTCCGAGAAGCAGGGCTCCAGTGCTCAACAGGCATCCCGCGGGGGAGCAGGGGGCTGGCTGAGTAAGGCGGCTCAAGCAGATTTGGGGGAGCTGCTTCTGATTATCCTCTGTCCACGAAGGAAGCAGCCTCAAGGAGGCAAGAGACACGCCACGTAGCTAAATAAGAAAGTAGAGAGCAACACGGGGTAAGATGCCCGTTGGACACAAATATGCCTTTGGCTGATGTCCCCGGGTTTCCAGCTGAATAAGAAAGTGAGTCCTGGATGAGCTTGGAGGTGGGATGGAAGGGCCGACATGGAGACCCGCCGGCGCTGGAGGGGGACTTGCTGTTTGAGCCCGAGAACAGCCCTCTCTGTGGTCACTCCGAGGTGCGCGCCAGAGGATGGGCATTTGCCCACACAGCACCCTGTGCCTCCCCTGCAATGACACTCACCACGCTTTCTTGCTCACTGCTAAGCTCCAAAAGAGCTGGGATCACTCGTATGCTTTTTATTGCTCTAGCCTTATCTTCCAGCATGTGCCTGCTACATGGAAATAAAAATAGATTTGTTTTAAAAAGCACATGGAACAAAGCACCAGCCCTGTACTCCCCAACACTGTCAGGGGCCTCGAACATAAAGCCTGAGAAACCGCCACAGCCAAGAGGAGCTTCAAGAGACACGAAGACAGAACGCAGCGAAGCATAGCGCTGCTGACAGCAACCAGGACATGGAGGACCTGGGTGCCCGCCAGCAGACGCATGGAGAAGGAATTGCGGCGGATCAACACAACGGAGTATTACTCCGCCATGAAAAAGGGGACGGAACTGAGTCCGTCCGAGTGAGGTGAATGAAGCTAGAGTCTGTCATACAGAGTGAAGTAAGTCAGGAAGAGAAGAGCCCGTATCATAGATTAATGCACACGTGCGCAATCTAGAAAAATAATGCTGATGAGCCTACTTGGAAGAGAGGCACAGACATGGAGTGGACAGGTGGGTACAGCAGGGGAAGGAGGAGGTGGGATAAACCGAGGGCAGCGCTGATACACACACCACCGTGTGCAGAGCAGAGCTGGTGGGGGGCTGCAGAGCAGAGCTGGTGGGGGGCTGCCGCGCTGCACAGGGGCTCAGCGCGAGGCTCTGTGACCACCCAGAGGGGTGCGGCGGGGGTGGGAGGGGGTCCACGAGGGAGGGGACGTGTCACTCATGCAGCTGACACGCCTTGTCACACAGCAAAAGCCAACACCACATTGCAAAGCAATTACCCTCCAAACTAAAAATTTGTAAAACGCAGTGAGGTATCCTGGATGGTATCGATGACAGTAGGTAAAAGGTAAGGAAGCCTGAATAAGGGGTGGACCTAATTAATTATTATTGTGCTAATATTGGCTCATGAATTGTGACCAGTGTGTTGCGTTAATACAAGCTGTCAATAATACAGGAAACGGGATCTGGAATATATGGGAACTGTCTGTACTAGCTGAGCAACTTTTCTGTAAATCTAAAACTCTTCTAAAATAAAAAGTTAACAAAAATATGGATAATGATCCTCAAGTACCTTTGTGCCCCAGCCTGCCCAGTAGCCCTTCTCCGTTGTTCTGACTCTCTCCACTTGCTGTCACCGTCCCCAAAAAAGACCTCTCTTTGCTAAGCCTGGAGCCATGGAACGTGCTCTTTGCCTGGAAGTGAGAAGCCTGGGTTCCTTTGCCATCATCCCACCGCATGACTTTGTGTAAACACTTTGCCTTCCATGGGCCTTAGTTTACCCATCTATTCAATGGGTGGGTAAGACTAGAAAGGCCTTTCAAGTTTCTCCATGATGACAAGGATGGCGTCTCGTTCACCTCAGTATCCCCAGCTTCTAAGACAGCCCCAGGCACACGGCAGACACTGAATAAAAGTTTGCTGAATAAATAACTCAGTAAACACTGCTTGAAATTCTACTAATGCAAACTTCTAAAGTCAGCCCAACATCTCCAATCTGTTTCCTTTTGGACTTAACTTTAAACTCCCTTTGTGTCTTTCTACAATTGCTAATTGTCACTTTATAAACATGTGAGCAGCAACTTGAAAGAGGTCAGGACCCGCAGGCTTTGAACTCCCTGGAGCTCAGACACAGCGGTCCCAGCTGAGATGGTGGGGACTTTGCTTCCAAATTGTGTCGCACCGCACCACCCAGCTTCTAGGGCTGGCCTTTCCAGGGGATCCAGCAACCCCTTCTCAGCCTCTTTCTCCGACAAGCCCAGAGTTGGAGGGCTCAGCACTCCCAGCCCCTGTGTAGGAGACCCCGGCAGACCTCTCAGAAGAAGGCAGCTCAGGCCCAGGGAGGGGAGAAGCGAGCAGTCACCAAAAGCAGAGAAATCTCTGACTCTGCAAAGTGGTCTAGAGACCTGGGTCTTAGTCCCAGGGCCCAGTCTGCTCCTCAGACACACGCAGAGATCTGGGCAAGCTTTTCTCTCTCTCTGGCTCCCCTGCCAGAGCTGGGCTGGGGGTGGGCGCTAACCAGGCTGAGAGCCCTTTCTGGTTGCTGATGGCATGGGCTGCACGCTCTCCTCCCTCTCTTATCTCTGAGTTTTCCTCTGCATAGAGAATGCTCCCTGCTCACCACCCAGCCTCTGCCCTTCAGAGAGCAGCCTCCTGGCAGGAACTCTGTCTCCAGTCCGTCACTCACTGTCCCTGCCAGCCCCGCAGAACACTTTGCACACTCCCCCCCTCAGAACTCCGCTCTAACTGCTCAACTAACGGTCTGTCTGCACCGCCAGGAGCCCCCAAGGGCCTGTTCTCCATCTGACCCCGGGCCCAGCCCGCTGCCTGGGGCATCAGCAATAAATAAGGGCTCAAGGGGTGAGCAGATGCGTGAGCCAATGGGCAAAGAAACGTTTGAACACACAAAACCACCTTATCACTCCGGAGTTCATCTCGCGCCTCCCGAGAGGGGGTGAGGCTGTGGCAGCATCTGCAAGACAATAGCAAACAAGGCCAGCGCCCTGCGGGCTCCCCTGTGGGTCTCAGGAGAGGGTGGATGGGGCGCAGACCCCTGCTCCAGCCCCCGCCCCGGCTCTGCTCCCGGCTGCCCCTCCCTCTGTCCCTGCTCTCCCCCCCCACCCCCGCCCCCGCGCACTCTCTCTCTCTCTCTCTGTCTCTCTGTATCTCTCTGTCTGTCTCTCTGTCTCTCTCCCTCTCCCTCTGTCTCTGCGTCGCTCCCTGTCTCTCCCTCTCTCTCTCCCCCATCTCTGTCTCTCTATCTCTCTCTCCCCCTCTCCCTCTCTCGCCCTCTCTCCCGGTCTCTGTCCCTCTCTGTCTCCCTCTGTCTCTCTCTCTCTCTGTCTCTCTCCCTGTCTCTCCCTGTCTCTCTCTCCCCCTACCGTCTCTCTATCTCTCTGTCTCTCCCTCTCTCTGTCTCTCTCCCTGACTTTCCCTCTCTCTCTCCCTCTCTCTGTCTCTCCCTGTCTCTCTGTCTCTCTCTCCCCCCTCTCTGTCTCTGTCTCTCTCTGTGTGTCTCTCTATGTCTCTGTCTCTGTCTCCCTCTCTCTCTGTCTCTCCCTCTCTCTGTCTCTCCCTCTCTCTGTCTCTCCCTCTCTCTGTCTCTCCCTCTCTCTGTCTCTCTCCCCCTCGTCTCTGTCTCTGTCTCCCTTTCTGTCTCTCTATCTCTCTGTGTCTCTATGTGTGTGTCTCTCTCCCCCCTCCCTCTCTCTCTGTCTCTCCCTCTCTCTGTCTCTCTCTCTCCCCCCTCTGTCTCTGTCTCTCTCTGTGTTTCTCTCCCTTTCTCTGTCTCTATCTCTCTCTCTCCCTCTCTGTCTCTCCCTCTCTCTGTCTCTCTCCCCCGTCTCTGTCTCTCTCTCTGTCTCTCCCTTTCTCTCTGCCTCTCTATCTCTCTCTGTCTCTATGTGTGTGTCTCTCTCCCCCCCTCTGTCTCTCTCTCCCCCCTCCCAGTCTCTGTCTCTGTCTCCCTCTCTCTCTGTCTCTCCCTCTCTCTGTCTCTCTCTCCCCCCTCCCAGTCTCTGTCTCTCTGTCTCTGTCTCCCTCTCTCTCTGTCTCTCTCTCTGTCTCTCCCTCTCTCTGTCTCTCCCCCGTCTCTGTCTCTCTCTCTGTCTCTCCCTTTCTCTCTGCCTCTCTATCTCTCTCTGTCTCTATGTGTGTGTCTCTCTCCCCCCCTCTGTCTCTCTCTCCCCCCTCCCAGTCTCTGTCTCTGTCTCTGTCTCCCTCTCTCTCTGTCTCTCCCTCTCTCTGTCTCTCTCTCTCTCTCTGTCTCTATGTGTGTGTCTCTCTCCCCCCTCCCTCTCTCTCTGTGTCTCTCTCCCCCCTCCCAGTCTCTGTCTCCCTTTCTGTCTCTCCCTCTCTCTGTCTCTCCCTCTCTCTGTCTCTCTATCTCTCTCTGTCTCTGTGTGTCTCTCTCTCCCCCCTCCCAGTCTCTGTCTCTCTGTCTCTGTCTCCCTCTCTCTCTGTCTCTCACGCATTTCCCTCCATTCCCCCCCCAGCCCCAGCCCCCTTCATCGAGGGCTCCCCAGGACTCTCAGGTGCCTTAGGATGGGATCTCACTTCCACCCCAGCCCCTGGCCCTGATTCATTTGACTTTGGGCATCTTCACCCTGTCGTCAGCAAAGGGAGGCGGCGAGGAGGCTGGCAGAGGGCCGGCGAGGAGGCTGGCAGAGGGCCACAGGGCCCCAGGAAAGAATGGGGGAAGCGCTCCTCTCGGGCTGCTGGGGTGAGTGCTTCGGGGTCATCGCTGACAGTATTAGCACCAGGGGTCTTTGTGCAAGATGGTGACCCCCTCTGGATGAAATACGTCCCCCGGGGATCATTTCTGCTCTTTCCTCCCAAATCAGTGGCCGCCCAGAGCCTGCTCCCCCGGCTCTCTCTAGCTTCATGCCCTCTAGTGTGGCAGAATCTGTCTGGGTGGACAATTCCCCAACTTCCTGACCACCCTCAGAAACCGTCTGAGGGGCTTTTTGTCACCGTGACCACCTGGGATGACTCCAGGAGCTTCTGACTCCGTCGGTCTGGGGTGACCCTCTGGAATGGTTATTTACGGAACTGGGTAGGTTGACTCTGCGTGGAGGCCAGGCCTTTGAACTTCTGGTCCAGACTGAACGAGCGCTCCCGTGACTAGGGATGCGTGAGGGAGTCAGTAGGGACGGTGAAGGAACGCAGGGACAGACGAATGCATGGCCTGCAGTCCACCCTGCGGGAAGGAGGGTTGGCGTGCCCCCCAGGCCTGCGCTCTGGACTCCAGCACGTGTGCCCACGTGCTCCACGCTTCCCAGGCCCGGAAGCTCAGCTGCTCCCGCCTCTCTGTTTTCTTGGTCTTCCCTGACCTCACCCCGTGACCCCAGTTTCCCATTTGACCCCTTTCTGCCCCCTTTCCTCCCACGGCTCCCCTCAGCCTACTCAGCCCCACTCCCAACCTAACATTTGCCTCCTGGGGGTCCTTTCCTCATTCCGAGGCACCCATGTGAGAAAAAGCTTCAGACACAGTAGTTACACATACATACACACACACACACACACACACACACACGGAAAGATTTATTTTTCATGAGCCGCAGTGACTAACAGGGTCAAAAAATAGCACAGACATTCCAAAGAAGGGGCGAGAAGAGCAGCGGCTGCCTCCTCCACCGTCTGTCCAAGACCACCGATGGGGCCTCAGAGGAGCCCCCTCCCCCCTTCTGGAAGCTTCCTCCAGCCTTGCCTGGATGCTCTGGGGACAGCCCTAGGCTGAGAACGTGAGTCTGTGAAGACCTTGGCTTGAGATGGAAGGAGTGAGCTGAGAGAAGCCCCTTCCGTCCATCCCGCACTCTGCCTCTGGAGCTGGCTCCATCCCAGCCAAGGTCAGCACGTCCACTGACATCAAGCTGGCTTCTTCCTGCCCCCGCGGCTCCTGTCTTGTCCTTTACGTTCCGTGTCCTCCAAGAACAAAAGCCGGAATGCACAGGCCGCGCCCTGGGTGCACAAAGCCCCCACCAGCATCTCCATCCTCCAGCGGTGCAGCGGTCATGTTTGCCCCAGTGCCCATCCCCAGCCCCCCAGCCCAGCAGGAGTAGCCACAGGGCTCCCATCCTGATGGGAAGGTCAGGAAAACCCACCCAGTGCTTTTAACCCCAGGCACCGCCCCTCACCCCCACCAGGAAGAGGGCCACTGACCCTGAAAAAACAAAGGGTGATGAAGAAAATGCTTATAAATTCAAAACAAGGTTGGCAGGCGTGGGAAAGGAGTCAAGGGAACCTCTGAAGCTCTCTCCCATCTCCCTCTTGGAACCAGGGACTGCGGCAGAGGGACCCAGGGTCCAGGACTTCTTTGAGCGTTGCACGCTAGCTGCCTTGAGGAGGGATTCCCTACAGGGAGCCTGGGTGCACACTCACACTTCTCTCTTATTAATGTGCGGACCAGCCGTCAGAGCCCCCCAAGCCAGTGGGGGTGGACTCATTCTAAACTGCCTCCTATGTCCCTTCTTCCCTCAAGGATATTGTGTGAAGAGCAGAGATGCGCAGAGCAGGGGCTGTTCATCCAAGGGACAAGGGCCCCAGGCGCCCAGCCCATCCTTGTCAACACACATGCACACACAGAAAGCAGGTGTCCCCCCATCAAAGGGACCCTTGGCACCCGCTCAGGCCAGCACCCAAGAAGAATGTCCTGGGGATGTCGGATGGGATGCAGAGACAGGCAGAGGTCGGCCGCTCGCAGGTCTGGAGGAGGTTGGAGAGATGAGGATTTGGGGAGGGGGCCCGAGCAGCCCTTAGACCAAATGCAGATGCCCCCTCTTTCTCCTTTTCCCTTCCCAAGTCCCCGCTCATATCATGAGCTTGCTGCTGCACCAACCCCACTGCCTTCCAGTCCCTGCGGAAAAGAGAGGATGAAGGAAAGGGGCTAAGGATGCTTGTGGAAAGCGTGTCTAGCTGGTGGGCTGCAAGAAGGGACGCCCCCTTCACGCATCGCTAGACCTCCAGGGCCTGAAACACTGCGAACTGATCCAAGTTGGAGTGAAGCTCTGGAGCTCACAGCTGCAGAGCCAGGAGCTGCAGCTTTGCTGACACCCAGCCCTTCTCAGCCAGGTCCATTCCCTCCCGAGGCCTCAGCGACAAAGAGCTTGAACCGGGTAGTGTCTGCGAACTTCACACGCCTTAACCCTTAGGGGCCTTTCAGAACAAGGAGGTAAAAAGGGAGAGAGACTGAGGGAGAAGGAGGATGAGCCCTGGGGGAGGTTGTGGGAGCCAAGAGGTGAGGATTCAGAGGAGAAACTGCACTCGGTGGGGGTGGGGAGGGAACAGAGGAGGAAAAGCGGGTGGAAACTAAAAGGAAATGGCGAGGGGAGCTGGAGATCCAGGAGAAGGGCTGGGGGGAAGTGAACTTTGATGGAGCCTGGACGCACATCATTTTAGCTTCAGGGGGCGGGGAGGAGGGGGAAGCGAACTTTGATGGAGCTTGGAAGCAGATCAGTTCAGTTCCTCCGTTTTATCCCCACAGAGAGACACTGAGGCTGGGAGCATTTCAGAGACGGGCAAGGTCGGTCTCACCGAGATCGGAGATCGGGGCTGGGGGCTTCCCTCTCTTACCCTCCAGAACCACAGACCTCTGAGGAAGCACTTTCCAAGGGGAAAGGAGGACAAGACTGACGTGGGGAGCAGGGAGAGGGGTCAAGTGCACCAGAGAAGGGGGGCCCCGCCCCCTCACCAGCTCCCCGCTCTTCAGAGAGCAAAGGGCCCCGGGCGGGGGGGGGGGACCCGGCCCTAGTCCACCACGAGCGTCTCCTGGCTGTAGGGGATGGACTTCTCCGGCATCGGCTCCCCGCCCTTCCCCGCGCCGCCGGGCCCGGGGCCCTGGCTCTGCCCCGACGACGCCGAGGAGGAGGAGCTGGCCGACTTGTCCCCGGCGCCGCCGCCCCGGCCGCCGCCGCTGCTGCCGCCCGCGCGCCAGGCGCCGCCGCAGCCCCGGCGGCCCCAGCAGAGCACCGAGGCGCAGGCCTGGCGGAAGCGGGGGTCGAAGAAGGCGTAGAGGAAGGGGTTGAGGCAGCTGTTGACGTAGCTGATGCAGGTGCAGTAGGGGAAGACGTTCATGAGGAAGAGGTCGAAGGCGCAGGGCCAGCGCAGCAGGCTGCCCAGCACGTAGAGGGTCTTGACCAGGTGGTAGGGCAGCCAGCAGAGCGCGAAGGTCAGCACCAGCACGGCGATGATGGCCAGCAGCCGCCGGCGCTTGCGCAGGCCCCGCGCGCGCTCCTTGCCGAAGTGGCCGGCCACCGTGCGGCCGATGCAGAAGTAGCAGGTCAGCATGACGGCGAAGGGCCCCGCGAAGCCCAGCACGGTGGACGAGACGCCCAGGCCCACATCCCAGGCCCACTCGGCGTCGGGGCTGGCCACCAGCGAGTAGTCCATGTAGCACTGCGCCTTGGTGCTGTTCTCCCCCGGCAGCGCGGCGCCGGTGGTGCGGAAGACCAGCACGGGCAGGGCGAGCAGGCCGGCCAGCGCCCACAGCCCGGCCGTGGCCACGGCGCCGCCGACCCGCGGCCGCAGCCGGGCGTTGGCCACCGGCCTCACGATGGCCAGGTAGCGGTCCAGGCTGAGGCCGGTGAGGCAGAAGACGCTGGCGTACATGTTGACGAAGATGAGATAGCTGCTGAGCTTGCAGGCGAAGGCCCCGAAGGGCCAGTCGTAGTCCCGATAGGTGTAGGTGGCCCAGAGCGGCAGGGTCACCACGAAGGTGAGGTCGGCCACCGCCAGGCTGGCGATGAAGACGTCGGCTGCCCGCCGCCGGTCCCGGCCGCTGCGGAAGACGGTCCAGAGCACCAGCCCGTTGCCCGCGGTCCCCAGGACGAAGACCACCATGTAGATGGCGGGGATGAGGGCGCCAGAGGACTGCCAATCCACGTACTCACACTCAGACTGGTTGTCCGCCCCATAGTAGCCGTCATACTCCCCACCTTCTTCCATGCTGGGGCACGCAGAGGTCAGCTGGGGGTCCCCCCCGGGGTACCGGGCTCAGCCAAGCACCCTGAGCTCTGGCTGGCAGCCTCGGGGAGGTGAGCAGGCAGGGCCAGAGGTGTCCAGCGCCTCTTGCAGCGGCGGCAGCAGCTCCCAGGACCCGGGAGGAGGAGGCCTGGCTCCTGCAGGCGTCCCTCCAGCGGCCCCAGCCTCTTCTCAGACACTTCCTCGCGCCCTCCTGAGCCTCTGTCTCCTCCTTGGCTGTTCCTCCCTCCTCCCACCTCCAGACCAGCCCCTCACTTGTGAGTCTTAGGATCCTGAAGTTACAGCCCACTTTTTTTTTCCCTTTTCTTGTCACTGGGCAAGTGGACCAAATTGACCCCTGCAGTGCTGGGCAGGATGTTATCTGTGGTTTGCAGCCTGCTCTTCGCCTGACCCAGCCTCTGTCTCTCTCTCTCACTCTCTCTCTGGATTCCTCCGGGTGTTTGCAGAACCTCTCAACAGGCCTCTGCTCCCAACCCCCCCTCCCTCGTTCTCACCCACTCCCAGCCCCTCTAAATGGGGCAAATTATGCAGGTTGAAAGCCAGCCTGAGCTGGAGCTGGGAGGGTAGGGGCCAGGAGGGTGTGAGATTTCGCAGGATGGTCTGAGCATCTGGCAAGCCCACCTGGCAAGCCAGTCTAGCCCCTCAGGTCCATCTTCCCCCCCCCTCCCCTCCTGCCTCCCAGCCCCCACCCAGACCAGACTTCCCCCTACCCTCCTCTTTAACACTTCAGCCTTGAGCCTCTCCAGGAGGGTCTTTGTGCTCCACAGACCCAGTGACTGAGATGTCTATAGGACCCATCCACCAGCTGTTAGGCGACTGCAGTTTTCAGAGAGCACAGGAAGTGTCAGAGGATGCGGGCGCAGGGTCACAGCAGAAAGAAGCCCTATGCTGAAGGATGTCTAATCCAGCCATCAGGTCTATGGAGAAACTGAGGCTGAACAAGGTAAAGGTCTTGCCCAAGGACACAGGATGAATTTTCTCTTGGTTTTGTCCCTTTACGTTTCCTCTGCTCCTAGCATGAAGCAGTGCCTGGCATGTAGTAGGTGGTCACTAATGGTGGTTGAGTGAATGAGTAAGCGGATGGATGAATTAGGATGTGAAGGAAAAGGGGAGGCCATATATGGAAGAGTGGCTCTTTGAATTACTGTGCAGTGAGTTTTCCCTGCTCTGCATGGACCAGGAAGTTTCTATAAGACCTTGTGGGGATCAGGAAGTTAAAACTGAAGGAGGAGATGGAAAAAGAGGCAGTCGATGCCGTGGGCAGCATCCCATAGAAACTGACCTTGCCCTGTCCGTTTGCCTCTCTGGGACCTCTGGGCAGGAAGGAGGGAGCGATGCACAAGATAGGGCTGAAAACTGCCATCTATGTTGGGCAAGAGTGAGAGGGAGCAAAATCAGGAGAAGAGTCTCGGCCACATTCCAAGCACAAGGCTTACAAAATTAGAATCTGTCATCTCAAGCAAGAGTTGGTCCAAAAATCTTCTCTAGAGGTCTTCAACCAGCGACCCCCAAACTCAAATACTCACAAGGGCCAGGCTAAAAATGTGTGTGGGGAAAACAATCAGTTTGAGACAATAGGGAGAGGTAGAGACTGTGGAAACTGGAGCAAGCACACTCCATCACACAAGTGGACTTATTTACAGAAAAGAAACAGACTGACAGACTTAGAGAAGGAGCCCAAGGTTTCCAGGGGGAAAGAGTAGGGGTGAGAAATAGTTAGGGAGCTGGAGACTGACATGCACATGCTGCTCTATCTTAGCTGGATAACCAGGGACTTCCCAGAGGTTAAGAATCCACCTTCCGAAGCAGGAGACTTAGGTTCAATCCCTGGCCAGGTAGCTGAGATGCCACAGGCCACAGGGCACTTAAGCCCATGTCCTAGAACCACTGAACCGCGCGCTCTGGAGCCTGCGAGCCACGGCTAGAAAGAAATCGAGTGTGGCAACTGAGAGGCAGCCAAATAAATTAATAATTATTCTTTAAACTGGATAACCGGCAAAGACCTGCCGTAGAGCCCAGGGAACTCTGCTCAACATTACGTGGCAGTCTGGGTAGGAGAGGAGTCTGGGGGAGACCGGATACATGTATGTGGGTGACTGAGTCAGTTGGCTGTGCGCCTGAAACTGTCACAGCATCGTTAATCGGCTATACCCCAAGGCCAAATAAAATGTGTCAATAAAACAAGAAAAGTGAGACAATGAAAAACGAAAATCCACTCCACCACTCCATCAAAAGGCCTCTCGAACACCCAGTGTCTGGTTACCACCCAGAAATGGGGAACCTAGCTTGACGTCTGTATTTTTCAACCTAACTCCAGGTTCTAAATGTAATGGGAAATTCTCACGTTTGTAAATTTGGGGGACTCCACTTATAAAAATGATTCGGCAGGATAACTCAAACACGTTCCCAGGCCCCGACAAGGTGCCCTTCGAGTGGGAACTTACCCAGAATAGGAGGAAGCAGAAAAACAGGAAGGACAGGCCAGGAAGAAGAAACGTAAAATGCAAAGACAGGGAAATGAGAACAGGCACGGCCAGAGCCTCAGGGTGCCGTGGGACAGGCGGGAAGGGGGAGATAAGCAAGGCCCTGGGGATCTTGGACGGCCTTTCCCTAAAGGCAACATGCCAAGGAGAGCGTGTTGGTCTCTCTCATGAAGACAGCACATTGAGCACTTACTTACAGGCATTCCTTGAAGCATTTCCTATTTTATGTCTTCCTTATCTCTTTTAATTGGCAGAACCCCTCTTGAAAGTAGATGCCTTTATTCGTCTCAGTTTACAGATAAGGACACTGAGGTACAGGGATGTGACGTGATTTGGCCAAGGTCAAGTCAGATTTTGAACCAAGTCCATGAACTAAACCACTAGGTTCCCAGAGGAAAAACTCCAACCCTTTTTTTTGTTTGTTTGTTTTTTAGTCAAATACTTTCTGGCCACGCCCGGCAGCGTGCAGGACGTTAGTTCCCCAATTAGGGATCGAACGCATGTACCACGCACTGGGAGCGCAGAGAGAGACCACTGGCCCAGCAGGGACCCACCTCCTCATATTGAGGCAGCTGTCCTCTGCTGAGCATCATAAAAAGATAGGATGGTACTAGGGTATCCAAGATTTACTTTAAAACAACCTCTCTTTGGTGAAATTAAAAATAGATTGACAAATAGCTTTGAGATCCTCCCAGCTCTTGATTGAGCTGGGCATGAGCCCCTGCCTGGCAGCAGACGGTGCATGCAAAAACTACTCTGCCACCTGCCTTCCCCACAGAGGATCCCCCTTGTCAGACGCCAGGTGGGAAGTTAGCGAGACCAGCCTCTGGAAGGGTTGCCATCTGCAGCGTGGAGGTCCGGGCATCCCAGAGGATCCATCTGGGGCTTCCTCGATCTCACAAGACACAGAGTAGGAATCGCCTGGTGTCTGCTTGTCTAACGAAGACGGTACGGGAGGACTTCCCTGGTGGCCCGGGGGTTAAGACCCCGAGCTGCCAACGCAGAGGGTAGGGGTTTGATCCCCAGTCAGGGAACTAGATCCCACATGCTGTGTGGCTCAGCCAAAAGATTAAAAAAGAAAAGGACAGGCACCCCGCATTTCACTGCGATATTTAAATAATCGGCAAGGTCTTAGCCTACAGCACAGTGAACTCTGGTCAGTGTTATGGGGCAGCCTGGACGGGAGGGGAGTCTGGGAGAGAGGGGATACATGTATATGTGTGGCTGAGTTCCTTTGCTGCCTACCAACCAGGAAAAAAAGATAACAAAAAGATAATGGAGAGTACAAAATAAAGTTACAGGGACTGAATGAGCAAAAAATAAGAAGAAGAAAGCGATTTAAAAGAAGAAGAATGTACAGGCAGCATAATGGCTATCATTATAACCTGACAGCAAGCTTGGGTGGAAATGGTTAGCTTTCAGCCACGTCATTGGAAAGGACCCTGATGCTGGGAAAGACTGAAGGCAGGAGGAGAAGGGGACGACAGAGGCTGAGGTGGCTGTACGGCATCACTGACTCGATAGACATGACTTTGAGTAAACTCCGGGAGTTGGTGATGGACAGGGAGGCCTGGCGTGCTGCAGTCCCTGGGGCCACAAAGAGAGGGACACGACTGAGCGATTGAACAAGACATCATCAATGATGACCTTGACCTGTCAAAAGGGACCTAAGGGCTCTATAGGGACCAGTTCAGGTCAGGTCACAAGAGATGGCCCTGTTATGAATAAAAATGGACCTTCCAGGATAAAGGCCAAAATCAAGACTCCCAGTGAATCCAGAGCTTCTCTGTTTCTCTCAGAAAGATGTGCTCTTTGCAGTTAGGAGCACAGAAGGAGGGGAGCAACTGAGTCAGAGTGTCCCAAATCAGCCAGCTGTTCTTGGCTGCTCCCACTTGAATCCCGAGGCAGACAGGAGCTTGAGACCCTGAGGGAGAGGATACTCATCCATCTCTTTAATCCTCTGGCTTCCAGGCTCTCTGACTCAGAGAAACAGTTAATCTCACCAGAGAAACCAGACTCACTGAAATGGGAGGCACTAGGGAGCTAGGCCTGGGACGGGGCTATTGACTGGGGCCAGAGGGGATGGAATGCTGATAAGATCTGGCCCCCGTTCCCCACCCCCACCCCGGCCAAGAACCAGCTGGAACCAGATGGTCTGAGCGCCCCCAAAATGGCCTGCACGGAGCAGCCAGCCCGACTCCTCTCCCAGGCTGACACCCAAGGCGCCTGGTCACCCAGGGCAGAGGATGAATGTTGGGTCAACGGGACCAGGCGCAGGAGGCTGACCTTACGCGCCCCGAGGGCTCAGAAATCAGCCCTCTCCGGAACGAACTTATGGTTGCCACAGGGAAAGGGATAGTCAGGGAGTGTGGGATAACAGGTATACCCTACTGTGTTTAAGATGGATAGTCAACCAGATCTGCCGCACGTCACAGGGAACTCTGCTCCATGTTATGTGGCAGCCTGGATGGGAGGAGGGTTTGGGGGAGAGTGGATATGTGTATATGCATGGACGAGCCCCTTCCCCACCCCCCTGAAACTGTCATAACAGAGTTAATCAGTTATGCCCTAACACAAAATAAAAGGGTTTTTTTTAAATATAATAAAAAGTGTTTCTTATTTTTTAAAAAAAGGAAGAAAAAGAAGTCAGCCCTCCCCAGGCAGAGGGTACCTGGGCAGAACCTGCTTTTCGTTTCTGTCCCCTTCAGCTTGGCACTGGTGTGTCTGCTGAGTTCGAGCTGAGGGAACATGTGCTCAGGGAAAGATCGGGCCGTCACCTCAGGGCGGCTCTGCTGAACTAACAAGGGGACCTTTTTGCTGAGTCGACCAGAAGCGTCCACCCTGAGCCATCTGGCAGTCCAGCAGCAAGGCTGGAGCCTTGGCCCATGTTCCCCTGGACTGGCCGGCCCTAGAGAGGCCAGGCGGGTTTCCCGGGGGCCTTCTCCCTCTCCTGGGTGATTTCTTCGGAGTATTGTGATGAGCCTGGCAGGCCGGCGCCCCGGACCTGCTGCCTGTTCCTTTGAGGAGCGCCCAGACCGCTGGGGGTGGGGAGTTTCTGAGTCAGGGAGTCCACTGCCCTCACCCACCCCACCCTCAGGGTTGTGGTCCCAGGCCCAGAAAGCAGAGACTGGCTCGGCCCAGGCTGTGTGCTGCTGTGTGTGGCCATGTATGGCTGTGTGTGGCTGTGTGTGGCCGTGTGTGGTTGTGTATGGCCATGTGTGGCTGTGTGTGGCTGTGTGTGGCTGTGTGTGGCTGTATGTGGCCATGTTTGGTTTTGTGTGGCCGTGTGTGGTTGTGTGTGGTTGTGTGTGGCCGTGTGTGGCTATGTGTGGTTATGTGTGGCCATATGTGGTTGTGTGTGGCCATGGGTGATTGTGTGTAGCCGTGTATGGTTGTGTGTGGTCGTGTGTGGTCATGTGTGGCCCTATGTGGCCGTGTGTGGTTTTGTGGCCATGTGTGGTTGTGTGTGGTCGTGTGTGATTGTGTGTAGCCATGTGTGGTCATGTGTCCATGTGTGGCTGTGTGTGTCTGTGTGTGGCTGTGTGGTTGTATGTGGCTGTGTGTGTCCGTGTGTGGCTGTGTGTGTCTGTGTGTGGCCATGTGTGGTTGTATGTGACCGTGTGTGGCCATGTGTGGCCGTGTGTGTCCGTGTGTGGCTGTGTGTGGTTGTGTGTGGCTGTGTGTGTCCGTGTGTGTCCGTGTGTGTCTGTGTGTGTCTGTGTGTGGCTGTGTGTGGTTGTGTGTGGCTATGTGTGGTTGTGTATGGCTGTGTGTCCGTGTGTGGCTGTGTGTGTCCGTGTGTGTCCATGTGTGTCCATGTGTGGTTCTGTGTGGCCATGTGTGGCCATGTGTGGCTGTGTGTGTCCGTGTGTGGCTGTGCGTGGTTGTGTGTGGCTGTGTGTGTCCGTGTGTGTCCGTGTGTGGCTGTGTGTGTCTGTGTGTGGCTGTGTGTGGTTATGTGTGGCCATGTGTGGTTGTGTGTGACTGTGTGTGGCCGTGTGTGGCCGTGTGTGTCCGTGTGTGGCTGTGTGTGGTTGTGTGTGGCTGCATATGATTGTGTGTGGCCGTGTGTGGCTATGTGTGGTTATGTGTGGCCATATGTGGTTGTGTGTGGCCATGGGTGATTGTGTGTAGCCGTGTATGGTTGTGTGTGGTCATGTGTGGTCATGTGTGGCCCTATGTGGCCGTGTGTGGTTTTGTGGCCATGTGTGGTCGTGTGTGATTGTGTGTAGCCATGTGTGGTCATGTGTCCATGTGTGGCTGTGTGTGTCTGTGTGTGGCTGTGTGTGTCCGTGTGTGGCTGTGTGTGGTTATGTGTGGCCATGTGTGGTTGTATGTGACTGTGTGTGGCCGTGTGTGGCCGTGTGTGGCTGTGTGTGTCTGTGTGTGGCTGTGTGTGGTTGTGTGTGGCTGTGTGTGGTTGTGTATGGCTGTGTGTGTCCGTGTGTCGCTGTGTGTGTCTGTGTGTGGCTGTGTGTGGTTGTGTGTGGCTGTGTGTGTCTGTGTGTGGCTGTGTGTGGTTGTGTGTGGCTGTGTGTGGTTGTGTATGGCTGTGTGTGTCCGTGTGTTGCTGTGTGTGTCCGTGTGTGTCCGTGTGTGTCCGTGTGTGTCCATGTGTGGTTCTGTGTGGCCGTGTGTGTCCATGTGTGGCCGTGTGAGTCCGTGTGTGGCCGTGTGTGTCTGTGTGTGTCTGTGTGTGTCCGTGTGTGTCTGTGTGTGGCTGTGTGTGTCTGTGTGTGGCTGTGTGTGGTTGTGTGTGGCTGTGTGTGGTTGTGTATGGCTGTGTGTGTCCGTGTGTGGCTGTGTGTGTCTGTGTGTGGCTGTGTGTGGTTGTGTGTGGCTGTGTGTGGTTGTGTATGGCTGTGTGTGTCCGTGTGTGGCTGTGTGTGTCCGTGTGTGTCCATGTGTGTCCGTGTGTGGTTCTGTGTGGCCGTGTGTGGCCATGTGTGGCCGTGTGTGTCCGTGTGTGGCTGTGTGTGGTTGTGTGTGGCTGTGTGTGTCCGTGTGTGTCCATGTGTGATTGTGTGTGGCCATGTGTGTTTGTCTATGGCTATGTGTGGTTGTGTGTGGTTGTGTGTGGCTGCATATGATTGTGTGTGGCCGTGTGTGGCTGTGTGTGATTGTGTGTGGCCATGTGTGGTTGTGTGTGACTGTGTGTGGCCGTGTGTGTCCGTGTGTGGCTGTGTGTGTCTGTGTGTGGCCTTGTGTGTCCGTGTGTGGCTGTGTGTGTCTGTGTGTGGCTGTGTGTGGTTATGTGTGGCCATGTGTGGTTGTGTGTGACTGTGTGTGGCCGTGTGTGTCCGTGTGTGGCTGTGTGTGGTTGTGTGTGGCTGTGTGTGTCCGTGTGTGTCCATGTGTGATTGTGCGTGGCCATGTGTGTTTGTCTATGGCTATGTGTGGTTGTGTGTGGTTGTGTGTGGCTGCATATGATTGTGTGTGGCCGTGTGTGGCCGTGTGTGATTGTGTGTGGCCGTGTGTGGCCGTGTGTGGCTGTGTTTGGCCGTGTGTGGTTGTGTTTGGTTGTGTGTGTCCATGTGTGGTTGTGTGAGGCCGTGTGTGGCCGTGCACGCTCGCCAGCAAGCACGCTCACGCAGGGCGGCTATGAGCAGACAGGAGCTGGGTGTGCCCAGGGTACGCATGTGTGTTGGGCTGAGGGCTCTGTGAGGATAGGAAGGGGTGCCTCTCTCTGAGAGCCGGGACAAGGGCATAGCAGAGCCTCGGTGGACACCTGCCTGCCTCCCTGCCCTGCGGGCTCTCGCCCTCCCCACCGCCCGCAGCAGCCCCCTGGTGCCACAGCTCTGCTTTGCACTCCAGCGTCGGGACCCACCCAGGGCTGTGGGGCCCTTTGCCCCCTTCCCTCGGGCAACAGCTGCTCCCCTCGCAGCTGGATGCAGCCTCTGAGCAGGGGCGGGCGGGGCGGGGGAGTGGGTGGGGTGCCCATCTTGGCTTATCTGACCACAGCAAATGGCCAGCTGCCTCTGGTCAGTGAGGCAGACCCCCATCTTCAGGGGCCCTACCTCCCCAGCCATTTGGTGCTCTTTCAAAGCCCCAAGCCGGATCACGGGACTCTTGGATGTCCTGGGATCTCGGGATAGCAAATGCGGGAAAACCCACTGGCCTGGGGGCCGACAAACATGAGCTCCTTCATATTCCAAGATGACCAATATCATCTTGATCACGGATTCATTCATTCAATAAGCAGATACTTCTTGAGCAGCGCTATAGTGTGAACAATTCAGACCGTATCCCCGATCCCCTGAACATTCCTTCTAGAGGCAGGAAACAGGCAAAATAAATGAGCCGTCAGTAAATGCAGCGAACTCAGAAACTTACGGACGATGACAGAGGAGACACAGGGAAAGGGGCCGGTTTTTCACAAGGTAGACCACTGAAGCTTGGGTCGCCAACGTTCTAGCCAAAACCTGAATGACTGGCTTGCTGTGTGACCCTAGACAAGGCTCCCCCTCTCTGAGCCTCAGTTTCCCTGTCGGTCCACGAGGATGCTGAACCAGCAGGAACTAGCTTTCTGCGACTCTAGGGATTGTGGCAGTGGCTCCCAGAGGTGATTGGAGAAGTGGATTTCCTGTTAAAAAAAAAAATAATAAGTTAAAAGAAGGAAGCAAACTGAGTCTCTGGGTGGAGAAGCCAGTGAAGGGCAGTGCCGTCTTCCCTGTCATGGAACCAAACCCCATCCAACGGGCTGCTTGTTAGACTGTGAGTAAGAGGGGTCTGAAAGCCTCTCCTTGTCTGCACACCTGCCTCTCTCGCCTCTTTACCCGTCACTACCTACTTTCCCCCATTACTAAGCACAGCACCCTGCACTTGTTCAGTCGCTAAGTCATGTATGACTCTTTGTGACCCCATGGACTACAGCACTCCAGGCTTCCCTGTCCATCACTGTCTCCCTGAGTTTGCTCAAATTCATGTCCATTGAGCAGGTGATGCCATCCAACCATCTCAGCCTCTGTCTCCCCCTCTCCTCCTGCCCTCAATCTTTCCCTAATTTCCTGAAAAGACGCGGCCTCAGGGTCTTTTCCAGTGAGTCAGCCCTTCGCATCAGGTGGCCACAGTATTGGAAGTTCAGCTTCAGCCTCAGTCCTTCCAGTGAATATTCTGGACTGATTTCCTTTAGGACGGACTGGTTCTTGCAGTCCACCCTAGACTTAATGGATCACTAATAAATATGCATTACTATGAACAAAGCTAGTGGAGGTGATGGAATTCCAGTTGAGCTGTTTCAAATCCTGAAAGATGATGCTGTGAAAGTGCTGCACTCCATAGGCCAGCAAATTTGGAAACCAGCAGTGCCCACAGGACTGGAAAAGGTCAGTTTTCATTCCAATCCCAAAGAAAGGCAATGACAAAGAATGCTCAAACTACCACACAATTGCACTCAACTCACACGCTAGTAAAGTAATGCTCAAAATTCTCCAAGCCAGGCTTCAGCAGTATGTGAACCGTGAACTTCCAGATGTTCAAGCTGGTTTTAGAAAAGGCAGAGGAACCAGAGATCAAATTTCCAACATCCGCTGGATCATGGAAAAAGCAAGAGAGTTCCAGAAAAACATCTATTTCTGCTTTATTGACTATGCCAAAGCCTTTGACTGTGTGGATCACAAGAAACTGTGGAAAATTCTGAAAAAGATGGGAATACAGACCACCTGACCTGCCTCTTGAGAAACCTCTATGCAGGTCAGGAAGCAACAGTTAGAACTGGACATGGAACAACAGACTGGTTCCAAATAGGAAAAGGAATACGTTAAGGCTGTATATTGTCACCCTGCTTATTTAACTTCTATGCAGAGTACATCATGAGAAACACTGGGCTGGAAGAAGCACAAGCTGGAATCAAGATTGCCAGGAGAAATATCAATAACCTCAGATATGCAGATGACACCACCCTTATGGCAGAAAGTGAAGAAGAACAAAAAGCCTCCTGATGAAAGTGAAAGAGGAGAGTGAAAAAGTTGGCTTAAAGCTCAACATTCAGAAACGAAGATCATGGCATCTGGTCCCATCACTTCATGGGAAATAGAGGGGGAAACAGTGGAAACAGTGTCAGACTTTATTTTTGGGGCCTCCAAAATCACTGCAGATGGTGACTGCAGCCATGAAATTAAAAGACGCTTACTCCTTGGAAGAAAAGTTATGACCAACCTAGATAGCATATTGAAAACCAGAGACGTTACTTTGCCAACAAAGATCCGTCTAGTCAAGGCTATGGTTTTTCCTGTGGTCATGTATGGATGTCAGACCTGGACTGTGAAGAAAGCTGAGCGCTGAAGAATTGATGCTTTTGAACTGTGGTGTTGGAGAAGACTCTTGAGAGTCCCTTGGACTGCAAGGAGATCCAACCAGTCCATTCTGAAGGAGATCAGCTCTGGGATTTCTTTGGAAGGAATGATGCTAAAGCTGAAACTCCAGTACTTTGGCCACCTCGTGTGAAGAGTTGACTCATTGGAAAAGACTCTGATGCTGGGAGGGATTGGGGTCAGGAGGAGAAGGGGACGACAGAGGATGAGATGGCTGGATGACGTCACTGACGCAATGGATGTGAGTCTGAGTGAACTCTGGGAGTTGGTGATGAACAGGGAGGCCTGGCGTGCTGCGATTCATGGGGTCACAAAGAGTCGGACCTGGCTGAGCAACTGAACTGAACTGAACTGAGTAAATATGCAGGGATGATTGGGCTGCAGCCGGAAGGAGCACCATCTATACCTTCAGAGGCACTCAGGGCTTTCCTTAAGACCACCTGGATGGAGGGTGAGTTTCCCATGACTTCGAAGAGAAAAGACTCCTAAAAGGCACTGAGGCCATTGATTCCCAAGCTGAGGTCAGGGGCCCTCTGAGGCCAGTAATGGGGGAGAGGAAGTCTCCGGGCCCAGCATCAGCGTTTCATAAAACCCTGTGCCCCACCGCCCGTTGAAGGAGGTCACCCTCTCTGCCTGCTGGGCTTGGATCTCACACCTCGACATGCCAGCTCTGGTGACTCCATGCCGCTCAGGATGCCCTGGTGAACAAAAGCTGGGAAGACGCATCCATCATTATTTAACAAATGGAGTGGGCTGGATAAACAGGCTCCTCCAAAGTGATAACTCGTTCCTGAGGGGAGACGAGGAAAATGGGCAGAATGGCCTTTGCTGGTGAGGAGCTTGCAGCCGCTAATCTGTTGTGCACACTTGACTTTGCCCAGGAGGAAAGTGAGGAGGCCAGAGGAGGGAAAGGGAACACCTCCAGGCGTCCCCACGGGGCACCCCCCATCCCTTGCGCCCCTCGGCCTCCCCCTCCCATCCCTGTCGGTCTTCCTCGGAGCAGACGCCCCTCTGTGAGGCTGGGAGGGGAAAGGGACTCCAGCAGGAGACAGCAAGACAGGAAACAGCAAAGCCGGGAAAGAAGGCAGGAAGGGGCGGCCGGGCGGGACTCCACTCACACCCGCGCCGTCAGCCTGCAGGAGAGCCGCCCGGTGTGGCCACAGATATTTACAGTGACTCTAAACCAGCAGAGGTGCTGGGCCGGCGCTGACGATGGGAGGATGTGTGGCCCGGCCGTCCAGGGGAGAGACCAGCGCAGAGATGGGAGCCTCGCGCCCCCAACGAGGAAGTCAAGGCTTCCCCCACCCGGGCCACAGCCCGAGCTAGCCCTGCCCGTCCAGGCTGCCTGCAGTCCGTCCCCCCGCCCCAGGCAGAGTCTCAGAACTGCTGAGAGAGCCGTCAGCCTGCCACCCTGCCTCAGTCCCACGGTCTAAGCCGAGGGTCCACATCCTCCGTCTGTTACACAGAAGCCACACGCTCCTCACGCGAGGGAGAGCAATCCTCCTCACATTGTACTTTATACCCGCAGCTCAACCTCATTCGCCCTGGCCACGTTGAAAGCGACTGCTGTGAGTAGGTAATGTGCAGAAACTTTCTCCACGGCACCCCAGTCCGAGGGCCGTCATTCAGCAGCTTCTTGAATACCTCTGCTGACCAGACACTCACTGCTGCCCTGGAAGGCCATTCCAGTCCCATCTGGAGCACCCCTGCTCCATCCACAGGGTTCCTTCAACAGAGCAGAGTGGTTCAGAGCCCAGAGCTGCCGCTCACTCGTCGTGTCGCATTGCCACTGGGTGAGCCGCCCAATCATCTCAAGCCTCAGTTTTCCCATCTGTACAATGGGAGTTGTTGTAGCACCTACCTTACAGGGTTGGTATGAGGCTCAGCAACAGAGTAGCGATCAGGTACTTGGAGACGATGCCAGGGAGGCGGAGAGCCGTGGGCAGAAGTACAGAGATAGGAAAGGAAGGGCAGCAAATGTCCTGGGCTAAAGACAGATAAGGCTGGGAAAGCCAGCCACCACGTGCTGCCATCACGGAGACAGCGAGGAGTCCCCTGGCAGCCCAGTGGATAGGACACTCAGTGCACTCACTGCCTGGGGCCTGTGTTTAGTCCCTGCTCAGGGAACTAAGATCCCAAAAGTCAAGGCGCATGGCCAAATAAAGTAAAATAAGAAAGAGACGCTGAAGAGCTGGACCTGCCGTGTCCGGTGCGATACCCACTCGCCGCAGTCACGGTCAAGCACTCGAAGGGTGGCCAGGGTGAGTGGGGGTAAGTTGCAGGATAAAATACAATGCGAGAGGGACTTCCCTGTGGTCCAGAGGCTAAGGCTCTGCCCATCCACTGCAGGGGACACGGGTTCAGTCCCCAGCCAGGGAACAAAGGTCCCAAACGCCAAGTAGTGCTGCCGATGAATAAATAAAATGCAATGCGAGATATCACACTAGTAAGCTTTCGTATTGGTTGCACATCAACTGATGTCTCGGACACACTGAGGCAAATAAAGCACGCGTTAAAATGCATTTCTCTTGTTTCTCCACTTTTTTAGTGTGACTGCTGGGAAAAGGAAAACTACACGTGCGGTTCCTATTCTATTCCTGGGGGGAGAGCGCTGAGCTGAAAGGATCAGATCCAAGCTTCAGAATGTTTGCTCTGGAAACTTTCCGGGCGGTCCAGTGGTTAAGTCTTCACCCCAGTGCAGGGGTCCTGGGTTCGATCCCTGCTCGGGGAACTAAGATCCCATAAGCCACACAGCACAGCCAAAAATAATAACAAATGAATAAAAATACATAATTTTTAAAAGATGAAGGCATCTTTGAGGGGTGTCGGAATAGAGATGCTTGTTAGGAAACAGAGGCAGTTGTCTGAACCCAGGCTTGGCCTACAGAGAGGACTCAGGGATTTTTTGGCCACAGGTGAATTTGAGAGGGAAGTGACTTCTCTTCTCCTTAAGCTCCACATAAATACAACCACTAGTAGTAAGTAAAATTTATCACACCGAAGCTATTAGGTAAAGTGTGTCAGGCACTGTAAACACGTGTGTAAATGCTCTTCCCCATGTAATTTCACAAAATTTTTAAAAATTCATTAAAAAAGAATGTGTGCTGAAGAGTTGATGCTTTTGAACTGTGGTGCTGGAAAAGACTCTTGAGAATCCCTTGGACAGCAGGAAGATCAAACCAGTCAATCCAAAAGGAAATCAACCCTGAATATTCATTGCCAGGACTGATGCTGAAGCTGAAACTCCAATACTTTGGCCACTTGATGCAAAGAGCTGACTCTTGGGAGACCCTGATGCTGGGAAAGATTGAAGGCAGGAGGAGAAGGGGATGACAGAGGGTGAGATGGTTGGACGGCATCACTGACTCAATGGACAGGAGTTTGAGTAAGCTCTGGGAGTTGGTGATGGACAGGGAGGCCTGGCGTGCTGCAGGCCACGGGGTGGCAAAGAGCCAGACACGACTGGGCGACTGAACTGAACTGAACTGATAGAGTCTGTGAAGCTCTGCTTTTTGGAACAATCTATAAAGTCATATTGTTTTCCCTTGTTCTTTTTTAATGACACTTTCTTAGTTTCTCGAGCCAGGAGAGGTAGCTGATCTGCCTGCCCACGGCTTCGGGAGCCGCCAGTGGAATAGTCAGCTGCTGGGTGTGAGCACAGACGGGTCCTGGATGACTTTCCCATCAGCTCCAGGGGCACCACGGGTATCCAAGGGCTGCGATCTTTGCCAGGAAGGCACGAGGCGGGTGCTCGATCTTTGCCAGGAAGGCACGAGGCGGGTGCTCCAGCGCCTCCCACCTTTGTGACGGCTGGGGCCCAGGGGAGGGTGGGAGATGGAAGTGAGCACCGGAGACCTTGCAGAGCCGCACAGAAGTGCAGAGCAACCTCCTGGGGAATTGACTGCCTGGGCCTGGCGGGCAGCGGCAATGCCCCGACGGTTGTGCCATGCTGCCCTCTAGTGGACACGAGCTGGAGCTCAGTCTCCTCCTTCTCTCAGCCCCACTGCCTTCTGGCCCTGCTGCTCCACAAAGACTCCACCAGCTGAACCCCTAAGAGGGCTCAGGCAAGGCAGACCTGTCCTTCCTCTAGGTTCCCAAGGCATCTTGGAATTGCCAACGCCAGAATCTTCCAGCTCTGGGGCTGTACTAAGAATCCTTATGCGTGCAGGCTCAGTGGCTAAGTCCTGTCGGATTCTTTGCAACCCCACCGACTGTAGCCCACCAGGCTCCTCTGTCCACGGGATTCTCCAGGCAAGAACACTGGAGTGGCTTGCCAATTCCTCCTCCAGGGGGATCTTTCTGACCCAGGGATCGAACGCACGCCTCCTTTGTCTCCTGCATTGGCAGGCGGGTCCTTTACCCCTGTGCCACCTGGAAAGCCCAGCAAAGAGAACTCACAGTCAAACCAGCTGATGATTCTGGGGATGACCATGTCTTAGAGCTCAGCTCAGGCCTCCAGTCTCCTGGAGAGTCAAGTGCTAGGCCCCGACACGCAGCTCAGAGTTTTGAGCTATGCATTCTCTCCTGAAATGTGGTTATATTGCACTGCAATTATCCAATATCATTTTCTGACCCTCATATAGGAAAGGAAATGTTCTTATCATTTTCTCTCTGGAAGATGCCTGCATAAAACCCAGACACATTGAATCATCCTCGGTATTTTTCATGACTCTTCAACAAGCATGTCTTTCTCTAAAGATACACATGAAAAGGAAAAGCATAACTCTGTCTCGTTAAAGAAAATTATGGACTAGAAAGAGACTAAGGAATCTTAGTTTAAATAAACTGACACTTGAAAGGTTGAAGGGTTGGTCCTGAGGCGAGTCTCATGGCTGGGCACCTAGCACCACCTTGTGGCTGCTCACAGAACAGCAAGCCCAGCCTCCACTCTGCCTACATGACCCATCATCCACCCTTTAGGGGAACATAACTGAGAACTGATCAGGATCTTTGATTTTCGTCAAATTTGTACTGAAACCTCTCCTATCACACCCACTAATTTGTAGCATGAAAAAACAGGCAGAAACACAATCGATTGCCCAAGCAAGAAGTGTGAATCTAGAAACATTCTTTACCCATAACCCGTCTAGCTTACCTGGTAAAGAATCTGCCTGCAATGCAGGAGACCCCAGTTCGATTTCTGGGTTGGGAGGATCCTCTGGAGAAGGGATAGGCTACCCACTCCAGCATTCTTGGGCTTCCCTTGTGGCTCAGCTGGTAAAGAATCTGCCTGAAATGCAGGAGACCCCGGTTTGATCCCTGGGTTGGGGAGATCCCCTGGAAAAGGGAAAGGTTACCCACTCCAGTATTCTGGCCTGGAGAATTCCATGGACTGTATAGTCCGTGGGTTCACAAAGAGTCGGACACAACTGAGCGACTTTCACTTCACTTTTCATAACCTCTCTTAGCTATTCGAGTCTTAGCCACATAGAGATTTAATTAATGACATCTCAACAGGTATGCATGCCTTTTCTCTTTTCCTCTTTCTCTCTCTAGAAATACCTTTCGCTGTTTCTCAGGCCCCAGCCACTCAGATAAGAAGTGATCTCCAGCACAGACAGGTATGGGACAAAGCTACTTGGTGGCTGAGCCAGGCTGCAGTGCTGGGCTCTCATGACTCACTCGGCAAAGGCTTCCTGGGTTTCTCCTCCGTGGGAGACGCTACGCTAAGTTCACTTGTGAGTCAGAACACTGTCGAGGCCTCTACCTTCAGGAGACTGGGAGCCTGGGGACGCATAGTCTTTGGAAGCGGGAGTCTGGTGTCTCCCTTTTCCTGGCAAAGCTATAAAGCTATCCCTCTGCATTTCACCCAAAGCTCTGTCCCTAGGATTTGATATGGCATCAATGCACAGAGAGGCCGAGCTTTCAGAAAAGACAGAAAGAAAGAAAGAAATGAAGGAAGGAAAATGGAGGGATGAAAAGAGAGAAAGAGAGAAAGGAAGGAAGGAAGAAAAAAGACCAAGAGCCTTGCGGGGGAGACAGACTGCTACTAACCAATGATATAAAAAAGCAAACCTCCAAATGTGGAAGCCAATCTGGCTATTATTTCCATAGCCAGTTTTAGATCCTGATTCCTAGAGGCTTTAAGTACTGAAAAGATTATGACCTCCTCCACAATCATTTTTTAAAGATTTTTTGACACGGACCATTTTTAAAGTCTTTATTGAATTTGTTACCTGGGCTTCCCGGCTGTCACAGTGGTAAAGAATCCACCTGCTCATGCAGGAGACGCAAGAGATGTGGGCGCAATCCTTGGGTCAGGAACGTGCCCTGGAGTAGGAAGTGGCAACCCAGTCCAGTACTCTTGCCTGCAACATTCCATGGAGGAGCCTGGTGGGCTACAGTCCGTGGGGCTGCAAAGAGTCGGACATGACTGAAGTGACTTAGCACCCAAACAACAGCTCTTAAACATGGCCTGGACCTGCTGCCTTGCTTTTCTAGTCCTGGGGCTGCAAAGAGTTGGACGTGGCTGAGCACGCACACAGTATTGCTTCTGTCGTATGTTCGGTTTTATGGCCGAGAGGCGTGTGAGATCTTAGCTCCTCAACCAGGGATCGAACCCGCACCCCTTGCACTGGAAGATGAAGTCCTCGCCACTGGAGCACCAGGGACATCCCCATAAACAGCACAGAATGAAAGCAAACAGAAGCGAAAGATAAGTGCAGGGGGAATTCCCTGGTGGTCCAGGGGCTGAGTCCGTGCTTTCACTGCTGAGGGTACACGTTTAGCCTCTGGTTGAGGAACTAAGATCCTGCAAGTCTGTAGCACAGTCAGAACAAAGCAAACAAACAAAAGCCAGATAAGGACAGTGAGATTTCAGAAAGGCTTGTCTCTCCCATGATGACGTCTCTGAAATCACCATCTTTCGAAAAATCAGGAGTGACCGTGTTTCACTAACACCCGAAATACAAAATCGATACTCAGTCTGCCTCTGGGGAATCCAGGACCGGAGATACATACATACACACACATATATATATATATGTATATATAACAGGAATTAAGAAAGGCTTCCCTGAGCAAAGAGTAACGTTTCTGGGAGCATCAAGGTGAGAAGGCAGATAGGAGAGAAGGCTGGCCGGCACGGGGCAGAGCACGTGCAAAGGTCCTGTGGCAGCCTGGAGCTTCAGCGAGTTGAAGCCAGAAGTCAGCGGGTTAGACTGGAACAGAAGACACTGGGGTGCGTGTCCCACGAGACGGCCGGGAGCCAGGCCACACGCGGTTTTGTGGGCCACCTGGAGGCGTTTCATCTTTGTCCTCCAAGCCGTGGAAAGCTGTCAAAGGGCTGAAGTTAGCAGGGCGCATGACAAGATCCAGCGGGTGTTACAGAAAAGCGGCTTGGGTTGTATGCGGGAAATGGATACGAAGGAGTTCAATTAAGAGAAGCCTGTCCCCAGAGAAGATGAGAGGAGCCTTGATTAAGGGGGTCCAAGTGGAGAGAGAGAAGCGAGTAGATTGCGGAGATATTTGGGGTCAGAAGCAGGTCTAAGGACAAGGGAGCTGTCAGGGCGCCTCCTAGGTTTCTCGCTTGCTGAAACTAAATGAATAGGAGCGTCATTCGCGGAGATGGGGTGTGGCTGGAAGTGGCAAGTGAACCCCGGGGTCTCTTTTCTCCAGTGATTGCGTCGAGGCCCCGTATGCGCCACTTCAGACCCCCTCGGGCTCCTCTCCCTTCGGCTGCTGCTCTGCGAGGGCTCTGAAGGGGCTGCAGGCACCGCCGGCTGGACGGACGGACGGACTGACCGCCGGCGCAGACCACGCCTCTCCCCGCCCTCGCTGCGGCTGCCCGTGGATATGGCCGCTGCCTGGCGTCCTCGAATTCAGAGCCAAAAAACAAAAGGGTGAGCACCCCTGGGGACCGACTGTTGACCGCTGGGAGACGGAAGCCCGTGGAAAAATTCTTCCGGCATTCTCTCCCAAAGGGCTGGTCCGCGCAGGAAGTTTATATAACTCAGAGTAGTCTTCCTACACGTGGGCCGATTCATACTATGCATCGTCTTCTCAACAGTCCCTTCTTCCTGCCTCACGGTTCTTATCACTTACTTCTACCCCTTATTAGAATGCACTAGAATAAGTGATACTTCTTCTTACTTCTGTCTTATTACGTGTTTCTATCTTCTATCTGGGATTTTATTCCCTAATAAAATAAGAGCGCAGAATTCGCCTGCCTCAGATCTTTCTCCTAAGGGACCCCGCTCGAGGCGGTAATATAACCCCACAAATTGTAACTGGGGACACGGCTGCAAGACTAAAGGTGCAGCGCCCAGCCTCCACCACAGTCCACTGCCTAGCTGCGGCCTCTGACGGGCCCGCAGGACAGTAGACGTGATGTGCTTTTTCTGGGTCACATCTTTCTTTCTTTCTTTTTTATTTTTATTGGAGTATAGTTGCTTTACAAAGTAGTTTTATTTTCTGTGGTACAGGAAAGTCAGTGAGCCGGTCGTAAGCACATATCCCTGGTTCTTGGCTGCCCTCCCTTTTAGGGCCCCGCATAGCGCTGAGTAGGGGGGCGGGGCGTGCTATAGGGCAGGCTCTCATCAGTCATCTGTTTTATTTATAGTAGTATACATGTGGACTTCCCTGGTGCTCAGAGGGTAAAGACTCTGCTTGCAATGCGGGAGACCCAGGTTCAATCCCTGGGTCGGGAGGATCCCCTGGAGAAGGAAACGGCAACCCACGCCAGTATTCTTGCCTGGAGAATCCTGGGGACAGAGGAGCCTGGTGGGCTACAGTCCATAGGGTCACAAAGACATGACTGAAGTGACTTAGCAAGCAAACAATCTCTCTTAAACGTGGGCTGGACCTACTGACTTGCTTCTAAAAAACGGAGGATAGTAAAAGTGATGGGTTGTCATCGCCAAGATTAGATTACAAAGACTGGCTTCCACCTTGGCTGTCCTTTCCGCAAGTCACTTGCTCTGAGGGATGCCCGCCATGGTGCAAGCTGCCCTATAGATAGACGCACGTGGCAAGGGCCCAAGGAGACCTCTGACCAACAGTCGATGGGAGCCTGCCACCCTCCGTCCAGCATCCTGAGAAAAAACGGCTCCTGCCAATAACCACATGGAGGAGACTGAAAGCAGCCTCTACGGTCTTGCTGGCGCTTTCGGGTGATGACTCAGCTCCGGGCACGGTCTTCACGGCAGCTTTGTGAGACTCCTACCAGGACACACCTAGCTGTGCAAGAGGCAGGCTCCTGACCCAGAGAAACGGATAATAAAAGCTTGCTTTCTAAGCTGCTGAGTTTGAGGTTCCTTTGCTTCTCAGCAACTGAAAATTAAGGCAGAGTCCAGGCCAGGGTCTTGAGGACCCCTCTCTTTCAGTGGCTGGCAGAGAGGAGCGAACCTGCAGAGGAGGGAAAGGAGGTCCAGTCACCGCATCCAGGAGCAGAGGACAGTTCAAGGAGGAGGGAGCAGTAGTGATGGTGGGATGCTGCCGACAGCTGAAGTAAGCTGAGAGAAAAGTGCTTGAAGGACATCGAGACGTGGAAATCACTGCCGACCTTAGAAATAAGCTCTTCTTTCAGGACGAATGGGCGTGGAAAACCTGTTTGAGGTCACTGAGGAGAAAGTTGGAAAGGTCCAGGACTTTTACTAGAACGCTGGCAGCGAAAGCAAAGAGAAACAGAGCAGCAATTGGAGCTGGATAGAATTTTTTTTTTCTTTAGTGGCAAAAACTTGAGTTTAAAAGCCAGTGGGGCCTTCCCAGATTACAGGATGAGGGGTTCCGCCTGCTCCCCCAGGAAACAAGCTTATCCAATGACAGTTACTAAACTCAGCCACTTCAAGTCACTGGGAGTTGTCCTATGGGAGGACAGCAAATGAAGAAACAGTTATTCAAGAACTAAACCTCATGGAGAACAGGAAGCATCTGTGAAACTTGAACTATAACACACTCCCTCTCTCCACGTCTCAACAAAACAACGGCAGCTCCAATCTGAACAGCTGTGCTTAAAAAATCAGCCTTCCTACCCTCTAAGTTCCCAGTCAAGGGGCAAACTGTTTCACTGTGAAAGGCAAACCACTGCCCTTTCTCATTTCCCCAAACTCCAGGTTGCAGAAGCTAAACTCCTGGCCTATGCGATCATGCTAAATCACTGCAGTCGTGTCCAACTCTGCAACCCCATGGACTGTAGCCCACCAGGCTCCTCTGTCCATGGGATTCTCCAGGCAAGAATCTGGAGTGGGGTGCCAGTTCCTTCTCCAGGAGATGCATGACCCAGGGATGACCCAGGCATTTCCTGTGACTCCTGCATTTCAGGCAGATTCTTTCCCACTGAGCCACTCTTGGCAAAGGCAACCAAAATATCAGGGTGCACTTACCCCTACCAAGTCTTCATCATGATCAGAGAGAGGCTCCACGCCAGGCACTGCCAGCCAAGAAGATGGGGACTCTGACTGCCTTCACCCACGTTCATGTCAAGAGAGGCAAGCTGAGCACCTCCCTGGTGGTGGAGTGGATAAGAATCCGCCTGCCAGTGCAGGGGACGTAGGTTTAATCTTTGGTCCGGGAACATTCCGTGTTCCACGGAGACCCTAAACCTGTGCACCATAGCTACCGAGCCTGCGCACTAGAGTCCCCCAGCCACATCCGCGGAGCCCATGCACCGAAATGCCGGAACCCCGAGGGCCTAGATCCCCTGCTCTGCAACAAGAGAGGCCGCCACAGTGGGAAGCCTGTGCCCTGGAGCTGGAGAGTGGTCCCCGCTCCCCACAACTGCAGAAGAAGCGGCAGCAGCGTCAAAGACCCAGCACAGCCGAAAAATTACATGAGGAGAGAAAGGCGAGCTGAGAAGACACAAGACCACCCTCTTCGCTCAGCACCCTGCTCAAAAGTCAGGAGTGTCCGCTGCAAGAGTGGACCACAGTCCCCGCCCCCAGCTCTGGAGAAAGGCTTCCAAGATTTCACCCCAGAGGCGAGGCAGTAAGAAATGGAGAGCTCCACAAAGACAGACAGCACTGACATGTATTTCAGTGGATAGAATACAGCCTCCACAAATAAACCCTCACATTTACAGTCAATTGATTTCTGGCAAGCATGCCAGGACAATTCAATGGAGAAAGAAAAGTCTTTTCGACAAATAGTGCTAGAGAATGGTGCAAGGGAATGATGTTGAAGCCTCATCTTACACCGTGTGGAAAAATCGACTCACATCGGTGTGTGCGTGCATGCAGCCTCAGTGCTTCCGTCGTGTCCAGCTCTTTGCGACCCCAGGGACTGTAGCCCACCAGGCTCCTCGGTCCATGGGATTTTCCAGGCAAGAATACTGGAATGGATTTCCTCCTCCAGGGGATCTTCCCAACCCAGGGATCAAACTCCCACCTCCTGCATCTGCTACATTGGCACGACGAGTCTTTACCACTCAGCCACCTGGAAAGCCAACTCACAGTGGGCCAATATCTAAATCTAAGAGCTAAATAACTTGTTTAGAAAACATAGGAGTAAATCTCATGACCTTGGATTAGGCAACAGCTTCTTAATATGACACCAAAGCGCAAACTGCAACATCAGCAAAGCCCAAAAATGGATAAATTGGGCTTCATGCAAAATTAAAAGCTTCCTTGCATGCTTTTATCCATGCCAAAGGAAAAAAAAAAAAAAAACACCATCAAGAAAGCGAAAAGACAGCCCCTAGAACAGGATAAAATGTTTACAGTCATATTTCTGATCAGGGGCTTGTATCTAGAATATAATAAAGAACTATTACAACTCAGTAATGGAAAAACAAATGACCCAATTAAAAACTGGCAAAAGATCTTCACAGGCATTTTTCCAAAGAAGATATAGAAATGGCCAATACGCACGGGAAAAGATAATCAACCTCATTATCCATCAAGAAAATGCAAAGCAAAACCACAATGAGATACCATTTCACACTCACAAGGAGGGCTGTAATCAAAAAGGGAGATGATAACAAGTGCTGGCAAGGATGTGGAGAAATTGAAAACCTCATGCGCTGCTGGTGGGAATGTAAAATAATGTAGCCACTTTGGAAGGCTGTCTGGCAGTCCCTCACAATGTTAACCATAGAGTTACCATGTGCACGCATGCTAGGTCGCTTCAGTTGTGTCTGACTTTGCGACTCTGTGGACTGTGGCCCACCAGACTCCTCTGGGATTCTCCAGGCAAGAATACCAGAGTGGGTTACCATTCCCTTCTCCAGGGGATCTTCCCAACCCAGGGATCGAACCTGCGTCTCCTGCATTGCAGGTGGGTTCCTTACGGCTGAGTGACTGGAGAAGGCCAAGAGTTACCATATGACCCAGCAGTCCCACTCCTCAGCATGGACCCAGCAGAAATGAAACTCCATTTCCACACAAAAACACGGACACAAGTGCTCATACAGGCATTATTCATAATGACGAAAACGTGGCAGCAGCTCACATACCCATCAAGTGAAATGTGGTATCGCCATACAGTGGCATATTACTTGGCAATTTTTTCATAATAAAGTATTAACACAGGGCTTCCCTGGTAGCTCAACTGGTAGAGAATCTGCCTGCAGTGCAGGAGACCCCAGTTTGATTCCTGGGTCAGGAAGATCCTTGGAGAAGCGATAGGCTACCCACTCCAGTATTCTTGGGCTTCCCTTGTGGCTCAGATGGTAAAGAATCCATCTGCAATGCAGCAGACCTGCGTCGATCCCTGGGTTGGGAAGACCCTAGAGGAGGGCATGGCAACCCACTCCAGTATTCTTGCCTGGAGAATCTTCATGGACAGAGGAGCCTGACAGGCTACAGGCCATGCACTTGGCAAAAAGTCAAGACTCGACTGAGCAACCAAGCACAATACATGGGACAACATGCTGACTGTTGAGAGCATTAAGAATGAAATCTTCTTTTTATTACTTGAAAGAAGTCAGTAACAAAGAATCACAAGGTGTATGAGTCCATTTACTTAAATGTCCAGAACAGGCAAATCTACAGAAACAAAGTATATTAGTGGTTGCCTAGGGCTATGGGCAGGAGAGGTAAGATGGGGAAAAATTGCTAATGGGTATGAGAGCTTTTCAGGGTGATGAAATGTTCTAAAACTGGTTGCAGTCTTACTTTTCTGGATTTCGTGAGTTTGTAATATCTGCCATCTTTTTAAATTTCGTAATCTGTTGTGATTTGTTCTCATTCTAAATAGTCTCTTCTGTAATATAAATTTCATCTGCAAAATCAGAAAAAATAAAAAGTAAAGTAAAACTGATCACTATCTTGTATAACAGTAAGTAATATACTGCTGTAGGTTGATCATACTTCAAAGCAATCAATGAGCCAAATAAACAAACAAAACAACTCATAGAAAAAGAGATCAGACTTGCATTTTTTTTTCTACTTCTTTAATGTTGTACCAATACCTATATAAGATGGTGGATATTCACTAAGCTTTTATGCCATATCTGCTGTGCTTAGTCCATCAAGAAGAAGGCCGCTCTCGTCTGTCGTGAGCCTTCGGGAAGTCAGAGCTTTGAGAAGGTGGCCGCTCTCGTCCGTCGAGAGCCGTCGGGCGGTCAGAGTTTCAAGAAGAAGGCCGCGCTCGTCTGTCGTGAGCTGTCGGGAGTTCAGAGGTTCAAGAGGATGGCCGCTCTCGTCTGTCATGAGCCGTTGGGCGGTCAGAGTTTCAAGAAGAAGGCCGCTCTCGTCTGTCGTGAGCTGTCGGGACTTCAGAGGTTCAAGAGGATGGCCGCTCTCGTCTGCGGGTGAACGGGAAGACAGAGGCCTGAGGAGAACGGTGCGGGTCAGAAGCACCGTCGTGGACCTGACACAAGGGCTGCTGGGAAGGCTGACTCCCCTCCCCTGTGGCTTGTGGCGGTCCTCACACAATTCAAGGGCTTCCCGAGCACAGGAGCTTCTTAGGGGCGGAGGGAAGTGGTGATTCAGCCAAGGAGCAATGGACAAGCTTACTCAGACCTGGCTCGCCGCGAGTGGGCAGGTGCCCAACGGGAGGGGGAGTTCAGAGTGGAAAGCAGAGGCGGGACACCCTGATGGTCCATCCCCCAGGACGCTGCACTTCTTAGGGGAGAGCAGGTACATGTACGTAGGTGTGGCTGAACCCCTTCACTGGGCTCCTGAAACCAGCACAACATTGTTAATCGGCTACACCCCAGTACAAAATAAACAGTTCAAAAATGAAAGACTCTGCACTTCCAGGGCAAGGGGTGAGGGTTCGATCCCTGACCAGGAAACTAAGCTCCCACATGCCGGGTGCTGAAGCCAAAAAGTAAATTAATGAAGCATTTTTTAAAAAGGAGAGGAAGAGGAGAGGAAAGTGCTAGCCACCTGGAATGTGCTGGACCAGTGGGCACCCACACACAGGACAGCATCCGGGCCAGCTGCCCTGAAGGTAGCTCCATGCTTGGCCAGCAGCTTCACTGCCCTGTCTTGAAATTCTTAATAACTTTTGAACACGGGGCTCCACATCTTCATTTTGCAATCAGTTCCGTTCAGTCACTCAGTTATTTGCAACTCCCATGGACTGCAGCACGTCAGGCCTCCCTGTCCATCACCAACTCCCAGAGTCCACCCAAACTCATGTCCATCAAGTAGGTGATGCCATCCAACCATCTCATCCTGTTTACCCCTTCTCCCCCCACCTTCAATCTTGCCCAGCATCAGGGTCTTTTCTGATGAATCAGTTCTTCACATCAGGTGGCCAAAGTATTGGAGTTTCAGCTTCAGCATCAGTCCTTCCAGTGAATATTCAGGACTGATTTCTTTTAGGATGGACTGGTTGGATCTCCATGCAGTCCAAGGGACTCTCAAGAGTCTTCTCCAACACCACAGTTCAAAGGCATCAATTCTTCGGAGCTCAGCTTTCTTCATAGTCCAACTCTCACATCCAGACATGACTACTGGAAAAACCATAGTCTTGACTAGACAGACCTTTGTTGGCAAAGTAATGTCGCTGCTTTTAATATGCTGTCTAGGTTGGTCATTTTGCAATGGGCCCCCAAATTATCCTACCCCCTAAAGAAAACTCACCCATCCAGATCTGGGCCCAGAACAGCTTCCCTAGCCTAAAAAATGACTTCTGTATAGCTAGAGGGAAAGATTATAAAGCTTAGACTTAGGTTAACTCAAGAAAGAATCCTCGGATCAGACCATCTATCTCCCTACTATCTATGCATCTCCTTATCTCCCTAGCCTACCTACCCTTATTTCACACAAAATTTCAGGGAGGACCTGGGCTAATGTTGCTGTTCAGAAACATCTACTGCTGGCTTTCTGGGAGGGGAGAATTGTGCCCTCCCACCCCACTGACATCTGGCTGGGTCACAGGGTTTGCTTTGGTCAAGGAAATGTGTCACTTCTAGGCAGAAACTGTTAGATCCAGAATGTGGTTTACCATGCATTACTTTTCTTCTATTATAAGAGTAGTAATGTCCGTAACATAGGGCTGCCCCATCAGCTGATTTGGGAGTGAAGACCCATAAGGTAATGCTCCAGCGGGCTTCCCAGGTGGCATTAGCGGTAAAGAACCTGCCTGACAATGCAGGAGACGAGGCGTGAGTTCTGTCCCTGTGTCAGGAAGATCCCCTGGAGCAGGGCACAGCAACCCACTCCAGTATTCTTGCCTGGAGAATCCCATGAACAGAAGAGTCTGCCGGGCTGCAGTCTGTGGGGTTGCAAAGAATCCGACACGACAGTGCGCGTGTGCGCACACACACACACAATGCTATGGTGACTGAAACCGTGAAATTACCAAGAGATGAATCTCTGTTGCTCGAAGCCACTGGAATTCTAAGCGTATTTGTTACTGTAACATAATCAATTTACCCAGACTAACACAGAACAGCCTATTTTCCAGGACCACATCAACTTAAAATCAGCAAATCTTGAGATCCTAGATAGCTTTTCTCTGACCTCTAGAACCTGACCAAACACATATGTATTTGCTGAATTCACAGTTGGAGAATCCTGTTTCCTCAGCATAATACCCAGACTCCTCTGTCTGGGTTCAGAACCCTCCACGATCAGTCTACACAGCGTCATCTCCCACTACCCCCAGAACAGCTAAACTTGCTCACTCATCTCCACATGCTTTTCATTCTTGTGTGCCTTCATTCTTTGACCCAATACACAGCGGTCCCCACTCCTTCCTGGGGATTGTGCAAGTGCAGAGATGTTCATCAGTCCTGGTCTCCCCGTCCTGGAGATTCTCAGAGTCCCAGACTTCGGTCACACCACTTCTCTCTGCTCAGAGCATCATTTCCACCCCCTACTGCTTATTTCAGTGACTAACCATCCTTCCAGATACAACTCAGACCCTACTTCCTTCTGCTAACCTGCCCCTTAACCCACCTGCTCCAGAGCACCCTGCCCCTCCTCTCAATTCCTGCACCAGTCACGTTCTCATAAATAACTTGGCAGTTAGCTATATCCTGCCCGGTGGTCTGTCTCTGCTGTGTTTTGCAGAGCTAGCTAAGTCTCATTATTAAAAGATTTGTGTATTTTGTCTTGTCCTTAAATAGGCACACAGAAACATCACATTGCTTGCTAAAGACTCATTGTCAAGACTTAGTTATCTTACAAGACCTAAGTTCAACCAACTTTTGACCTAGAAACATGGCAGTCTCCTGTGGTTCGACCTGATCTAGTCTGAAACATGATCCGTTGGCTCTGGAGGGCTGGCTCTGGAGCAGAGCATACACGACCTGTCCACACCAGGGTGCCACTCACTGCCTCTTCTGCTCTGGTCTGAAACCTGCAAGTCCCAGCTTGCCGTGACATCCATCTGCCTCAGAGGGTGTCAGTGGGTGTTAGGGGAGAGCACACTACTGGAACATCAGCTTCTTTCAAGCTCCTGACCAAGCCCTGCCGTCTTATCTTGCGCTAGGAATATTTCCCAAGTTGCAGCAGAAAGAAAGGGAAAACCGAAAAGGAGGGCAGATGAGGTTTTGCTGACCATCTGCAGCGCGCAGGCGTTGTGCGGATGCATGCACACTTACTCCTCCAGGACCGCCTTTAAAAGTGAGTGTCCCGGGATTTCCAGAAAAGAAAACAGGCTCAGAGACAGAAAGAGCCAAGCTCACGGTCACTCAGCAGCGAGCACTAGTGTGCCCTTGTCCGTGACGCCCATGTAGCCCGTCTAATGGGTGTTCTCCGAGATGGTTGCCACCATCTCGCCTACCCCTTAGTGCTGCCTTGCTTGGGTGTGGTCTCCATCTCGCTGGCGCAGAGCCAGGCCCCCCCACAAGACTTTGAGCCTCGCCTCTGGCATCAGGGCAGGGCAGGCAGAGAAGTGCTTCCATGGGGCACCCCGGTCATCCTGCGCAGCCTAGCGGACTTGGGACAACTGAGCCGGCAACGTGATGCTCCCGCGGGGCCGCTGAATAATCAGAAGCAGTGTGGCCTGAGCGTTAACCACTCTCATTTTAAAGATGATTATTCACAGTTATTTCAGCTAATTAAGCCTTGAGAGCCAGCCAGCTCAGCTTCCAACTCAGAGAGGGAGTGCAGGAGCTTGTCTCCAGCTCTTCTCTTGGGGGGTAGGGGGTGGGGGTGGAGATGGAGGGTTGGGGGGGTTGGGAAGCAGCCATAGCTGGTGGTTTGTAAGGATCAGGGGTGCGGGGGACTAGACAAGGGCACCCAGCCTCCCCCCAGCACCTCCCATCAGGGAGAAACAGGAGGTCTAGTCCCTCCCATGGAAGATGGACCTTTGTCCTCTCTGGGGAGCGGACAGCCTGCCCCTGTGGGTCCAGCAAGGAAGAGTCGGTGGCTTGAAACTTGGGGTGAAAGCCAGGAGCAGTGAGTCGCAGCCTCAGCAACCAGGCTCAGCAGCCGTGAGAATCGGCAGCATCTCCTTTCTCTCGGCGGCAAGCTGTCTGAAACTCAGCTTCAGCGCATCAGTTAGGAGGCACTGCAGCCTAGTTGCTGGGCCCACATGGCACAGTACCCATGTGCCCACACGGGTAATAAGAGCTGGTTTCATTTTAATTAACTAAAATTCAATTAGGGACTTCTCTGGTGGGCCAGTGGGTAAGAGTCCTTGCTTCCACCGCACCAGGTGTGGGTTCCGTCCCTGGTTGGGGAACTAAGATCCCAAAAGCCTAAAAAAAAAAAAAATTAGATTCAAATTTCAGTTTCTCCGTCACACTAGCTACATGTCAGCGTTCTGGAGGACTGCTGTAGTGAACAGGGCAGCTCTGAGACATCTCCATCCTCACAGAATGTTCGACAGGACAGCTCTGCCCTCTGATGAAAGGTATGAGCACCCACGTTTGACTCGTGAATGCAAGCTGTGGCACCACCCCTTAGTGATAATCTTTCTCGCCTACAAAATAGGGGATCATAGCGCCCAGCTCATAGAGTTCTTGTGAAGACTAAATGAGAAATAGATGGAATACACTTAGAAGAATGCCAGATAATGGTGAGCATTTAAATGTTAGCTTTTATTATGTCTGTGGGGGCGTATATTCCCACTGACGTGAGTCTTTAATTTTACAAAGCGATTTCACAATCGCTCCCTCATTTGCGTCTCACAACAGCTCTGTGAGGCAGGCACGGGGCAAGAAGAGCCAGCTGAGCCGTTCTACAGACAGGCACACCGAGACCCAGAGGTTACCCAACCTTTCAAATGGCTGGCAGAACTGGGACCTGCGCCGGGTTGATAACTCAGCTGCTAACATCTGTGATTCTTTCCTGCCTGATGGCCTGAAACAGCCTGAAATGTCAGATTTCAGCCTCAGCCTAATCCCGTGAAACAGGAACATTCCTGCCACTTTAAGAGTGAGGCTGTAAGAGGGAAGCCGTCCTAACGCTCACTGGCAGGCACACAGCACTGACTCTGGGGCAGACACCGTCATAAATGCGAATCTCATCTCCACAACAACCCCGTGCAGGTAGGGACACTGAGGAGTAACAAGGCAGGTGAAGCTCAGAGAGGGTAAGTAACTTTCGCAAAGTCACACAGCCAGGAGTCAGGCCGTGGAAGCGGAAGCAGCCTGCCCGCGGCCTGGTTAGAGATCTTGGGCTTTGCTCACCCGCCCCCCAGTACAGGTGGGGGACAAAGCCCCCGTCCCCGGGGCCTCTGCCTTTCTCTGTCCTCCATGTCCAAGGAGAGGAGAGTGCAGGCGGCTCTCCCAGCCTCGAGGGGCAGGGCAATGACCCGCAGCCCCGGCGCTCTCCGTCTGTTCACCGTGCCCCCAGGTCTACCGACTGCGCGGCTTGAACTACGCGGATGTATTTTCCCAGCCTGGGAGCCTCAAAATCCAAGATCGAGCTGTCCACGGGGTCAGCGCCTCCTCAGCGCTGGGAGAGAAGGGCTTACTTCAGGCAGGCCTCTCTCCTCGGCTCACAGACGCCAATCCGTGTCTTCACAGGGCCTTCCCTCTGCAGGTTTCAAAATCCTCATTTCCTCTTCTCATGAGGACCCCAGACATATTGGGTTAGTGTCCACTCTATTGGGCTTCCCAGGGGGCGCTCGTGGTAAAGAACTCTGCCCGCCAAGGCAGGAGACATAGGAGAAAAGGTTCGATCCCTGGGTTGGGAAGATCCCCTGGAGGAGGGCCTGGCAACCCACTCCAGTATCCTTGCCCAGAGAATCCCATGGACAGAGGAGCCTGGCGGGCTACAGTCCATGGGGTCACCCAGACTCAGACACGACTAAAGTGACTCAGCATTCTTGCACACACATCCACCCGACCTCATTTTCACTTTAATGACCCCCTTAAAGACCCCGATCTCAAAACACCATCACATTCTGAGGCCCAGGGGTTAGGACTCTAACACAGGAATTTAGGAGCGAGAGAACCCAGTTCCACCAGAACTTGCGTGTCTCTGTGCTCACTGCGTGACCTGGAGGAGCCGAGGGGAGCAGGGCTGCAGGGAGCAGGTGAACAAGGGGCGGGGCCCAGAAGGAAAGCGAACATTCTTAGAACCAAGGGACAGCTCCAGTCACAGCTCACCAAGGATGAGGGGACGGGACCCACAGGGAGGAGACGGTAATTGCTGCCCACCTTCTCTGTGCCAGGCCCTTTAACGCGTCATCTCAGCCCCCCGAGCGAGCCTGCAGGGTGGGGTTTTTTGGGTGGTTTTGTTTTGGCCGCGCTAGGCCTTAGCTGTACCATGCAGGATCTTTTTTTTTTTTTTTCCAGTTGCGGCATGTAAGATCTAGTTCTCTGACCAGGGATCGAACCCAGATCCCCTGCGTTGGGGACGCAGAGTCTTAGCCATCGGACCACCAGGGAAGTCTAGGCAAGTGAGTGTTGTTATCCCAACAACATCATTTTATAGATGAAGAAAACAATACTCACGGTGACTAGGAAGAAAAAAAAAATGTGAGTGAGAAAGCCATGGAGTTAAGAATCATGGGTCCTAACTTGTCAGTAAAACAGCCAAATCCTTTGTTCTGTTTGTTTGGTTATTTCGCTCCTTCCCACCGCAGACGCTGCGAGGATGTCTCCCCTTCCACCAAGGATCCATTCCACTGGATCTTAGTTCACTCCTGCTGCTCCTTCAACTACACGCTCGTGTTTCCTCTTTGGAGGAGCCTCCCCTAAATCCCAAAGTTCTTTGGTTATTTGTTCTCAGGCACCATGACCCTCCTACCCTTAGACCTTATTCTGGGAAGTCGAGTCGCCCTGTTTCCACTACACAGTCAGCTCCTCGAGGTCAAGGACCGTGTCTGTTTATAAATATCTGCGTGTGTATTCCCAGCGTGAGCACATGTATTTATAACACACACATATATAACATGTAGCAGATACTCATCGATACCTGTTCAGGGACTTCCCTGGCGAGTCAGTGCCTAAGATGCCGTGTTCCCAACGCAGGTCACGGAACTAGACCCACATGGCACAGCTAAGACTTGGTGCAGCTGAATAAATAAATAAGCCATTGAAATGAATGAGTATTACATCCTCTCCACAGCCTTAATTAACACCATCGCCCCTCTGAGATCCAAGCTTCCTTTCTCCAGTTAGTCCCTATGACAGTTAATTTTTATCTCAGCGCAACTTACAATGAGCTATGCTAGTTATCTTTGTCCCTCTTTCTAGATCATGTCTCTTTGAAGATAAAACCCAGGTCATATTCCTTTTTTTATGCCAGGAGCCCAGCCCATAAGCTGCTGCAGAGTAGGCAACCCATTGTGAATGGAGAGGAAGTTAGGAGAGTGAAAATGCATTCTGGTGGAGAGATATCCCCCATCACTAGTGTTCAGAGAGCCATGTATGTATTTTAGAGAACCAGTGTATCAATCAAGACTCTTAAATCACTGAAAAATTCATTCAGCCTTCAGGTACGGTTTGATCCAGGAGCTCACACACAATAGCATCAGGATGTGGCCTCTGTCCTTCTCTCAACACTACATTTTGCTGGGTTAGCCTTGGGGAGAGTTTCTCCCTGTACTTAAAAGCTTCCAGAAGTTCCAGGCTCATATTCTCCCAGCCATGAGCCCAGTGAAAAGAGAGATTCTATTGCCCCACAATTCAAACAAAAGTTCAGAAACCAAATCCCATCTGACCAATTGGGTCACCCCTGAACCAAGCACAATGGTCCAAAAGAAGTAATGCTGGAATCAGTCAGGTTCAGGTCACTTGCCCAGCTCTGGAGCTGGAGCCAGCTCTGCTGAGCCTGTGGGTTTAGAGCGGCTCGGTAACCAGGAGACAGGGCAAAAAAGACCCACTATGTTCATTCTGACTAATGTTTACAACTCAGCTCTATGCACACCAATTGTTTTCACTCTTCCCTTGGGGGAGTCACAGCTCCTGACCCTCCTATGAGGCTGTGAGCTGTGTGGCTGCAGATGGTGGTACTTCCCCTTCTCCTTGCCTCTGAGATGTAACTTCAGTGAAGCACCTCCCAGCTTCGTACCATCCTGCTCTCCTTACACCAGCCCAGAAACTGGTGGACTGCAAGCCAGAGGCCCTCAGCTGTGGAGCCCCGAGGTGGACAGTCTCCCACCCCTCCCCATGCAGCTCTTTGCACAGGGGAGAACTCACCCCCAGGAGAGGCGCTTAGCCTTGATGCTGGCTTCCTGTTGCTGCCCTTTCCACCAAGACGTCACTGGCTTTGGCTCCCTTCCAGATATTTCTGTTTTTCTAGCTCCTACTAAGGAGGCAGCAGAATCATAAGAGAGTTTCTCCAATAATCCCCAGTAATTTCAGGCTTTAACTCCCTGTTGGTTAGAGACACCCTTGCAAAATCCAGAGAGTGATTTTTTAAAATTTTGTTGAGATCACTGCACAGATGGATGGATGGACGGATGTGTGGAAATATGGATGGAACGCAGGCTGGATGACTCAGTTCTAGGTGCCTTCAGGACACTCTATCTCCACGTCTTTTCCTACTTACCACCTTAGGCTCCAGATTCCTGTAAGACTAAGCACTAAGCACCCTTATCTTTGTCCTGCGATCGGTTCACATTCCTCCCTTGTAACAATGACTGATATTTACCATGGCTAATTATTACCAGGCACTGAGTTAGGCGCTCTCAGAATCTTCATCCATCTCCAGGGGCTGATTGGGGAGCTGTTACTGTCTCTGCTTTTGTCTTAAATTTATGGTTTTAAGGAAACCAAGATTTAGCAGTAACTTGTCCAAGACACAAAGCCAGGACTCCACACACATGACTTTAACTAAGTTGTACGGCCTTGTGTGTGAGGAAATCTCAGCTCCATCCACACCATTGTTTTCATTCTTCCTTTAACAAGGCGTATCTTACTCACTCGGCCTTGCCTGGAGTAGTATTTTCCCTCCCCCCCGCCCCAGGCACACTGATAGCAGAAAATACATTTGTCGGGGCCATGCCAGGCTACGTTGCTTACCAAATGAGTCCAGCCTCAGTGGTTCATCACAACAAAATGTATTTATTAGAGGTGGCTTCCAGCAGAGGGAAAAAGAGATGGAAGGGGAACACAGGAACTTAACTGCCTCAGTCTGGAAGGAATACGTGTCCTTTCTGCTTACATTTCATTGTCCCAGACCAATTAGCGTGTGGACATTTGATAAACATATTCTATCTCTGCCCCGAAGAACCACACAGCTCCTGCCAAGTGGCGAGAAAAAAAAGCCAAGACAACCAGCTCAGCCCACCAGTGCAGATGGAGTGAGGGCATGAGGACCAAGATTCGAGAAGGAGGTTGGGCAGTAGGCAGCGGTGGGTCCGAGTTAAGGCTTGACCAAGTACAGCAAGCCCCAAACTCCAGTGTTTGGGCGGGGCCCCGTTGCTATTGTCTTCAATATTGCTCTGAAATGAGTGAGCCAATGCTGAACTTCTTGGCTAAGACTCGGAACTCTTGTTATCTAGATTTGGGGCTGCTAATTACAGGATTTGACCTGAATTAAGGGAACAATGTAATAAGGATAACAATTCCTGACTTCTCAGACTTTAGCGATTACAAAGCGTTCTCACAGCCATAATCTCATCTGACCCTCACAATAACCCTATGACGTAGGTGTGTTATCTCCATTGTAGGGTAAGGAAATTTGTAGGGAGATGATGTCATGGACCAAAATCACACAAAACCTGAGCGTGCGAGGGTAGTTCTCAGGGCCAGTTTCCTGAACCCGTGCTCAGGGAGCTTCTACAGCTCAACCGCCTCCCAGGCAAACTTCTATGGAAACTGACAATGTGAAAATGATCAGCAGGGTTTGGTTTCAGGAGCCTGGTGGCTCTTGAATTTGAGAAGGAAGAGTTTCGGCGTGCAAGAGTTGAAGGCAGACAGCCTGCGTTTGAATCCTGCCGCCTGCGGTCTGAAGGAGGGTTGGCGAGTCCATCCATCCAGGCTCACTTCCCTCATTTGGAAAACAATGATGAAACTGTGCCTAACCTGTAAGGCCATGGTGGGGACTTAAGGACATAAACAGAAAATGCTTAGTACAATGTCCGTCTAGTCAAGGCCATGGTTTTTCCAGTGGTCATGTATGGATGTGAGTTGGACTATAAAGAAAGCTGAGCACCGAAGAACTGATGCTTTTGAACTGTGGTGTTGGAGAAGACTCTTGAGGGTCCCTTGGACTGCAAGGAGACCCAACCAGTCCATCCTAATGGAGATCAGTCCTGAATATTCATTGGAAGGACTGATGCTGAAGCTGAAGCTCCAATACTTTGGCCACCTGACACAAAGAACTGCCTCATGGGAAAAGACCCTGATGCTGCGGAAGATTGAAGGTGGGAGGAGAAGGGGATGACAGAGCATGAGATGGTTGGATGGCATCACTGACAGGATGGACATGAGTTGGAGCAAGCTCTGGGAGTTGGTGACGGGCAGGGAAGCCTGGCGTGCTGCAGTCCATGAGGTCGCAAACAGCTGGACACGACTGAGCTGAACTGAGTACAATGCCTGGCTCAATGTGCAGCTGCTGCCGCTGCTGCTAAGTCTCTTCAGTCATGTCCGACTCTGTGTGACCCATAGACGGCAGCCCACCAGGCTCCCCTGTCCCTGGGACTCTCCAGGCAAGGGCACTGGAGCGGGTTGCCATTTCCTTCTCCAACGCAGGAAAGTGAAAAGTGAAAGGGAAGTCGCTCAGTCGTGCAGCCCACCAAGCTCCTGCATCCATGGGGTTTTCCAGGCAAGAGTACTGGAGTGGGGTGCCATTGCTCAATGTGAGAGCCTAATAAATATTGGGTGCTACTGCTGAGATCCTTCTTGGAGACAAAATGAGGGCCCTAAGCCCCTTCCTTGCTCCCCAGGGCATGATGGTGCCTACCAGGCTACATTCCTGGCTTCAATCACAGAAAAATCTGAGCCCTAAGCAGCTGTCTGCAAAAAAAGGAATGTTCTTTCCTTTTCTGTTGTTGTTGTTTTTGTTTACACCACTTTATTGAGGTATACTTGGCACATAAAATGCTGTACGTATTTAGTTTATACAGCTTGCTGAGTTTGGAGGTAAGTGTATACCCATGATCTAAGGGACTAGATCTGATAGACAGATTGCCTGATGAACTACACACGGAGGTTCGTGACATTGTACAGGAGACAGAGATCAAGACCATCCCCGTGGAAAAGAAATGCAAAAAAGCAAAATGGCTGTCTGCGGAGGCCTTACAAATAGCTGTGAAAAGAGGAGAAGAGAAAAGCAAAGGAGAAAAGGAAAGATATAAGCATCTGAATGCAGAGTTCCAAAGAATAGCAAGGAGAGATAAGAAAGCCTTCCTCAGCGATCAATGCAAAGGCATAGAGGAAAACAACAGAATGGGAAAGACTAGAGATCTCTTCAAGAAAATTAGAGATACCCAGGGAACATTTCATGCAAAGATGGGCTCGAGAAAGGACAGAAATGGTATGGACCTAACAGAAGCAGAAGATATTAAGAAGAGGTGGCAAGAATACACAGAAGAACTGTACAAAAAAGATCTTCACGACCAAGATAATCATGATGGTGTGATCACTCACTGCCAGGGGCCAGCGTGAGGAACTCCGCCCATGGCAAAGGTCATGAGGAAGGAGGCTTGGCATACGCAAAGGCGTGATCAAGCCTCAGGAAACCCCCTGTTCCCGAGCATCTAACCCCAAAACCAGAGTCTGTTTTATGCTCTCACCTACACCTCTGACTTTACGGGGGGCTCTCCCCCATTACCGTTTCTCTCGGAGAAGGAGTAAACGTGCAGCTCCAAGGCAATAAAAATTCCTGGGCGTGACAAGAGTGTTTCAGCTTAGGGACTCCTCTGAAGGTTATCTAGCCCGTCTGTATAGGTTTGTCCAGCCACATGTGATTGTTTACAGCCTCCAAATCTGAGAGGCATGAGATGTTTTAGACTTACTAAAGGCAAATTCTTTTGGGGAGTTAGAAATTATTAGTATAATGGGTTCGTTAGGAATTATATTGGTGAAGGGTTTTTCATTTGTTGTGTCAATAATTGCTGCTAATTCCCTGCTCTGGGTGGGACAACTCACCTGGAGCCAGACATCCTGGAATGTGAAGTCAAGTGGGCCTTAGGAAGCATCACTACGAACAAAGCTAGTGGAGGTGATGTGCCAGGGTCCAGCCCCGGTGGATCCAGGGTGATTCGAAGGTGGGGACGGAGTCGGCGTCTTTGGAAAAGTACATATTTAATCACAGATAGAGAGAGATTAGAAATGGATAGTGTAGTAGGAAGATTAGTGGAGAAAAGAGGCTGAATAACTTGGATTACGTGGAATAGCATCCATGCTCCAGATGGGAATTCAGCCAGAAAAACGGGAGCAAGAAAGAAGCGACATGGGGGAATCAGTCTTTCCGGAAACTGATCCGATTTCTTTATTTTTGGGTTTGCTTATATACCTTTTGTTACACATAGGGATGAATACAGAGTCACGTGGGGGTCAGCAGTCCTGACCTTTATCAAAATCAGGTGCTTCACATAAATGTATTAAAAAAAAGGTCTTAGGAATATTACATCATCTTCTGGCCATGAGTGAGACCTGCTTACATGATCCTTTCTTTCTGATAACCAAAAAACTTATTTCTTCCAAGGGTGTTTTTTCTTAAACCAGCACCACCCTCCAAATAAAGTTACATTCCTATAGAGTGAGGTGGTGAGTTACAATCAAGAAAGGAATTTATTCAACCCAAGGTTAACATGATTAGTCTTAAAGGTTAATTCTTATTTCTCCTATATGCTTAAAGGTTAATACTTATTTCTTCCTATATGCTAGTTATATTCATTATAAGGGTAGGGAACATGGAGATTTAGCAGCAAACATCAACCCAACAAATGAAAATCCTTTCAATGCTCCTTAAGATCTATTTAGTCTTAAGATATGATAAAGTTACATTCTTACACAGCAAGGACACAGTGATATATAACAAAGTACAGTGATCTATTACAAAGAGAAAATCCATTAACTCAAAAAGTCTAGTATTGCTATATTCCAAATACATTGATTAATATATTCCCAGGTGCCTAAGGATTTGAGGCCTGGCGGCAATCATTGACTCAACAAGAAGAGAAAGTCCTACGCTAATTAAGACTCTCAAAATACTCCAAAACTCTCTGTGCTGTTTATGGTTGAGAGGTAGTAAACAGTCATGTGCCTAGTGGCGGCAGTAAGGATAATCCTGTCACACAAGCTAGTCTGTCAGCAGAGAGGTTTGACCTGAGACATCCTTGTGCAATTATTGACACAACAAATGAAGAGACCTTCACCAATATAATTCCTAACCAACTATACTAATAATTTTAACTCCCCAAAATAATTTGCCTTTAGTAAGTCTAAAACATCTTGTGCCTCTCAGGTTGGGAGGCTGCAAGCAATCACATGTGGCTGGACAAACCTATACAGGTGGGCTAGATAACCTTCAGAGGAGTCCGTAAGCTGAAACACTCTTGTCACGCCCAAGAATTTTTATTGCCACTCCTTCTCCGAGAGAAACGGTTATGGGGAGAGCCCCCGTAAAGTCAGAGGTGTAGGTGAGCATAAAACAGACTCTGGTTTTGGGGATGCTGAACCTTCCTCATGACCTTTGCCATGGGCGGAATTCCTCACGCTGGCCCCCGGCAGTGATGGAATTCCAGTGGAGCTATTTCAAATCCTGAAAGATGATGCTGTGAAAGTGCTGCCCTCAATATGCTAGCAAATTTGGAAAACTCAGCAGTGGCCACAGGACTGGAAAAAGTCCGTTTTCATTCCAATCCCAAAGAAAGGTAATGCCAAAGAATGCTCAAACTACTGCACAATTGCACTCATCTCACATGCTAGTAAAGTAATGCTCAAAATTCTCCAAGCCAGGCTTCAGCAATACGTGAACCATGAACTTCCTGATGTTCTAGCTGGTTTTCGAAAAGGCAGAGGAACCAGAGATCAAATTGCCAACATCCACTGGATCATGGAAAAAGCAAGAGAGTTCCAGTAAAACATCTATTTCTGCTTGATTGACTATGCCAAAGCCTTTGACTGTGTGGATCACAGTAAACTGTGGAAAATTCTGAAAGAGATGGGAATACCAGATCACCTGACCTGCCTCTTGAGAAATGTGTATGCAAGTCAGGAAGCAACATGGAACAACAGACTGGTTCCAAATAGGAAAAGGAATATGTCAAGGCTGTATATTGTCACTCTGATTATTTAACTTATATGCAGAGTACATCATGAGAAACACTGGGCTGGAAGAAGCACAAGCTGGATCAAGATTGCCAGGAGAAATATCAGTAACCCCAGATATGCAGATGACACTACCTTTATGGCAGAAAGTAAAGAGGAGCTAAAAAGCCTCAGGATGAAAGTGAAAGAGGAGCGTGAAGAAGTTGGCTTAAAGCTCAACATTCAGAAAACTAACATCATGGCATCCGGTCCCATCACTTCATGGGAAATAGATGGGAAACAGTGGAAACAGTGTCAGACTTTATTTTGGGGGCTCCAAAATCACTGCAGATGGTGATTGCAGCCATGAGATTAAAAGACGCCTACTCCTTGAAAGGAAAGTTATGACCAACCTAAACAGCATATTCAAAAGCAGAGACATTACTTTGCCGACTAAGGTCCGTCTAGTCAAGGCTATGGTTTTTCCTGTGGTCATGTATGGATGTGAGAGTTGGGCTGTGAAGAAGGCTGAGGGCCGAAGAATGGATGCTTTTGAACTGTGGTGTTGGAGAAGACTCTTGAGAGTTCCGTGGACTGCAAGGAGATCCAATCAGTCCATTCTGAAGGAGATCAGTCCTGGGTGTTCATTGGAAGGACTGATGCTGTAGCTGAAACTCCAGTACTTTGGCCACCTCATGTGAAGAGTTGACTCATTGGAAAAGACCATGATGCTGGGAGGGATTGGGGGCAGGAGGAGAAGGGAACGACAGAGGATGAGATGGCTGGATGGCATCACCAACTCGATGGTCAGGAGTTTGGATAAACTCCAGAAGTTGATGATGGACAGGGAGGCCTGGTGTGCTGCAATTCATGGGGTCGCAAAGAGTTGGACACGACTGAGTGACTGAACTGAACTGAACTGAACTGTGTGCCCATGAGACCATTACCATCACCTATACTGTGCCATCAGCATATCCATCCATTGCCTCCAAAGGTTTGCTCCTGCCCTCACCGTTGTGTGTGTGATAAGAACACTTAATGACAGATCTACCCTCCTAGCAAGCTTTTAAGTCCACGACACAGAATTATTAACTATAGACACACCGCCATCCAGCAGTCATTACTAATCTTGTATAGCCTGAACTCTGTACCTCTTGATTAACATCTGCTCGTTTCCCCACCAGCTCCGTCAACCACCAGTCCACTCTCTGCTGCTCTGAGTCGACTATTTTAGATTATTTATGTAAGTGATGTCATGTAGTATGTTTCTCCTGTGACTGGCTTATTTCACTGAGCATAAATGTCTATGTTGTTGCCAGTGGCAAGAGTTCCTTCTTTTTCACAGCCGAATAATATTCCATTGGTGAAGGATGGGGAAGTCTGGCATCTGCAGTCCCATGGGGTCGCCAACTGTCACACGTGGCTGAGAGGCTGAACAATAGCAAATGAGTGTTTCACGTCTTGGCTATTGTGAACAAGGCTGCAGTGAACAGGGGGTGCAGTCATCTCTTCTACACCCTGATTTCAGTTCCTTTGTCTGTATACCCACAAGTGGGACTGCTGAAAAATCGAGTAGCTCTATTTTTAATTTTTGGAGGAAACTCCATACTCTTCTCTTTGTCTCAGGATCAGCACTGGCCATAGCTGCCAATCCCTGGGTCTTCATCTCAGTTTTGCTGCCGCTCAGACATACCCGGAGTAAAAGGCAAGTTTGGCCTTGGAGTATAGAATGAAGCAGCACAAAGGCTAACCCAACAACACAAGAGAAGGCTCTACACATGGACACCACCAGATGGTCAACACCGAAATCAGATTGATTACATTCTTTGCAGCCAAAGATGGAGAAGCTCTATACAGTCAGCAAAAACAAGACTGGGAGCTGACTGTGGCTCAGATCATGAACTCCTTATTGCCAAATTCAGACTTAAATTGAAGAAAGTAAGGAAAACCACTAGACCACTCAGGTATGACCTCAATCAAACCCCTTACGACTGTACAGTGGAAGTGAGAACTAGATTCATAGTTTCAAGGGATTAGATCTGATAGACAGAGTGTCTGAAGAATTATGGACAGAGGTTCATGACATCATACAGGAGGCAGTGACCAAAAGCATCCCCAGGAAAAAGAAATGCAAGAAGACAAAGTGGTTGTCTGAGGAAGCCTCACAAATAGCTGAGAAAGGAAGAGAAGCAAAAAGGAAAGACATCCCAACTGAATGCAGAGTTCCAGAGAACAGCAAGGAGAGATAAGAAGGCCTTCATAAGTGAGCAAGGCAAAGAAATAAAGGAAAACAATAGAATGGGAAAGACTAGAGATCTCTTCAAGAAAATCAGAAATACCAAGGGAACATTTCATGCAAAGATGGGCTCAATAAAGGACAGAAACAGCAAGGAACTAACAGAAGCAGAAGAGATTAAGAAGTGGTGACAGGAATACATGGACGGACTAGACAAAAAGGTCTTAATGACCCAGATATTCACGATGGTGTGCTCACTCACCTAGAGCCAGACATCCTGGAGTATGAAGTCAAGTGGGCCTTAGGAAGCATCACTATGAACAAAGCAACTGGAGGTGATGGAATTCTAGGTGAGCTATTTCAGATCCTAAAAGACGATGCTGTTAAGGTGTTGCGGTCAATATGCCAGCAAATTTGGAAAACTCAGCAGTGGCCACAGGACTGGAAAAGTCGGTTTTCATTCCAATCCCCAGGAAAGGCAGAGAATGTTCAAACAGTTGTGCTGATTTTGTTCACATGTTAGCAAGATAAGCTGAAAATCCTCAAGCTAGACTTCGGCAGTAGGTGAACTGTGAATTTGTAGTGTACAAGCTGGATTTTAAAAAGGCAGAGGAACCAGAGCCAACATCTGTTGGATCATCGAAAAAGCAAGGGAATTTCAGAAAAAAAAAAAAATCTACTTCTGCCTCATTGACTACGCTAAAGTCTTTATCTGTGTGGACCACAACAAACTGTGCGGAAAATTCTTAAAGAGATGGGAATACCAGCCACCTTAACTGTCTCCTAAGAAACCTGTATGCAGGACAAGAAGCAAAGGTTAGAACTGGATATGGGACAATAGACCAGTTCAAAAGTGGGAAAGGAGTACATCAAGGCTGTATATTGTCACCCTGCTTATTTAACTTCTATGCAGAGTACATCATGCGAAATGCTGGGCTGGATGAATCACAAGATGGAATCAAGATTGCTGGGATAAATATCAACAACCTCAGATATGCAGATGATACACTGTAATGGCAGAAAGTGAAGAGGAACTAAAGCGCCTCTTCATGAGGGTGATGGAAGAGAGTGAAAAGATTGGCTTAAAACTCAACATTCAGGACTTCCAAGGGGTCCGGGGGTTAAGATTCTGCCTCGTAATGCAGGGGACACTGGTTTGATCCCTGGTTGGGGACCTAAGATCCCACATGCCTTGGAGCAAAGAGAGCCCATACATCTCAATGAAAGATTTCACGTAATGCAATGAAGATACCAAGCGCCACAACTAAGACTTGACAGAGACGAATAAATGCACACTTCTGTTTTTTAAACTCAACACTCAAAAGACTAAGATTATGGCATCCAGTCCCATCGCTTATGGCAAGGAAATGGGGGAAATGTGGAGACAGTGACAGATTTAACCTGGGGGGCTCCAAAATCACTGTGGACAGTGCCTGCAGCCATGAAAGCAAAAGGCGCTGGCTCCTCGGAAGGAAAGCTATGACCAACTTAGACAGAGTATTAAGATTTGCCGACAAAGATCCATAGAGTCAGAGTTATGGTTTTTTTCCAGTGGTCACGTATGGATGTGAGAGTTGGACCATAAAGAAAGCTGAGTGCCGAAGAATTGATGCTTTTGAACTGTGGTGTTGGAGAAGACTCTTGAGAGTCCCTTGGACTTCAAGGAGATCCAACCAGTCAATCCTAAAGGAGGTCAATCCTGAGTATTCATTGAAAGGACTGATGCTGAAGGTGAAATTCCAATACTTTGGCCACCTGATGCAAAGAGCCGACTCATTGGAAAAGACCCTGATGCTCGGAAAGATTGAAGGCAGGAGAAGAAGGAGGTGACAGAGGATGAGATGGTTGAATGGAGTCACGGATTCAATGGATAAGAGTTTGAGTAAACTCTGGGAGATAGTGAAGGACGGGGAATCCTGGCATGCTGCCGTTCATGGAGTCACAAAGGTGCACACAACTTCGAGAGTGAACAGCAGCAAACATAGGGGCCATTTCACGCCATGCCAGTGTTAATCTCAAAGCATTCCTTTCAGGACAGTGGTTCTCGAAAAGATAATGGGGACCGCAGGAGAGAGGAAAGCATATCTAACTTTCGGAGGCTTTTGAGGATTGAAAGAGTCCCACAAAGACTTCCCTGGTGGCCCAGTGCTTAGGACTCTGCGCTCTCAATCCAGGGGCCTGTGTCGGATCCTTGGTCAAGGAAGGAGATCCCGCATGCTGCAGCTGAGAGCTGGCACAATCAAATGAATAGAGCAGGTTTTTTAATTCCTTTAAAAAAAAAAAAGAAGAGTCCTACAGGTGCTTCTGACATGTACTTCCCCTCTATACCATATGAGACCCACTGATTTAAGCAAAGCTCAAGAAAAGAGAAATGAGAAGCAGGACGATCTCATCTGTTTTCACCAGCACCAGGAACGTATATTGTTTCCAAGAGGTATCAGCTCTGCCCCAGCAATGAAGCAATGTTTGGTTTCTGACGCAATTCTCCAGCCTGCAGACACAGGATTGGGGAAGTTATGAAACGGCCTTTCCTAAAGACTCTTCCAAATCAGCCGAGATAAGGGCTCATATAGAGAATATGTAAAGCACATACCCAGTACCAAAAAGACGGATCGGAAAAGGGTCTGAAGAGACATTGCTCCAAAGAAAATATACCAAAGGTCAATATGCAAATGGAAGGCGACCATCATCGTTACCCGTCAAGGAAATGCAAAGCCAAACTACAGACATACACCACTTCACACCCATGAGGACAGTTGGAATCAAAAAAAGTGTTGGTGAGGAGGCGGAGAAATCAGAACCTTCCTGCACGGCTGGTGGGGATGTAAAATGGTACAACTGCTTGGGAACCAGCCTGGCACTCCCCCTAAAGGTTAAACATCGAGTTACCGTGTAACCAGGCATTCCACTCCTGGGTATGTACCCAACAGAAATGAAAATATACGTCCACACAGAAATAAGTGCACAAATGAAACGGAAACTCAGCTTGAGTCTTGAACACACAGTCTTTTAACTGAGGTCACACACACACCTGGTCTCAGGACTCAGTGGAGCTCAGGTTCTGGATGTCTCATCGCAGAAAGGGTTCAGTGGGAAACAAACTGATAGGTAAGAAGTGGATTTATTTAAAGAAAAACACACTCCACAAAGCCTGGATCTCAGAAGCTGAGAGAGGCGCCCGGGGATGAGGCTGTCAGCTTTATAGGAGTGGGTAATTTCATAGACTAATGAGTGGGAGGAGTATTCCAGCTATTTGGGGGAAAGGGTAGGGATTTCCAGGAACTGGGCTACTGCGCACTTTTTGGCCTTTACTGTCAGACTGGCGGCTGACATGGTAGCCGTGGGTGTGTCATTTCGCTTGCTGCTGTGTCACAGTGAGCGCATACTGAGGCGCGAGGTCTCGGGGCCCTCAGTTCGTCCACCGTCGTGGCCCTGTTTGGTTCTAATCAGTTCGTGTTGTGGCCTCAGGCTCTGTCACCCTGTCAGAGGTTGTGCCCTGGCCCCTTTCCCTCCTGTTTCACAAATATGTATAAAACCACCGTTCAGAACCACCGAAGAGTGAAAACAACCCAAGCTTATCAAAGAGAATGGAGTCTAGTCCTACAAGGAATATTACTCAGCAATAAAAAAGGAGAGGCACCTGCCGCAACCTGGATAAAACTTGAAAACATGCAAGGTAAAAGAAGCAGACACAAAAGAACACGTATGATTCCATTTATATGAAATGCCTACAAGAGACATGTCGATAGAGGCAGAAAGGAGACCCATGGTTGCCTGGGGCTCGGGGGGTCAGGGGATGGCAGACAGTTGTGCCCAAGGGGTGCAATGTGTCTTTATGAGGTTACACAAATGTTCTAACCTGATGGAGTGTGCGTCACTCTGTGAACATCCTAAATGCCATTGAATTGTACGCTTTAAGTGGGTGATTTGTATATGTAAATTGTATCTCAGTAAAGCTGTTAGAAATAATAATATCAGTCAGACTTCCTGGTACACCTGCTTGAAGCAAGCACAACTTCTAAGCACCTGCATTCAGTCTAGGTCATGAAAAAAAAAAAATTCAGGGCCTTCTGGAAGGCAGGACAGTTGTATTGCAGTGCAACCTTCTAGACCCAGAGGGCTCCTCAGTGGCTGCAGCCCGGCAGGGCCTGGCTGCCTGGGGCTGGAGGACGCACTGCAGTGGGCTGCCCACCACACCGCAAAGACAGCAACCCGGCTCTACTGACCTTGGACATGGCTGTGAGCCTGGGCGGGTCAGGAAGCCCTGCAAGTTCACGCGTGGGCTCCAGACCTGCGGGCACCTGCTCTGACGACGGAATTACAGAGTGGAAGGAGCGTGGGCACCCGCAACGGTCAGATCTGACTTGGCACCACACCGCTTCCCTTTATTAGTTCCGCGACCTTAGGGCTTTTCTTCGTCTGAAAAAATTCAATAATGATTCCTATCATATATCCTCCGCTCCTCCCCACTCCATTTCCTTTTGTTTGGCTGGGTTGGCATTTATGGAAGGCTTACTCTGCACCAAGCCGATGCTGTCCATGCACTGTTCTCTCGTTTAGTCTTCCCTGCAGTCCTGGACAAAACCAGGGCTATTTATTACTATGCCCTTTTTACAAAATTGGGGACTGGAGGCTCAGCAAGGTCAGACAGCTTCTCAATTGTCACACAGCCAATAGGAGGGAGAGCCATTGTGCCACCTCTGCCTGTCTCTTTAAGTGCCAGCCTATGTTCCTTCCCACAACAAGGATGACATTCACAGTGTAGGTAATGAGCGTGACCCAGAGCTGCACTCTCAGAAAAGAGCTCCAAGAGCCGGGATACCGAAGTCCCGTTCCTGGAGCAGGGTCTCCACCCAGTGGCCACTAAGAGGACCCCTGGAGGTGGTGGAGTGGGGATGATGGCGCTCAAGAGACTCCCTGGAGACGGAAATCGGAACCCACTCCAATATCCTTGCCTGGAGAATCCCATGGACAGAGGAGCCTGGCGGGCTACCGTCCATGGAGTCAAAGAGTCAAACACGACTGAGCGATGAACACTCTCCTCTCGTGAGCATTCTGCCTGGAGCTGTGTTCTGTGCTCTCTGTACACCTCAGAGATGGTCTGTACTCCCCCATATTCCACACATACCCCTCTTCAGGAGTTTCTGATAGGGAGGAATCACATCCTTCCTAGGAGAAGCCTTTGTCTTCTGGGGTGGGGAAAGCAGAGGATGAGTGGACAACTGGCCTAAAACCAGTAAGACTAGGTCTGAAGAGTGGGCCACAAGATGAGACCACAGCAGGGCTCTGAAGCAGCTGGCAGGCTCCGGAAAGCAGATTTTCTTGCCATTTCCCACCCAGGGAGAAGGCTAAACTCCACCTTCCCAAATCCAGCCACTTCTCACCTCGTATTCCAGTTATTATCAGGGTAACCAACAACTCCCAAACCTGGCAACTTAAGTTAATTATGCATTCCATGAGTCAGGGATCTGGGAAACAGGTCAGTCAGGGCGGTGACTTGTCTTTGTTCCATGACGACCAGGAGCTCAACGGGGCAGAAAAGGCAGAGGATGACGGACACCTGGGGGCTGCAACCCTCAGACACCCGCTGACCCACCTGTTGGACGCCGGGCTGCACAGACTCCGAGCCAGACAGAGCACCCACGTGGTCTCCCCTGCGGCTTGCTTCCTCACCACATGGAGGGCTCGGATGGTGAGACTTCTTCCCTGGGGAGCCAGCACACCAACCAGCAGCGTTCCAGCAAATCGGGCAGAAGCTGCCTCGTCTCTTATGCCTCACCTAGGAAATCCAGCGTTGCTCTCCACACTCTTTGGTCAAATCGGTCACAAGTCACCCAGATTCAAGGGCAGGGACATGTTGCCAGGAGAAATGCCAAGGAATTTGGGGGCCAAGTTCAGGGGCATATAAGGAAGAGACTGAGGAGGGTTTGCCCTGCTTCCTGCAGAATCCAGTGGGAGAATCTCTCAGATGTAATAACAAGTGTCAAAAGAAGCCAGAGGTGAAAGTGTACGTCCCCTATGATTCCCTTTATGTGATGTGTGTGCATGCTCAGGGGTCAGTCGTGGCTGACTCTTTGGAACTCCGTGTCTACTAGGCTCCTCTGCCCAGGGAATTCTCAGGCAAGAACGCTGGAGTGGGTCGTCATGCCCTTTTCCAGGGGATCTCCCTGACCCAGAGTTCAAACCTGCATCTCCTGCATTGGCAGGCGAATTTTTTACCACTGAGCCACCCAGAAAGCCCACTGATGGGCCTTCAAGGAGGAAACTAATCTACAGTCAGAATAGTGGTGACCTGCGGGTAGGCTGCAAAGGCTACCAGGGAGGGTGTCTTCTGGGCTCTGTAGGTTCTGTATCTTGATCTGAGTGGTGATTACACAAACTTATTCGTACTCATTCATCAAGACTCTGTGCTTAAAATTCATTAATCGAACACACTAGGTCAACAAACTTTTTTTTTTTTCCTTTAATCACCCAGTGGAAGTATTCACCTCACCCTCCATCCCTGGCCAGCCAGCTTCCGGTGCCTCCCCAGTCCTGGGTGGGCGGTGGCGTAGAAAGGCCATCAGTAGAGGCGGGTACCTGCTCCACGCCCTCCACCGGCCCTTCTGCCCTCATTTCCTTCTCGTTTAGGAATCCGAAAGCTAGTGGCGGAAGGGAAGGGCGGGCCCTCTTGTTAAGGAGGAGGAAGCGGGAAACGGTGGTGGAGGGATCTGAACGTGGGACCTCACACCTCCTGGGGGGGCCCACGCCCCAGGATGGCCTACGCCCTCCAGGCAGAGATCCGCCCAGCTTCCCGTGGTTGGAGAGCAGGCCTGAGCGCTCATTGTCCACCGGGCTCTGCTTGGAGAGGTCCTCGTCCAACCCTGCCCTTCCAGATGGGACTTCCTGGACAGCAGGAAGGTTTCCTACAAGACAGGCATTTGGGGCTCCCGCAGCGGGCGGGGCGGGGCTCCCGCACGCCCAGGACCGGGGTGGGGTGGGGGGCTGGCCCCTCCTTGGGGCGGGGCCCCGATGACCAGTCCTGCGGGGGAGCGGTAGGCCTGTGAGATCACACCCCGCCCAGAATTTCCAGGGCGCTGGGAACAGGAACAGATGAGCTACTTTCACTTTGCAGTTTAAGACCAGGTGCAGGCACCGCCGTCCTGTAAGGCAGAGCTTAACGCTGACAGCCAAGGCCTCTGCTGACACAGGTCTGTCCACGCCCACCCCCAGCGGTCCTCCGTGCTCCACAGGCAGCTCCTGTTCCCACGGCCTGAACCGTGCCCTCCGCCCCGAAGTCACAGGTAGAAACACCGGGGACTGAGACCGCGTTTGCAGACACCATCCTTAGAGACGGTGTCTGTGAAAACGAGGGCGTGTGGGCGGGGCCCCAAGCCGATACATTAGTGTCTTAACCTCCCTGGTGGTCCCCTGGCTAAGACTCCGCGCTCCCCACACAGGAGGCCCAGGATCAGCCCCCGGTCAGGGAACTAGATCCCGAACGCCTCAAGCCTTGGTGCCGCCAAATAAATAAATACATCTTTATAAGAAGAAGAAGATTTTAGGGCAGAGACACATGCAGAAGGGAGATCACGTGGAAGACACGGGCCGGTGGCCATCTAAGAGCCGTGGGCGGAGGCCTGCTGCTCAAGCTGCCTGGCGGGGTGCTTTGCTATAGCGGCCAGGGCAGACTAGGCTCCCTTCGTCAGCGCCACACGCTTTCACCCTGACTTTGCTCAGGCTGACCACCCCCGATCCACCCGCCTGGGGTGCTGTTCCTTCGCTCTTCCTGCCCCCTACCTGCCCCCCACCTGCCCCCGACAAGCTCCACCTTGGGCGCTTTGCTGAGTGGTCGACATTTCCCTTCAAGCTCCCCCAGGTCCGCACAGCACTCTGCCCTGCCTTGCGCTGCACCTAGCCGCCACTACAGTCTCTGTGACACCAGATTTCGGTGTATCTCCCATAGCCATCTCTCTTGACTCTGAGAGGCGGGCTATTCCTGACTCATGTCCACATCCCCAGCATGAGTAACAGATGGCCCGATAAACATCTGTCGGACTGCACTGCGTGGAGATGTCTGTGGAGTGCCTCAGCATAGCCCTGGCTGGGTCCCGGGCCCTTGGAGCTCATGACTTCCCATCCTGTGCCTCTGTCCTGCCCCCTGCACACACACTCACGGAAGACTTTAAAGTCAGAGGGATTACAGCGCCTGAGGGGCTTGCCGGGAGACACTAGTGGTAAAGAAGCCAACTGGCAGTGCAGGAGATGTAAAAGACATGGGTTCGACCCCTGGGTCGGGAAGATTCCCTGGAGGACGGCGTGACAACCCACTCCAGTATCCTTGCCTGGAGAAAACTGTGGACAGAGGAGCCTGGCAGGCGACAGCCCCTGAGGTCGCATAGAGTCAGACACAGCTGGATGCACGCACGATCACGCAGGGTGCATATTCTAAACCAAGAGCCCCTGGGAGGGCAGTGCTTGACTCAAAGATACGGGTTGCTAATGATGACGATCCTGGCTGCCAGCGGCTGGAAACCAGCAGACTTGGGGGCGGAGGCTGCTTTCTCATCTTCCTAGAACCCCAGAGCTCGAGTCAATGACTCTTCCCCTGCTGGGTGCAATCATTCCCAAACTGGCTGTGAACCCAAGGAAGCGTGTGTGTCTGTGTGTCTGGAGAGAGACAAGAAGGGGTGGCTATGTGTGTATCTTGAAGTTATGAAGACCCCAGACTCACCCGCGTGGCGAAGCAAGGCTAAAAGCTTCTGGAACCCCAGAGAGAGCACAGCATTTGAAGTTCGGGCACCCCCGGGGTCTGAAGTCTCGCTCCTGCCCTGCCAGGAGATGAAAGGAGCCGACCCTTGGCTGAGAGGGCCCCTATCTTCCCCTTCTCCTGACCTCTCTTGCCCTGGTGCCGAGCCCGGAGCACAGAAGGCAACCTGTTCGGAGCCAGGCCGGCAGGGGTTAACAGGAGAAAGGCAGGTTGCTTCTCGAAAACAAAGGGCCCGGTCAATAGACGGGCTGCAGCAGCCATTCATCAGTGAGGGCAAAGTCTTTGCAGGGAGCTGCCAGCCGGCTTCTCTGAAACCTCTGAGGCTCCCAAGGCCCCTGTGGTGCGCCTGGGCTGGGGTCGATACCTGCTCGGAACACAGGGCTCCTCCTCTCTCTCCACCCCCTCCACCCCTTGGGGACAGACGCCAATCGCACGCTGGAAGAGCTGGATCTCCCCGGCATCCACCAGCTCCTTCTTAAGCTAGGGTCCTTGTTAGGAACTCAGCCATCTGTGAACTTGGAGTGAGGGGAAAAAATGTTCACTAAGCATTTAGTAACGCCAACCGAAGCGCAGCGTTTCTTTCTACAGTGAACACAGACATCAAACCACATAGAAGCAGGAGGACCCAGGGCTCTCTAGGACATAGCAATTATCAAAAGACTGAAAACCAGATTTGCGCCACGGTAATATACGTGTTTATTTGTTAATGCGGTAAACGAGATCTGGAGATGGGTCCAGGAACTACCGCAGTTTTGAGGTTGTGTATGAACAGTGGTTTGACGATTCTGCCACGACTGTAATGAGGCATGAAGACCCTTCACACCAGAGAAGTCTTCCCCGGTGGCTCAGACAGTAAAGAATCCGCCTGCAACGCAGGAGACCTGGGTGCAGTCCCTGGGTCGGGAAGATCCCCTGGAGGAGGGCATGGCAACCCACTCCAGTCTTCTTGCCTGGAGAATCCCATGGACAGGGGAGCCTGGCAGGCTACAGTCCCTGGGGTCACAGAGTCGGACACTGTTGAGTGACTCACTTTCACTTTCACACTGTAGAAGTCTGATAAACACTGCCTCAGCAAGATGACCGGGTGAATACAGAGTGATACCTCGTATGCATAGCAGGCACCTTCTTGTTTTTAATTTTCATTATTTGTTTTTGACTGTGCTGGGTAGCATGTTTCTTTGATATGATATCATAGGCATGGTGCTTTACTTCTTTTTTCTTTTTTAATGTTTATTTATTCGGCTGCACCAGGCCTTGGGTGCAGCATGCAGGGGCTCTAGTTCTCTGACCAGGGATCGAACTCGGGCCCCCTGTGTTGGGAGCTCATTGGACCACCAGGGAAATCCCCTGGCACCCTCTACCTCCTAAAAACCTGTAACTGCTGTCTAATCAGGAGAAAAACATCACACTAACTCAAGTTTAAAGGACATTCTGCAAGCACTCCTCAAAACTGCCAGGTCATCCAAAATCAGGCAACTCTCAGAACCGTCACCGCCAAACAAAGCCTCAAGAAACAGGACAACAGAACGCAATGTGGGCTCCTGAGTCCTTGGAGCAGAAAAGGAGTCTCAGCCAAAGACTAAGATTCATTTGCTGTAATCCAAGTACCACACTAATACCCGATATTAACACTAAGGAAAGCTGGGTGTGGCTTGAGAGGAGCTCTGTGCTCCTTGCGCAGTTTTAATCTGCTCTAAAATAAAAACGGGTCTTTTTAAAAAATGGTATAGCTGGGTGGTAAAGGGACCGGCACTTTCTTCTTAATTGTATTGATACTTCTCTTGTATTTTCTAAGTGGTCTACCATAAATCTGTTTTGCTTTTCTCATCAGAAAAATCAAAAAACTTAAGTCTTTAAAAAAAAAAAAAAGGAAATGAATGAATGGGTGTTTGGCCCTTTGGAGACAGAGTGCCATAAAAAGGAAAGCAAAATTAGAGTCAGTCTTTGGGCAGCGATTAAAACCCATTTAATCATTTTGCACGCGGGAGGCTGTAGCCGCGAGGACCCGGCCCTCTCCCCGGGGTGGAGTGCTGCACCTTTCCCGTATGCAACAGGCTCCCTCTGGCAGGGGAGGGGCGGGGAGGCAGGGCAGCTGCTCAGGGGCCAAAGGCTTGTCACAGATGACCCCACACGTCTGGCTCAAGGAGGCCCCAGAGGCAAACCAGCCCTTGGGAAAAACCCTGTCCCCCACCAGCTTCCAGGCCCGGGGCCAGCCTGCTCCAGGCATCTGAATCAAGATGGACCCAAAAGAGCGCCTCTGTTCCCCTTGCCTAAATAAGCAAAAGGAAGAAGACAAAAGCAGCCAGGACCATGTTCTCTGTCTCAGGTACATTCATTTGCCACCATTTAGACCTCGAACAGCTCTGTAGAGCAGATCCTCTATTTTACAAAGCTGAGGCTTGGAGTTACCTTAAATACATTTAATTTGAAAGTGAAAGTGAAGTCACTCTTTGTGACCCCATGGACTGTAGCCCACCAGGCTCCTCCATCCATGGAATTTTCCAGGCAAGAATACTGGAGTGGGTTGCCATTTCCTTCTCCAGGGGATCTTCCTGACCCAGGGATCGAACCCGGGTCTCCTGCATTGCAGGCAGACGCTTTACCGTCTGAGCTACAAATAGTAAAACTGAGGCTCAGGAAGGGTCCCTGAGGGTCAAAAGAAGATAAAGTCTGACCTGCTTCACTCCAGTGGGACTGCCCATCTCTAAGCGTCTCGGGGATGGGCTGTGTCCACGGCAGATGGCTGGACCACTTTTGGGGGTGGTGGGCAGGATGCAGGTGGAAGGACAGCAGGCATCACTAGTGGATAGACGTCCCACAACACCCACCACCACCACCCAAGTACCAAGGGCACCACGGGCAGCCGTCAACTTGTTCTCAGACTCAGCCCAACACAAATCCCAACCTCGGGCTGCAGGGAACGTAGGACAGTCCCCTACGCACCACAGTTCCCCAAGGCTTCCTCCTCCACCCTCTAGGATCCAGTTCACACATGGCCCAGGGTCTCAGTGAGGGCCACGGAAGCAAGGAATCAGGGGAGAGAGCACTGAGACATTTCTAATCATAACGAGACTGGGACCTGATTCTCTGGGCGTTATCAACAAAAATCCGAGGACGGGACAGCTCCACTTTCGAACGTGTAGGAAAGGGTTTGATTCCTTTAGAAACACATTAACTTGTTGCTTTTAAAGGGGAGCCTTCTGGATCTTCCCTGGCGGTCGGGTGGCTAAGACTCAGCGCTCCCAGCACAGGGGCCCTGGGTCTGATCCCTGGTAGAGGAACCAGAGCTTGCCTGCCCCAAGTAAAAGGCCTCGCATGCTCCAAGGACGATCTAAGATCCCATGTGCCCGGTGGTGGTGGTGGTTTAGTCGCTCAGTCGTGTCCCACTCTTCCAACATGATGGACTGTAGCCTGCCAGGCTCCTCCGTCCATGGATTCTCCAGGCAAGAGTACTGGAGTGGGGTGCCATTTTCTTCTCCAGGGGACCTTTCCGACTCAGGGATCGAATGGGCGTCTCTTATGGCTCCTGCAGGCAGGTTCTTTACCGACTGAGCTACAAGGGAAACCCCGCATGCCCGGAGCAGCCAGATAGAGAAATACTAATATTTTAAGATGTCAGAGGACTAGCGATTAAAAAAAAAAAGTGATGCCCTCAAAGTCTGTATCTTTATTCTAATGACTCTTCTAAAGCTCACTCAACTCTTCAGAAATTGCCTTCAGGGTCATCTTTAACCAAAATTGATCAGCCTGCATGACTGCCCAGGTAATTCCCCAATCCAGGCATCCAAGTGACTCTCAGTTTCCAAAACTCAAAGCCAGGTTCCACAGACCTGCCCCTCCGAGGCCCCTCCCAGGAACCCCTGCACGGCTGCGTGGTAGCAAGTTTTCTGACTGTCCTCAGACACCTGCCGTTCTGCTCAGAACTTGGGTACGCTGCTCTCCAGAACCGGCGGTCCTCGGACGGAGGGAGGCTGGGCCACCAGGGCCCCCAGCCCTGGCTCCGCCTTCTCTGGAAGCAGGGCCGCGCGCCGGGACACCAGCTCCATGCTCCCCACTAATGAGTCTTAAGTGTTTGCCTTGGGCTCCTGCCAGTTCTACTCCAGCGAGGAGGAGGGACGAGCGGTGGGAGACAGAGCTCCTGCCAACCCTGCTCCGCTGGCTCCCAAGAGGGCTGGCATGGGGCCGCGCGGCACAGACGCACCCCGGGCGCGGCCAGGCACCCGCGGGAGGGCCCGTCTCTCCCCTCCGCTTCAGGGGGCTTCCCCAAACGCAGATTCCCGGGCACACCTACTAGGCCGCAACCCTGGGATGCGCATGTTTAGTAAGCACGCTAGGAGGCTAAGGGTCAGGGCTCTAGGACGCCAGGGATGGGAATTCCGGGCTGGTTTGTCTCTAGAGTTCAAGTGTTGGTAAGACACACACACCCCCACACCCCCCCTTCCCCGCCTAAAAATAAAAACCAAAAGGCTAAGAAGCTCCGGTGGATGGGAGGATTTCTAAGTTCAGCTTTAGCTACAGTTCAAGTGATTCTGTTTGGCCTGTCTTCCCTGGTGGCTCAGCTGGTAAAGAATCTGCCTGCAACGCAGGAGACCTGGGTTCAATCCCTGGGTCGGGAAGACCCCTGGAGGAGGGCATGGCAGCCCACTCCAGTATTCTTGCCTGGAGAATCCCGGGGAGAGAGGAGCCTGGTGGGCTACGGTCTGTGGGGCCACAAAGAGCCAGACACGACTGAGTGCCTTCACGTGCACTTTCGAGGTGAGTCCACACAAGTCTCTCCTTTCCCCAAAGCTCCGGGAGAGACGACCCCAGGCCTGCAACAGGCTGGCACCTCTCAGATGAGAAAAGGCAGAGAAACAGGCTGAGGGACAGCTGGTTGCTGATGGTCAGAGGTTAAAGTGGGAAAGACCAGGGCAGGGGGACATTCTCGAATATATGAGTTCAAAGGACCCTTCGGGATCACAGGAGCCAACAACCTACTCCCGTGAGAATGATGAATTTTTACCAATATCTGGTTCACTCTCTCTCTCCCTACAAACATCTAACTACATTTCCCGGTCTCCCTCGCAGTTAGCAGGGGGCATAACTTGAATTTTGGCCAGTGGACCACAGGTCTCCCAAAGTATCAACCCTTGTCTCCACTGGATGCTACAGAACCTCTGGGGCTCCTGACCATGGCTGAGCCACAACAGGGAAGGGGCCTGGGTTCTGCGTGACTGTGAGGTTCACAGCGCTCCTCCAGGGGGTCTTCTCGACCCAGGGATCGAACCCAGGCCTCCTGCGTTGCAGGCGGATTCTTTACCATCTGAGCCTCCAGGGAAGACGGAGGCCAAACAGAATCACTTGAACTACAGCTGAACTTGGAAATCATCCCATCCACCAGAGCTTCTTAAGCCTTTTGGTTTTTTTAATTTTTAGGGAGCGTGGGGGCTATTAATGTAATTTGACAGTTAACCCATCCCAGATGGGACTATGATTGGAAAAGAAACCTTTGTATGTTAAGCTATGTAGATTTGGGGGTTGTCCGAATTGGGAATCAGCCCAAGGAGTGCTGGGGAAGACAGGCTGGGCGTCAGCACAGGCTCCAGGCTGGGCCGGGGCGAGAGCGGCACCTCCCAGGTTCAGCCTCCAACGGGGGACACGCCACAACCACACACCACAACCGGGGCAGCACCAATTCCCAAAAAATTTTATTGTTTCAAGTGGCAAAACGTTATCGGTTTCTGTGGGGGCCCTGGCAGGGCGGAGGGAGATGTGGGGTGGGGCTGGGCTCTGCCCATTACAAAAATCAAACACTTTTATAAAAAAGGCTATAAACTGGTATCAAAAGAAAACCCAAGGGGGGCTGCAGGATGAAGCAGAGAGGGACGCGGGGAGACAGCGAGGGACCAACACCGTGGAAGACCGGCGGGGAGGGGCGGTGCAGGGGAGCTGGGACGCTGATACAAAGTGCATGTCAGGGCCTCCCCCAACGCCCCCAGAGGCGGACGGGCAGGGGCTGTGGCCTGGGGAGGCTCAGCTGTCTCCCCACTGGGGACCCCACAGGGACGGGCACTGCCTGAGACTGCCAGATGGGAAGGACCTGCAACAGAGGGAAGAGAAGCGGTCGGATGGGGACAGGGAGGCAGAAGGGGCATTTCGACTCCCTGCCCAGGCGCCCCTCTGCGAGGCCCAGCGTGAGGAAGGTCCTGCTGGGGACCTCCAGCCTAGTGAGTGCTCCCCAGGGGTGCCAGACCAGAGGGGCAGGCGGACCACACTCAGGCCACCATCCTTGAGCCTCAGGAGGAAGGCGGGGTGGACGCCCCCAAGCCGAGAGACCCAGGACTCTGGAGCTTGGCCTTAGCCATCTGCTTCCAGCCTCGGAATGTTAGTGGCTCAGTTGTATCCGACTCTTTGCAACCCTATGGACTGCAACCCGCCAGGCTCCTCTGTCCATGGGGTTCTCCAGGCAAGAATACTGGAGTGGGTAACCATTTCCTTCTCCAGGGGGGTCTTCCCAACCCAGGAATGGAACCCAAGTCTCCCAATTGCAGGCAACTCTTTACCAGCTGAGCCACCAGGGAAGCCCAAGAATACTGCAGTGGGTAGCCTATCCCTCCTCCAGCCTTGCAGAGGAGGGCCATAAAAGCAGGTCTGGGGCCTCCGGAGGCCTCGGGGCAGGGCCCCCAGCAGCCCTGAACCAGCCCCCAGCCCCAGACAGGTCAAGCCCAGCTCCTGCCCGCACCTCAACGACTTCTTAGACCTTCTTCTTTTTCAACTTCAGGGCTTGCAGCCAGTTGGGCGATGATCCTTCGGACCTAGAAGGCAGGGGGCAGAAGTCAGACCAGCACCCTGGCACCAAGCGAAGAGTGCCGACCTGTGGCACGACACCCCCCCCCCCCCAAGTCTCCCTGTAAAGCAGGGTTTTCCTCTTAAGACTGAGATGGGTAGTTCCCGGCACGCAGATCACCTACCCTGAGGACTTGTCTGGCTTGGGTGGGAGCGCGTGGGGCTTGCCCAGCCCGGGGCCCTTGCAGGACTTGGAGCGCTGCATCAGCTCCTTCTGGCCCGCCTTGCCCTCTGAGGGCTCCCCCTCGTCAGCCGAGCGGTTCCGCGAGCGCAGCTTGGCCTGAGAGGAAGCCGGGAGCGGATGGACGTCAGCGGGGCCGGTGACGGCAGAGAGGGCCAGGCCTTCTCCCCAGAGCGCAGGGTCCCCGGCCCAGACCCCAACGCCCTCCACAGCCCTCTTACCCTGGGGAGGGGAAGTCGCTTAGCGATGACCTCCCCCGAGGGCGGGCTGTGCCTGGCACCCCGCAGGCCCTCGGGGAGACACTGCTGACCTGAATCCAGCCCAAGCGGCCTGGACGGAGCCAGCGGGGACGCCCCCGGGGTCTGCACGCCCTGTGCCCTCTGCCTGCAACATCTCCCCACCACACACACTACGGTCACCGGAGGTCTCCCCGAGTCCCGCACCCCGCTTCCCACCTCCCTCTGAGCAGCCTGCCCCAGCCCCGCACCCCCAGGACGCCTAAACCTCCACCCCGCTGTACCGCGGTCGCCCTGCCAGCCCGTGGGGTTCTGGGACCCAGACCCTTCGTGTTCTTCTCTCCATCCCGCCTCGCGCCCACCACGGGCACAGCAGGCGCAGAGAACGGACAGGGTTTCGGAGCTTAGACGAACAGACAGACAGACAGAGGGCAGGCTGGACACCAGAGGGCGGCACAGCCAGAGGGTACCTTCAGGGCCGATGGGCTCAGGCCAGGAAACAGGCTGACTTTCAGGCCCTTGGTCACCCGTGTCCTGCGGTTCTGAGGCTCCTCGACCACCTCCTCGTCCGAGGACGGCGCCTGCGAAGCCCGTGGCTCTGCAAGGACCCAGGCAGGGTCTCAGTACGGGGCGGCGACCCCAGACCCCCCGCCCACGGGACAGCGACATGAAGGTCGTCAGGACAGCCTGGCCCTACCTGTGGAGTCTTGGAACAGCCTCGCGTCCGACGCTGCAGCCTCCGACAGGCCCAGCGTGCCCCCGGGCCGGATGGCCGGGGCACGGTGCCCACGCTTGCGCCCCAGGTTGGCACGGCTCCGGTACATGGCGCTGTCGAGGATCTCGGTGTCCTGCAGGGGTTGGGGGTACACACCACTGCCATCACCTTCGCGCAGCCGCCCTGTCCCAGCTTCCCACCCCCCAGGCTGAGACCACCCCACCAAGAGGGAGGTCCCGAGGTGAGACCCAAGCTGCAGCACCTATACACCCCTTCCACCTGCATCCTGACAACAGCCCACCCACTGACCTCGATGAAGGAGAAATCCTGGCTGGGGGTACTGGCCGGCAGGCCCTGGGGGGTCTGCTCGCCCTGCCTGGCCCCTGCGGCATCCTGGGTGCTGTCGACCGCGTCTGTCCAGCTGGCCTCCCCATCCGGCTGCAGCCTCCAGGAAGGCAGGGGGTCCCGGCCGGGCTCCCAGGGCTCCACTCGGTCCGCACCTGCTGCGGCCCCTTCCTCCTCCGACAGGGTCCTGGGCCCCGGGGATGCCAACTCCTGCAGGGCCAGGGCCTCGGGGCTGTGGGCAGCCAGCCTCTCCCCTGGCTGGCCTTGGGAGCCCCTGGGTGGGGAGCGGGCCAGGTAATCACCAGGGCTGCGGGGACAGAGCAGAGGCCGAGGTCATGCGAGGCTGCGGGCTCGCCCAAAGCCCCCCGCGCAGAGAGCCTTTCTCAGCCTGTTTCCCTGCAGGCCATCCATGCCTCCCTCCGGACTGTACACAGGGAGCAAGCTGGGCCAGCCCGGCGTGTTCAAACGCCAGGCTCCCCGCTTCCTGAGACGATGGGGGAGTCCCTTCACCCCCAAGGGGTCTGCTAACTACAGGGTCACCGGGGGCACAGAGTGAGGCTCTGAACACCTCGCACAGAGCTGCGCACAGGGGACCCCAAGAGCCTTAGAGTCTTCTAAGGAGAGTCTCTGCAAGCGTGGATTGAGACTAACACCTCGCACAGAGCCGCGCGGGGGGGCATGCCCACCAAAGGGATCCGACCGCTGCCAACGCTGTGGACGCTGGCCCTCCCGGGCTGCGGACCGCCTGCCGAGCCCCACCCCCGCCCTCCAGCTCACCGTCCCTGCACGCCTCTACACACACGGCCCTCGCGGACCGCCGCGTACCCGATGGCGCTTGACAAGCTGCTTCTGCCCGGCAGGTGCCCCCGCGCCCTCAGTCAGCCTGGATCCCCCCTGGGGAGCCCCCGGGCCCGCCCCTCGCCCAGCACACCCTGGGCACGAGCTGCCAGCCCCGCCTCAAGTCCAGGTGCTCTATCCCCACGGCCCGTCGGCCAGCAACTCGAGGACGCAGCCGCCTGCGTCCCCGCGTGGCCCAGGGCCTGGGACAGAGCTGAGGTCTGCCTGGAGGCAGGGACGCCACCTTTGGGCCCAAGCTGCGTCTCCTGCCCGCTGCACCCTCGAGACACGACCCATACCATCCGGCATGCACAGCGCGCTCTGCGGCTCACGCTCTGCACCCGGGAGCCTGTGTGTGGCCCAGCTGCCTGCTTGCCCCCAAGACAGACACACATGCACACACTCACGGCCCGTCTCCTGTGGGGAAGTGGGCACAGATCACCGGTCACTCCTTCCACACACTGACACAAGCGCCACAGAGCCACACCCAACACAGAGACACGCACACACACTGTACACACACATGCACAGCACCGCAGAGCCACACCCGAGACACACACACACACACACGGGACACACACATGCACAAGCACCGCAGAGCCACACCCAAGACACACACACACACACGCACAGCACCACAGAGCCACACCCGAGACACACACACACACACACACGCACAGCACCACAGAGCCACACCCGAGACACACACACAGACACACACTGTACACACACACACAAGCACCGCAGAGCCACACCCGAGACACACACACACACACACACGCACAGCACCACAGAGCCACACCCGAGACACACACACACACACTGCACACACACACACAGAAGCACCGCAGAGGCACACCCGAGACACACACAGACACACACATGCACAGCACCGCAGAGCCACACCCGAGACACACACTGTACACACACACACACCGCAGAGCCACACCCAAGACACACACACACACAGGACACACACATGCACAGCACCGCAGAGCCACACCCGAGACACACACACAGACACACACTGTACACACACATGCACAAGCACCGCAGAGCCACACCCGAGACACACATACACTGTACACACACACACACCGCAGAGCCACACCCAACAGAGACACACACACACCCTGTACACACACACTCGCAAGCACTGCTGAGCCACACCCGACACACCCTGTACACACACATGCGCACAAGCACCGCAGAGCCACACCCGAGACACACACACTGTACACACACACACAGCACCGCAGTGCCACACCCAAGACACACACACAGATACACACTGTACATACACACACGCACCGCAGAGCCACACCCGAGACACACACAGACACTGTATACACACATGCGCACAGCACCAGAGTCACACATGAGACACACACAGGCACACTGTACACACACACAAGTGCTGCAGAGCCACACCTGAGACACACACACACAGACACACAAACACACGCCCCATGCACACAGGCATGGGAAAGGCAGGCAGTGCCTGGAAGCGAGGCCATGAGCCCCAGACCCTGGGCTGGAGAGGAGAGCGTGAGGCAGGGGAGTCAGCGCCAGGCCGGAAGTGGGGAGAGCAGGGGAGCGCCTGTCAGTCTGTCCTTCCCAAGGCTGCTGACAAACAGAATCAGCAGTGCCCTGGAGGGAGGGAGGGGCAGCCTCGCTGGGCAGCAGAGCCCACCAGCCTCTCCGGAGTGAGGCAGAGGGGAAGCGGGGGGCAGAGGGGACGCCTGGGGCAGGCCGAGGCCAAGGGGCTGCAGACCGCAGATGGGTGGGCTGAGACATCCACACCAGGGGAGACCCGGAACACCCGCAGCCCCATGGGCCTTGGGCGAGGCCCTGCGGAGGGGTCGGGGGGAGCACGCATCCCACCCACTGTCTGCACCAGGTGCCCAGCCTAAGGGCCCATCTCAACTGACACCAGCTCTGCCCCTTGCCCGTCAGGACTCTGAGGATCCCGAGGGCCAGGACTTGATCCAACCCCACCCCCAGGACCATTCCCGGGACAAACACGGGGGTCCACGTGTAACAGACTCGTTTCCTCGTGCTCAAGGCTCCAAGACCCAAAACAAGAGCCATCGGGACGGAAGGTGGAACAATGTCTATACACAAGCAGCAGCTGACCTTGACTCCAGAGAGACAGGAAGAAAATGCCAGCCACGTGCAGGGGCCCAGAGAACACCAAGGGGCAGCGGTCACAAACCGTGGGCCCTTGAGAAAATCGCGCTGCCACTCTGGGGCTGATTCCCCCGCTCACAGAACGAGGGGGCCAGCCCTCAGAAGCCAAGGGTCCTCTCCCAGCCCACGAAGACCCCCCCCAGATGGTTGGGAGGATGCTGTATCCCTGGGGCTGGGGGCTGGGGCAGGAGAGGGGGCGTGCAGCAGCTCTCGGGGGGCCCAGGAGCGCCTCTCCCCCCAGGACAAGGAGCCCGAGACACGGGAGGGACATGCCAAGCGCCCATGCCGCTCTCATCCCAACTGTTCAGACAGCAGTCCAGCCGATGGCCACCAGCCGGGGGGCCTCCGTCCCATGCAGGACGATGGCCAGAAACGTCCCCCAGGGCCCCACATCCATCCACGTCTGTTAAGCGGGCGTGAACTCTGGCGGTGAGCACCTGGCTGGGGCTGACCACGCATCCACAGCTCTGACACTCACGGACACTCACGGACACTCCCCACACACGGACCCCCAGCCCAACAGCCTCCAGCAGCGTCGGGAGTTGACGACGCCCACTCGTCAGAGGTGGGAAGCCGGAGCAGAGACGGGCCCTGCTCAGGCTCACGGAGGCCGTGGCAGAACCCGGCCCCAAACCTGGCAGACGGGCCCAAAGCTAGGGGCTCTGAGCTGTCCTCAAGGACTTCTCGTTACCAGGAGAACCTGCAAAGCTTCCTCCAGAGAGCAACTTTCCAGAGGGTAGAATTTCCCCTGGTCAGAAGCTCAGAACACCAGCCCAGTGGATGTTAATCAAATAAGCTCAAGAAACATCACATTGGAGAAAGGTAACCAGGTTTCCATTACTGATGTACTTTCGGTGCCAAGAGCCCTACTTCCTAAGTCTCCCTACGTCCACTGAGCACACAGTGTTAGCCAAATGTACAATACGACCCGAAAAAGCCGGGCGTTTTGAAGGTGTGACGGAGGCTGGAGCTCCGACAGCTGAGCTTCTCTGCCAGAACCCTGCCCCTTCCCCAGCCCAGTCCCCCAGCCAGCCTCTCTCTCCATCCTTAACAACGGGGGAGACTCTCCCCCGTCCCCCCCACTCGCCTTCAGAAACACGTGGAGGGCGGTGGGTCCCACTGTGTGCAAGTCCAAAAGCCTTGAAGGCATTTAAGGCCCACAAGTCGGAAAGTGGCATTTCTGACTCGGTGACCTTAAGTGGGTCATACCACTCGACCTGGAAATTGGAGGTGATAAAAAAAAAAACCCTTTTCTGCTTCACAGGGCAGGTGTGAAGATCACGGAGGGGAGGTGTTGGGGATGGCGGAGTTCTGAGCATCCTGGGAAGAAGACTCAAGGGCAACTTCGGGTGGTGGCCTATGCTCTCCCCACACCCGGAAAGTCACAGCTCACAGAGATCCGGTCACTCATGCCCTTCCCTGCAGGCTTCGCCCCAGCCAGTGCCCCCCCCAGCTCCATGCAGCAGCAGAGCCCAAAATGCCCCCCAGGGCCTCGCCCTGGCCCCAGGCTCTGCCCACCTCCCCTTCCCCTCCCCCGCCCCATCCTCAGCCCCCAATGCCTCTGACACCCCAGTCCCCTCTAGAGCCTTCCTGGTGCCTCCAGCCCCTCAGCTACCAGCACCCCCAACTCCACTGCAAACACAGCTTCCACCCAGCACCCCCTCCTGTCTCCCCTTCACAACAGGTGAGAAGCACTCCCCTCCACCCCTGGCAAAGTTCAGACCTGCGACTCAAGTCAAGAGAATTAAACCCGATCTCAACAGACGGAAGTGATGGCGAAATAAACGTGATGCCTTTTAAGCACCCTTAAGTGGGGTGCGACATCGCCCCAGTTGGTTTTAGAACAGAAGAATTTCAGAGTCAGACTACGGTTGACTCATAAAACTGTTTTTTTTGGACGGGGGAGTTCTTTTTCAGCCACCCTGGGTGTGGAGGCCAAAAGGTCACCAGGCCAGATACCAGGTCCCAATGTTCTTCGGGTTCCCTTTTGAACCAGGGTTTAATTCTCAGCTGGTGCGGCTGTTTTTTACTTATTTATTGGCTGCGCTGCACGGTCCGTGTGCAGAATCTCAGTCCCCCGACTGACCAGGGACTGAACTCCGGCCCACAAGCAGTCAAAGCGCAGAGTCCTAAGCACAGGACCCCCAGGGAAGCCTTGCCCTTGGGGACCTTAAGACAGGGCAGGAAAAAAAGAAAAAGAAAAAAAAAAGACAGGGCAGGCACGAAGCATGTAGGTCCTCCCCACTGGCAGAGATGAGCGCTACTGCCCGCTCCACGCTGGACCTGCCCAGGCGAGGATCACGCCAGGCCTCGACCCCCCAGGCCAGGAGCATCCGGGGCCCGCCAGAAACCATCCCGAACAGGACGCTTCCTCCAGCACCCAAACAATCATGCTGCAAAAATCACACCTCAACCACCAGTCATCGCTTCAAAAACCAAACTCACCTGTGTGTCTGTGCTCGATTTAAGAAATAAATGAATGGAAGGAAAATTCACACTCCGAACCGTCCCAGTTCTCCGAATACTAGACGTTTTGGGGGAAGAGCAGCTTCCACCCCAGGTAGAAAGGAGGCCGTTTCCAGGGGGCTGTCACGCCCTCCCACCTGGGGTTCCCTTACCTGGGTCCGAAGGCCGGGGACTCCTGAAGCCCGTATCCGTCCTCCTCCGGGCAGATGACCACGGGTGGCAGGAATGGGTCTCCGTCCTCGGCGTCTGGCCGGCTCATCTCACCGACCCCAAGCTCTCTGGCCTCTGAGGGGCCTCGGGCCTCCAGGCCGGAGGCTGAGAGATCATCATTCCCCACACTTGGTTCCGGGGACTGGCTGAGGTCCCCCAAGCCACATTCCGGGGCTTCAGCCGGGAGCTCCACATTCCGGAGCTCCGAGTCCTGGGCCCAGTCCACCTGGTCCAGCCCGCGTCCCCGTGGCCCCTGAGAACTCTCCGAGTCTAGCTCACAGGGCACCTCCAGATGCCTCAGGCCCAGACTGTTACCCCAGTCCACCCCGCCCGGCCTGAGCTCTCGGTCTCTCTGCTCGGGAGTCCAGTCTGCCTGACCCACTCCACGCTCCCTTGATTTAAGGAACTCTCCCGCCTCCGTGCCCGACCAGTCAGTCTGCCCCACGCCACCCTCTCTAGCCTGGCTGGGGCCTCCGTCCTCCGAAGTCCAGTCCTGGTCCCCCACTCCGAGCCTCCCGGGGGCCTCCGCCCCTCCGCTCTGCGGTCGGTGGACTAGCACTGCGTCCGTCACGCCCACGTGCTCTGCCCAGCCCGTCTGTCCCACGCCATCCTCCCTGACTTCGCCAGAGCCGCCGGCACGCACACAGCTGGACACCTCCAGGTTCCGGAGGCCCAGCTGGTCAGTCCAGTCCACGGCCCCCTCGGGGGGCAGGAAGGGGCCGCCTCCCAGCTGGCCGCAAGGGCTCAGGCCAGCCCCGCCCGCCCTGTCGTCGCCGATTATCCCAAACTGGGGGCTCCGCTCCGCAGCCTCCCCGCAGAAGCTACCGCCCCAGCCCCGCCGCCCCGGGCCGAAGGCCGCCTCTGGCTGGGCGCCCACGCCGAGGCCGAAGTCTCCAGCCCAGCCCCGCTCCGCCCCCTCCCTGTCAGCTTCCCCCGGGCTCCGGGTGCCCCCAGCCTGCAGGCCCCCAACCTCCCGGGAAGTAGCGCCGCCTTGCCAGCCGCCTGGGTCCCTCTGCCCCGGAGCCCCGTCCTGCGGCTGGGGGCCGCTGGTGGGGAACACGCCCCCCGCCTCGGCAGTCTCGGGCCAGCCTGCGTCCCTGCCAGCCGCCCCGGGGCTCACTCGGCCCGGGGTCTTCTTCTCAAACTCCGTGTCCTGCCGCTGGGCCTCCTCGAGGCTGAACCCGGCGCTCAGGGCTCTGGCTCCAAAGTCCCTGGGGAGGCCGCCGCTGTAGTCCGGCACCCAGGCGCTCCTGCCAAAATCGCTCCTCCCAAACCCCGGGCCCTGCTGCCCTGAGTCCTGGCTGCCGCCGTACCTGCCGAGCAGGTCCTTCTGCCCTGATTCCGGACCCTGCCTCTCTTCCTCCCGGCTCGTGTAGGCGCCCAGGGCATCTCTCTTCCCAAAATCCCAGTCCTGAAGGCTTGCATCCCGACCGCTGTAGGTCCCTAGAGAATCCCTCTTCCCGAACTCCTGGTCCTGGAGCTCCGCGTCCCGACCGCTGTAGGTCCCTAGAGAATCCCTCTTCCGGAACTCCTGGTCCTGGAGCTCCGCGTCCCGGCTGGAGTAGGTGCCCCGGGAATCCCTCTTCCCAAACTCCTGGTCCTGGAGCTCCGCGTCCCGGCTGGAGTAGGTGCCCCGGGAATCCCTCTTCCCGAACTCCCAATGCTGAAGTTCCACCTCGTGGCTTTGCGGAGCGCTAGGCTTCCCGATCACCCGGTCCTGGGCGCCGAGGACCGCGGGAGCCCCGGCTCCACCCGCATCTTGGCCGCCGACCTCACCCTCCTCGCGGTCACCCTCCTCGCGGTCGAGGGCACACCTGCCGGGCCATTCCCCAGGGCCCCCGTCCCCGACTCCGTGGCCACACTCGCCAGCCCAGTCCCTCTCTCCGAGGCCTGGGTCCCCTCGAGGGCTTGCAACTCCCAGGCCGTAGTCCCGAGAAGCGTCCTGGGACCAGGTGGAAGGCCGGAGACCGCCGGGATGTGGGCCTCCTGCAATCCCAAATTCACTCCGCAGGTCCTTCTGGGCCCAGCCGAGGAGTCCCTGGGAATGAGAGAGAAAGAGAGACACAGAGAAACGGGGCTTGCAATTACTCAGGGTGGCGATCGGTCCAGAGCGAGGGTCAGCGCTGCCTAGTGCCCAACTCTGGCTTCGGAGCGCCTGGATTTGGATGCCGGCTGTGTAACCTTGGGCAGATCACTTAAGCACTCTGGGTCCCCGGGGTCCCCATCGTTCAGTGAGGTCAGTTCCTACGGCACGGGGTAGGACGAGAGGGTTAAATGGAATTACTGAAGCCGAGGGCTCAGCAGAGGTCCCGGCACCCCGTGGGGCTTCCGAGGCAGATCCCGTGGTCCTGTTTACCGCCCTTGGGCAACACCTGGCCAAACGCCAGGAGCAGGGCTGCCTGGCAGAGGGGTCTTCCCGGGGCTGTGGGGGCGGGCATGGCCTCAGTGAGGACCGTTCAAGACCCTGCGCCCCTCCAGAGCCACCCCTTTCCAAGGCAAACTCCCCAAGGCACTCTTCACCCTTCCAGCCCGCGTGAACCCCCAGCCCCAACCTCCCCAAAGGAAGCTCCCTCCTGCCAGCAGCCGCCCTGCGAAGCCCTCTGGGTCCTCACCGCCCGCCCCAAAGGGACGGCCTCCTCCGGTTCAGGGAGAAGACCCAGCCAGGGCTCCGGGCTCCCCACCCCGTCCGGAACTCCCTGACTCACTCCTGCGGCCGGGGGAGCCGTGGGCTCGGGGCTGCGGAGCCGGCCGGCCTCGTCCCGCAGCGCGGCGTTGGCCAGCAGCCTCTCCAGGACCGACACGCTGGGCTCCCGGTCCCCGGGCCCGGCCATGGTCCCGGCCTCCGGTCCCCGCCCGCCCCGAGGCCCACTGGGCGCGGCGAGTGCTGGGACGGGGCGGGCCGCTCCCCTCGCCCGCCCGGACCTGTCCAACGGCCCTGGCCCCGCTCCCTGCAGAGCAGCTGCAGCTCTCAGCGCCCCGCCCGGGGGCCAGTTGAGTCACCGCATCCCGGGGCGGACAGACACACCTACCGCGGACGGACACACCTACCGCGGGAGCCCAGAGGGCTTAACTCCTTCCTGCTCGTTCCCCAGGCCCCGCCCAGAGGCCCCGGCTCCTCCCTCCCCCCAGCCCCGCCCCTGCCAGCCGCGGGCTGGGCGTGAAAAGTTCGTTTCAAACGCCACCTGGACCCCATCCCTGAAACCGCTGGGCAGCCCGGTAGTTTTAGAAAGGGCACTGGCCCTGGAATCGGTGCTCTGGCCCTAGCCCAGCTGCCAGCTTACTGGGTAACCTTTGCACAAGGCTCTGCCTCCTCTGGGCCTCTACGAAAGCAAGTCTGAACTTCACAGTAAGAACATTCCAAGATGCAACACTCCCAAGCACTCGCGATGGGCGCTAGTCTGAGTACTTCACAAGCACTGCAGCCATCACCCTGCGAGGTAGAGCCCAGCACCATTCTCCCCATTTTACAGACGCAGAAACTGAGGTGCCGGCAGGAAAGTCATGTGTTCAAGCTCACACGTGGGCCAGGAACAGGGCCAAGACAGCAACTCGGCAGTCTGGGTCCAGGACCCACGTCTATCTGACTCTGCTGGCGCCCTTCATGAAACCACCCATCCTCACAGACTGAACGCTCAGGGGTGCCAAGCCCTGCACCCAGCGTTTTCCACGTCTGTCTTGCCCACAACACAACCTAAGTGTCCTCGGTCGCTCAGTCGTGTCCGACTCTTTGCGGCCACACGGACTGCAGCCTGCCAGGCTCCTCCATCCATGGAATTTTCCAGGCAAGAGTACTGGAGTCAGTTGCTATGCCCTCCTCCAGGGGATCTTCCCATCGCAGGGACTGAACCTGTGTCTCCTACACTGGCACGCAGATTTTTAACCAGCAGTGCCACTCGGGAAGCCCCCAAGTCTATGAGGCAAATGTCATCATTGTGAAAGGGCTCTGAAGCTTGGAGGTCGGCGTATGTGCCCGAGACCACTCAGCTGACGGAAGCTGGGGTCAGATGCGGACTCAGACTAGACTCTAAGCAGCAGTCCATACCCTCTGCTCTGCCAGCTGAGCCGACGGTACGGACCTCCAGGGCAGGGGCAGAGGTGCCTGCTCACGGCTGGATCCCAAACTCCCGACACAGGGCATCCGTGTTGAAACAACGAGGCCCCCCGAAGCCCCTGACTTCCATCCTGAACCCTGCCCAGGGACCCCCTTACCTCAGAGCAGGCGCTGGGGGTCGGGGCGCCCTTCAGCTCAGACGGGGCACCCCGCCGTGCAGTGGGCGGGGGCGAGGCCAGCAGGTCGTCCAGCCACTGGGAGCTGCTCTCGGGCCCTGTGGGCTCGGGGGATGCCCGGCGGGGGTCTTGAACCGCTGTCCTGGGTCGGGTGGTCTCGGCCAGGGCCAGGGCCAGGGGGTCCTCCTCGACAGACAGCGCCTGCCCGGGCTTGGGGGCGTCGACGAACAGGACGCAGGGCTGGTCCGGGGGCACTGGCTGCTCCTGCCCCAGGACAGGCTCCAGGACGCGCAGGGCGGCCTCCTGGGCGGGTGGAGGGGGCTCCCGTTCCCCATGTATCTCTACCTGCAGCAAGGCTGGTCCAGGTGGGTCCCCTGCTGTTGGTGAGGACTCCAGAGAATGGTCCTCCCCACCGCCCACTGGGCTCTGGGAGGAGCCCGGGTCCTCCCCCGGCCCCCGGGAAGCAGATCTTCCTGGTCCCTCTGCAGCCAGCGGGGACCCCGGCCCTGGCTGGGACACGCCTTCCTCCCGGGTGGACGCAGGCCAGTCCCTGGCCTCCTCGCAGATGGACGTGGCCCCGCCTCCAGCCTCCTCCTGGGTGGACACGGCCCCATCTCTGGCCTCCACAGCCTCCGCGGCCCCACCTCCGGCCTCCTCGCAGGTGGACACAGCCCAGTCTCCGGGGTCCTCGCGGGTGAACGCAGCCCCTCCTCCGGCCTCCTCCCGGGTGGACGCGGCCCCGCCTCCAGGCTCCTCCTGGGTGGACGTGGCCCCATCTCTGGCCTCTGCGGCCCCTCCTCCGGCCTCCTCCCGGGTGGACGCAGCCCAGTTTTCAGCCTCCTCACAGGCAGACACGGCCCCGTCTCCAGCCTCCGCGGCCTCTGCAGCCTCCGCAGCCTCGGTGATGGGGGAGGGCGGTGGGGAGTCCAGCCGCCACACCCCGAGGCCTGTAGGCCGTGTGGGGAAGGTCCATTCAAAGGAGTGAGACAAGCTCCAGCTGGACTCTGTCCCACTCCCCAAGGGGTGGTCCAGGGCGGACGGGCTCCCCTGGGCCTGGGGCAGGGTGACCAGCGAGCCCCCCAGCTGCTCCCGGCCTGGGCCGGGAGGCCGCAGCACACCTTCAGAAAACCGCCGCTGGGCCAGGCCGCCAGCAGGGCGGTCCTCACTCCCTGGGGCCGCGCCATCCCCAGATGCAAACGTCCGAGGCAGGTCCGGCAGTTCACCTGCTTCCGTCAGGGGCTGGGGTGCTGTGGCTGGGGACTGCTCGGGGCTGGAGTGCCCCGTGAGCTCCCGCACCATGGGGCTGCCGGGTCTGGGGGCCTCCGGGGCGGCCACGGCTGGGACCCCTGGGCTCGCAGGCAGGTGGTGGGAGCCTTCCTTGGGGAGGCCCGCAGCTGGGGAGCCCAGAGTCTCAGGGGGCAGGGAGGGAGGCCTAGGAGCAGCAGGGCTCTGGGCCTCTGGACGGTGGGGGTGAAGGGGAGAGCCCCCCTCGAGGGAGTCAAGGTGAGGAGACTTGGGGCCCGAGCCCAAGGCTTCAGTGGGGAGACCCAGGCCGGGGGTGCCTCCATTCTCCAAGGTGAGGCCTGGACCAGGGGGCACCCAGGGCTTGAGAACCTGCAAGAGAAAGTCAGGAGCCGTCACTGCTACGCAAGCTCAGGGAGGCCCCTGCCCACCCCTGAGAGACCCCAGGTCAGCGCTAGCTGCCTGACACTCTCACTCCATGGGGGAAACCGGGGCGCAGGGACAGCCCCAGGACAACCAATAGAAGCTCCAGAATGACCTCAGGCGTCCGAGACTGCCAGGGCCCCCAGACCCTCCCGTGTGGCCCTCCCCCCACAAAATGCACAGCGCTCCATTCCCAGGGGATCACTCAGACCACGCCCACCCGCATCCCCCAAGCCCAAAGCTCATGTGAGTTCCTAAGGGTCCAAGGTTCATGGGTCAGGAACACTGGCTTTGTGCGCTTTCCTGGTGGTCCAGGGGCTAAGATTCCACACTCCCAATGAGGGGGGTCCCGGGTTCGATCCCTGGCCAGGGAACTATATCCCAAGTGTGGAAACTAAAAGTCTGCATGTCATCACTGTAGATCGCGCGAGCTAGAGTGAAGATCAAAGATCCCGTGGGACCCAGTGCCGCTGAGTATGTAAACAAATAAAATATGTGTTTTTACAACTGGCTTTGTAAAGGAAAGGCAAAAGGAAGCTAGAGAGTCTGGCTGGCTGGGTGCGTGGCCTCAGGGTGGGACTCCACCAGGCCCAGGGCAGCTTCAGACCAGCTCCTGGGAGCAGCTCGCACCCTTGCTCTGAGCATCCACGTTCCCAGCGCTGCCCGGGGGACAGCGGGACCCGGGATTCAGGCCAGAAGCCCCAGGGACCGTGAAAGCGCTGGGAGACACCAGCACCTCCCCTGTCGGCGGGATGCCTTCCCACGCGGGGTCTCTCCGAGCCCCAGCGTCCCCACCTGCAACCCAGGGCCAGGGCAACAATGTCCACCTCGTGGTCAGGAGAGGATTCAGCAAGATCTGCGCACCAGGCCGCTGTGAACAGCACCGGGGAAGAACGGACACCCTGGGGCCCTGGGACCCCCAGCATTTGACCCCCCTTCACCCCTGCATGCCGCGACCTGAGTCTCGTTCTATCTGACCTCTGCTCTCCCCAGAGGTCAGGCCCCCCACCTTCTCCCATGGAGGGCTGTCTGCCCACCACCACCTGACCCCTGGGCCTGGGCAGGGGGGCATCCTGTTTCCGCGTCAAGGCCACCCTCCGATCCTTCCAGCCCGCGCAGACGAGTCCCAGGTTAACTTAGAGCCTGTGCCCTTAAACCACGCCCCCCAGGAACCCTCCTCCAAGAGCCCAGGACAGACCCCTCCGCCCTCAGAGCAGAGCTCCTGGACCACAGCCGCTCTCCCAAGCGCTGCCCCTGGTAAAGAGCTCACAGCGGTTCCTGAAGCCCCACAACTGACCCATCCAGCATCCTGGCTCCGCTCCCTGACCTCCTCTTCCCGACTTCCCCAGAGCCCACCTCTCTGAGGGTCCACCCTAGACCTCGTCCTCAGCCAGAGCCCCTCCGGAGCGTCAGGTCTAGGGGACCTGCTGGCCTGTGTCCACCCCCGTCCATCCAGCACCCTCTCTCCCTCCCCTCCGCCTGTCTCCTCCCTTCTCCCCGTCCCACTCCCCTCTCTCCTCCACCATTGTGTGAACTCCCTGTATTCCCCTCCCCAACTCCAGTTTAACCTAATGCAATACAGCTCTGCCCCAGCTCCAGACTGCACCAGAGCAGCTGGAGATAGCCGCCGCTGGGATGGTGGGTTCCCTGCAGCCGCAGCCGCAGCCGCCCCGGGCTCAGCCAGAACGCCCAGCAATCTCACGACATCCCCCTTCCATGCACCCCCACCTCCCAGCGACGCTTTCCCATCCAGTCTGTCCTCAAACCTCTGCACCTCTGCCCAGGCTTTCCGGGCTGAGGGCCTTGCTCTCCCTCCCCGAGGACTCAGAGACCCCCACCCGGGCGCCCCACTCCTGAGCCGTCCCTGCTCAGAGCTCAGGCCAAGCCCTCCTCTCTGTGTCCAGCATCACAGATTTTTTTCCTTCTCTACTGGACCGTTTCCATCCGCACACAAACTGCCCTCATTTCTTCTGGCTTAAAGAACACACACATGCTGCTGTCCAGCCCTCCCATCTCTCCAGCTGCACCCCTTTCCTTAAACCCGGCCTCTGCATTCAGCACCTCTAACCTCAGCGCCTTGGGCCCGGCCTCCGCTGAGCCCCCTCCAAATGGGCTCCCTTCTTCACTTCCACCACCCTGCCGCTCCAGCCAAGTTCAGCCACGACCCCCCATGCAACCCCCCATTCTCAGGGCGCCCCTTCCTTGCCCCGCAGGCACCACCTGATCGCTGACCGCCCGCCCTAGTCCCTCCTCCAGCCTGGGCAGCTCCTGTGCTCCACGCCAGCAGGGTTCCCTCCTAACCTCTGCTCCTTCCTGCATCTCCTGGGCTCCTCTGCCAGGCCTCGTCTCCCTCCCACGCCTCACCCATGCCCTCGGGGACCCCAGCCGACTCCAGGGCCATCTGCACACCGACAAGTCCCTGCAGCTCCGGACTCAAAACGCCCCACTGACCCCCTCGGACCCCGTGGGATGAGGCGTCTCCAGCTCAACAGATCCAGAAGCAAGCTCCTCCGGTCTTCCCAACATTACGAAGGCCCCCTTCTCCGTGAAGGGTAACCTCCCGACCACTTGGGCCATAGACCCCCAGCGGCACGCTTCACTCTCCGTTCACTCCCCCAGATCAGCCTTGCCTGCAAGTCCCGTCCACTCCACCTTCACATCAGAGGCCCCACCCACCCACCGTCTCCCCCAGGGACTGCCTCCAGGATCCACAGCACTGTCGTCTCTCACCAGGGTGACCCCCAGAACCCCCCGACTGGCCCCTGCTGCTGCCCCTGGCCAAGATCTTGGGCAGGGAGACTCCTTGCAACGGCAGCAAGGTCACGCCTCTCCTCCCGCCCCTCAGTGGCCTCCTTCCCTCCTGCAAGCCAGCACTCCCCGCCCCGAGTGGCCCATCACCACCCAGTCTGTGACCCAGACACCCCAGCTTCCTCGCTGGGTGGAGCCCACGTCCTTTGTAGCTGCAGCTCCCTCTGCCAAAAAGGCTGTTCCCCAAACATCCAAGAGCTCACCCCATGCCCCACTTCCTGGCAAGGACTTCCCGTCACCCTCGCCCCGGGACCCATGCAGGCGGGGTCCCAGGTGCCTGTCTGATGCTCTGCACGTCTGCCGGGTCACAGGGCGCCCAGTGTTGGAGTCTGCCTCCCCGCGTTAGAAGGCGCGTTCCTCGGGGAGCAAGGGCTTCCCTCGTGGCTCAGACAGTAAAGAATCTGCCTACAAGGCAGAAGACCTGGGTTCGATCCTTGGGTCAGGAAGCCCCCTGAGAGAAGGGAACGGCTACCCGCTCCGATATGCCTGCCCAGAGAACTCTGTGGACGGAACAGCCTGGTGGGCTACAGTCCACGGGGTCACAAAGAGTCGGACAAGAGTGAGGGATGGACACACGCTTTCCTGGAAGCAGGGGGACTGTGGACGCTTTGCTTGTGGCTGTCTCCCCGGCACCAGGATCACAGTGGATGCTCGATAAATACGTTTGGACAAATGCACACTCTCAGGTCTCTCCCCCTGCTGGACGGGACAGCCTCCAGCTAGCAAGGGCTCTGGGAGCAAAACAGACCACCCTTCGCATCATCTACTCGGGAACGCAGACTGTCCACCCCCGAGCACACCATGGGCAGAGGGGCTGTAACAGAAGACCCCCGTGAAACATCACTTCCCCTCTTCTGCGAGAGGGCAGGCCTGGCCAGGGACCGTGCTGGACTCGGATCCTGCCTTCAGCCCCTGGGCAAGCTATTTGGCACCTCAAGCCCCGGCGTCCGCACCTCTCGCATGGGACCTGAGGGGCCTATTCAGTCAGAGTTATGACCGGGTTACGTCAGTCAACATCCCCGAGGTTGCCCAGCAGACAGTAGGCTGTCCAGGGCAGTCATCCTGGACACTGTAGGAGCCTCAGGGCCTCAGCCACACTTAGCCAGGGTGGCCTGGAAGTTGAGAAATCTGAGTCCTGACGCAAGTCACGTAAACATCCTCCACAGCCTCTGTTTCCCCAGCTAAACTGAGGGAGGCGGGAGAGAGGCACAAACGAGGCCCTTCCAGCTCAGAGACTGCGTCATAGCAGGTAGGGAACTCACGTCAGTCACGGGCTCAGAGATCGCCGGCTGGGCCAGGTCCCCGTTGAAGGCCAGGTCCGAGGGGCACTTCCTGTGAGGGAGAAAGAGGAGAGACGGAGGCACGGATCACGCAGGTGGAGAAGGAAGGGGTGATCAGGGGTCTGCCTGATGACCGGGACAGAACCTGACGTGCACCCCGCCAGGGGCACGTCCTCCCAGGGGACAAAAACTCTGGCGGCTCCGAGAGAGAGCACCCCAGGGCCAGCGCATGTGCCCCACCTGCATGTCAGGAGGTAAGCCCCCCCAACCCCTCTGGGAAAAGCCCGCGCAGGCCCAGAGCCCTTGGGGCTCCTGGTAAGACCACCAAACCCCAGAGCCCTTGAGGGGTTAGGGTTCTCCGGGCCAGGGCAGCTGGCCCCTCCCCAGCCAACGCTTCCGGAGAACTGCAGGGGGAGGGAGACCACCAGAGGAATTTTGCAAGGTCGAGGTTGCTCCTTTCAAGCCAGGCTGGGAGCAAAGGAGGGGAAAGAGGGCGGAACCCAGCCTGAACAGAGCAGGCCTCCAGGGAGCCCAGGGGGACAGGAGGCCTCGGGTGTCCATATTCCCAGGAGAGGCTGGCGGGCACCACAGGCGAGACTCTGGGCCTCCAGCTCGGCTCAGACCACGGCAGGGCCTTCTCCGCAGCAGGAGCGGGGTCAGCGGGGCCAGAGAGCTGCGGGGCCTGGGGGGCAACGAGCCCAAGCTGGTGCTCCCTGCCCTGAGGATGCTCCAGGCAGCTGGGACCCTCAGCCTCCTCCCCGGGGCCCAGGGACACATCCAGGTCAGGAGCCCCCAGGACACGCTGGCACGGGCTCTGGGAAAGGGGATGCTGCCCGCAATGGTCTCCAACCCAGCTGTGTGGCCCGCATGCTCACATCCACTGGCCTGGCGTCAAGGGGTGTTCACGGCTTTCCTCTCCTGTCAGACTCCTCTTCACGGCCAGGCTGTGCCACACACACACACACACACACACACACACACACACACACACACTCCAGCAGACACACACACAGATACATACCCCAGCACAGATACACACAGACACAAAGACACACACACACACCCAGCACCTGGCACACCGTTGCACCCACAGGGCGGGCCAGCAGTTAAGAGCACACACTGGAATCAGAGAGGCCCTAATTCTAACCCCAGCTCTGTCTGTCACTTGCTAAGGGACCAGGGGAAGTCACTTTTGAGCCTCAGTTTCCTCATCTCTAAAATGGGCCTAATACTGCCTTTACTACACAGGATAGCTGTGGATTAAGTGAGGCAGAGTTTGGCTCCCCATATTAAAAAAGCACTGAAAATAAACTTCCAAGCTATACATCTGAATTCTCCTACGGACTCTGTGCAGAGGACGACTGCAGAATGAAGCACACACTCACTCAGTCTGCGGAAGGGGGCGGGGCGGGGAGGGCGGTGGGTGGTCCGTGACTGTCACGGGTTGACCCGCACGCACGCGCCGTGCAGCACAGCTAACCTCCAAGGGAAGATCACCATCTCACAGGAGACTACCCACCCTGTCCTCCAGGCTGGCCGCAACCAGACACACAGCCCCCCACCCCTCACCTCTGCTCGGGGGTCTCGCTGGGCTCCTCGGGGCAGTCGGCAGGAGACCCCGCGGGCCCCTCCTGGGACCATTCCTTGGAGAGGGTCCCAGCATCATCCCTGGGGCCTGGGGCCATGCCGTAGCTCCTGGGACCGTATCTGGAGCTGCCGTCGTGATTGAAGGTGAGGCGGGAGCCCCAGAGGCGGTCGGGGCTGGCCGGGCCCTCTTTCCTGGGCTGGTCCATCTTGGCCAGGATCTCCTCCACCGTGGGCGCGGCGAAGCGCTCCGGGGCTGGGCGGAAGGGGAGGGGCGCCTTGCGCACACCCCCAGGGGCGGCGCATCGGGCCGGAGGGGTCAAGGGGGGCGTCTCTTCTTTCCCAGGCTCCTCTTTCCCAGGCTCCCGGGTGCCTTCTCCCCCAGCCAGGGCTTCCGCCGCAGGCCTTGGCGCAAACGGAAGGGGCCGCTTATTGCCGCCGTAGGGCTGGGGTCCCGCCAGCATGTTCATCTTCCGGGCAGAAGGCAATTCGGCCAGAGGACCCCGGGGAGGCCGAGGCCCAATGGGCACCAGCAGGCTGGGCTTCGCAGGCAGGGCTGGCTTGCCAGGCAGGGCTCGGGGTTTGGGCTTGACAGGGGGTTTGGCCCGATGGTCACCTACCAAAAGGAAAAGGCTGGTTGAGCCGATGTCAGAAGAACAGGAAGCAGAACTTCACCTCCCACCCTATGTACTCAGAATGTTCCCACACCCTTCCATGTACAAATCAAATGTCACCGCTTCCATGAAGGCTTCCTGGATTTTCCAGACACATCCCAGAAACATCTTCCCTCATCTCCAAATTCCTGAAATGTCTAGCCAGTCACCCTTAAAAGTGAAAAGCCATTTAAGGCCCCAGCTGGCAGCTATTTCTCACTGTACCCACTCTTACCAAGTGAATGGCCAGACGACCAAATGGGTTAATAAATGAATGCCTGCCTGCCCACGCCAGGCAGTCGGCCCTCCATCTCCCCCAGTCTGGTCCTTCCCTAGAGCATGCCATTCTGCTAAACTACATCCACAGCAAACTCGTTCTCCCAGCTCAGCTTCCCTACCCTGCCACCCTGCTGGCCCCCTCCTCAGGGGCACACCCAGGCCACCTCCCCGCCACCATCCACTGTGAGACCAGGAAGGCAATCTCACTATTGACCTAAGCCAAACAAAAAGAAATCTGCTACAGAAGGAAAAAAAAGACCAGAAACATACCTTCTATATAAGGCATTTCAATGCCAAATAAAAGACCTTGAATTACTCATGGCCACAGCCCTGCTAATAGGATCCTTTATCACCCACTCATTCCACTCGGCGCAAGAAAGGTGTCTAGACAGGGAGCCAGGAGGCCTGGGTCCAAGCCCAAAGATGCATGCCCTCCCCGCCCCCACACCCAGGCCTCAGTTTCCTCCTCTGTCAAACAGGTGGTTTGATCCACACCCTCTCCAAGGTTAGCGTGCTCTCTGCTGGAGAGCTGTGATCCGCAGTTCCGAAGGGTCTCCACCGGAGCAGAGGGCTCCTCCCGCTGGTCCTCAGGACTCCTCCCTCCCTCCCCAACAGAGTCAGCCTTCACCCACCAGCCCCCAAGACCGAATGGGGGTTCGGGCCTCTGGCCCCCTTCCCAGCCAGCCCGCTCCACCCCGCACCTACAGGTACCTGGCTCAGAGCCAGCGGACACCAGCTCCTCGTCCGGCTGGCGGGGCGCGGGGGAGGCCATGGCTGCGCCTTCCCTGGGAGCAGACTCTTGCATCACATGCGGCAGACCTGGGAGTCGGGGGCAGAGCGGTGTGGGCTGGGGGCGGCGGAAGACCCAGGAAGAAAGGAGGGAGAGCGGAGAGAGGGCCAGAGAGCTGTGCGCTGGCAGCGCGCCGTCTCTGACTTCTGGCGGAGGCCAGTGCGGGACAGGAAGCGGGCGCTTCAGGAGGGGCGCTGGGGGAGGTCACGGGAGGTCCCCGGCGGCCACGTCCTCCTCTCTGGCCGCTCCCCCCCCCCCCCCCCCCCGACCCTGCGACAGCTCTCCAAGTCCGTCTCCTAACCCTAAAGTCCTGCAGGTCCGACGAGCCGCCCCCTGCTCCCTCCTCCAGCCAGCTGTCCAGGGCACTCCACTTACCATTCCCAAGGCACCCCCCACACACACACTCCTTGGGTCCGGGAACCCCGCTCGAAGGATCAACTCAGGGCCGGGGCAAGAGGGCTGCCAAGTCTGAAGTCTCCGGGTGAATCACCTCGCGGGAGACGGGAAAAACCCGCTCCTCCCCAACCTGGGCCCCGCCCCGACACCCGCCTGCCCCGCGGGCCTCCCCTTCCCGCTCCCTGGCCTGCCGCTGGGAGTGGTTCCCTCCCTGCCCCCCGAGTCCCCCTCCTCCCTCCACGTCCCTGCCCCGACTCCCGCCTCCTCCAGAGCCGTCTCATCCAAACACGGAAAAATAAGGAATAAAAAGTAAACATCTGGAATACATTTTTTTTCCCTTTAATTTCTCAATCGCTTTGGCTTCGGCTTGGAATTTGATGAGGTAAAGTCAGGGCCTAGTCCTGTTGCCATAGCAATGGCCTCCCACTGGATTTCCAGAGCCTCGCCAAGAGGAAGGAGGAGCCGGCCCAGGCCCGGGGCTGGGAGAATGAGACCTGGCTCGAGAACATCCGGGGGGCGGGGTGGCTTGGGGGAAAAACTCCCTAGGGCTCCCCTCCTGGGCTCGTCACCGTGGGAGGGTCCACAGCTGACCAGAAGGAGCTACCTGGGCATCACTCACCAGCCTGGGCCTGACCCGAGGGGTTTCGAGGGAGACTGCGGAAGATATTTTAACCCACATGACAGAAGCCTATGGCCGAGAGCAAACGGGTGCCCCTCCTCTCGGCCTGTAACTGGAGCTCCGGGTCTGCTCCACCAGGATTCAAATGCTGGGTGGGTCTCCTGCCTTCCAGCTCTGTGACCTCAGGCACCTTCCTCACTGCTCTAAACCTGTTTCCCTGTATGAAGAACACGCTGAGACTTAACACACTCGTTAAGACTCCAAACTTCCACCGCACACTGCAGGCGGCACCAGTTCGATCCCTGGTTGGGGTACTGAGGTCCCACATGCTGGGAGGTGTGGCCAAAACTAAAAAAAAAAAAAAAAAAGGCTCACATGAGACGATCCGTGCAGCTGCCGACCTCAGTGGCCAGCACCCAGTAAGTGGCCATTAAACGGTGGCTCCTATTAGGAGGCTTCCCTTGGAAACCATCTCGTCCTCTCCCCCAACCACAGGCTGCCAGCACTGCGGACCACGCCTGGTCTCCCGAAGAACCCAGTCTTGTCACCTGTTCTCAGACACTCCACCACTTCCTCAGGTCCCATCCTGGGTCCTGAAGCGCCATCCCACCCACAAGAGGCCCCTGGACTGACCACTGCCCCTGCCTCCTTGATAGAGCCCCCGGCCCTCTGTTCCAAAGGAAAAGCGATGTTTCCTATCACCTGGCATGCATGGGGTCCCTGAGGACAACCCAACCCTCTCCAACCTGCAGGGGCCCTGCCTTGCCCAAAGTCACCCACTCCAGCTGGTCTGGCAAGATAGCAACAGATCCAAAGAAGGGACCTCAGGTGCCCAACTTCCGGGAAAACCTCTCACTTCTGACCCTGCCCCAGCTTGTTCCCCAGATAGGAGGGACTAGACAGGAGGAAAAGAGACATCCAGGCCCGTGCAAGTCCGGTCAGCCAAGTCCGGTGCAGCAGGCGCGCTGTGGGTGGGTGAGTAACATTCACAGCCGGCCCGAGTGTGCGTGGAGGAGGGGCACGCGGCAGAAAACATAAAATTCAAAAAAAAAACGCAAGGCTGTTTCCTTGTCCTTGAACGTTATTACCAGGGATACATGGTGTGGGTGGTTAGGAATGGAGACCAGCTGGTCCAGAACCGAAAACCCTTTCACCTGGAGGCTCAGCCGGGCAGGGAGCTGTAGCACCCAAGAGGGAGGGCTCACTCCCCCAACTGAGGACGGGGTCTCAGCAGCTCAGACGCCCAGCGGGAAACCCGGGTGACCAGGGCCGGAGGGCAGAGCTGTGAAAATCTCAGCGGCTCTGAGCATCCCCCACGCGTTAAGAGTCCAGAGACCGGCTGGACCCTTAGGGCACAGGGGAGACACCAGGCGGCTCCTGCCCCGAGGCGGAGGCCCAAAGAAGCCTCGCCGCAGGCAGGGCCGCCTCCGCCGACCCTGAGATCTCCCTCCGGCCGGAGCCGGAGAGAACACTGCCGCAGGAGGGAGGGCCAACCGCGAGACGGGAGAGCCCGGGGCGAGGGGCCGTCTGGAAGGGCCCGGCGGGGAGCTCCAGGCACAGGGGGCAGCGGCCGCCGGGGGGAGGGGACGGCGGGCTGGAGGAGGGGGCGGCGAAGGCCCCGCGCGCGGGATGGGGCGCCGCCGGCGGACGGACGGACCGGGGCCCAGGGACGCGCGCCAGGCGGGGGCGGGCTGGGGAGGCCGGGGGCGTGCCGGGGGCGGGGGGCCAGCCGGGGAGAAGGGGGCGAGGGTCCCTCCGCCGGCTCCGCCCGCCGCGGGCTCCGCCTGCAGCCTCGGCCCCCTCCCGGGCTCGGCCGGCACGCGCTTCAGGCCCTGCTCCCTGCGCCCCCGCGCGTACGCCCGGGCCCCCGGACCCCCGGGCCGTGCAAACTTTCCTTGTGACCGCCCCCCGCCCCCAATCTCGGCCGCGGTCTCGACGCAAGAGCGCCCACCGCCCCCGTGCCTCGCCCCCGCCCTGGGCCCGCCCCCGCGCACTCACGCTCTCCCCGGAGGTCCGGCTCCACCAGGCCCGCGCTCCACACCTCGTCGTGAGTCTCAGCCACCGCCGCCGCCGCCGCCGCGGGACCGAGCCTGGAGGAGCCCGGGCGGGGCCGCCCTGGGCCCGCCACGGCCCCGCCCACGGCCCGCCGGGCCCTGCCCTCAGCCCCGCCCCTAGCCCGCCTCTATCCCCGCCCCAGGGGTGCATGGCCGGCTCCCGGCCCCGCCCCTGCCCCGCCTCCGGGGCGCCTTGCCCCGCCCTTGCCCCGCCCACAGCCCGCCGGGCCCCGCCCCCGGGGCGCCTAGCGAGTGTTGGGGCGCCTCGCCAGTGTCCCCGCGCCGCCGAGTTCGCCGGGGAGCATGCAAACGAAGCCGGCCCCGGCCCCCGAGGGCCCGCCCCGGCTCGGATCCCCGCGAAGCTGACGCAACTCCGCGCTGGGGCGGAAGGCCACCGAGACGGCGGCCTAGAGAGGAGGTGGCCCGGACTCGGGCGGTGGGCGGGCTGCGGCCCTGCGGGGCCAGCGCCTGGGGCCGGCCCCGGGGCCCTCCGCTCGCGCCGGCTGTCTGCAGCGCGCGGGGATGACCGCTGACCCTCGCGCGTCTCCTGTGGCGCCTGCCCCCGCGCTTCCCAGGTGGCACATCCCTGGTCAGGGAGGGCCCCTGGAGCGGGGCACGGCAGCCCCCTCCAGCATCCCTGCCTGGAGAGTCCCATGGACAGAGGAGCCTGGCGGGCTGCAGTCCACACAGGGTCGCAGAGGGTCGGACACGACTGCAGCGGCTTAGCAGGCATGCCTGCTCCGCCCAACATAAATTCCTCCTAGCCTAACAATGCCGCATACCCCTTTTCTCCACAAGAAAAGGCTTCACACATACTCCACCTCTTTCCTGAACCCCTATCAGGCTACACCCCACCCCCCACCCCAACACAGCACTCTTCCCCCCCAATTCTGCGGGCTCAGGTTTCCATTCCCCCCCATTTGCGGGGAAGCTTGGTCAATCCTGATTCCATTATCGAAAGATTTCCAAGACCCTGGACTCGCAGGTGATTAAGGCTGGAGCCGGAGCTGTCCTCTCAGCTTCACTAATGGAGTGCGGCTGTGAGGGAGACTGCCTAATCAGATCAGCTCTCATTTCTAGACTCTCAGGTGGCCCATCCCACCAGAAGAGACTGGAAACCAAGGCTTGTCCAGCCGGGAACAGCACAGGCTGTACCTGGAGACTGGCTTCCCAGCTGAAGGGTCAGAGTGCAGTTGACACCAAGAGTGAGAGCCATACAGCAGGGGGAGAGAGAAGGCCTAAGGCCGATTTCCAAAGTCAGTTCCCTTTATTAAATGTTCATTTTCCACAGACCAGAAATACAAAATAAAAGTAGAAATAGGCCCCAGTCAGGAGCTACAGACCTGCCCTCACAGGACCCCTGCCTGCGGCAACTTGTACAGGACAAGCAGCAGCTATACCCCAAAGGGCGGGAAGGCAGGGGGCGCGGTGGGATCCAGCCCTGCCCTGGCCCCCACCGGATGTCTCCCCAGATTATAAACAGCCACTTTCTGAAGCCGCAGGGTGAGACGCCTCCCGTGCGGCCCCAGGGAAGTGCAGGCTAGCGGGAAAGCTTGTTCAGATGGCACAGAACCCGAGGATTGCATTTCATAGGAGAAAACAGGTACCAAAACACGGGTGGGGAGACTGGGGCTGGGATGGGGCAAGCCCCAGGAGACACAGTCTTCCTCTCTATTCATCAGATCCTGATGCTGAGTCTTCTGAGCTGGGGGGAGTACTGGCTAGTTCCTCTTCTTCAGAGTCCTGAAAGCCAAAGGTCTCTTACAGGGGAGAAGTACAGAGTCCAGGCCACCCTCCCCCGCAGCCACTTTTCAGGGAAGGACCCCCACTTGGCTACCCGCTCCCTGCACCCCAGTGTTAAGCCTTCAGAAGCACAGATTCCACCCACCCACTCCCCTTCATTACCCCTCCGTCTAGGATTGTCTGTCTGTCCCGCCACCAGCCCAGGGGCCCCCACCCTTCCAGGCCCCACGGCCCCCCAAGCCCAGCCGCACCTCACTCCGCCTTCTCTTCTTTTTGCTCTTGTTTTCTCCGGAAGAGCTCTCATCACTGGACACAAACTCTTTGCTCTTGAAGCTCTCGCTCAGCTGCCTTGATGAAGACTTCGACGATGAGCCCCGGGAGGGTGTGGATTTCTTCTCCGTCTTCACTTTGACTTTCTTCTTCTTCTTGGACTTATCCCTAGGTGAGCAAGAGGGAAGTGGGTGCTGGGCCCTTGGGTTCCCCACATCATCAGGGCCGAACCTCTCCTGGCTTTCCCAGGGCCTTTCCCAATCCCAGCCACACTGCCCAGCTCACGTACACAGCCAGGCGCGTCCGCCCCAAGCGCCCCAGGGGAGCTCATCATAACTGAATCACCGGAAGGATCAGGGGCTACAGCCTGAAGCAGCCCCATATGCAAAACTTGCTTAACGTCTGCTGTTGTTGAGTCACCAAGTCGTGTCCCACTCTTCTGAGAGCCCGCTGACTGTAGCCCACCAGGCTCCTCTGTCCATGGCATTTCCCAGGCAAAAGTACTGGGGCACGTCACCATTTCTGTCTCTAAGGGGTCTTCTAACGCTTGTTACTTTACCTTTAAAACTGCATGTGAGTTATGCTCCATAACAACTAGTGTTAATCTCCCCCACACCTTGAAATAAAATTGAAGGAAAATGTGGCTCTTAGGAAAATGAGCCGTATTTATCCAAGTTACTTTCAGAAATCCTCTAGGCCATTCCCCATACCTGGGCAACTGCCTACCCCAATCTGAGCAGCACTGCCCTACTGCAGTCAGAAGCATGCCTGTTAATACCCCAATTCTCAACCTGGAACTGCAGAAGTACCTGCCAGAAAAGCAGCTCCTGGGTCATTCTGTCCCCAGCTCTCACCTCTTGGAGGGCTCTCCACGGCCGCCTTCGTATTCCTTCATGGCTTTTTCATACTCCCGCCTGGCCTCCTCAGCCTTGCGATCCCACTCCTGTGTCACACAGGGAATGAAAAAAACAGAAAAAAAAAAATTAGACCCCTGGCCCGACACAGGCAAAACCTGCACAGAACCGTAGCCCTGGGCCCGCCCGCCTCCGTCAGGTCCCAGGGTCCAACGCTGTGTGTCCGCGGCTCCTTGCCTCCTTCTTCTCCTTGGACATTCCCTTCCAGATCTCGCCTGCCTTCTTGGAGAGGTCCGTGACGCTGATGCCCGGATGGTCCGACTTGATCTTCTCCCGGCTGGCGTTTAGCCACAGCATGTAGGCGGACATGGGCCTCTTGGGGGCGTTGGGGTCCTTGCCCTTCTTTACCTGGGTAGGAACCCAGAGGCCATCAGCCACCTACTGCCCACAAAGCTCCACGTTCTCCCCAAGAGATGACCTGGACCTCCTTCTTAGAGGGACACAATAGAGAAAACACTGCGCAGTCAGGCTGGACGGAGAGCCGCCAAGGATGGAGACCATGACCTCAGCACCTGAGCCTGAGCTCACAAGGAACCCTCTCCTTGAGCTCCAAGGACAGAAGCCTGCTCCTAATTTGGATCTTCCAGAAGCTAATTGTCTCAAGGGCCATACTGAAAATTCTCCAGGCTCCTCCTCAAGGCCAGCGCCAGTGGTTACAAAACTAGGCCCAGCAGCACCAGTCCGCAGGCCCTACCGGGGGGTGCTACAGAAAGACTGAAAGAGGACGGCCGCCCCCCACCGCCCGGCAGAGTCTGCACCTCCAGGGGCTTCTTGCGGCTCTTGCGGTCCTTGGCCATCTTGGCCTTCTTAAGCTGCTTCCGTTTCTTCTCTTCCCGGTCACTGTCACCCTCGTTACTGGAGGAGCTGGCGGAGGCGTTGCTGTCAAACCTGTCAAGGACAGCGGGGCTCAGAGAGAGAGGAGAGCCCCCAACCAGCTTAGGACAGGACAGCGAGCCCAAAGACCCCCGCCCAGAGAGCAGAGGCAGAGCAGGGCTGTGGCGCGCGGCCTCCTCTTGCTGACGTGCCTTCAACCACCTGGTCCACCCCCGGGCCTTGGCAGCAGTTTCCTCCTTGAGTCCATCAACACGGGGGGGCCTCTGCGGCTTTCTTGGGTCACGGCCTAACCCAGACCCCACACCCCTGAAGGCAAAGCCGCGGTCTCATCTTGCCCAGAAAATGCCCCAGGTCCACTTCACCGCTTCTTCTGAGCTAACTGTTTTAACCCTGCAGTCTTCTCTGATGAAGAGATAATGAGCTACCATGTAAAAAGTGGGGGGGGCCACCTTCAGTCCAACCCAGTACCCCTAAGCGGTCCCCTCCACCACACGTGCTCAGCTCTTCAGAAGATGGAGCCCCCTTACACCTGCATCACGGTGCGGAGCCGTTTCCAAGACATGTTCACAAGCATTTGCTCACTGACTTTCCCAAGTACGTAGCAAGCAGAACTAGTGTGCTCCAGCAGAGTTTTCTCTTTTTCTTTTTTCTGCTCAACCTTTGCTAATTCTTTTGGAACAAGAGAACTCCAATTCCCTGTTGGGAACCACCCAGCCCCATTCAGGGGGAGCCCACCCCAGCCACAGGCTCTAAGTGGGGTGGGGGGGGGGGTGGTGCATGGCTTAACTCTTAGTTCATCAGAGCACAGCTCAGAACTCAGACTCAGGAAGGGGAGGCAAGCACACCATCCACCACTGCTCTGAAAACAGCAGCACTTCTGAGAGTTAACTCGGAGGACTTAGCCTGCCCCGTGCTGCTCAGGGTCATTTAGCGATGCATGCACCCATCTAAAAATAAGGAAATCAGAAGTAAAAACTAATATTCCCCTCAACTTCCGAGCACCTGGACTCAGTCGTGGTGGTGGTGGTGGTGTAGTCGCTAAGTTGTGTCTCCTCTGTCCATGGGATTTTTCCAGGCAAGAATACTGGAGTGGGTTGCCATCCCCTTCTCCAGGAAATCGTCCCCACCCAGGGATGGAACCCGTAACTCCCGAATTGCAGGTGGATTCTTCAGACAGGCTCAGGTCCGTCTGAACCACCAGGGAAGCCTTTGGATTCAGGTGCCTGAGCCCAATTCTATCACCAGACTCTCTGGTTACATGACCTAATAAAACTCACTCTTACACGAAAATCAGTTTGAGTCATATTTCTGACATCGGCAATCGAGAGTCTCGATAGAGGAACTTCCCAGTGGGACACAGGTTTGATCCCTGCTCTGGGAAGATTCCAACACGCTGCAGAGCAGCTAAGCCCCGCGAGTCACAATTCCTGAAGCCCCTTGCACCCTAGAGCCCCTGCTCCAAAACAAGACAGACCACTGCAGTGAAAAGCCCACACCCCGAGAGCAGAGAGCAGCCCCTGCTCGCCGCCACCAGAGAAAGCCTGCACCCAGTGACGAACACCCAGCCCGGCCAAAAATAAAAATAAAGTTTTTTTAAAGTAGTGATGGACACTACCATCTCACAGAGGAGACACAGAGATGCACCGCCTGACCCGAGGACCGCAGCTGGGAAGCGGGCAAGCTCTGCCCCTACCCCCATTCTCCACTGTCGTTTTCTGGTTTCAGGAGATGCTTTGCACTCACAAAGCATCCTGACAACTTTAAAACGTGGCCCTGTATCACTTCAACAGCGGTCGCTTTTCTACCCTCGGTCGGTAGGTAGCTCCGGGACTTGGGAACGCTCAGAGGTATTCCAGTCCCTGAAGCTTATGGGCCACCCTCACCCCGCCGAGTAGACCCACGACTCACTCCTCTGCGACGTCCTCCTCCTCTTCACCCGGGTTGAAGGACTCATCTGAAAAAGAGCACAGGCCGCGTGAGCTCTGCGCCCCACCCCCGCCCCTGGGGACCCTGCCCCGCCCCCCGCCAGGCCGCCCACCGCCCACCGGTCTCCTCTCCCGAGTCGTCGCTGCTGTCGTTGGCGTTCTCCTCGCGGATCTTGCCCTCCTCCTTCATCCGCTCCAGGTAGGCGTCGTGCTGGTCTTCGTCCGAGTCGGCGTATTCATCATAGTTGGGGTTCATGCCCTGCAGGGCGGGCGTGGGGCTCAGGGCCAGCCCCCCGACCCGCGCCCGCGGAAGCCATCCCCATGCCTGTGAGTAGCTCGGAGCAACCGCGCCTGGAGGTGTCCACACACAGCTCAGCGCAGAGCGTCTGCCCGACTCCCTGCCAACCCAGTTAGTCCAAGCCCCTCCCGCGCCCGGCCCGCGGGGGGCCCCTGGGGGACTGCGGAGCCTGCTCTAAGGTCATGCCAGGAAACCTGTACCCGGAGGGGGAGGGTCTCACGCACCTCTTTTTTCTACAAAGGCGAGAAGAGAAGAGAGAGTGAAAAAGAAGCCGCGCCAACCCCAGCCCCTTCCCCGACAGAGAACAGGCAAGGCTCCTCCCAAGCACGCCCAGGTACCTCTTTCAGCCCTCGGTTTTTGATGTTGAGCTTCTTGGCGTTGACAAAGTCGAACAGCTTGCCATACTCCTCCCTGAGACGAGAGGGCCCCGTTACCCAGTGGGCAGGTCCGACACGGGGTGGGCTGTGGGCTATCTCAACACCCCCCAGGGGCCGCACGGACCAAGGGGCCCAAACCCTCGACAGCTCAATCACACCCGGGATCTCAGAGACCCCCGGCAGACAACAGGCAGAGAAGAGTCAGACGCTAGTCTTGAAAACTTACAGGATCTTAAGATTTCAGGGGAAGAAAACACAGGAAGCAGTGTGTGCCTGTCCACCAACACCCACAAGCAGCGGGGAGGCAGGCTGGGCGTTTTGCTGGTCTGTAACCCAGCCTTCTGGAGAAGGCGATGGCACCCCACTCCAGTACTCCTGCCTGGAGAATCCCATGGGCAGAGGAGGCTGGTGGGCTACCGTCCATCGGATCACTAGGAGTCGGACACGACTGAACGACTTCACTTTCACTTTTCACTTTCATGCATTGGAGAAGGAAATGGCAACCCACTCCAACGTTCTTGCCTGGAGAATCCCAGGGACAGGGGAGCCTGGTGGGCTGCTGTCTATGGGATTGCACAGAGTCGGACACGACTGAAGCGACTTAGCAGCAGCAGCAACCCAGCCTTCTCAGGCTGTTATGAAGGTTGACTGTAAACATGTCTGTGAAACATGTAGCCCCCAGCCAGCATTCAGTGAACAGCTGCTGTGTTCTCGGGCACAGAGATCATTCAAGGAAAGGAGGAGACAGCATTTCCATTGTGCGGGGAGAGGAAGAGGACTAGTACCAAATACATACGGCACTCAGATTTTTTTAAGTACAGAAAGCAAGCAATACAGCAGCTGCCGAAGGCTAAGCACCCCAAGAGAGAAGGCCAAATTCCAGGCAGCAAAAGAGAAACTGCTCAAGGCTCGACACATCAGAGGAGTCGCCTGCCTGGAGAGGCCGGGCCGCCCAGTGGAGGCTGGGTCGGGGCCAGGGTGCCCGGGAGGGCTGGGCAGAGGCGCTCACCTCTCAATGCTGCTGAAGGTGTACTGGGTGCCCTGCTTGGTCTCAATTTCAAAGTCAAAGGAACGCGTGGTGGTGGTCCCGCGGGCGAAGTTGACAAAGGAGATCTCGTCGAAGCGGATGTGCACGGGCGGCTTGTGGACGTAGATGAAGCCCCGCTCCAGGGGGTACAGCAGCCCTGAGCTGGCCTTGTAGGAGCAGGTGATGCACTGGGCCCCCGAGTGCCTGGGGAGGGGGCGCGGTCAGTGCCGCCTGGGCAGCCCGCCTGGGCAACATGCCCCAAGCCCCCCGGTGTGTAGGCCTCAGGGGGGCTGCCCCCTCCAGCGACAGCCCACCCAGGGCCCCGCGGGGCGGCGTTCCCAGCAGGGGCTCACCTGAGAGCGCACCTCCCCACCCCCCATGGCAGGCAGCAGCCCAGGCTGGCGCGCTCACCCTTGGAAGTTGCCCGGGACCGTGATCTTGCGGTTCACCAGCGCTTTCATGACCCGGCTGACCATCTCGTAGAGGGATCCTGACATGTTCTTGGTGAGCCGCCCCTCGAAGCGCTTCTCCACCTCCTCCCTGAGGACAGCAAGAGGCGGGCGGGGTCGCTGCGGGCTTCCGCCTGCCCGCCCCCCCGCCCGCCCCTGCCCAGGCAGGGAACAGCCTCACTCACTCGTTCATGTTGAGCGTCAGGGAGATGTCCTCGTCCTTGGAGAAAAGCAGGATGAGGAAGTGGTAGCGAGTCTGACCCTGCTTGATGGGAGGGTCCAGGCTGATCTGCGGGGGGAAGGACCGAGCAGGCTCAGCGCCAGCCGGGGCTCGGAGGCCCAGCAGATGGCTAGACGGCCGTGGGTGGCAGCTGCCTCCCGAGGCCCCAGCGGGCCGCGGGGCCCCAGCTCACCACGAAGAACATCTGCCGCTGGTCCTTATGGGGCAGCAGGAAGAGCCGCAGCACCGTGGTGTAGGGGATCTTGTAGTCGAAGGTCTTGCCGTGCAGGTGCAGGAAGGTGGGGTAGATGCGGATGTCGTAGCGGCCTCGGGGCGTCAGGCACTGCAGCTCCCGGAAGATGCAGATGGCATCTCCCGTGGCCTGGATCACGTCCGCCTTCGACAGCACGTTCTGGGCGAAGGCCTGCCGAAGCACACGCGGGTCATGGAGCCGCTGGGAGCTGGCTGCGGGTCTATCGGGGCCCGCTCAGCACCGCGGAAAGCCTCACCTCGACGGGGTCCACGCCGTCCTCCTGGGTGGGCGGCACGTAGAAGCGCACCTCCATGAGGGAGACCTCCGCGTCATCGTTCTGGTGGAACTCCAGCGTCACCTCATTCTTGCCGGTGGTGCACTGAGACACGTTGCTGAGAGGGATCTCGAAGACTGGCTGGTCGCCAATGTCGAAGGAAAGCAGCTGCCCTGTGGGGAAAAGGCGGACGACCCATCCACAGGCTCTTCCCCTGGCTCAGCGTAAACTGCGCTCCCACCAGACTGCAGCTTCCCTACGGAGAGGGCCCGGGGGCTGTCTGTTTCTCCCAGACCCTCTAATACACCGTTGATCCTCGATAAACACACAATTATTTACAAACGGACAGGCGATCAGAGGCAGTGGCAGAGAGAGAGCAAGACAAGTTAAAGGGAGAAATCTTTCATCTTTCCTCCGACCCGAAAACTCAACCTCCCGCAGGACTCACCGCCAAACTTCACAGTTCCCCAGTTCCAGCCCTTCACACACAGGTCCTTCTCCATTAGCTCCAGGCGATAGTGAGTTTTGAAGAAATCAGAGAGTTTCTCAAACTCCTGTAGGGAGGGGAAAGAGAACCAGCCCAGTAAACTCCTGATGTCCTGAACACAAACTTGAACGTTCTGGGATTATCTGTTTCTGAGAAGCTGTCCCAGTATACCTTGTATCAGAAATCCTTGCTGACTTAATCACAGCTATAAAACCGTGTAAAAGACTGTTGGAAGAGGTTATTTCTGGGTTATTTCTCAGCCTGGGGGAGGAATACAGTAAGGGGCTGACATTCCCAGTTAGGGGTCTCGCAATGTCTCTTCTGAGTCTGTATGGGTACTGCTTTAGTGAAAATGGAAACGAAAATGAAGTAAAGTTTTGAATGCACGCAGGTCACAATGGAAAAACAAAACCCAAACTAAAGCATCAGGCAAGACCCAGAACCTGGATAAAGACAACAGGCAGGAGCCACCAAAAAGAAAATCAAAACAGTAGAAAAACTTCTGGAGTTAGGCCACAAAGAAAAGTCCTGAGACTGGCGCAAAACTGAACGCTGACTGCTTAATGGCTTCACTGGTCCTGCTGTGAGGAGCCCAAACCAGCGACCGCAGTTACCAGAAGAAGGGGTAACTGTCGGTCTAGAGCATTAAAACTAAAGGAGATGCACAGTCAAGAGGGGGCGATGGCAACAGGGCGTCTCACCGATTCCCGGAAGCCATCGTACTTATAGACGTGGCCATTCTTCGTGAGCAGTTTAAGCCCGTGGCCCAGAGCCACCCGGCGCCAGATGCCTTCGGTCAGCTCCCCGGCCTGGATGTTGTCCACTTTGCCCGTCTTACTGTTCTTAAAGATGATGCCCTGGCGGCTCAGCCTCAGCCGACCATCATTCTGTGGGGGAAACAGGCCCAAATGTATGGGGAAGCCACAGCGCAGCAGCCCAGGGTCAGTCCCACCCGGCGCCCTGTCTGGGCCCGCCTGACATCCACAGACCGGAGCAGCAGCAGCCGGGGGGAGCGCTGAGGGCGCCCAGCCCACTAGGACCCTAGGGCTCTAATCCTGGCTCAGGCATCCACAACCCTTGCAGGGTCTCAGAGTTTCCAGGCTCCCGGACTGGGTATAGCAGCTGTGGGGCCCTTCAAGCGGACCTGATTCTGGTCCTTTCCCTGGGTACCGCTTCTCAGCTGGGGGGAACCCAAGGCACACACGGGTACTCTGACCCCCTTTTCCAAACCAGCATGCCCATTCAGAGCATGGGCATGATCAGTGGCTGTGCAGGTCCACTCCCCTCCCTCCGCGGGGCCCTTCTCACCATGGAGCCCTTCACCTCCTGATACACGTCGTTGAACTCCAGAGTTTCTGCCATGCTGACCTAGCCCTGTTGGTACCACCGAAACTCCTGGGTGGGCGCGCAGATGGAGGGCGCGCTGGGGATCTGGAATCGAGAGGGAGAGAGGTGGTAGGAAGGACAGCCGCTCACGGTGCCCCCGGATGGGCCCGCTTCGCCGGGCATGCGTCCTATCTCCTCCGCCCGGGGGCCCGGGCCCAGTCCTGGGGTGCCGGGCCCAGTCCTGGGGTGTCGGGCCTGCCCCAAGAAGTGCTGAAACACCCCCCACACACACACCCGACACCCTCCCTGGGCGCTGCACCGGGCGCCGCGGCACCGAGCAGCGCAGCCCCCTGGGGCCGGCCGACTCAGCGCGCGAGGCGCCCCCGCAGGTCCCCCCAGCGCCCCCAGACCCGCAGCTCCCCGCCCCCCAAAATGGACTCGCTCGCGGCCGGCCGCCTCCAACGCGGGCCGGCCCACCGCGCGCACCCCGCGGGGGAGCCGGGCCCGCGCCCTGCACGCGGCCGGCGACCACCCACCTCCTCGGGCCGGAGCCTCGCGGCCGCCGGCGCCCGGGCGGTAGGCGCGCCGGGGCGGGGGGACGGCGCGGGCCGGGGACGGGCAGGGGCGCTGGGCAGGCTCTTCCCGCGTGCGCGGCCCCGCGTCCCGCCACCGGAAGCGCTGGCCACAGAGACGGCGGCCGGCTAGAGAGGCGCCGCCCGAGAGGCGGCCGGCTAGAGCGCCCGCGGCGCCGGAGGACCCGCGGGGCGCGCCGGGCCCCGCCCTCCCGCGCCACCGCTGACCCCGGACCCGCCCGCCCGCCCCCCGCGCTGCCCCCGATCCTCGGGCCCGGAAATTCGGGGCCCCTTAAACGCTAAAGACGTCTGGGCTTTTCAAAAGAGAATTTGCGTAGTGTTTTTATCAGACTGTGCCCCGAAGCTCGTGGCCCTCTCAATCAGCGCGTGTGTCTCCTATACAATAGTTGTTTCTGCGAAGCAGAAAGGAGTCTGACCCAAGAAGGAAAAGATTGGAGGAGTTGTGAAGAGAAGTGCCCCCTCCCACTGGCTTCTAGGAGAATGCAGGCGTTGATGTCACTGTGACTGCACCGCCCTCCCCTGTCCAGAGAGGACCCGGTCCTTTTGCAAATGAGCTCGCTGCACCCCCGAAACTTCCAGCAGCCCCTGCAAGTTGTGAATTGCCTGGAAGGGGCTGGCCAGCGGCCATGCCAAGTTCAAGCGCTGGTGTCAAGTTAATCACGGAGCCACAGCTGCTTTGAAAGCCTATCACCCTGGCACTGCGGAAGCCAGCCACCCCCACACCCCCGCCTTCTAGAGTCCTAGGGTGCATCTTGCAGAATCAGAGGCGGCCGGACTTGGGAGAGATGTCTGGGTTTCTCCGCTCCAACCTCTTTTTGCAGATGGGGAAAACAGGCCCTTAAGGGAGTAGCCCTGGGGTCTCAGTTGGCAACAGAGCTGAAGACAGATTTACGTACCACGGTCTAGCTCTCCTCTGTCATCCTCACCGTGACTCTACATTCAGAATGACTGACGATATGTGTCGTGCATGGAGACATAAGGGCAGAATGTTGAAACTTGAACATTTCTCTGACAGTCTGACCTGCAGTTACACCAGTAGCCTTGATTCTGGGACAAGAGACAATGTAAGCGCACCATTGTCCCCTGAACTCATGGCTTTACCCTCTGGGTGATGGCTGTTCCCACACTCTCTAGCAACATGAATTCAGCTAGATTCAATAAACATGCATTGAGCTCCGACACGGTGGTAGGATTTGAGGAAACTAGCAAGCAAGATGGAAACCGCTCCAAGCTTCCAGGAGCGTGTAATTAAACAGATGATTCGGATAAATACACTGACGGACAGTAAAAACAACCCCCCAAAAACACCCAGCGTTACAATGCAATGCTGGAGGTAGAAGTCCAGCCGCCGCCGCTGCCGGGTGAACAGGAAATAGAAACCAAGCCACTCTTTAGTTACCCTCTCCCGTGAGACCAGGAGAGAGGTTCAGGAGACCACCCCTCCCCCAACCCATGCTGTTGATGGCAGCTCTTGGAAAGAGGGGAATTGAGCACTGTAGGCAGACAGGAATGAACTCAGCTCAAGCAGGCTGCTAGGTGGGTGGGGTGGGGTACTGCCAGGGGCTTTCAGGAGAGCGTGGACCAGCTGGTGAGCTGGGATGGAGACGCGGCACAAGAGAACAGAACCGAAGCGGTAGACAGAGTGCAGATAAAGCCTAAGTCCCAGAGGGCCCCAGCCAGCTGCATCCCAAGCAATCAGGAGCCTGGGATTGGAGACCCCACCCCTGCCGTGACATCACAGGGGAGTGGGGTGGAGACCAACAAAAAGGGGGTCCCCCACCCTGGCCTTGGACTCTTGGCAGCCCAGAGGGTGGAGAGCAGAGAGAGGCTGAGCCCCGAGCTAGGGTTGCCTGACTTAAAGGAACAGGCTCCTCAAGCCCCCTCTAAGCCGCTCCCCCTCCCAGCCTCCATCCGGATGACCCCTCCGTCCTGAGACCACCATCAGGTCTCTCCTTAGGGGTCATTCCCTCAGCATGAACTGCATCTCAGATTTCTTCACCTACGAGACCACCAAGTCGGTGGTCGTGAAGAGCTGGACCATTGGGATCATCAACAGAGCGGTTCAGCTTCTCATCATCTCCTACTTCGTGGGGTGAGTCTCTGGCCCCCCAGGATCTAGAAACCTGAAGTCCTAGCAACCCCGAGGGCTGCCCTGAGTCCCGTTCTCCCCCGCCTGCCCTCAGTGTTGCTGCCCAGCTGCCTAAGTGTCTCCCGTTTTGGGGGGCAGCAGCCTCATCTGTGGGGACCTGTCCCAGGCACTGGCCTCCGCTGCCGTCACTGGGGAATTCTTTTTCCCACTAAACCCTCCAGAGCTGGACCGTGGCCATCACCCTGAGGAGGGGGGCTCTTGCCCTTCCACCATCTCCCCTTCCCTCTCTCGTCTCCCCCAGCCCCAGCCCCAGCCCCAGCCAGAGAACAGACCCATTGCCTTCAGTCAACTCTTCAGGGGTCTCGGAAAGATGAGGGAGCCAGGGGAAGGCGATGAGACAAGGGAGTCGGCGACAGGTTGACCAGGTGGATGGTGGAGAGGGCTCAGAGAAGGGGCGGGCTGGGCAAGATGCTGCAAGAACGTGGAAGAGGAGCCCTCGATCTCTGACCGCAGGACCGGGGGGTGGCGTTGGAGTGGGGGACCCTGCTCCTGTGGGGGGGCGGGCGGTGGGCAGAAACGAGTGCAAATACCCCTCAAGGAAAGATTTACTGCAGAGCAAGGAGGCTTTCCTGAGCATGACATGGGGACCGCCCCCCTCAAGGACCAGAAATACTCCCCTTTGTCAGAGAGCATCAGTGCCCTACGTCCACCTGACTTCATGTCCTAGAATCCACCCTGGGAGTTGCTTAAGAGCCAGGAAGGTCCGAACACCCCTTCTTGGCCCCCACCTCTTGCAGGTACACAATGCACACACGTACACACACGTATTCACAAAGGTTCATGAAACAGACAATGGCCGGGGGGGAAGCACAGGTTCTGTCCTTCTCGTGGTCATTCGAATCAGGAAAGCGGGACAGAAACCTCGGAGGTCTGTTCTTTTTTCCTGGCATTCGGTCTCTAGCCTCATGCTGTTCCTTGATACAACGAGTCTGCATGTGGGAGACAGAAAGCCACCGATGACCGTCAGGAGTTCATGCAGGGAGGTCAAAGGAGGCCCATGTGCGTGAGGGCTGGGGCCGTGGGAGTGGACCTGCTGGCCCGCCAGGCCGGAGTAGCGCGTGGAAAGATGGGTGGACGTGGATGAAGGAAATTTTTAGCAGCTCCACAACACGTGCTGAGAGCCAGTGGGTTTCATTTGTGCGGTGTGTAGACGAGGCTGCACACGCAGTCTCCTCGCAGAGATGTGAGAGGAGGGATTCAAGCTTTGGAATGGGCTTAAAGGGCTCTAAATGAAGTTCTGTCCTGACACTGAGGTTTCACGAGACACGGTGTTTGCACACGCTCTCCATCGGCATCTCCGGTGCCTGGCTCAAGGTTGGTTCTTAAGGCTCCACGTTTGCCTGCGTGCGAGGCTGTGTGGTTGTTCGTCGCAGCAGAATGGTCTGTTGGTCCAGGTGAGCACAGAGCTACTTCAGCACCTTCCAGCCTGGCCTGGCTCTGTGGGCTCCAGGCCGGAGGCTGATGGAGGCGAGACCCAGTGGGCTCCATCGCCCCCGCCCCCCACTGCCCTTCTCTCTCCCTCTCCCTGATCCAGGCTGGCGCCCCATCCTCAGTGCTGCAGGCCGGCCTGCTGGGCGGGTGGGAGAGGCTCTTTGGCGTCTTGACATCCAGCCCCATCCGTCTCCCAGCCTGACAGCTCCCCACGGAGCAGCGCCTGGCAGTTCCATCAGCGCTCTCTTCAGCCCAGCCCCTGGTCTCAGCCGCATCTCTGTGCACCTGAGCCCGGACGCACGTCCATGGTCAGGAAGGTAGCAGAAGTGTATTAAGCATGTCTTCCTGACACGGAGGCAGGAACAGTGGGCCCAAGCGGGACGGGTCCTCACCCCGATGGAGCTGACCCGGCCAGAGATGGAGGCTAATCAGACCGTCTCCACAAGCAAATATAAAATGGCAGCCGTGGCTTGGGGTTGAAGAGGGGGCGCCCAGTGCCCCGAGGCTCCCGGGTACCGAGGGGGTTGCCTTTGACCCAGCCAGGGAAGTAAGGGAAGGCTTTCTGGAGATGAGACTTTGAAGCCAAGAGCTGAAGGATGAGTCAGAGCCGCCAGGTACAGGAAGGGAAGGAAGGGGGTTCAAGGCAGAGAAGGCCCGCTCTGCCAAGTGGAAGAGCCTGGTGAATGCGGGATGAGAAGGGGTCTTGGTGGCTGGAGCGGAGGGAGCCAAGGAGAGGACGGTGGAGGATGGGGCCACAGCCGCAGGCGGAGGCTGGACCTCCGATCCTTCACTACTGCAGGGGAGTGATGGACGTGACAGAAGCTCCTGATGCGTTTTACCCTGTGTGTGCGCGCGCGTGTGTGTGTCTGTGTGTGTGTGTGTGTGTAGGGGGAGACATGGGAGGCCCTGGCTGACACCCCGGGGATTGGTGTGTGTGCGTGCGTGTGTGTGTGTGTATGTGCGTGTGCGTGTGTGCGCGTGTGTGTGGGCATGTGTGTGCGCGCGTGTGTGGGCATGTGTGTGCGCGCGTGTGTGTGCATGTGTGTGCGTGTGTGTGTGTGCAGGGGGAAACGTGGGAGGCCCTGGCTGACACCCCGGGGATTGGTGTGTGTGCCTGTGTGTGTGCATGTGTGTGCGTGTGTATCTGTGTGTGTGTGTGTAGGGGGAGACGTGGGAGGCCCTGGCTGACACCCCGGGGATTGGTGTGTGTGCATGTGTGTGCGTGTGTATCTGTGTGTGTGTGTGTAGGGGGAGACGTGGGAGGCCCTGGCTGACACCCCGGGGATTGGTGTGTGTGCATGTGTGTGCGTGTGTATCTGTGTGTGTGTGTGTAGGGGGAGACGTGGGAGGCCCTGGCTGACACCCTGGGGATTGGTGTGTGTGCGTGTGTGTGCATGTGTGTGTGCATGCGTGTGCGTGCGTGTGTGTATGTGCGTGTGTGTGCGTGTTTGTGCCGGTGTGTGCGCGTGTGTGTGGGGGGAGAGCTGGGAGGCCCTGGCTGACACCCCGGGGATTGGTGTGTGTGTGTGCATGTGTGTGTGTATGTGTGTGCATGTGTGTGTGCATGTGTGTGTGTGTGTGTAGGGGGAGACATGGGAGGCCCTGGCTGACACCCTGGGGATTGGTGTGTGTGTGTGGGTGTGTGTGCATGTGTGTGCATGTGTGTGCGTGTGTGTGCGTGTGTGTGCGTGTGTGTGTGTGTGTAGGGGGAGACGTGGGAGGCCCTGGCTGACACCCCGGGGATTGGTGTGTGTGCGTGTGTATGTGTGTGTGCGTGTGTGTATGTTTGTGCCTATGTGTGTGTATGTGTGTGCGTGTGTGTGCGTGTGTGTGTGTGTAGGGGGAGACGTGGGAGGCCCTGGCTGACACCCCGGGGATTGGGGTGTGTGTGTGTGTGTGCGTGTGTGCGTGTGTGTGTATAGGGGGAGAGGTAGGAGGCCCTGGCTGACACCCCGGGGATTGGTGTGTGTGCATGTGTGTGTGTGCCTGTGTATGTGTGTGTGTGTGCGTGTGTGTGTGTGTGTATAGGGGGAGAGGTAGGAGGCCCTGGCTGACACCGCGGGGATTGGCGTGGGCAGAAGTGGACGCAGGAGAACCCGTTAAGAGGCCAGGCAGTCATGTGAAGAAAGGTGACCGTGGCTCCGACTCAGGAGGATTTGAAAGGATTTTTAGTGCTTTGAGGTTAATGCTTGACTTGAATCGCTTCCATATCAGCCCTGCCAGGTAGGCCAGATGCGCAGCTTTACCTAGGGCGTGAGTGACAGGGGCCAACTATTTCTCTCATGTGCGCACAGCAACGCACCGCCTGATCGACTCCACACACGCCCACGCACGCACACACACACACACACACACACACACACACACGGGCCTGAGCCTCAGCTGCTTGCCTGAGGCTCCCGCCCCTCCATCCCTGGCTTCCTGACCCACCCCAGGTGCACAGAGCTGTCTCTGTGAGGACTACTGGGTCTTTCTCAGGCCTTTTCTGGGCCCAGCTGGTAATGCGCATTCTCCTCTGCGTTGTTGGGTGGGGGAGGACTTCCTAAGAGCCGACCCCTTGTCTGGATCCTGCGACCACCTAAGAAGGAAGGAGACATCCCTGAGGCTTGAGTGCCCAGGTGCGCCAGCCAGTGCCTGGCCAGGGGTTGGTTCCTGGGGCCTTCCTGTAGGAAGCCCACAGCCCAGAAAGCAGCGGTGAGGGCCTCCCACCTCTGGGTGCCCCTTCCGCCCTGGGAAGGGCCTGTCAGGGTTGCAGGTGCCCCCAGCCCATCGCAGCCCTGCCCTGGCTCTCCCACTCCAAGACCCCCATCTGCATGGCCACCCACTTTGGTTCACAACATTCAGCCTCAGGTCAAAGCTTCCAAAGACGTCCATCGTGTAAAGCCGTTAAAAGGGTGCGGGGGGGTCGGGGGGAGATTGATCCAGTTTACAGAGAGCGGTGTGGGATCCCATGGCTTTCTTTCTGCCCACCCCGTGCCCGTCTCCCCAGATGGGGAGACCTGGTCAGAAGCCTGGCTCTGACCCCAACAGGAGTGGGGCTCGGACAGGTCAGTTTCCGTCTCCGCGTCTCAGCCCCGGAATCCAGACGACACCACCTCTGAGGGTTCTGGCGGGAGGAGGTGACACGCAGCAGTGCCTGGGTGACTTGGGAAGCTGGTGACTGTTGCCATTTCTCAGGCTCCCAGCGAGCCCCCCTTTCCCTTGGCTCAGCTCACACCTTCCTGAGAGACCCATCTGATGCCCACAGGCGTGCGCGCGCGCACACACACACCCACCCTCATACCCTCCTGATCTCCTCTCTGACTCCTGGGAGGTGGATAGGACAGGACACTGCTCTGACTTCCATCCTGCACATCCCACCTGCCTGGGAGCTGCCGCCCGCCTCCCGCTCTATAAATAATGAACCAGGAAGGCGAGGGAAGAAGTCAGAGCAGCCGAGTCAGTGCCAAGAACTGGAGGCTCAGTGCCACCCCATCTCCTCAGCCCTGGCCTCTGGAGACAGACTCAGCCCCTCTGTACCGGAAATGAACACCCCCCCTTCTCCAGCTGCCCGCATGCCCCAAGGGGGCACTGGAAGGCTTCCGTTTGTTATTCAACTCGGAGGGGGAACCCTGCCTGGGCACAGAATGGAGCCGTGAGGCAGGAGGAAGACAAGGAGAGAGGCCAGTTAGTCGTCCTTTGGGCCCTGAGCTCTTCCTCCTGAGACATCCCTGAGCCGGGGGCCACTCTCCCGGGTCATGGGGTGAGGCCGGCAGGACAAGGACCCCCTGCGGGAGTGACCCAGGGCCAGAGCATGTGCGCAGCTCGGCGAGTCGGTGCCCCACCCCGGGCCTGGGTTCCTCCGTGCGCAGCGTGAGGCCAGCACCACAGCGGCCCCCCTGGGCCGTGAGTAAGGATCCTTGCATCCTCGGCGTGCTGGGCTGCTCCTGCAGTGATGGTGACCATCTGAACTCCGCTTCTCTCCCGAAGGTTCCCAGACTTTAAGGACAGGAGAAGCCAGTCATTTCACTGCTGGACACACAGAGGCGTGTCCGTTCCACAGCCAGGCACACGGAGGGTCCAGGGGCCGTGTGGCCACCGTGGCCCCGACCTGGGCGAGGGCACCACAGCCGCAGAGGTGCTCTGTCGGACCTCCCTCCCTCCCTTGGCTCCAACGGCCGCAGCCCGCTGATAAAGCTCTTCTTTCTGGAGACGACGTCCCCGTTTTCCATAATCGCTCCCTTCCCTTCTGCTGGGATACGAGACAGCAGGTGGGATGTCTCCGTGTCTCTCCCGAGACCTCGATGAGACCCCTCCCAGTTCAAAACACGGAAGGCAGGGCAAGGGAGGTAAAGCTCACCCCCTGCAGACTTCCGCAGAGGCGCGGTGTTCAGGGGAGCGGCTCGCAAGCACACAGAGAGCTGTTAATGGCGCATTACTCAGGGCGCTGCCTCGAGCAGGCAGGAGCAGCGAGGCGGGTGAGGCACCCTTGGCCAGTGCTGGTGGTGACCACCCTTTCCCTCCCCCTCAAGACAGCGTTCAGAACTCAGGCGCCAGCAATGTCCCTGGCGGTCCAGTGGTTAAGAACCTGCCTTCGAATGCAGAGGAGCCTGGTTCACTGGTTCAGTCCCTGGTGAGGGAACTAAAATCCCAGGTGTCTTGAGGCAGCTAAGGTGGAACACACAGCTAGAACCCCACGTGCTGCAACCGAGGGCCTGCGTGCGTGCATGCTCAGTCCTGTCTGACTCTGTGCAACCCTGTAGACTGCAGCCCGCCAGGTTCCTCTGTCCATGGGAGTCTCCAGGCAAGAACAGTGGAGTGGGTTGCCATGCCCTCCTCCAGGGGATCTTCCCGACTCAGGGATTGAACCTACGTCTCCTGCATCGCAGGCGGATTATTTACCCCCTGAGCCACCCAGGAAACCCAGCTGAGACCCTACGGAGCCAAATAATATCTTTTTTAAAAAAGAATTCGGGGGCCATAAGGAAGCCCCACTAGGGGATGACTGCAGACCCTCTCACTGAAAACCGAACAAGGAGCCGCTTGTAAAGTTCAGCCCCATAGGTAGGACCCCACGAGTCACTGCAACCCCAGCCCGACCCAAGAGCTGCTCCCCTCTGCGTCTCCCAACATCAGGGGACCCCAGAGGTTAGAAAGCTCCCAGGCTTGCAGTCCCAGCCCCTGCTTCTAAGCCCTTTGGCTCAGCCTGCAGCCGCCTCCCAGCCCTCAGCCACCCCCGCCCAGCCTTGTCTTCTCTGCTCCACGGCCTCCATTCCTCCTGCGCATCTTCATCTCATAGGGTTCCTCGCCGGACATCGCCCTGGTGAGCATCAGAAGACAACCCTAACCCCATGTTCCCCACATGCGCCCCTAGATTCCCTGAGAGGTCACGCTGTGTCTCCAGAGCTGGGCATACGCAGCGTTTTCCAAACATGTTGGAGGAGGCTCTGTCATCTGCACAGAGGACAGTGAAGACGCCTCCCGCGTGGAGTCAGGAGCAGATGGAACTCTCACGAGTGGTCTTGAGGCTGAGAGTGGCCTGAGCCCCGACGGCAGGGCATTGACTTCCCATGAAAAGGCGGGTGCCTCCCCAAAACCCAGGGGAAAGCAAGGGACCAGGGGCAGCCCCTCCTTGCTGCTGGAGAAGACTGGGAGGGCCTGCAAGGGAGGCAGGAAGGGAAGAAGCCCAGGACATCCTCTCGGACCCACGTGGTCCCTCTCTGCCCTGACACTGTGTGTGGGGGGGCGGGGGGAGCTGCGTGACTGAGAGCAGGCTCAGCTGCTTGCCTCTCAGAAGCCGGTAAAGAGGCCAGGTCAGTGGAAGGGAAAGTTTGCTCTGTTTGGGGATGCCAGATGCTCTCCAAAGGTAGACTCCCCACACCACCAACCCCCCACCCCACCCCGACAATCAGGGAGCTTCAGCTTTTATCAGCTGAAGGGGGCAAAGCTGCACGCAGAAACAGCACCTCAGCTCTGACTGTCGTCTTGAAGTTGGTCGTCAGTGGTCTGACTGGCGGCGTCTCGATTGCTTTCGGCTCATCTTCAGTTCCAGGGTTGGTTTGGTTCGTTGTGTTTTGTTTTTGAGGCTATAGTCTGCTCACCACCTAATCAAATTCTTCCACCTGGTGGGGGGCGGTTTCTATATCTACAAGGCAGCTCAAAGATTAGGGCTCAGAGGGTTATCTCTAGCCCCTGCGCAGGAACTGAAGCTCCTGGACTTTGTTAAATTATTACTTGGTCTCCTTTGAGTATTTCCCCTTCGTGTCTGCGTTTTCTCACTTCCGTATTAAACTTATTCTTTGGCTCAAGTGTTTGGGGGACAAGGACCATAGTTTCTTACTCCGTGTCGACAGTACCGGTAAATGCCCACTGGGTGGCAGCACAACCCAGGAAATAAGCGGCCCCGCCGCCCTCCCCAGCCACCCGCGTCACCTGCCAGGCGCGAGCTGGCAGGCCCTGCCGTCCTCCCCGGGGCTTCTCATCCAGCGCCCAGGGCCTGCGTTGGCTTGTCCGCTGAACCCCCGCCGTGTGCCAGCTCTTAGGATACAGCCGTTAGCAAAGCCTGGGAGGCACCGGGGTCAGAGGCCCGTGACCCTCTGCGTCCTCTCCCTGGGATGCCGCCAGAGAGAGCAAGACAGCACAGCTGACAACTGGTTCTTGGCAAACTTAAAAAAAAAAAAATTACTCTTTAAAAAAAAATTTTTTTTTAATTAATTACTTGTTGTCCGTCTCGGTCTTGGCTGCTGCACGTGGGCTTTCTCTAGTTACGGAGAGCAGGGGCCCCTCTCGAGCTGCAAGGACTTCTCGTCGCTGGGTCTTCTTGGGCAGCAACAGGCCCCAGAGCACCCAGGCTGCAGTAGCTGTGCTTGGGCTCAGTTGCCCCAGGGCCCGTGGCATCTTCCCGGACCAGGGATTGAGCCCGTGTCCCGGCATTGGCAGGCAGACACTTAACCACTGGACCTCCAGGGAAGTCCAAACATCTAACTCTTTCTTTGTAAAAGGCAGAAAACCACAAACAGTACATAAATGGCATCTATAGTATTAACATTTCGAGGGGAAAAAACGGAAGTCTAAAAGGGCTCTTCAGGAGGGAAGTGCAGAAAGGGGGAGAAACGTGACTCTAGGCCAACCCTGGGCTGGCGCAGGCCTGCAGCCCAGGCGCCCTGTGCCCTCTGGAGGCGGACAGAAAGCAGCTCTCCCAGTCTCTGTCTGAGGGCCTCGCCCTCCTCTGTTGCTCTCCACCCCCGCGCCCCGGCCAGGTGGGTTTTCCTGCACGAGAAGGCGTACCAGGTGCGGGACACAGCCATCGAGTCCTCGGTGGTGACCAAGGTCAAGGGCTTCGGACGCTATGCCAACCGAGTCATGGACGTGTCTGATTACGTGACCCCACCCCAGGTACCTCCCTCTGCCCAGCCGGGACCCTGTGGGCGCCCCGATGCTGGGTAGGTTGGTGGGGAGGGGCCGAGGCAAGGAGCACTGGTGGGAGTCCCAGAGCAGGTGCCATGGCGTCAGGGATCCGGGGGACCCCTTCCCCAGCAGCTGGGAGGTGCTGGGGGCGTGGGCCTGCCTTCCCGCTTTGCTGGGCAGCACTGGTGTCCGGGAGCCGGATTTGTCCCTTGCTCTGCTACCACCTGTCCTGAAATCAAGGACAACACCCTGCGGGGAGCAAGAAGGGCCGGGAGGATATCTGGAAAGAGCTTGGCTTGGACCCCATCTCTGCCTTTTGTTAGCTCCATGATCTCGGCCAGATCTCTGGATCCAACCCTCCGTCTCCTCATCTGTACAGTGAGGATAACAGCTTCAGTTTCCCCATCTGTACAGTGGGGATCAGAGTAAGCCTCAGTTTCCCCATCTGTACAGTAGGGATAGGAGTAAACCTCAGTTTCCTCATCTGTACAGTGGGGATAAGGGTAAGCCTCCATTTCCCCATCTGTACAGTGGGGATCAGAGTAAGCCTCAGTTTCCTCGTCTGTACAGTGGGGATAAGAGTAAGCCTCCGTTTCCCCGTCTGTACAGTGGGGATGAGAGTAAGCCTCAGTCTCTCCATCTGTACAGTGGGGATGAGAGTAAGCCCCCGTTTCCCCATCTGTACAGTGGGGATGACAGTCGTGCCCACCTCTCAGATTGGCACTGCTGCATTTTCCCTCTCCCTCCTCCTCCTCCCAAGGGCACCTCTGTCTTTGTCATCATCACCAAGATGATCGTCACAGAAAACCAGATGCAAGGCTTCTGCCCAGAGGTGAGGGCAGGGCAGCGTGGTTGGGGGAGGTGTGGGGTTGAGGGTGCAAGCAGAGGCCCAGGGTCCAGTCCCTGGAGCTGCGTGGGAGCCCCCACCCTCCAGCGCCCCCCACTCCCCCCCAGGGTGACAGATCCTCCCCGCCCCTGTCTCCCCGCAGAGCGAGGAGAAGTTCCGCTGTGTGTCGGACAGCCAGTGCGGGCCTGAGCGCTTCCCAGGAGGAGGTGAGTGCGGCCCCCTCCCTGTCCGCTCCCAACCCCGCTGTGTCAGCGGACCCGAGGGCAGCACATCCCTGCCAGGGGAGAGGGTGAGAATCAGGGGTCCCGGGTGGCGCTGCCCGCTCTGACGGAAGCCCGCCGTGTGCCAGCCCAGCGGGGGCTGCCCCCAAGCAGCCAGTCCAGGGATGAGGGGCGCACAGATGTGCCCTAGGTGACCAGGGCTGTCACAGACGCACGGTGGGATGCGGGGCTGGGGGGAGACAGACTGGCTCCTGGCGTGTGTGTGCTAAGTCGCTTCAGTTGTGCCCAGCTCTGCGACCCCACAAACTGTAGCCCACCAGGCTCCTCTGTCCTTGGGATTCTCCAGGCAAGAACACTGGGATGGGCTGCCGTGCCCTCTTCCAGGGGGTCTTCCCACCCCAGGGATCGGACCCAGCTGTGTGGCTCCTGCATCGCAGGCAGATGCTTCTCCACTGAGCCACCAGGGGAGCCCCTGGTTCCTGATGGGCACCCCGAGCGGCTTCCTAGAGGCAGGGGCATTTGAGATGGGCCCTGAAGAATGGGCAGGATTTGGCAGGCGAGGCTTCGGGAAGGGCATCCTAGGCACGAGGAGCAGAGGCAGCAAGGCTCGGAGGCAGGAAAGTGCCTGCGGTGAAGGGGCCTCTGCCGTGAAGGGGCTTGGAACACGGGAGGGATAGGTCGTCCCCTCCGTTTGGCCGGGTCCAGGGCTGGGGAAGCGAGGCGGGAGGAGCTCTGAGGAACACGGGGGCCCCAGTCCACCTCCCTGGCCCGGCCTGTCCTCTCCCTCTGCCTGCGGGGTCCCTATGTGTGTTGGGGGGTGTCCCTGATGGGGAGGGGTGAAGGGCCGAGCGTGCACCCAGCGATCGCGGCTCCACCCGCGCAGGGATCCTCACCGGCCGCTGCGTCAACTACAGCTCTGCGCTGCGGACCTGCGAGATCCAGGGCTGGTGCCCAGCGGAGGTGGACACGGTGGAGACGTAAGGGCCTGGGCACGCTCCGCGCCTCTGGCGCCCTGGTCCCGTCTACCCCTGGGGCGGGGAAGGGGCCCTTGGGAGCGTCTCCCCCAGCCCCGCTGTCCCTCAGACCCCGAGACACCACGGCCACGTGGCCATCAGGAGGTGCTCCCAGGGAGGTAGGTGGCCCCTCCTCCCGGTTCCGCCTCCTTCCTCCCAAGCTCTGGGCCCCTGCTCTCGCCCGCAGGCCTGTCATGATGGAAGCCGAGAATTTCACTATTTTCATCAAGAACAGCATCCGTTTCCCCCTCTTCAACTTCGAGAAGTGAGTCCTCAGTCCCGCTCGGTTCAGTCGCTCAGTCGTGTCTGACTCTTTGCGACCCCTTGAACCACTGCACGCCAGGCCTCCCTGTCCATCACCAACTCCCAGAGTTCACCCAAACTCATGCCCATTGAGTCGGTGATGCCGTCCAGCCATCTCATCCTCTGTGGTCCCCTTCTCCTTCTGCCCTCAATCTTTCCCAGCATCAGGGTCTTTTCCAATGAGTCAGCGCTTCGCATCAGGGGGCCAAAGGATTGAGTCCTAGCTCCTTCGCGAAGCCAAGAAGCATCGCAGCCACCCCCCACCCCCACCCCCAGGGGGGACACCCCTTCTTCCCCGCTCCCCGGGGGGAGGCCTCCCCGGGGTGGACTCCGGGACAAGTTTCTCCGCCATCCTCACGTGCTGGGGCTGAGGGCCCACACGGGGGCTTTGCTGAGCAGTGGGGGGTGGGGGCAGGGACAGTGGACTCTAGGCCTGGAACGGGGGGATGCCTCTGAAGAAGGCGGGGTCGTCTCCTCCCCACCTCAAGCCCACAGGTGGGTGGGGTGTCCCTTTTCCCTTCGGGCAGCCCTTCTCCAGTGGTGCCCCAGTTCACCCTCTCCTGGGTGAGCGTCCACGTGCAGAGCACAGCAGAGGAGCCAAGGATAAGGCCGCCCATCCTCATGTAGGAGGGTGGCGGTGCGGGCCATCGGGAAGGCGCGAGGTGGAGGTGAGGGGGGCGAGCATCCCGAGGGCTGACGCTGGAGGGAAACCCACGCGTCAACCCCCCTCCACTCCCCAGGGGGAACCTCCTCCCCGACCTAACAGCTGCCGACGTGAAGACCTGCCGCTTCCACCCCGACAGAGCCCCCTTCTGCCCCATTCTGCGGGTGGGCGACGTGGTCAAGTTTGCAGGGCAGGATTTTGCCAAGCTGGCCCAAACGGTGAGGAGCCAGCCGCTCTTGCCTTGGGGGCCCAGGGGGCCCTTTGGCCGGTGGAGGGGGTCCTGGGGGCCAGGGAGGAGCTGCAATGTGGCCACACCCTGGGTGGGGGCACCCCAGACCTGTGCCCACCATGTTCCTGCCTCCCTAACTCCTGCCTACCCCCAGCCCCCTTCCCTTGCTCCTGGCTTCATGCTCCGCGTGCAGGCAGAGGCCTCCGATCTCCCAGGAGCACCCACACCACGGGAAGATGGATCAGTGGTCACTTCCCTGCATGGGAGCTAAGGAACTAAAGATAACAACAACAAAAAAAAACACCCCAGGGACATCCCTGGTAGTCCGGCAGTTCAGAGGCCACCTCACAATGCCAGGACAGCAGGTCAATCCCTGCTCTGGAAACTTAGACCCCACCTGCTGTGGGGCAGCTAGGCCCACATGCCGCAACTAAAGGGCAGGCCTCGACAAGAGCCAGCGCCACGGGGAGGAAAAGGACGCCGAAAACAGGAATCAGAGAGGCTCAGGGGCTGTGACCCTCAGCTACAGCCCTTCTTTACTAAGCAACGCGTGACAAAGCCCTCTTCTTTCTCCCGACCTCTGCCCTCCACCTGGAGAATGGCAGGAAATCCCCGGTCCATTTGTCACGGGCCCCCCACCGCACCCCGCTGGGACCCACCCCATTCCATCAGAAGGCTCAGTCCACCCCCTTGTCCATCCAGGGCGGAGTCCTGGGCATTAAGATCGGCTGGGTGTGCGACCTGGACAAGGCCTGGGACCAGTGCATCCCCAGATACTCCTTCACCCGGCTGGACGGCGTTTCCGAGAAGAGCAGTGTCTCCCCGGGGTACAATTTCAGGTAAGCGCCACCCCCACCCCGTCCCCCGGGACTTTGCAAGAATGAGGCAGGCACCCTGACACATCAGGCCGCAGTGCATCCCAGGAAGAGAAGGTGCCACGTTCCCCCCTTGAGTTTCAGCTCAAAATCAGGGAGGACTTTCCAGGCGTCGGGCCCTCGGAGACCCTGTGCCGTCCTCCAAGCTCACCACCACAGGCAGGGACCCTGCGGAGAGGTCACGCTCCCAGCTGGCGGTTAGGCCCCGAGATCAGGGCCTCCTGATACGTTCAGTTCCATGATTCTGAACCCATTCTGAGCTCCTCTGGCTCTGAAGCTGTGGGTCATCCCATTTGTCTCCTGCACCAGAATATTCTGAGGTTTCTTGTTTCACCAAGCAAGGGTAATAGCTGGTATCCTCTTCTCAAAAGGTGGAAATTTTGTATCTCTGTCCGTAACCAAGAGATTTCATCTGAGTGACAAGCAATGATTACACTGTTACTGTTAGCTCTTCAGTGACTTTCCAAACAAGAACTCAGTCTTTAAATACCATCTCATTTACATTCCCAGTGGCTTTGAAACATAAGGGATCCCTCTCCCCATTTTGAAGAAAGGGAAAGAAAAGAACCTGGGGCGAACTACTGGGAACTAGCTGAAAGCCCTTGGAAAGCCCTTGACCTTCCATCCCCATTTCCTTATCTATGAACCTTATTATCTTGAGGAGCTGATCAGAAAATGTGTGGAAGACTTCAGCTCTCTGGGGGAGTTTTCTCTTAATTTTGTAAGGTCCTGAAGTTTCTGGCAGGGCCCTGGTTAAGTACACAGTGTTATATACTGTAAATAGGCTAAATTAGGTAAATAGGCAGGAATCAGGGGGCAAATATGATTAAGAATGTATTTCAACTATATTATATATATATTCAAGTTTTCTCTGTTATAATGGTATTATCCAACATAATGGCATCCATAAGCAAAAAAAAAAATTCATTTTACCTTTTTAAATTTTTGTTTGTAGTTAAAAAAAAAAAAAGTTATCCACGCCATTATGGACAGAGGAGCCTGGCAGGCTACAGTCCATGGGGTCGCAAAAAGTTGGACACGACTTAGAGGCTAAACAACAACAATAAGCTCTACAACTAATAGTTTAAAATATGTGTGTATTCTCTGGAAAGAAGAATTTTTTAAAATTGAAAGTGCCTTTATAATCAACTCTAAACTTAAAAAAAAAAACCATAGGAAACAACACATAATTTAAAGTAGGTTAAAAATACTGTTTGGCTCCCTGGCAGAAATTGTCATATTTATTCAGTCAGTACATCACACTGAAATCAATACAAAGGATATTTGTATGGCAGCTTAAAATAGTAACATATTAATAAAAATTCTTTTCATCTAAAATGCAAGTCTTCATAACTTCCCTCTGGCCACTGGGAATTCTTCAGCCCTCCAGCTAACTCATCTGGCAGGAGAGCTTATGAAGAATAGAGCTAGGAAGAAGACCCCTAACTGTCGGGCTCATACAGCTTTAGAAGAAAGTCTTTCATTCAGAGAAGAGCTGGTTTGGAGCTCTCATCTTCAGCTGGTCGTTGTGGGCTCACCCACACATATACTGCACCCACACCCTCTGCCACCCTAGGCGCAGCAGGCCGTGAGTTAGACCTGGTTCTAAATAAGTGAAGGGAAAGTCGCTCAGTCGTGTCTGACTCTTTGTGACCCCGTGGACTACACTGGAGTAGGTAGCCTTTCCCTTCTCCAGGGGATCTTCCCAACCCAGGGGTTGCACCCAGGTCTCCCGATTTCAGGCAGATTCTCTACCAGCTGAGCCACAAGGGAAGACCGGTCCTAAATAAGCTTGGGTTATATGTGGGGAGACAGGTCAGAGGGTCTTTAAGGACCCTGCGAGCATAATCCCTGGGAGCCTAAGGGAAACTAAGATGTGGGGGTCCCAGATAGCTAACCCTCCCACCAAAGACCTCCAGGCTAGAGTGCTGTTTTTGTTTACTAGCTCAGCCGTGTCCCACTCTTTGCGACCCCATGGACTGCAGCACGCCAGGCCCCCCTGTCTATCACCAGCTCCTAGAGCTTACTCAAACTCATGTCCATTGAGTCGCTGATGTCATCCAACCATCTCATCCTCTGTCGTCCCCTTCTCTTCCCACCTTCCATCTTTCCCAGCATCAGGGTCTTTTCCAAGGAGTCAGTTCTTTGTATCAGGTGGCCAAAGTATTGGAGTTTCAGCTTCAGCATCAGTCCTTCCAAAGAATATTCAGGACTGATTTCCTTTAGGATGGACTGGTTGGATCTCCTTGCAGTCCAAGGGACTCTCAAGAGTCTTCTCCAACACCACAGTTCGAAAGCATCAGTTCTTCAGTGCTCAGCCTTCTTTATGGTCCAACTCTCACATCTGTACATGACTACTGGAAAAACCATAGCTTTGATGATATGGACCTTTGTCAGCCAATTAATGTCTCTGCCTTTTAACACACTGTCTAGGCTTGTCATAGCTTTTCTACCAAGGAGTAAGTGCCTTTTAATTTCACAGTTGCAGTCACCGTCGTGGTGATTTTGGCTCGAGTGTGAAGAGGCAAAGATGCTCTATTTGACCCTTATGGTTTAAGAGTTTCTAGAGGGCCCAAAAGGGTAAGGGCACAGGGGGCATTTCTGTGGCCCTGGCTCTGCCCGCTCAGAGCACCCCCCAACCTTACTCCCCACCCCAGGGGAGCCAGCCACTACCCTCATGTTGCCACAAACTACGGGCTCCACACGAACACCCAATCCTATGCTGAGGTCACCTGTCGGGGAGGCTCCTGGCCACCGACCCAAAACCTCAGAGAAGAGAGCAGGGTTACGGCCAGGCTCATTCAGCTCAGCCGCGGTGCAGATCCAGTGTGTCTGCTCTGAAGAGTCTCACGAGGCTTCTTGCCAGTGTGTGAAGTGTCTGTCCCATGTGCGTTTGCTCAAAGCTCCTCACCCCCTGCCCAAAGGAGCTTCCCTCCCCCGACTTCACAGATGAGAAAGCAGAGGCTTGCGAGTGAAATACTTCTCTCGAGGTCACAGAGCCAGTAAGCGTGAGTGCCTGGATGCAAACCTGTTTTCTTGGCTGCTTTCCACTCCAGTCAGGAAGGTTGGGCGCATTCACCTTTCGCGCGGCCAGTGTAGTTAATACATTCATCCCCCCTTTAAAGACGAGGAGTCTGAGGTCCAGGGAGGCTGAAAGACTAGCTGCTGCTGCTGGAGGCACCATTCCTGGCCCAGTCTTTTGTCTCCCAAACAAATTCATCTGCTTCCTCGTCTCCAAAAGAGGCTAGATTTTTTTTTTTTTTCCCAACGTCCTGCTGTTGCCGTTTGCTCTGGAGGGAATGAAATCATTCAGCCAAGCTTCAGCCTTCTTTTAATCTGCAAACTCAGACGTTCAGAGGCAGCTAGAGACTCGAGTTTCCATCCCTAATTACTTCTGCAGCTCGCTTCCAAATGCCAGCCCCCACCCCAAGGATCTTGAAGATCTTTGCTTGCAGAAGTCAGAGACTTAGAGGATTTATAGCTGTCGAAGGCACCTCGACTAACTCGGCCATTTAACGGATAAGGAAGTAGACCCTCCGAAGGGGCAGGTGATGAGGCCAAGGTCACAGGTGCCCGTTGGAGGAGCCTTGGAGGTCATTTGCCCCCAGTCCCTATGGCAGTCTCTGCGATGCAGCCCCAGACGGGGTCTGTCTGTCACTGATGGCTCCAGTCATTGGAAAGGTGACCTGGTATTGAGCCAACATGCGTCTCCCTTCCACTCCCACCCAAAGCACCTGGTGCCGTCCATCTAAATTAATCTTTCTTTGTGTGATCTCCTGAAGGTTCCCATCTGTCCCTACCTGAAATTGAGTGGAAAGATTTTATTTTTACTCCCAGGTCTCTTCTATGTGGTGTAAGGTTCCAAAGGCCATTTTAACTTAGTGTTTTCATGAGGCTTCTTTCCAAATACCTTGAGCATGTGCAGTGGGTGGGTTCGTCCACATCAGTCCCAGACAGAGTGCAGCATTTCTGAAAATAGGGACTGTCACAACTTCCCTGGAGGCCCAGAGGCCAAGACTCCCCACTGCCGATGCAGCAGACTGGCTGGGAAACCAAGGGCCCACAGACCGCGCAGCATGGCCAAAGGATTCTTTTTAAATTATTAATTTAAAAATTTTAAGAAATAAGAACTGGCGAGAGTCACCAATTCCAGGGTGCACAAGGTGACAGCCACCCCAGCAGACGGGCTTCTGCGTGTTGGGTGCCCCCACGGCTTAGCGGGGCAGGATTTTAACCAGAGAGCTGACTGCATCCCCCAGAGGGCCGGGCAGGCAGTGCTGTGGGGCCACTGAGTGTCCTTCTGCCGGTGAACGGGTGTGTACGTGCGTTTGGGGATGAATGTGTGTGAGTGAGCACGTGTATCAGTGGTGTGAGTCGGTGAGGCTGAGTGAGAGTACGTCAGGGAACACGTGTGAGTCTGTGTGAGTGGCTAGGCAGAGACAGTGCAAAGACGAACTGGAAATCCTCTATCAGTCAGGGTCTCAGCAGGAAATGGATGGCACATGCCAGCTGAGCAACTGGAGGAGAGCTGGGTAAAGGGACTGTCTTGAAGCGGAGAGGAGAGCCTCAAAGGACAGTGCAGCGTCCACAGAGGGGGCAGCAGCAGGACGCTGGTGACGGGCCAGGTCTGAAGGGATGAGGGCAGGAAGCCGTTCCCGGCCCCGGCCCCGGGACACAGAGCAGCAGGCAAGAGAAGCAAAGGCCGGGGCAGCCCAGGGTGAGGAGGGGCAAGGAGGAGGGGCGGGGTCAGGCAGGGAGGAGCAGGGTCCATTAGGGAGGAGCAGGGTCCATTAGGGAGGAGCAGGGTCCGTTAGGGAGGAGCAGGGTTGGGTAAGGAGGAGCAGGGTCAGGTAGGGAGGAGCCGGGTCAGGCAGGGAGGAGCAAGTCAGGCAGGAAGGAGCAGGTCAGTTAGGGAGGAGCAGGGTCGGGTAAGGAGGAGCAGGGTCAGGCAGGGAGGAGCGGGGTCAGGCAGGGAGGAGCGGGGTCAGGCAGGGAGGAGCAGGGTCCGGCAGGGAGCAGCGGGGTCAGTAGAGACACCCAGCACAACCCTGACAGCTTTCCACTGTGAAGTCCCAGCTCTGCCCTACCTCCTGGAGGCCTCTGAGCCTTCCACGCCCCTTTGAAAACCTTGATTGCCCCAGAAAAATGCACGTATTGACACGTGTGAGCAATTTGGCAGGCGATTTCTTTCTGTACAGGATCCTCGATTTCTACGAATAAGGTGAAGTCCACTCTCGGAACAGCAAATCCAAGCCAGAGGACTGGCAGGGCAGCACCCTCCCCTCCCCCGGTTCTGTTCCTTTTATGGAAAGTTAACCTCTTGGGCTGTTTGGCCATCTTTTTTTTTTTTTTTTTTTTTTCTCTCTCTGCATTTATATTCATACAGCATAGAATTCCAGGGCTTTGAAGACCTTGAAAAGCTTATCCCTGGACCTCAGATTGGGAGCCCCTAGAGTTAAGTAGGAAGAGCCCTCTCAGACTGCTCTTTGATAGGATTTACAGCTCATCCTCTGCCTCTCACCCCCAAGGAAGGCTCAGGAAGATTCTTGAGACTTGCCCAAGGTTACACAGCCCAGTGAAGAGGACGTGAGTCCTCAAATCCAGGGACCTGATCTGTGGCCACTCAGCAGCTGTCAGGGATATAGCCCCCCACCCCCACCCTGCTTGCTGGAACGACAGAATCAGAACCGTGCGTTTTGCACAATCGAATTTCTCGTTCCTCCCCTGAGAGCTCCCAAGACAGCTCTGCTATACTGAAAGGCAACGCAGTCTTGGATTTCCTCTCTCAGAGTCTGGGACAGAAAACACTTGTTCAGCTGCGAGATGTTCCCCGTGCCGTAGGTGTTTCTAGCGATCGTTTGGTGTTGGAAACGTCCCCACCGCAGCTTTCATGAAACTCTGAAATCTGGCGTGTGTTCCACTTCCATGTTGCAACGTGCAACTCGGCGAGCTCTCGGGCCAATTGACAGAGACAGAATCGAACGGCACCCTTGGCTTTGATCGCACTTTCTGCAATCTGGATTTTTTCTCCTTCCAAAAGCCGTAGAAAGTGTGATAAAATCAGTCATTTCCATCATTTCTGCAGAAACACGTGCAGGTCCCCTCGGCTCAGGGGTATGGGTTGGAATTCTCTCTCCTCCGATTTCGTCTCTGCTTCCTTTAGCTTATGGTGAGAGGCGAGGCAATTAGAGCGATCGAGTTCATTCCGCCCTTTCCCACTCTCGTGTCTACCCACCCGCACAACAGCCAGCAGGATGGGTAGAGGCTACTGCCTGACACTCCTGGGCACTTACTCATGAGCCTGGGACTTGGCAAGTGCCCTTTGTGGATTACCCCATCGACTCTGAAGAGGGAGGATTTTATAACTGGAAATCTGAGGCTCAGAGGTTGCGTCTGTCTGCCCCCAGACTACGCAGCAAACAGTACTGGAGCTGGAATCCGAGCTCTGGCAGGCTGACCCCCGAGCTCGTGTTCGCAGCCCCAAGCATGCTGGCAGGACTGGTATGGTCACCCCCATTTTACAGATGAGGAAACTGAGGCAAAAAAAAAAATCACTCCCAGGATCAGACAGCTAGTAACTTGGCTCTCTGGTATATCTTCCAGCTCTGTGTCCATTGACCTTTCCCTGCCTTGTTGAAGATAAATTAATAGTAATATTTTTTTTAAAAAAAAAGATCCAACACACCGTATTTTAAATGTCTGCCTTTGCAGTCGATTAGGTTCCTAGAACGTGAGTCAATCAATGTAACCTGGGACTCTTCTCACAGGGGAGGAATCCCTGCCTGCTGGAAGGATGTTGCCTCAGCCCCATGCAGGGAGTCTGCCAGGAGATATTTTCCCGTCAGTATAAAAAAATCAACTGTAAAAGTATATTTCAGCTGGCAAAATTACTTCCCACCAGGCAGAAGCTTTGCTGAGAATGCCGCCTCCCTCACTCAGATACCCGAATTCCAGGCCCAGGTTTTCCCTCGCAGGTTCAGCTGGATCCACACGTTGGTTGCTGTTTTTCCTGCTGTTGTAACAGTTACGAGTCCCTGCTTTGGGAAGGAGTTTCCACCACTCCTTGGGAGATGGATCATTTCTAAACAGATGTCTGAGAGCTTCCAAGGGATTTGTACGTGGTGATTAAAAAACCCTTCTCCATTCAGTTTAGTGACTACAAATATCAGCTCCGTGTGGGAAAGCGCCACTCAGGGTTGAAGTGGAGGAAAGTGAATGAAAGTCGCTCAGTCATGTCCGACTCTGCATGGACTATATTCTGTACAGTCCATGGAATTCTCCAGGCCAGAACACTGGAGTGAGGAGCCTTTCCCTTCTCCAGGGGATCTTCCCAACACAGGCATCGAACCCAGGTCTCCCGCATTGTGGGTGGAGTCTTTACCCGCTGAGCCACAAGGGAAGCCACTCAGGCCTGGAGCTGCCCCACGGTGAGCTGGGCAGCTCCCACCCGTGGGACCTCCCCTCACTGGAGATGTCCAGGCTGACGTGGGGAGGGCTTTGCGGCCTTCTTTTCACCTCCAGTTACAGCATGTGCTGGGTTGTGGCTGACCTGGAGAGAGCAGGACCAGTTCCTGCTGCTGCTGCTGCTAAGTCGCTTCAGTCGTGTCCGACTCTGTGCGACCCCATAGAAGGCAGTCCACCAGGCTCCCCCGTCCCTGGGATTCTCCAGGCGGGAACACTGGAGTGGGCTGCCATTTCCTTCTCCAATGCATGAAAGTGAAAAGGCAAAGTGAAGTCACTCAATCGTGTCTGACTCCTAGCGACCCCATGGACTGCAGCCCACCAGGCTCCTCCGTCCATGGGATTCTCCGGGCAAGAGTACGGGAGCGGGGTGCCACTGAGACCCTGCTCATCTAGTGCATCATTGAAGCCGTGTTTCCTTGGTAACTTTCTGTTTTGATGACCAGCCCTTTGGTGTGAGTGGGGTATTGAAGCCGTGTTTCCTGGGTAACTTTCTGTCTTGATGACCAGCCCTTTGGTGTGAGTGGGGTGCTGGAGCCGTGTTTCCTTGGTAACTTTCTGTTTTGATGACCAGCCCTTTGGTGTGAGTGGGGTATTGAAGCCGTGTTTCCTGGGTAACTTTCTGTCTTGATGACCAGCCCTTTGGTGTGAGTGGCTGCTGGAGCCTCCTGCGATCACTGTGTTACTGCCAGTTTCTCCTTCTCTGTCTGTGTTTGTCTTACGTATCGAGGTGCTCCTGTGTTTGGTGCATAGACATTTGCAATTGTTACGTCTTCCTCTTGGATTGATCCCGTGAGGACTATGTATATCCTCCTTATCTCTTGTGATATTCTTTAAGGTCTATTTTGTCTGATATGAGGACTGCTGGTCCAGCATTTGCTTCCCATTTGCGTGGAATATGTTTTCCCATCCTCTCACTTTCAGTCTATATGTGTCTTTAGGTCTGAAGTGGGTTTCTTGTAGACAGCATATACGTGGGTCTTGTTTTTGTACCCATTCAGCCAGCCTGTGTTTTTTGGTTGGAGCATTTAATCCATGTACATTCAAAGTAACTATTGGTATTTGTGTTCCTATTGCCATTTTCTTAATGGTTTGGGGGTGATTTTTTAGATCTTCTTTCTTCTTTGTATTTCTTGATTACACAAGTCTGTTTAATATTTGTTGTAACGCTTAACATTTGCTTGTCTGAAAAGCTTTTTATTTCTCCATCAATTTTGAATGAGATCCTTGCAGGGTACGGTAATCTTGGTTGTGGTTTTTTTCCCTTTCAATACTTTAAATCTGTCTTGCCATTCCCTTCTGGCCTGCAGTTTCTGCTGGAAGATCCGCTGTTAAGTGTATGGAGTTTCACTTGTATGTTACTTGTTGCTTCTCCCTTGCTGCTTTAATGTTATTTCTTTGTGTTTTTAGTCTTTGTTAGCTTGGTTAACATGTGTCTTGGCATGTTTCTTCCTGGGTTTATCCTGTGTGACACTCTGTGCCTCTTGGACTTGATTGACTGTTTCCTTTTCCATGTTGGGGAAATTTTCAACCATAATCTCTTCAAATTTTTCCTCATACCCTTTCTTTTTCTTTTGTTCTGCTGCTGCCGCTACTGCAGCTAAGTCGCTTCACTCGTGTCCAATTCTGTGCAACCCCACAGACAGCAGCCCACCAGGCTCTCCTGTCCCTGAGATCGACCAGTTCCTAGGATCAAGGAATTTTTTTTTAACTTTTTAAGAAATTTATTTATTTTTAATTGAAGGATAATTGCTTTACAGTATTAGGTTGGTTTCTGCCAAACATCAGCGTGGATCAGCCATAGGTGTACGTACGTCCCCTTCTCTTGAACCCCCCTCCCGCCTCCCTCCTCATCCAGCCCCTCTAGGTTGTCACAGAGCCCCGGTTTGAGATAACTTTATCTGTTTATTATTCTTGGCCGCACTGGTTCTTTGCTGCGGTGAGTGGGCTGCTCGCTGCGGTGGTCTCATGGGCTCCAGGGCAGGTGGGCTCAGTGGTCGTACTGCCCTGTGGCTTGTGTGATCCTCCCAGACCAGGGATCAAATCCACGTCCCCTGTGTGGGCAGGACGACTCCCAGCCATGGGACCCCCAGGGAAGACCCAACCAAGGAGTCTTTAATCTAGTAGAGATGATAAGCCTGCACTCAAATAATGAGAATGTTTACACGCACACAGATCTGTTGCTGGGGGAGCCAAGAATAGGAAAGACCAAACAGAGGGGAAGCAGAGGGAGGTCCAGGCGGTAGTTCGGGCTTTGCCGCAAAAACTCGGTGTGATTTCTCGGCAAGGCCTCGTTCCCTCTGCGGGCCTCAGTGTCCGCCTCTGTGGAATGGGCTGGCTACAGGTGACTGTCTCTAAGCCCAATTCAGCGCGTGTGGGCGTCTGGGGAAGGGCTTCTGGGGAATGGCTTTGGAGACTCAGGCTGCTGAAGCATGCGCTCTTTATTTGTAGACCTGTGGTGTGTACCCCCTCTACCCCGAGAATGAAGCTTCCACACTGCCCCGAGGCAGCACCTCTGACAAGTGATTTATTATGGTAATTGACGCTTGTAACTTACTCATTCTTTGTTGCTGCTGGAGGCAGGAGGAAGCCCGTGCGCGCGCGCGCGCGCGCGCACACACACACACACACACACACACACACACACACACACACGCGCGCGCGCGCGCGCGCAAGCTTCTCAGTACTTCCCAGTGCTGTCAGGCCTCAGAACTGTCTGATTCAGTCCTGTGCTGAGGGCATCCTGTGTGGGCACAGAACAGGTGTCTCTGCGAGGGGCGTGGCAGGAAAGCCGGCTCAGCTGGGGTTTGTGAAGAAGTGCACGCAGGGCTCCCACCCCTGGCCCCCCAGTCAGTGCAGAGGATGGAGCCCGGAACGGGCCACAGCCTCACAGCGACCCAGCTCCAGGCGGGACCCCAGCAAAGCGGCAGCAGCGGGTAGAAGCGATACCCCACCTTCTGCTTCCCACCCGCCAGCCCCCCACTAGAAACCAGGGAGGAGTCGGGGGCAGGAAGGCAGCCTGTGGAGGTCGGAGAGCAGAGACTGGGTGCCGGGGGGCTCCCCTAAGTCCAGTGATTAAGACCCAGAGCTCCCTATGCAGTGGGCGGGGTTCAATCTCTGGTCGGGGAACTAAGATCCCTCCTGCCTCAGGGTGCAGTCGTAACAGGAGAGAGAGAGAGGCTGGGTGTTGGGACAGGTGACCGTTCAGCACGAAGCTTCCACACGAGTTCCAGTGTGGACTCGGGGGCCCCCTGGACCCCGAGGGCCAGCACTGCCGATTGGTGCCCCTCGCAGGCTTCCCCCCGCTCCCCAGTTCAGCACGGGCAGGTGTCCAGGGTCTCTCCTCCCCCTGATCGTCCTGGCATCATCGCGTCAGAGCGCACCGCCGTGTTTTCGCAGGCACCAGCTGAACCGGCTGCAGCCAACGCTCCCTTCAAAGCCTCTTCTCGCAGGGAAGCGGCAGCGGATGGGCAGGGAGCTGTGGGTTCCAGAGGCACCGTGTGGATCCCAGCTGTGCCCCCTTGCTGTATTTCCATGGCGCATCTGGGGAAACTGAGCCCCAGGTTTTGTAGCTCATCCAAGTGGCAAAGCCGGAGCCCCAGCCCAGGATGGTATCGTTCCAGGGCCCCGAAGCCACCAGCTGCTCTGGAGCTGCTGTTGTGAGGGGCCTCGATGAAACGACGGATGTGGAAGCCGCCGGCTTCCTCAGCGGAAGGAAGCGCCATGCTTATGTTACTTCCCTGCTCTGCTCCCACCCATAGCATGTACTTCCCCACCCAGCCAGCTGTCAGATCTGAATGTTTCTGCTGCGGAGAGAGACAGCCTTTGTTCCTGCCTTGTCCTAGCTCCACCTGACAAATGGGGAGAAATGGATAGGAGGAAACTCGGAGGCCAACCTTGCGAAGCTCTACTGTGAGATGTCAGGAATCTCAGAAATCCATTTACCCCTCCAGCAAGCATTTACCCGACTCCTTGCTGAACTGGGCAGGCCCTTGGGCAAAGAGAGACAGGCAGATCCGACTTGTAGTTAATAGTCCCCGGTTATTGTTTTAGAAACTATTTCTGTGTTATCTGGCCGCAGCGGGTCTTTGTCACGGCACACGGGCTCTTCGTTGCGGCCTGTGGGCTCTCTAGGTGTGACGTTCTGGCCCAGGAGCTGCAATGTGGGGCCAGTTGCTCTGACCAGAGATCAGACCCACGCCCCCTGCATTGCAGAGCGGCTTCTTACCCACTGGACCACCAGGCAAGTCCCGATAGTCCTAATTGTTAGCTACAGTCTGGGGTGGCAGGTACTGGAGCAGAGGCCTGGATCCCAGCAGAGACAGGAAAGGCAGCCCGAAGGGGCGTTTCAGCCTCAGTGCTGCGCTTGTAAGCCAGCCTGTGTGCGCGCTAAGTTGCTTCTGTCGTGTTGGACTCTGTGACCTTATGGACCGTAGCCCGCCAGGTGCCTCTGCCCCTGGGATTCTCCAGGCAAGAATACTAGAGTGGGTTGCCAGGCCCTCCTCCAGGGGATCGTCCCAACCCAGGGAGCGAACCCGCATCTCTTACGTCTCCTGCATTGGCAGGCGGGTTCTCTACCACTAGAGCCACCTGTGGAAGCCAGCACGCTGGGGGAAAAATAAACAGAGCACTGATTTGCAGTGCTTGCCGATTTCCGCGGGCAATTTCGAGCCAAACCACGTAGCACCTGGCCTCGGCGGTGGGGAGAGAGACACAGGCGGGCTCCCGGGCAGTGCACCAGCCAGGGCCGCTTCCCCTCTGTCCTCCACCTACCAGGTCGCTGAGCTTTTCAGGGCGCAGCATCCTTGCCCTCAAGAGGGCCTGCAGACCCCTCAGCCAGGAAAGCTGCCCAGCTCCGGCCGTTCTTACCTCTCGGCCCCCGGCGCGTCAAGTCTCAGCGTCCACGTCGCTTTCACACGGCGCCTTCCTTGACCCGCCAGCCTCCATGCCCTGTGCTCTGGCATCCACTTTTCCCTGCGTGTGGGTCTGCGCGGCTTGTTCCTGTTTCCCTTCCTCATCCGAGAGCAGAGCTTGCCAGTGCGTCAGCGGTGCCTGGCACCACGCCTGGCATGGAGCAGGGAGCTCTGAAAACTGTGGGGAGTAGCAGAAGTGACACGCCCTGGAGCTGGGCCCCGCGGGATGAATAGGAGTCTGTGCAGTGGGGAAAGGGAGGAGAAGGGGCATCGGGGCAGAGGCACAGAAATCAGCGCGCACGGAGAGTGTTCAGGGGGTCCAGAAAGCGGGCAGCGTGCTGTGCGGGCGGTGAGGGGCCTCTGAGGGTGAGGCTGGGACCGCAGACCTGGGGCTTGGCATTCCAGGCCGAGGAGCTGAATGCAGATGCCGTCCTCACTGGCCCCATTTCCTAGCCAAGAGGACCAGAGCCAGAGAGGCAGGAATCAGAGGACTTGGGGAAAGTCAGGGCTCAGCCACAGGGTGGGGCTTCCTGGGTGGCGCCAGTGGTAGAGAATCTGCCTGCCGTGCAGGAGACATGAGAGACGCAGGTTTGATCCCAGGGTTGGGAAGATTCCCCTGGAGGAGGGCACGGCAACCCACTCCAGTTTCCTTGCCTGGAGGATCCCACAGACAGAGGAGCCTGGTGGGCTACAGTCCGTGAGGTCACAGAGAGTCGGACACGACTGGTGACTTGGCCTGCACACAGGTTCGGGGTAGCTCAGCCCTTCCGTTTATTTCTCTGCTTATTTATTTATCTGTTGGCCGCATCACACGGCTTGTGGGGTCTTGGTTCCCAACCAGGGGCCAAACCCCAGGCCCGCGGCAGTGAAAGCGCCTAGTCTGAACCACTGGGCCCCCAGGGAACCTCACGCCCTTCTCCTTTTGCGGTGAGGTGGCTGGGGTCCTCCTTTGGACGCCTCGTGGCTCACCTATGCTCTTTGTAAATGTTTATTTTACTCGTTATTTACTCATCCAGCCGCTCTAGGTCTCAGCTGTGGCATGTGGGATCCTAAGGTGCGGCATGTGGCCTCTTCGTTCGGCATGTGGGACCTAGAGTTCTCCCTGACCAGGGGTTGAGTCCTGGCCCCCCCGCACTGGGGGCACAAAATCTTAGCCACTGGAGCACCAGGGAAGCCCTCTCGAGTCTGCGCTTTCACTTTGCCCCGTTCTCAGGATGAGGAACCAGACATGCCTTGAGCACTCACAATACGGATCTGGGCACCATCCCGTCGCCTTCCTTCCTCAGCTCTTTTTACTCTCACTTATTGACCGAAGTAAAAAAGCTCAGAGAGGTTGAGAAACTCACCCAGGGTCAAAAAGCTGGTCAACGACAGCCGTGGGACCACACGTCAGTCTCCCGGGCTCCCTAAGAAGGTGTGTTCTCGGCAGTGTGGTGTCCTTGAGATCCGCCCTCTCTGAAACCTTGAATGACTCCCCAGTGTCAGCTCATTCTTTCTACAAATACTTCTTCCCTCTGAGCCTCAGTCTTCTGAGCTGTGCCGTAATGGTGGCGGCTTAGTCGCTAAGTCATGACCTACGCCTGCGACCCCATGAACTGTAGCCCACCAGGCTCCTCGGTCCATGGGGTTCTCCAGGCAAGAATTCTGGAGTGGGCTGCCATTTCCTTCTCCAGGGCACCTTTCCTGACTCAGGAACTGAACCTGGGTCTCCTGCACTGCAGGCAGATTCTTTCCCAGTGGCTGAGCTATGAGGGAGGGGTTTGTAGTAGTCAGGGTAAGTGCTGCCAGCTGCCGTAACAAGTAGCCCCTGCAGCTCAGTGGCTCAGCAGAGGCTTACGCCTTGCTCAAGGCACCATGCCCTGTGGGTCAGGGTGGGTGGAGAGCTGTGTGAAGTCCCCTGGGGGTCCTGCCACCCATGGGTCAGCCTCCTCTGGGGCCTGAGCTCTCCCCTGGCTCCTGAGCACCCAGCCATGAGGCTGGGAAGGATGAGGAAGGCACAGAGCTCTCACACACCCCAGCCCAGTGGTAACAGCCCTCACTTCCCTTCACTTTCTGTTGACAAGAAGTGGTCCCGGGGGCCCAGGTAAAGGCGACGGGGCTGGGAAACCCGGTCCAGTTGGGTGCCAAGGCAGAAGATAGCCCCGAGCCTGGTGCGCATGGAACCTGTCTCTGCCGCAGGGTGGGGCCAGATTCTGTGATCCCCCGCCCCACCCCCACTGCAGCCACACCGCGTGCAGAAGTCAGGCCGCGTTTGCAGTCGGGGCCTCCCCCTCACCCCCAGGCCGAAAGCCGTTCCTCCTCCCGGGAACCGTCCCTGCCAAGCCTCCTCTGAGGGCGTGTGGGCGGCGAGATAATGATCTGAGCGTGCTTATTGCCTCTTGGAAGGCAGGTGCTGGAGGGGAACCAAGTCCGCTTTGGTTCTTCTCTCTGTTGTCTTCACATTCCTTCCCAAGATAAATTTAGCCAGCCCCGCTCCGGGCGGCGGTACCCAGGATACCGACTTCTTGTTCTCCGAGCCCATGTCAGAGCGTTCCCCCACGGCTGCGGCCGGGAGCCAGGGACGCAGACCTCAGGAGTGCGGCCCGGTCTCGGCCCTGCGCGTCTGTGACCCCTCCGCCCGCCCGCCCCATCCCCAGCCCTCAGCTGCCCTGTATTCCAGACAAGGGCCGTGAGCGCTCCAGTGACCTGAGACAGAAGCGGAGCACAGAAGGGCTTCCCGATCCGGTGCTGTGTGCTTCCCAGAGAAGGAAAGGAAAGAACACAAGAGTAATTGCGGCCACTTAGCACCCAGAGGCAGGAGAGCTCTGGCTGAAGGCACAGACTGGGGGGTTGTGAGTGTGCCTCGGAATTCCAGTTCAGGAGAGCGACCTTGTCGGCTGTCTCTCCATCTGCAAAATGGGCCAACGCTGCGTTCTTGAGATTTCCCGAGAAGCTCTAGAGATGTGCGTATTTTTCTGCTGAATCCTGTGAATGTGGGTGTGGAGATGGAGATGGTTCATACGTTGCCTTGGGCCAGCCTGAGAAAGCCACAGCGAGGACTTTCTGGAGCCTTCTGCCCACACCAGACCCTTCTTCTGCAAACTTCCTGAACTCTCCCGCGAGGCCTGCCGGCAGAATTAGGTTCTGGGGCCTCTTCATTTTTACAGAAATGATTTCCTTTCTGGTGTTCGTCCTGTTCTCTTACGGCTGGTGCGGTTCCAGTCTGGGGCTCTTTGCCTCGCTCTGTAAAGCTCTCTGCCGCCTCCCCCCAGACCACACTGACCCTGATTTTCTTTTACATGTCTCTATCCTACTGCACCAGGTCTAGGGGCGGCGTGCAGGATATAGTTCCCTGCCCGAGGATGGAGCCCCAGGCCCCTGCACTGGGAGCGCAGACTCACCGCCTCCCAGTGAGGTTCCACCAGGGAGGGCGACCAGGGAGGTTCCCCTGCTCACCATACTTGTGAGGATGAGGTAGCTGCTGCCGTATTTCCTTGTCCTCCAAATCTTTTTTTTTTTTTCCTTTTCGGCCACACTGCACATTTTGCAGGATCTTAGTTCCCTGACCAGGGATTGAACCTGGGTCCCAGCAGTGAACACACCAAGTCCTAACCACTGGCCAGCCAGGGAACTCCCCCACCAAGGCTTTGCCCTTGGGGTTAAGTGGCTGCCCTTCTCGCAGCCTCCTTCCCAGGCCTGGGTTTGTTCTACCTCTGGTCTCACTGTCAGGAGGACCCTTCTGTCTCCCCTGCCTCTCCCTCTAGCTGCAGAGCCCCTGCAGGAAACACATGCCCGGGTCAGCCTCCCCAGAGACTGTTTTCTCCCCAAACCATTTCCAGCCTTTCCAAGGCCTCTGTCTGCAAACAGGTGCTTCCCTTGGGCACAGGCAGAAACCGAAGATGGGTCCCCTCCTGCAACACGCCCTCCTGACCCAGACAAAGCTCTCCAGGCCCAAGCTTCCAGCTTGTAAAGTGGGGAAGGGGAGGGCCGGAGTCCCAGGAGGTAACAGTCAGGGGTCTCAAAAGGGGCGACTGCACGGAGTCACTCTTTGCAGAGGTGGGCAGGCTGCCCTGCGGGCTCTGGGCCTCAGGTGGGAGGCCAGCCCGGTTAGAGGCCCCGCAGAGGAGCCAGGAGACAAAAAGCACCCTGCCTGTCTTCCCTTCACCCTCTGGCCACCCGCGGGCGCCTCCCACTGGCTGGACCAGCCCGACCCAAGGGCAGGGGGTTGGGTGGGAGTGGTCTCTGCAGAAGACAGAGAGGACGTCCAACATGGAGGTCAGGAGCGCGCCCGCCTCGGAGGGTGGGCTCGGGGTCACCCCTCTCACTGACCTGCGGAGGAGGCCTCAGCACGCCCTGGGTTATAGACGCCAGAAGTGAAACCCCAGGGGCTGAGTCCTAGGAAAGAGCCCACACCTGCAGCCTGTGGTGGTGGAACCAGGATTTAAGCGCGTTTCTGCCTGACCCCGGAGTTCCCAGAGCTGACGGGCATGCTGGCTGCGTCCCTCAGTGGTGTCTGACTCTTCGCGATCACACGGACTGCACCCCACCAGGCTCCTCGGTCCATGGAATTTCCCAGGCAAGAACACTGGAGCAGGTTGCTAGCTCTTCCTCCAGGGGATCTTCCCGGCCCAGGGACTGAAGTCGAGTCTCCTGCCCTGGCAGGTGTGTTCTTGACTGATGAGCCACGTGGGAAGCCGCCCGGCCAGCCGTGACAGGAGCTGACATTTACGATTTAAGGTGGCTCTCCCCCACACGCCGACAGGTGACCTCCTCCCCGCCGCGATCCGTCCGTTATCTGTCCCCTCGGGCTCAGCACTTCCATTTTCCCCGCTGGACAGTTTGGAAAGCAAACATCCCTGGGAGGGGTACTGTGTCGGTCGCTGGACACTTCCAGGGAGTGAGTTTCTCAGCTGTCCTCTGTTCTGGGAGAGGCCCAGGATGGGCCTGGGAGCCCCTGGGGACTGGAAATGCTGAAAGGGAGGTGCCCGATAAAAAGACTGGTGTGGACCCCAGACAGTTGCAAAGCTCTCCGTGTCCCCTTCTCGGTGGGGACTCACCGAATCCAACTCCTCTTCCTGGGATGCTAACAGTGGGAGGCTGTGTTACCGCTTTGAGGAAGTAGCCGAAAAAGATTACCCTGCACCCCACTCCAGTGCCCTTGCCTGGAGAATCCCATGGACGGAGGAGCCTGGTGGGCTGCAGTCCATGGGGTCACTAAGAGTCGCACACGACTGAGCGACTTCTCTTTGACTTTTCACTTTCATGCGTTGGAGAAGGAAATGGCAACCCACACCAGCATTCTTGCCTAAAGAATCCCAGGGATGGGGAGCCTGGTGGGCTGCCGACTATGGGGTCGCACAGAGTCGGACACGATTGAAGCGACTTAGCAGCAGCAGCAGCAGCAGCAGGGTTAGTTTCCCAGGCGGTGCTAGTGGTAAAGAATCCACTTGTCAACGCAGGAGCCAGTGCGGGTTCGAGCCCTGGGTCAGGAAGACCCCCTGGAGAAGGGAATGGCAACCCACTCCAGTATTCTTGCCTGGAAAATCCCATGGACGGAGGAGCCTGGCGGGCTACAGTCCACGGGGTCACAAAGAGTCGCACACGACTGGGCACATACATACACGCACACGCACACGACTGGGCACATACATACACGCACACACACATACACGCACACACACATGCACGCACACATACATACACGCACACATACATACACGCACACACACATACACGCACACACACATGCACGCACACATACATACACGCACACATACATACACGCACACATACATACACGCACACACACATACACGCACACGCACACGACTGGGCACATACATACACGCACACATACATACACGCACACACACATACACGCACACATACATACACGCACACATACACACACACACATACACGCACACACATACACGCACACACACACGCACACACACATACACGCACACATACATACACACATACACGCACACACACATACACGCACACACACATACACGCACACACACATACACGCACACACACGCACACACATATACGCACACACACGTACACGCACACGCACACACAGAGTTAGTTTCACCCGTAATGTGCACAGCCACGTAGAGGAAACGCGCTGGCTTTAGAAGCCGAAGGACAAGTGCAATCCAAGTCCTTGCTGACTGTGAGCCGGCAGGTAGACCCCGTCACCACCACAGGCATCCCCGAATGGCACGACACCCACCTCACTGTGTTCAGTGAGAATGAAACGTGATCACTCTGATCGGTCTTCCGCGTGGTTCCGGGCACACGGCAGAGAAAGCTCAGAGAGCGAGTTCTTGAACGGCGGGGTGGGGGTTTGCAGATCCAGCACTAGGTCTTGGCCAGGTGAGTCACCCTGGACCAGCCATTAGCCCCTAGAGCCAGTCACGCCCTTATCCCACTGGCTTGTGAGATGCAGTGTCTGAAAGCATTTATCATCATCATCATCATCGTCTCAGCCACGCCTTCTGTCATGAGGGACCTTAGTTCCCTGACCAGGGTTCAAACCTGCGTCCCCTGTATTGGAAGCACAAAGTCCCAACCAGCGGACTCTGAGAGAAGTTCCTAAAAGCACTTTTTAAAGCCGCTCTACAAAGCCCTTTCGGAATCAGTGTGTTCCTCCACAGTGTCGGCACCAGGGAGCCTCTCTCGGGGCCTGCTTTGTTCCAGACCTTGTTCTCAGCCCCTGACGCGTGTGACTTCACCGTTTTCGTAGCAGGACTTCGTATTATGCTCACTCACAGGTGAAGGAGTCGACTCTCAGAGAGGTTAAGTGGCTGTCCCAAGTTGGGCGGCTGGCAAGTGGCCGAAGCAGGCTTTGAATCCAAGCGGGCCGAGACGCCCATGGCAAGGCGCACACCCGTCTGGGAGAGGACTCCCAGAGAAAGAGAGCGGTGGAAGCCTGGAGTCCAGCGTGGCTCACACTGTCCCCCGCGTCAGACTCACTTAGAGGAGTAATTTAGAAGGCAGCCTCCCGGGACCTAGTCCTGAGCTGCTGATTCTCTGCGTTCAGGGCCAGGCCTGGAAATCTGCCTCCTTAACAAACCCTCCAGGTTTTGGCTGTGCAGGCGGCCAGCTGAACACACGGGGAGGACCGCGGCGGGAGTCCCGCCCCACCGTCAGGCAGGGCTGGGCGGTGAACGAGGGCTGCAGGGCTCTGGGGGACCCTGAGGGTTTAAGCAGGAGAGACAGGAGCCCGCAGCGGGTCTGCGCCTTCCCCTCTGGCCTCCAGGTTCGCCAAGTACTACAAGATGGACAACGGCAGTGAGTACCGCACCCTGCTGAAGGCTTTCGGCATCCGCTTCGACGTGCTGGTGTACGGGGACGTGAGTTCTGGGCCGGGGGCGAGGGGCCTGCTGCTGACCCGCCCAGAGACCCTCGCTGGTCACATTTCCGCAGCGCGGTGGGGGTGGGGGGCGCCCACTGGTCCCCCGAGAAGCCTTCTGGCTCCACGGCCGCCCTGGCTGGGAGTCCAGGTTAAGCCTCAGGCTTCACCCGGCCCTGCTGGGCGCCCTGCGCGCTCACGTTGGTCTTCGTGCACCAGGCTGGCAAGTTCAACATCATCCCCACCATCATCAGCTCCGTGGCGGCCTTCACCTCGGTGGGAGTGGTGAGTGGGAGCCCTCCAGGCTCGGTCACGCCCGGGGCGCAGGGTGGGCGGTGGGTGGGGAGCAGGCCAGCCTGGAGAAGGAGGGGGGGCCCTTTTCTGCCTGGAGCCATCCCCTCCGTGCTGGGCCAGCATCTCCTGTCCTGACACCCACGTGGCCAGCGCCCCCACCCCTGTTACCAAGTCGGAGTTCCCCATCACCGTGAAGGTGGCGGAGTTTGGGGTGGTTGCTGGAGACCCCAGGGTTCCCAGACCTGAGAGCAGAGCAGGCGCAGAGCCCTGCTCCCCGGGGTCGGGCGCACGCCCCCCGCCCCGCCCATCCCCCCCCTCCCCCGCATTCCCTCGGCTTCTCCCCGCGCATTTCAGGGTGGGCCCACCCCCCGGAGCTGCGGAGGTGGGTCCCAGAGACAGAGCAAAGCCCTCGGGCGTTTTCCTAAAGGAAGGTCAGCCGGGCTGCTCTGGAGGGCACGCCGCACCCCTAGGGCCGTCCCGCTTCCCGCAACGCTGTCCCGGCCTGCCGCAGCGCTCAGGGCCGCCCGCTGTCCCTCCAGGGCACCGTCCTCTGCGACATCATCCTGCTGAACTTCCTCAAGGGGGCCGACCAGTACAAGGCTAGGAAGTTCGAGGAGGTGAGTGGTGGGGGGCGGGGGAGCTGGACCCTGGACTCTCCTGGGTCCACGAAGGGGCGTTCACTGGGCCTCAGCGCATGTCGGGTGTCCCACGGGCAGACCTTGGCCGAGCGCGGGGTGTGGTCATTGCTCTCAGCATCCCCACCCGCTCGTCGCCCCTCGGGGGTGGGCAGACCCTGCCGCGGCTTGCCTCGGGGTTCGCTTTGCTCTTTGGGGGCACACCCATCTGCCCTCGCTCCCCCCGGCCCCGGCCATGAGCCGCGACAGCTGAGTCGGCCGCACGGGGGCCCACGGGAGGACCCCACCCGTGGTCGGAGCCCGCTCACGCCAGCCCTTCTGCCTGCAGGTGAGTGAGACGACGCTGAGGGTCCCAGCCTCTGCCCACCCCCGGGACACCGGCGACCAGACCACGGAGGAGAAGCAGTCCACGGACTCGGGCGCCTACTCTATCGGCCACTAAGGCCTCTCCCGCCGGCCGCACGCTCAGCCTGGGGCGCCCAGCCTCCCAACGGGAGACCCCGAGGGGCGCCGGGGGGCGGGAGGGGGAGCGGCTCTCATTTCTGCTGCTCACTCACAGCGGCCACAGCCAAGGCCTGGGCCTGACCGCCCCGCCACCCTGCAGATGGGTCCAGCTCCCACGAAGACCCCCATCTCACCTGCACCCCCTGCCTCACCCCCTTCTGCTTCCCCAGACCCCAGGGCGGTGGCACCTGGCCGTCCCCCTTCCAAAGAGTAAGAGATAAAAATAGGAATAAGCGTGAGCCACAGGAGCCCAGCAAGTGCCAGGCACCTTCGCACGTGTTAGCTCATTTACTCCTTAGAATAGTCCTGTGAGGTAGTTATTAGGTTCCCTTTTCTGAAGATAAATGGAGACTCAGAGAGGCTGAGTCGTTTGCCCCGGGACACACAGCCAGGAATCGAGAGGGCTGGGATTTGGACCCGGATCTGACTCACTCCATCACCCCCAGCCCACCAGGAGACAGGGCACACCCGGAGGCGTCTGCCCTTCCCCTTCAGCCTCCCGGACCTTGGCCACAGTCCGTTTCTGCTTCCTTAGGAGCGCGGCCCTTGCAGTCCCCAGGAACTCAGGCAGGCCCCATGTCAGACGGGGCTGTAGGGTCCCTTTCTCTGACTTGGGTGGATCCCAGATGCAGAAGGAAACAGGAGACGTAACTGTCAGTGAATTTTTCCTTCCCCCACCTCAAGCCGGAGAAGGGAAACTTCTCGTTTTCTCTGGGACACCCCCAGGGTCATACACATCCAGGCCCCTCACTCAGGAGCCCAGCTAGGCACCCACTCCCCTGCCTGGGGCGGGGTGGGCTTCCCCACCCGGCGCCCTGTTCCAGGAGGTCAGCGGGTCTTCCCCATCACATGGACGAAAAGGTCGGGTGAGACCCGGCGCCCCGTGAGCAGCCAATCAGCGGGCCTACCCCCTGGGGCCCGAACGAGGTGGTCGGCCTTCTGACATCAGAAACTAAAGGGGCTGTAGGGACCCTCTTGTCTGATTCTCTTCCTTACAGATGAACAAACTGAGGCTCGTTTGTGGAAATGGCTCGTCTGTGGTCCTGCAGTTAGCGAACCAGAGGCGTCCTGCCCCTCGGGGGTGGGGGGTGGGGAGCCAGGAGCGGACGCAGGCAGCCCGGGTGCCTCCCTGTGCCCAGTCGCCCCCTCCCCTCTGCGGTAGGGGCCCAGAAAGGTCACCAGCAGCAAGGGCCAGCTAAGCATCATGAAGCGTGTGCTAAGTCGCTCAGCCTTGCCCAACTCTGAGACCCTGTGGGCTGTATGTAGGCCCCCAGGCTCCTCTGTCCACAGGATTCTCCAGGCAAGAATCCTGGAGTGTGCTGCCATGCCCTCGTCCAGGGCATCTTCCCGACCCAGGGGTCGAACCACAGTCCCTTACATGTCCCCCTTTGGTGGGTGGGTTCTTTACCACTGGCGCCCCCTGGGAAGCCCTTATGAAGCCTGAGGTCTACGCTCTGTGTCATCTTTTGGAAAAAACTACAACATGAGACATGGGAGAGGGCTGGTGCCGCTGATCGGCTCAGGAGTGGGAGTCCCACCAGTTTCATGGGAGACGCCGCAGAAAAGTGGGCGCCCAGGCCAGACCATGAGGTCTTAGCAGAGCTTGATTGTACAGGGAGGGCTGGTCCCTCCAGAGAAGGTGCAGGGAAATGGGGGTCAGGGCAGCTGAGGGGGTCGCTTGGGAAGGCCTGACCCCCGTGACCCCCACCCCACGGGGAGAAGGGGTGAGATTTCCCCGCAGGGGGCCCATCAGCCCTTTCCCTGCTCTGCCTTCAGTCCAGCCCCTGTCCTCAGGATGCTGGGGTGACACCTCCCCAGGTACCAGCCAGAGGATGAGGCAGCGTCCGGAGACCTGAACAGTAGAGATGTCAGTGAAGGCAGAGCTGACCTCTCCAGCCAGGAGCCCCGCCAGCGTTCCCGGTGAACCCAGCTCTCAGGAGACTGGGCCGAGGCTGGGGTCACAGCGATGCTTGTTCTCTGATGAGGGGATGGAGGCGGCTCCGTCCCGGGGGCACCCTCTCCTGCTGCCCCTCCCTTCCCTCCAGACTGCGAGGGTCCTCCTACGGGTGCCTCAGCTCATCCCAGGCCTGAACTCATGGATGTGTGACCCTGCGTGACCCTAATGTCTTCCCCGCGGCCGAACTAGGTCACGGTTCCCTGCGCAAGACTTGGGGCTGGTATCAAGAGCAGCCCCAGCACCGGCCCACCCCTGCCGCGTCACATGCACTCAGCACACGCGCCAGCGACTCCTCGCCAACCTGGATAAGCTTGCTGCCCCCTCCACCCCTGTGCTGTGCTCAGCTGTGTCCAACTCTCTGCGACCTCATGGACTGCAGCCCACCAACTTCCTCTGTCCACTGGAGCAGGTTGCCATTTCCTTCTCCAGGGGATCTTCCCGACCCAGGGATCAAACCCCTGTCTCCTGCATCTCCGACACTGGCAGGCAGATTCTTTACCACGGGTGCCACCTGGGAAGCCCAAGCTTGCTGTGAACCAGTGAAGTGGCTCAGTCGTGTCCAACTCTTTGCAACTCCATGGACTGTAGCCTACCAGGCTCCTCCTTGCCATAGAATTTTCCAGGCAAGCGTACTGGAGTGGGTTATTTCCTTCTCCAGGGGATCTTCCCGACCCTGGGATCGAACCCAGGTCTCCCACATTGCAGGCAGACACTTTACCATCTGAGCTACCAGGGAAGAGCTTGCTGTGGTTTGTCATTAGTCCTGATAGAAAAATAAATTTGCAATACGTGGACATTTGAACCAGAACCCACACTCATTCCTAACAGCTCAGCAGCAAAGCTTACATTCCGTGATAACCCGCCATCACCAAGCAGTGGGTTAAATGCGCAGTAAGTAGCCTTTGTCTAATTCAACTTTCATTTTGTTGAAGAAATTAAGGCTAAGGTTTTAGACTAAAATGGTAGATCTGGGACTCGAACCCAGACCTTTATGACCCTGGAGTCTAGGATCCTGACTTGCGTGCCACGTCCAGCTGGGAAAAAATGAAGAAATTTGTTGGCCCCTTCTTTTCTATATGTTAGGCAAAAACAGTTCTTATTGCTGCAGGAAAAAAGTGTGAAATCTCAGAATGTTGTGCAATTAAGTAGGTCAGACAGCCCTTCCACTTGGTAGCTATGCCTTCTGAGACACGTGAACCCCCAGATCACTATGGCAAGGGAAGCGAGAACTGGAAGGTCACGGGTGACCATAGAGGGTCATTTAAAGGCCAGGCCTGGGACGTCCCTGGTGGTCCAGTGGCTACGACTCCACGTCACCCAATGCAGGGGGCCTGGGTTCGATCCCCAGTCAGGGAACTCTTACAACTAAGAGTTCGCATGAGCAATGAAGACCAAACATCCAGCGTGCCGCAACTGAGACCCAGTGCAGCCAAATAAATAAATGAATATTTAATAAGTAAACAAATAAATGCCATGCGCGGCCTTCATATCACTTCCAACCGCCTCTCACTGGTCAGACTCAGTGCTCTGCTGCAGGACCCAGCTTTATTGCAAAGAATACCGGGGAGATACAGCCTTCCCGGGCCCCCAGGGAGAAGAGAAAATGATGTACCGGGGAGATGCAGCCTTCCTGGGCCTCCAGGAAGAGAAAATGGTGAACACAGCACTCCGGGCTGCGCTGGCTCCTTTTCTTTTTTTTTCTTTTTTTTTTTTTGAGAACTCTATTCATTTATATTCAATTTAAATTTATTTATTTTAATTGGAGGCTAGTTACTTGACAATGTGATGCAGGATGCTTGGGGCTGGTGCGCTGGGATGACGCAGAGGGTGGCACAGGGAGGGAGGCGGGAGGGGGCTCAGGATGGGGGCACGCTGACTCCTCCCCAGCAGTTCTTCTCCACAGCCCCTCCCCCCCACGTGTGTGCAAACGGTCACACGCATTCTTCCCTCTGTGTTCCTTCTCACAAAACCTTTTTCTTGGCAAGTTATCAATCAGTCTTCCAGAGGTATTAATAGACAACACACTCAGGAGTTTCTTCTAAGAATATTTGCTTTTCAGTCAAGGATTTCAAAGGTGAACGGCCTTAAACAGCCAAAGGAATGAATATATAATGGTTGAACTTGAGAATGACTAACAGACAGGACTGGATTCTTGAAGCACATCTTATCTACTGCCCTGGCCTACCTCAAGCAAGCTTCAGTCGGGAAGGGTCTGAGCCCTCCTGCCACCCCTTTCTCCTCCCTCCCTCTCTGATCTTGGCTGGCAGTATATTGGGACACTGGGATTAGCTAGAGTCCATTCCCTGTCAAGGAGATAAGTGAAGGCTGAGAGGAGGGAATCTGGCTCCCCTGGTGGTTCAGACAGTAACGCATCTCCCTGTAACGTGGGAGATCTGGGTTCAGTCCCTGGGTCGGGAAGATTCCCTGGAGAAGGGAATGGGAACCCACCCCCGTATTCTTGCCTGAGAATTCCCATGGAGAGAGCGGCCTGGTGGGCTACAGTCCATGGGGTCACACAGAGTCGGACACAACTGGGCGAGTAACACTTTCACTGCCATTGAGCAAGACCCAGAAACACCGTTCCCAGAGCCACCTGTGCAGAGCTCAGCCTTCCCTCCCCGCCACCCCACCCCAGCGCTCCTGCTTCTTTTAGAAGGGCAGTCTCAAGAACCAGCTTGTTGGACTTCCCTGACAAAGACTCAGGACTTCGCTGATAAAGATTCCCTGGTGGCACAGCAGATAGAGAGCCTGCCTGCCAGGGCAGGGACACAGGTTCGGTCCCTGGGCCAGGAAGATGTCACACGCGGCGGAGCGAGTCCAGCCCGTGCGCCTGGAGCCTGCGTCGGCAAGAGGAGGCGCCCCCGCAGTGAGCAGCCCGAGCACCACAGTGCGGACTGGCCCCCGTTCTCTGCAGCCAGAGGAAGCCTGGCCCGGCAACAAAGGCCCAGCGCAGCCAAAACAGGCAAATCAATCCTAAAAACAAAAAGAACTAGGCTGTAGCAGTTTGCAAAGCAGGGACATGGGTGTGGCCTGACCCCAAGGCAGCTCCCCTGCCCTGCCCTTGGAGAGATGGAGACGCTGTGATTAGGAGCCTCCTGACCCAATCTCCATGCAAGGCAGATGGACAGACCCCTCCACTGAGGACAGGCCTCTTCACCCAGAGGCAGTCCCCGGGACCCAGCCCTGGTGTGGTTAAGACAACGCCTAGGCCCGTTCTCCTCTTTCCAGAGGCCTGCTCACATCCGAGGGCCTCGACCCTGCGGCTTCCACACCAGCCGCGTCCCCGGCGGTCTCCCGTCCCGTCTGCTCCATCAACGCCAGCACCTTCAGAAGCCAAGCGCAGCCTGCAAACCTGCTTCTCTTCCCTATCTCTCTCCCACGCCTCGTTTGCTGCCCGGCTCTCGGGCACGGCTCGTGCAGTCCTCATCGCAGCACACACGCGAGCTCAGAGTTCCAGCAGGCGTGTGGGGTCGAGTTCCCCATCCAAGGATCAAACCCAGGCTTCCCGAATTAGCATAGTCTTATCCTCCGGACCACCAGGGAAGTCCCCAGACCGTGCAGTCCTAAGACTCCACGTCTCATCCGAGGCCTGTACAGACAGATAAACACACACACATACGCACAAAAGCAGAATGGTAGGCAGATCTGTTCAGACACGTGGACACGCACACACACTCCCAACCATGCTGGCCACAAGGAGGCGTGCGACACAGATCGGGTGTCTAAGGCACCAAGTGATGCAGACACACGCCCAGGGGTGTGCACGGGCATCCAAGCATCTCCACAGAGATGTAGGAAATGGGCACACAAGCAACGCACAAATGCGTGCTGACTCACACAGATTCACGCACATTTACAGGCACAGACTCACACGTACGCAGACATACCCAGGAATCCAAAGACCGACTCATGCACACACCCAGACACCCACACACCCGTGTACGCGCGAGCCCCAGACATCCTTGAACATGCTCCCCGGGCCCCACGTGGAGCGACACCCCCAGGCAGTCTCTCTCACTCTCCCTCTCACCACCCAGGGCTCTCTGCCCTCTGAACACCAGCTGGCAGTCTCAGCTTCCTGCCTCATCAACCTCCAATCCTTTCTTCAACAAAGCTAAGCCCAGAACACTGTTCTGTCTCAGTGACCCCAGGACCTGAGAAGATGGAAGAAGCTGGGGAGACCCGGGGCTGGAGAGCCAGCCCTGGAGCCACCTGGCTGCACACGGCCTGACTTGGGCCCCGAGCCCCTCGGGGAGTGAGGCAGCTCCCTGCTGAGACGGTGGCCCCTCCAGGGAGGGGAGGGAGCCTGGGGACAAGAGAGGGGACGCAGGATGGAGGGAAGCGAGGAGGACAGCCTCCCATGAGGATACGGTCGGGGAGCTGTCTCGGAGAAAGCTGGGCCTTGGACTCACCCACAGGCGGCTGAATTAAATTCTGAATCAAAGCCACCCATTGCTGTCCATCTTAGTTCAGGGATTCCTGAAATGTCAGTGTTCACTCTTAGCATCTCCTGCTTGACCACATCCAATTTACCTTGCTTCATGGACCTAACATCCCAGGTTCCTATGCAATACTGTTCTTTACAGCGTCGGACTTCACCTTCACCGCCAGGCACATCCACAGCTGAGCTGTGTTTCCATGTTGGCCCAGCCTCTTCATTCTTTCTGAGGCTATTCGCCAGTAGCATACTGGGCACATTCCAACCTGGGGGGCTCTTCTTCCGGTGTCCTATCCTTTAGCCTTTTCATACTGTTCACGGGGTTCTCAAGGCAGTAATACTGGAATGGCTTGCCATCCCTTCTCCAGTGGACCTCGTCTTGTCAGAACTCTCTGCCATGACCCGTCCGTCTTGGGTGGCCCTACACGGCATGGCTCAGAGTTTCACTGAGTTAGACAAGGCTGTGGTCCTTGTGATCATTTTGCTTAGCATTCTGTGATTGGAGTTTTCTTTCTGGAGTCTTTGGGTTTGTGGTTCTTCCTTCTTCTGTCTGCCTTTTGTCAGATAAGGATAAGAGGCTTGTGCAACCATCCTGGTGGGAGAGACCAGCTGTGGGAACAACTTGGTGTTGCTCTGGAGGGCAGGGCCATGCTCAGCATATTTTTAATCCAATTGTTTTCTATGAAGTCCTGCAAGAATTTCTAGGACTAACACACCAAAAAAGACATCCTTTTTGTCATAAGGGATTAGAACGCAAAAGTAGGAGGTCAAGAGATACCTGGAATAACAGGCAAATTTGGCCTTGGTGTACAGAGTGAAGCAGGGCAAAATGGAAACTCCAATCACAGAATCCTAAGCAGAATGATCACACGGACCACAGCCTTGTCTAGAGTTTGCCAAGAGAATGTACTGGTCATAGCAAACACCGTCTTCCAACAACACCAGAGAAGACTCTACACATGGACATCACCAGATGGTCAATACCAAAATCAGATTGGTTGTATTCTCTGCAGCTGAAGATGGAGAAGCTCTGTACAGTCAGCAAAAAGCAAGACTTGGAACTGACTGTGGCTCAGATCATGAACTCCTTATTGCTTAATTCAGACTTAAATTGAGGAAAGTAGGGAAAGCGACTAGGCCATTCAGGTTTGACCGAAACCAAATCCCTTATGATTATACAGTGGAGGTGACAAATAGATTCAAAGGGTTCTATCCGGCAGAGAGAGTGCCTGAAGAACTACGGACAGGGGTCCATAACATTGGACAGGAGGCAGCAGCCAGAACCATTACAAAGAAACAGACATTCACGACAGCAAAGCGGCTGCCTGAAGAGGCTTTACAAACAGCTGTGAAAAGAAGAGAAGCAAGAGGGAAAGGAGAAAGGGAAAGATATCCCCAACTGAATGCAGAGTTCCAGAGAACAGCAAGGAGAGAGAAGGCTCTCTTGAATGAACAATACAAAGAAACAGAGGAAATCAACAGAATGGGAAAGACTAGAGTTCTCCTCAAGAAAATTGGAGATACCAAGGGATCGATTCATGTAAAGACGGGCACAATAAAAGACAGAAACAGCAAGGACCTAGCAGAAGCAAATTAAAAAGAGGTGGCAAGAATACATAGAACTATACAAAAAGATCTTAATGGCCCGAATAATCACAAATCTCGAGCCACTCACCTAGAGCCAGACATCCTGGAACGTGAAGTCAAATGGGCCTTAGAAAGTCTCACTACGAATAAAGTTAGTGACGGTGATAGAATTCCAGCTGAGCTGCATAAAATCCTGAAAGATGATGCTGTCAAAGTGCTTCACTCAATACACCAGCAAATTTGGAAAACTCAGCAGTGGCCACGGGACTGGAAATTGTCGGTCTTCATTCCAGTCCCAAAGGAAGGCAATGCCAAAGAATGCTCAAACCATACAATTACGCTCATTTCATATACTGGCAAGGTAATGCACAAAATCCTTCGAGCTAGGCTTCAGCAGTATGTGAACTGAGAACTTCCAGATGTATAAGCTGGACTCAGAAGAGGCAGAGGAACCAGAGATCAAATTGCCAACATCCTTGGATCACAGAGAAAGCAAGGGAATTCCAGGAAATTCTGCATAAGTCACAATAAACTGAGAAATTCTGAAAGAGATGGGAATACCGGACCACCTGACCTGCCTCCTAAGAAATCTGTATGCAGATCAGGAAGCAACAGTTAGAACTGGACATGGAACAATGGATTGGTTCAAAACAGGAAAAGCCTTATGTCAAGGCTATATATTGTCACCTGCTTATTTAACTTATATGCAGAGTACATCGTGAGAAATGCCAGGCTGGATGAATCACAAGCTGGAATCAAGATTGCTGGGAAAAATATCAATAACCTCAGATGTGCAGATGACACCACCCTTATGGCAGAAATTGAAGAAGAACTAAAAAGCCTCTTGATGAAAGTGAAGGAGGAGAGAGAAAGGAGAGAGAGAAAAGCTGGCTTAAAGCTCAACATTCAGAAAACTAAGATCATGGCATCCAGTCCCATCACTTTCTGCAAAATAGAAGGGGAGACGTGGAAACAGTGACAGATTTTCTTTTCTTGGAAAATCACTGCAGACGGTGACTGCCGCCTCAAAATTAAAACACGCTTATTCCTTGGAAGAAAAGCTATGGCCAACCTAGACAGCATAATAAAAAACAATTTGTCATTTTGCTGACAAAGATCGGTATACTCAAAGCTATGGTTTTCCCTGTAGCCATGTACAAATGTGAGAGTTGGACTATAAAGAAAGCTGAGTGCTGAAGAAGTGATGCTTTTGACTGTGGTGTTGGAGAAAACTCTTGAGAGTCCATTGGACTGAAAACACATCCAACGAGTCCATTCTAAAGGAGATCAGTCCTGAATATTGATTGGAAGGACTGATGCTGAAGCTGAAACTCCAATACTTTGTGAAGAGCTGACTCATTTGAAAAGACCCTGATGCTGGGAAAGATGGAAGGTGGGAGGAGAAGGGGACGACAGAGGGTGAGATGGTTGGATGGCATCACTGACTCAATGGACATGGGTTGGGGTGGACTCCGGGAGTTGGTAAAGGACAGAAAGTCTGGCGTGCTGCGGTCCATGGGGTCACAAAGAGCTGGACACGACTGAGCGCATGAGCAGCAGCAGGCGGGTGGGAGAATGGAAAACAGGGGCCAGTCTCTGAGGTGAAAACAGCCCAGGCTGGAAGAGCCAGGTGCCCTGAGAGACACTTTCTCCTCGCCCATCATGTGAGGGCCTCAGGCAGGACCTCATGGCTCCTCCAAATTCTCAAATCTGACACACCCCTGCATTTTGGAAAGCCGCCACTCTGCCCCTAAAGTGCAGGCATTATTGAATCCAAACGAAGAGGGCTCCTCAACAGAGGCATCCTCCTCCAGACCCTGGGGGGCCCTTTGGGAGCAGGACCCCCGCCCAGTCCCCGCTGCCCCCAGGGGCCACTGCAGTGAAACCCCCTGGTGCCACCTGCTCCCGCCCTGCCAGCAGGAGGCCCTCTCCAGCTGTTGCTTCTCAAAGTCCCCCCGCCCTGCCCGCAAAGCCAGAACGAGGCTTCCAGGATTCTCCAACCCAGAGGACTCCTCCACAGCGCGCAGCAAGGAGACAACAGTCAGGAGATGCTGTGAGAACGTGGCTTTATGACCCAGAGAGGCTGGGGGGCAAGGGGGCCGAGGCTGGGACCCGGCAGGCGAGGCGGGGTGCAGGGTCTCCCACCTCCGGCTTAGCGGGAGCAGATGAAGGGCAGACGCCTTTTGCACGGAGCTCGTCGCCAGCGACCCCCTGCAGGCAGAGAGCACAGTGATGTCAGTTCACCTGAGCGTGGCCTGTGTCCCCCAGTGCCCGGGCAGGCACCTCTCAGCTGACCTTTGCCTGCCAGCCTGAGGGCCGTGTGTCTCCCCATGTCCCAGCTAGCCACGATCACTGATCTCCTCCCTTGCAGAGGCAGTGTGCTACAGGCTTCCCATGGACTGTCCTTTCATCCTCACAGTGAAACCAAGAGGTCAGGGCTGTCAGCACTCCCATTTCACAGATGGGAAAACTGAGGCTTAGTGGGATTGGTAACCTGCCCTGATCTCAGCAGACAAGTAGCGAATGGAGCCAAATGTGGACCTCAGCCACCTGACTGCAGCCCGTGTGGTCTTTGCCCCTCTTCTAAACTCCCACACGTCAGGCAGCCGTGCTGTTGGGAGCTGGGGAATCATCTGTCAGCTGGCCCTGGTTCCCACATCTTTCCCGTGTCCCTCGGCCACACCTCCCATTCCCGAGTATCCCTCCCGTCTGTCCCACACTCACTCCTTGTCACCGTCCCCTCAGAGGAAGGGAAGGAGCCTCGCTGAGTCTGGAGGACACAGAGCCCCCAGCCCCATCCAGGACCCCTCTCTGTGGCTCTGAGGATCCCTGCCCCTCAGCCCTGCTCACACACAGGGTGGGGTTCTCTAGTGGGGCAGGGTGTGAGGGGAGGCGTGTCTGTGCAGCTCAAAGGGGTGTGTGTGCGAGTTCACCCACTCTTGTCCTGGTGCCTGGCCCCCTCACCTCTGGTGCACAGGGCTACACAGCGGCCTCTCCCACACGTAGGTTGTCCTGCAGCCCAGTAGGTAAAATTCCAACAACTCCCATCAGTCCAGATAAATCTTCCGCACCGTAACTAGAGAAGAGAGAGCCTTGGTGAGAGGGCACAGGTCCAGGAAGACAGGCGCTGGGGCTCCTGAAAGTCCCCTCAGCATCCCTTCTGGACACTGTGTCTATAATCTCCTCTCGCTGTGTCACCTGGCTAGGACCCCCCGTACAGACACATGCCTGAGCGTTTTCAGGCAGTGACATGGAAGAGCAAACATCGCTTCCAGCTCTCAGGCACAGCAGGCTTCTCAGCCTTCACTGAGCAGACAGTCTCCTAGCGATCTGGTGGAAATGCGGATCCTGATTCGGGAGGTCTGGGGTGCGGCCCAGGGTCCTGTATTTCTCCAACTACCAGGTGATGTTGAGACTCTGGTCCCGGGACCACACGTGAGCAGCAAATGTGACGGCGCTTATTCAGGCACAGCCCCCGGGTCACTCTGAGAGAAGGACCCCCTCAGAGATGAGGACACTGAAATATGGAGGCAGGCATTCAGCCACTGAGGGACCAAGCTGGGTGTGAACTCTCGTCTCCTGATCCAGTGATCTGCTAATTAACATTTCACAGCCAGCTTTGGTGGAAAGTGTGAGGCAGAGGAAAGAAAGAACCCCGATTTATAATAATTGTCCATTTCTCTGGTGTAAGTGCATCCACCATGGCAGATTTCAAGCTGCAAGAGAGAAGCCCCTGAACATGGGTGAGGAAGAGAAGCGCTCAGTCATCACAGCTCCTAAGTCAGCACGTCTCCTAAGTCAGCACAAGCCAGCTTCCAGGCCAGGATGAGGCTCGATGGGTCAGGTGGTGCCTTGAGGCTCTCAGAAGCGCCTTCCCTGGTGGCCCAGTGTTGAAGAAGCTGCCCGCCCTTGCCGGCGCTGTGGGTTCGTCCCTGGTCCTGGAAGGCCCCGCGTGCCACAGAGCACCAACTTGCGCTCCAGCTTCTGGGCAGGGAGTCTCGATTCTGTGCGCCCCAGCAAGCAAAGCCACCTCAGTAAGAAAGCCATGCCCCACAGCCAGAGGGTGCCCCAGCCACAACTAGAGAAAGCCCGGGTGCAGCTAAATATGAATGCAGGAAAAAGGCTTTTAAAGGCCAGGGGATTGACTTCCCAGTGTTAAACCAACCTTTTTAAAAGGACAGAAAGAATGAGCTTCCTCTCCCTGGACATTGGCCCCTCACTGACCTGACCTCCGATCCAGACCTGTGCCTGGTTGATCGTTACGCACAAGCGATGGATGAGACAGTTGACACTCGAGCTGTGGATGGAGGCGAGGTTGCCTCGGTAGCACCTCCTGCAGACTCTCTGCAGAGAGAACGGGCGGGAGAGAAGACTTGTTTTCACCTTAAGTTCCTGAGTCTCCAGGACAGACCCCACATCACTTTGCAAATCAGGAATCCGGAATCTGCTGCTTCCCCTTAATCCCATCTCTGTGCCTTTATTTTAGATTTCATGGGGGCTCAGCTGGTAATAAAATCCGCGTGCAACACGGGAGACCTGGGTTTCATCACTGGGTTGGGAAGATCTCTTGCAGAAGGAAATGGCAACCCACCCAGTACTCTTGCCTGGAAAATTCCATGCACAGAGGACCCTGGTTGGCTACAGTCCATGGGGTCGCAAAGTGTAGGACAGGACTGAGCAACTTCACTTTCTTTCTTTCACTTTCTTTTCTGAAGCATATTAGGCTAAGAGAACCACTAGTCTAAATAATAAGAAACTGAACGTTGAATCCAATCCTGTCTCTCCATCCCTGGTCCCCCATAGCAGCCTTGATGCCATATACCTGAGCATTCTTAAACCTTCTTGGAGTCCGCACCATCGTGTAGCGGCAGCTCTTGCACTCAGGACTGCCTGGAAGTTGCACTGTCTCCTCTTCCTTGGGGCACTGCACGTCCTCATCTAAGTCATCTGGGTCTGAATCCCCCTCATAATCGTCATGGGCGTCCTCGGCCTGCTCTCCCCCTGAATCAAGCACCTCACCACTCAGGGCCAGCTCTCCTTCCTGCCCCCCTGAACCTTCCAGATCCTGGCTCAGGTCTGCCGGTGTCTGTGGACTGCCCATATGGGAGGCATCCTTCTCTGGAAAAAGAAATAACCCGCCATCAGACCAGGTACCACCTTCCTCCAGGACCACGGACAGCTCTGATGGCTCCACTCAGTCTTCCTAGGGACCCCATCTGGAACCAAAGACTGGAAGGATCCCTTGGGGGTTGGATGAGCCAGAATTCTTGCATCACACACAAAAATGCATGAGAACCTGATGCCAGCTGACACCACGTGCGGGTAATTTGGGAGTGAGAGATGTGAGAAGCCCTCCTCTTCACAGGTGGGTGTTTTTCCTTGCAAAGGAACCCTGGGGGAAAGTTCAGGCCACAGCTCTGGGTCCTGGAGAAATCTAACAAGAGAGGGGCTGGGGCAACTGCAGAGGGGCCTATGGCCCTGGACCTGCAAGAGCCAAAAACGACGCAGGAAAGAAGAGACGAAGATGTTTGAGAAGGGAAGGGGAGCACTCACCCAGGTAGAGAGCAGAAACTGTCCCCAGCAGGAGAAGGGGCAGCAGCAGGCAGCCTTTCATGTCCCTGCAGTCTTGTGACAGACACACAGCTCCACGTTCCCTCCTGGGGACTTGCCTAGTGTCTGCAGGGCCCCTGGAACACAGTGGAGAGGCAGGGTCTGCTCAACTGGTAGATTGAAGGGCAAAGTGGAGAGCTTCCTTGTCCCCCAGCGAACAGACCCCGAGCTGGAGGATCAGGGGAAGAACAGGGGCTCGTCAGCTCAAGTCCCTTTCCCTGAGAGCGCCTCACTGCTCCCTGGGACAGCACGCAGCTCAGGCCGGCGCTCCTGCAGGAACAGGCGTGCTCACCTTCAGGGCCAGAGTCAGACCCACTGGGGAAGAAGGGGCAGGACAGTGGTCATTATGGGCAAGGGACCAGAGTCCCCGGCGTGTCCCATACAGAGCCCGGGTTCTTCCCAGCCCCGGACCCGTCCTCCCGGGGAAGCCGAGGGACACTTGCCTCCTGAGTCTGAAGCCTCCACTCTCAGCCTCTGGCTGTTGGCACACAGAAGCTGCCCTTATACCGGGCTTTGGGGAAGTGGGAAGAGGTCAGGGGGATTGCCCCAGACTCGGGGGTTGGACAGCGGGGCTGATAAGAGGTTGGCTCAGGACTCCCACCGTTGGGCCCTGCTCTCTGCTGGGACGGGAGGGCCCTGCCTCCTGTTTGGACATAGGTGCCCTAACACCCTAGTATGCTCCTGAAGCCCCTGTGACTACTGTCCAGACTGAATTTTCATCAGTGCCCTAAAGGGTCCAGGTCTGAACAATCCTCTTCAGTCCCAGAAGCAGCCTTCCCTGGGTCAGTTTCCCAGCAAATGCCGTGGAGGATCCAGGGAGCAGGGGGAGCAGGGGGAGGAGGGGGAGGCTCAGGGGCTCGGCCTCCTGAGCTCTGGTGGGGGCCACGTGTGCGTGCTTCCTGTGGGGCACATCCCGAATCCTCACCTTCCTAAGCTCGGTCCCAGGAGAACGTGCGATCAGCCCGACTTCACTGATGTGAAGAATGAGATTAGAGAGGGCCGGTGCCTTGCCAAGTTCCTGTGGGAATGAGGGAGCTGGGATACTAAGCCTCTGAGGCTGAAACCCTTCTCTCCCTGTCTCTGTCTGTCCCCCTCTTTCCCCTCTCCACTCTCTTCCTGTCTCTCCCTCTCCTGTCTCTCCATCTCTTTCTCATCTTTAAGATGAAGAATGAATGCTCTTTCCATTATACTGTGACTCTCCATCAAGGTTCTCAGCCTTTGCACAGTTATTGCTGGGACTCAAATCATTCTTTCAGGGGGGTTGGCGGAGGGGCTTCCTATGTTTTGTACTAAGTTTAGCACCGTTGAGTCACTCGGATACGTCTTCACACCTTTCCAAATGTCCGCTCGAGAGCAAAACTGCCTCCCTGAGGTTCACGGACCTAGTGGAGGCCTTGTTGTGCAGCCTCGAGGCAGATCTTCTCATCAGGAAGCAGCAGCCGGAGTGGAGACCTTCGCACGGAGCCTTCCGGTTCTTGAGGGCCACGCTTCCCTTGCAATCCACCAGCCCCCACAGTCGGCGCAAGGGGCAGCAAACGAGGCACTCAGCTCAGCTGAAGAGTTCAGCAGTCACGGTAAAGAAACATTTCATGCAATCTTTCTTAAAAATCAGAATCGATGCAAAAGCACCGTGATGAGCAGAATGTCAAGATTTCATCAGCCAAGTTCCAGCCACACTCACGGCAACCAAGGAGAGGCCAGCAAGGGCTGAGGCTTGATTTTGCCAGACGTCATGGCCCAGAGCCCATGGACCCGTCAGGGTGTTGCCTCCACTCTGGGGTAGCCTAGCTGGGCAGTGTAGTTCTGTACCTTGGGTTCCAGCCCAGTGCTCAGGGCACCAGGGACGGGTCACCCAGTCTTTCTTGCCTGGCCTCTGCTCTCCCCGGGGCCCTGCAGATGGAGAAGTGTCTGAGGCCACTTCTGGGCTGATTGCAGGGTAACGGTCCCAGCCGTTATCTCCCGGGGCCAACGGACCCGACCCTCAGCTTCTCTACCTGACTTGGGGTTGGGGGGATTGGTCAATTCCAGAGAGGGAAAACCTGGTCTTCACATTTCAAGCTGGAGACGTCCCTTGGATGAGGAGTGGAGAGCTAGGTGTCCCTCCATTCTCCCAGTCAAGGCCCCAGGCCAAGGACACGATTTCACGCAGCAGGTGGGATGACGAATAACATCAGCTACTGTTGCAAACCAGCGCATGATATGTTTTTCAAGTGCTGCTTCATTTTAACGGGTCTGTTTCCCAAGAAACGGCCTCTCAGAGAGCTGAAATAAGTTGCCCAAAACCACTGGACAAGTCAGAGACAGGCCTTCCGGCTCCTTATCCTCCTGCCTACCCTTGGCCTCATGTCCCTGGATGCCCATCCATCTGGCCGGCCCCACCCCAGGTTCACCCTCAGCAGAGACATCCCAGTAACTTCAGGGACCCCCTCGACATCCCGGTGCTGCCTGCCCGATGTGAAACTGGAAACAGCTTTCCTGCCTTGCCACGAGGCAGGCGGATTCTGAGTTCCCCCATCAAGTGCCGAACCTGCACTCCCTGCAGGGGAAGCTCAGTCTTAAGCAAGGGGCTGGAAGTCTGGACATCACATTGCTGAAGCTCCACCACCGTCCCAACGCTGTGCTTCATGAAGGCTTTTGCATCCTTATCCCGCTTACTTAATCCTTCCATTCACCTGAGGGCCTTAGGCACTGCCGTTCTAGTCAACAGCTCGCTCAGACAGGGTCAGCGACTAGCCCAAGGCCACACAGCGAGTCCAAAGACGCACATCTGAGCCTAGTGTCTGACCCCCACGTCCTTGCTGTCTTTGATTCGCTCAGTCATCACCCATTAGCTAATGGCGCCTACCTTTTCAGCATCCGTGAGACCCCACCTCTCTAGCTTACTGCTTGCGTCTCTGTTCATAGGGGTTTCAGCTCTGCCCCTTGTGTGAGGTCCATCCAGCCCCACGTCACGCAGAGGGCAGTGTGCTGTGATGTTGAATGCAATCGCCACTCCAGAGTCAGCCACTCGGCGCTCAGTATTCCCATCCACAAACCAAGGCTAATGACAGGACGTACCTCTAACGAGATCCGCTCCAGTAACGCTCTGAGGACGGTATAAGGCATGCGGGCTTGGGGGTAGCCTTTGTCAGGAAGCCAGGACTCAACTGTCCCCTTGGGCAACCAGTAAGCCCGAGAGTTGCTTGAGGGCCCACTCTGTGTATTTCAGAATGATGTAAGGAACTCCAGGGATTCTGCTGAAAAGACGCCAGCTGAGCTGCCCAGAGCTTAGTTAGCATCATTTTGGAGGGGAAAGAGGACAGGCAAGCCCGTATTTGGGGATATCAGGCCAGTGCTCTAATTTTATTTAACATGTGTCTTAAGGGTGGTTAACATGCATCCTCTCACCTGCACTGTATCGTAGACTGCTCAGGGAATTGTCACACAGGAAATTTACCATGTGATGGAGCCCACATCAAGATACAGAACCTTTCCATGAGCCCAAATGTCTCCTGGTTCACTTTAACCCACCAATGGGTAGAAGTCACATTTCTGCCACAAACACCCCGCCAACAAAGGAGATTTGTGAGGAACAAACTGAAGTCTCCCTTTGAACAAAGTCTCAGAGCCCAGCACACGTTTAATGCTTAACAAGCGAGGGACTTTGTTAATCCTTATTATTAATTCTGGAACAAAGAGAAGCAACGTCTCCCCAAACCAGAACACAACGTCCCGAGGACAGAAGCAAAGGCTTTGCTCCAGCTCGGGGCTGAACCCGTAAGCTGTGTCGGAAAACCGCCGTCACGGTAATCTAGACAGCAGCAGTTACAGCGGACCTCAGCTTGATTTCTTAATTTTTCACCCCACCCTGCAAACTTGAGTAAGTAGCCTCTCCTATCGGGGCCACACTCAAAACATTCAGGTTCTTAAGTTGCTTCTTAAGACCAGGAGGTGGGACTTCCCTGGTGATCCATTGGCTAAGACTCCAAGCTTCCAAATCAGGGACTGGGGTTGCATCCCTGGTGAGGGAGTTAGATCCCACTTGCTGCCTCGAACAGAGCCTGCGAGACACAGCTGCTGAGCACCTGAGCTCCAGAGACCAGGGCCAAAGCTAGAGGAGACCGTGAGCTCCAAGGAAGACCCAGCACAGCCAAATCAAATGAAGAAATAATAAAACAATGCTTACAGGAGGTTTTCATTTGCCTCTAAGACCCTGGGACCTTCTGTTCTATGTGTTTGAGGAGTTCTGGAGAAAAGGGCTTCACAGCATTGTCGTACTTTCTGCTCACTGCACCCTCCCCAGCTAACTGGGTTCAGGACACCCTCCTTCCTCACCTCGGACTGGGACTCCCTCGGCCCCAGCGAGGTTGGAATCCTGTTCCCCAAGGTGAGCACAAGGGTCGAGGACTCGGGGCTTCCCTGATGGTCCAATGGTTAAGAATCTGCCTTGCAAAGCAAGGGACGCTGGTTCATTCCCTGGCCTGGGAAGATCCCAGGTGTTGTGGGGCAATTGAGCCCCTGAGCTGCAGCTGGAGATCAGCCCTCACTTGTTGCAACTAGAGAAAGCCTGCGCAGCAACAAGGACCAGCACAGCCATGAAGAAAAGATTTTTTATTTTAATAAAATAAAAAAAAAAGAGTCAGGGACCATCTCCTTCCTCCCCTCGGTGTTGTATCCCATGTGCTCAAGCCAAGGAAGCAGCCAACACTTCCAGCCACGAAACCCTGCTGACTGAAAGGACACGCTCTGGAGATGCTTGCATCCCTCTGTGGGTCACATTCAGATACTCAGCCTGATGGAAGTGAGGTCCATGCTGTAAAGAGCAATATTGCACAGGGACCTGGAGTGTCAGCTCCATGAATCAAGGCAAACTGGAAGCGGGCAAACAGGAGACGGCGAGAGCGAACGTCGACATGCTAGGAATCAGCAGACTAAAATGGGCTGGAATGGGTGAACTTAACTCAGATAAACATTATATCTACTACTGAGGGCAGGAATCCATTAGAAGAAATGGAGTACCTATCATGGTCAACAAAAGAGTCCCAAATGCAGTACTTGGATGCAATCTCAAAAACGACAGAATGATCTCTCTTTGTTTCCAAGGCAAACCATTCAATATCACGGTAATCCAAGTCTATGTCCTGATCACTAATGCCGAAGAAGCTGAAGTTGAATGGGTCTATGAAGACCTACAAGACCTTCAAGAACTAACACCCAAAAAAAGATGTCCTTTTCATTATAGGGGACTGGAAAGCAAAAGTAGGGAGTCAAGAAACACCTGGAGTAACAGGCAAATTTGGCCTTGTTTTACAGAATGAAACAGGGCAAAGACTAACAGAGTTCTGCCAAGAGAACACCCTGCTCATAGCAAACACCCTCTTCCAACAACACAGGAGAAGACTCTACATAAGGACATCACCAGATGGCCAACACTGAAATCAGATTGATTATATTCTTTGCAGCCAAAGATGGAGAAGTTCTATACAGTCAGCAAAAACAAGACCAGGAACTGACTGTGGCTCAGATCATGAACTCCTTATTGCCAAATTCAGACTGAAATTGAAGAAAGTAGGGAAAACCACTAGCCCATTCAGGTATGACCTAAATCAAATCCCTTATGATTATACAGTGGAAATGAGAAATAGAATCAAGGGATTGGATCTGATAAACAGAGTTCCTGAAGAACTATGGAAGGAGGCTCGTGATGTTGTACAGGAGGCAAGGATCAAGACCATCCCCAAGAAAAAGAAATGCAAAAAGGCAAAGTGGTTTTCTGGGGAGGCCTTATGAATAGATGTGGAAAGAAGAGACACGAAAGGCAAAGGAGAAAAGGAAAGATATATCCGTTTGAATGCAGAGTTCCAGAGAATGTCAAGGAGAGATAAGACGGCCTTCCTCAGTGATCAGCGCAAAGAAATAGAGGAAAACAATAGAATGGGAAAGACTAGAGATCTCGTCAAGAAAATTGGAGATACCAAGGGAACATTTCATGCAGAGATGGGCTCGATAAAGGAGAAAAGCTATATGGACCTAACAGAAGCAGAAGAGATTAAGCAGAGGTGGCAAGAATACACAGAAGAACTGTACAAAGAAGATCTTCATTACCCAGACAATCATAATGGTATGATCACTCACCTAGAGCCGGACGTCCTGGAGTGCGAAGTCAAGTGGGTCTTAGGAAGCATCAGTATGAACAAAGCTAGTGGAGGTGTGGAATTCCAGTTGAGCTCTTTCTAATCCAAAAGATGATACTGTGAAAGTGCTGCCCTCAATATGCTAGCAAATTTGGAAAACTCAGCAGTGGCCACAGGACTGGAAATGGTCAGTTTTCATCCCAATCCCAAAGAAAGGCAATGCCAAAGAATGCTCAAACTACCGCACAATTGTACTCATCTCACACGCTAGTAAAGTAATACTCAAAATTCTCCAAGCCAGGCTTCAGCAATACGTGAACCATGAACTTCCAAATGTTCAAGCTGGTTTTAGAAAAAGCAAAGGAACCAGAGATCAAATTGCCAACATCTGTTGGATCATTGAAAAGGCAAGAGAGTTGCAGAAAAACATCAATTTCTGCTTTACTGACGATGCCAAAGCCTTGGTGTAGATCACAATAAACTGTGGAAAATTCTTAAAAAGATGGGAATACCAGACCACCTGACCTGCCTCTTGAGAAATCTGTATGCAGGTCAGGAAGCAACAGTTAGAACTGGACATGGAACAACAGAAGGGTTCCAAATACGGAAAGAGTAAGTCAAAGCTGTATATTGTCACCCTGCTTAATTAACTTCTGTGACCCAGAGCACTAAGTGTGGGCGGCTGTGATCGGTGCACTAAGCACGGCCTAGAGGAGCCACCCCACGTTCGAGGCCAGGGGCGGCGGCCGGGAGAAGCAACCCCACGTCCAAGGAGTGGTGGCTGCGTGGGCGCAGGAGGGCCTAGAGGAGCCATCCACGTTGAAGGTCAGGAACGGCGGCGGTGAGGAGATACCCCTCATCCAAGGTAAGGAGCAGCAGCTGCACTTTGCTGGAGCAGCCGCGAAGAGATACCCCACGCCCAAGGTAAGAGAAACCCAAGTAAGATGGTAGGTGTTGCAAGAGGGCATCAGAGGGCAGACACAGTGAAACCATACAGAAAACTAGTCAATCTAATCACACTAGGACCACAACCTTGTCTAACTCAATGAAACCAAGTCATGCCCACGGGGCAACCCAAGATGGGTGGGTCATGGTGGAGAGGTCTGACAGAATGTGGCCCACTGGAGAAGCAAATGACAAACCACTTCAGTATTCTTGCCTTGAGAACCCCATGAACAGTATGAAAAGGCAAAATGATAGGATACTGAAACAGGAACTCCCCAGGTCAGTAGGTGCCCAATATGCTACTGGAGATCAGTGGAGAAATGACTCCAGAAAGAATGAAGGGATGGAGCCAAAGCAAAAACAATACCCAGCTGTGGATGTGACTGGTGATAGAAGCAAGGTCTGATGCTGTAAAGAGCAATATTGCATAGGAACCTGGAATGTCAGGTCCATGAATCAAGGCAAATTGGAAGTGGTCAAACAAGAGATGGCAAGAGTGAACATTGACATTTTAGGAATCAACGAACTAAAATGGACTGGAATGGGTGAATTTAACTCAGATAAACATTATATCTACTACTGCGGGCAGGAATCCCTCAGAAGAAATGGAGTAGCCATCATGGTCAACAAAAGAGTTCGAAATGCAGTACTTGGATGCAATCTCAAAAATGACAGAATGATCTCTGTTCATCTCCAAGGCAAACCATTCAATATCACAGTTATCCAAGTCTATGCCCCAACCAGTAATGATGAAGAAGCTGAAGTTGAACGGTTCTGTGAAGAACTACAAGACCTTTTAGAACTAACACCCAAAAAAGATGTCCTTTTCATTACTGGGGACTGGAATGCAAAAGTACGAAGTCAGGAAATACCTGGAGTAACAGGCAAATTTGGCCTTGGACGGCGGAATGAAGCAGGGCAAAGACTAATAGAGTTTTGCCAAGAACATGCACTGGTCATAGCAAACACCCTCTTCCAACAACACAAGAGAAGACTCTACACATGGACATCACCAGATGGTCAGCACCGAAATCAGATTGATTATATTCTTTGCAGCCAAAGATGGAGAAGCTCTATATAGTCAACAAAAACAAGACCGGGAGCTGACTGTGGCTCAGATCATGAACTCCTTATTACCAAATTCAGACTGAAATTGAAGAAAGTAGGGAAAATCGCTAGACCATTCAGGTATGACCTAAATCAAATCTTTTATGATTATACAGTGGAAGTGAGAAATAGATTTCAGGGCCTAGATCTGATAGAGTGCCCGATGAACTATGGAATGAGGTTCGTGACATTGTACAGGAGACAGGGATCAAGAACATCCCCAAGGAAAAGAATTGTAAAAAAGCAAAGTGGCTGTCTGGGGAGGCCTTACAAATAGCTGTGAAAAGAAGAGACGTGAAAAGCAAAGGAGAAAAGGAAAGATATAAGCATCTGAATGCAGAGTTCCAAAGAATAGCAAGGAGAGTTAAGAAAGCCTTCTTTAGTGATCAGTGCAAAGAAATAGAGGAAAAGAACAGAATGGGAAAGACTAGAGATCTCTTCAAGAAAATTAGAGATACCAAGGGAACATTTTATGCAAAGATGGGCTCGAAAAAGGACAGAAATGGTATGGCCTTAACAGAAGCAGAAGATATTAAGAAGAGGTGGCAAGAATACACAGAACTGTACAAAAAAGATCTTCACGACCCAGATAATCATGATGGTGTGATCACTAATCTAGAGCCAGACATCCTGGAATGTGAAGTCAAGTGGGCCTTAGAAAGCATCACTATGAACAAAGCTAGTGGAGGTGATGGCATTCCAGTGGAGCTATTTCAAATCCTGAAAGATGATGCTGTGAAAGTGCTGCACACAATAAGCCAGCAAATTTGGAAAACTCAGCAGTGGCCACAGGACTGGAAAAGGTCAGTTTTCATTCCGATCCCAAAGAAAGGCAATGCCAAAGAATGCTCAAACTACCACACAATTGCACTCATCTCACATGCTAGCAAAGTAATGCTCAAAATTCTCCAAGCCAGGCTTCAGCAATATGTGAACCGTGAACTCCCTAATGTTCAAGCTGGTTTTAGAAAAGGCAGAGGAACCAGAGATCAAATTGCCAACATCTGTTGGATCATTGAAAAAGCACGAGAGTTCCAGAAAACATCTATTTCTGCTTGATTGACTATGCCAAAGCCTTTGACTGTGTGGATCACAATAAACTGTGGAAAATTCTTAAAAAGATGGGAATACAGACCACCTGACCTGCCTCTTGAGAAATCTGTATGCAGGTCAGGAAGCAACAGTTAGAACTGGACATGGAACAACAGAAGGGTTCCAAATAGGGAAAGAAGTGAGTCAAAGCTGTATATTGTTACTCTGCTTATTTAACTTCTATGCAGAGTACATCATGAGAAACGCTGGGCTGGAAGAAACACAAGCTGGAATCAAGATTGCCAGGAGAAATATCATTGACCTCAGATATGCAGATGACACCACCCTTATGGCAGAAAGCAAAGAAGAACTAAAGAGCCTCTTGATGAAAGTGAAAGAGGAGAGTGAAAAAGTTGGCTTAAAACTCAACATTCAGAAAACTAAGATCATGGCATCCAGTCCCATCACTTCATGGCAAATAGATGGGGAAACAGTGACAGACTTTATTTTGGGGATCTTTAAAATCACTGCAGATGGTGACTGCAGCCATGAAATTAAAAGATGCTTGCTCCCTGGAAGAAAAGTTATGAGCAACCTAGACAGCTTATGAAAACTCGGAGACATTACTTTACCAACAAAGGTCCATCTAGTCACAGCTATGGTTTTTCCTGTAGTCATTTATGGATGTGAGTGTTGGACTATAAAGAAAGCTGAGTGCTGAAGAATTTATGGTTTTGAACTGTAGTGTCGGAGAAGACTCTTGAGAGTCCCTTGGACAGCAAGGAGATCCAACCAGTCCATCCTAAAGGAGATCAGTCCTGAGTGTTCACTCGGAGGACTGATGCTGAAGCTGAAACTCCAATACTTTGGCGACCTGATGTGAAGCTGACTCATTGGCAAAGACCCTGATGCTGGGAAAGATTGAGGACAGGAGGAGAAGGGGACGATGGAGGATGAGATGGTCCATGATGGACATGAGTCTGAGTAAACTGCGTGATTGGTGATGGACAGGGAGGCCTGGCATGCTGCAGTCCAGGGGGTTGCAAAAAGTTGGGCACGACTGAGTGACTGAACTGACTGAATGGATGTCACCACCCCTACCGCACACACTCACCCCTAGGAGAACCTAGGCTCCCACATGAGGCCCTGGTGCTTGAGGGCATGAACTTAGGGTCAGACAGTGGAGGGGTGGTACTGGTTCCATCGTCTACTAACTTTCTTCGTTTGAGATCTGGATGCACCGCACACATACCTCATGGGGGTATTGTGAGGATTAAAGGACGTAATGCACAGGAAATGCTTAGCCCAGAACAGTCAGTGAGCTCACAGCAAAAGCTGCGGCCATCATTTGCATCTTGCAGAAAGGACAGCATTGAGAATGTCACAGTAGAACAAGACTGCAGGCTCGCAGGTGTCCTGAGGAGTCCCTGCAAGGCCTGCTGCCCAGTCCCTGCTCCTTTACGTGGAGAGATCCTGAAACGGGCGGGTGGCCAGAGAGGAAAGTGGCTCTGACCCCAGAAAATGTAGAAAGGAGTCACGTGGAGAAAGCAAAGCGGAAGGCTGAGATTTCCTGAGATGAAACACTGAATCTGCCCCAAGCTGAAGAGCCGGAAGGAGGGGACCAAGGACCGAGGATTGGGCGTAAGGATGACAGCGACTCTCCAGAGAAAGGAGAGAGGGGGCAGCAGTCTTAGAAGCTGGGGCCTTTAAGCACAGACGGCTAGGAGAGCGTTAAAGAGGGCCCGATCCCCGAGGCCAGACCGCACAGGGGCTGGAGGAGCGGGCGACCCCGGGAGAGACCCCTTTCTCCTCCAGCACGTGGTGACCCCAGGGGGCACTCACGGCTCCAACCAGCCCTCCAGTCCCCCTCGCCGCCTCCACTTGGAATGCCACCTCTTACGGCCACACCCCGCATGCCTTCCTGAATCCGAAGACAGAGGGCCAATCCCCCCCAACCCTGTGAACAAGGGCCTTCTGCCACCAGACCCTGGGGGGCCCTTTGGGAGCGGGACCCCCGCCCGGTCCCCGCTGCCCCCAGGGGCCACTGCAGTGAAACCCCCCGGTGCCACCCGCTCCCGCCCCGCCAGCAGGAGGCCCTCTCCAGCTTTGCTTCTCAAAGTCCCCCCGCCCTGCCCGCAAAGCCAGAACAAGGCTTCCAGGATTCTCCAACCCAGAGGACTCCTCCGCAGCACGCAGCAAGGAGACAACAGTCAGGAGATGCTGTGAGAACGTGGCTTTATGACCCAGGGAGGCTGGGGGGCAAGGGGGCCGAGGCTGGGACCTGGCAGGCAGAGGGGTGGGGGGGCAGGGTCTCCCTCCTCTGGCTTAGTAGGAGCAGATGAAGGGCAGTCGCCTTTTGCACGGAGCTCGTCGCCAGCGACCCCCTGCAGGCAGAGAGCACAGTGATGTCAGTTCACCTGAGCGTGGCCTGTGTCCCCCAGTGCCCGGGCAGGCACCTCTCAGCTGACTTTTGCCTGCCAGCCTGAGGGCCGTGTGTCTCCCCATGTCCCAGCTAGCCACGATCGCTGATCTCTTCCCTAGCAGAGGCAGTGTGCTGAGGGCTTTCCATGGCCTGTCCTTTCATCCTCACAGTGACGCCAAGAGGTCAGGGCTGTCAGCACTCCCATTTCACAGATGGGAGAACTGAGGCTTAGTGGGATTGGTAACCTGCCCTGATCTCAGCAGACAAGTAGTGAATGGAGCCAGATGTGGACTTCCGCCATCTGCCTGTAGCCCGTGTGGTCTTCTCCCCTGTTCTAAACTCCCACACGTCAGGCAGCCGTGCTGTTGGGAGCCAGGGAAGCATCTGTCAGCTGGCCCTAGTTCCCACATCTTTCCCGTGTCCCTCGGCCACACCTCCCATTCCCGACTGTCCCTCCCGTCTCCCACACTCAATCCTTGTCACCGTCCCCTCAGAGGAAGGGAAGGAGCCTCGCTGAGTCTGGAGGACACAGAGTCCCCAGCGCCATCCAGGACCCCTCTCTCTGGCTCTGAGGATCCCTGCCCCTCAGCCCTCCTCACACACAGGGCGGGGTTCTCTAGAGGGGGAGGGTGTGAGGGGAGGCATCTCTTCGCCGCTCACAGGGACCGGTGTGGGAGTTCCCCTCCTTGTCGGGGCTCCTGGCCCCCTCACCTCTGGTGCTCAGTGCTACACAGCGGCCTCTCCCAAACTTAGGTTGCCATAGTGCCCAGTATGTAAAATTCCAAGAACTCCCATCAGTCCAGCGATATTTTCTCCACAGGCACTAGAGGAGAGAGAGGCTTGGTTAGAGGGCACAGGCCCAGGAAGACAGGTGCTGGGGCTCCTGAAAGTCCCCTCAGCATCCCTTCTGGACACTGTGTCTATAATCTCCTCTCGCTGTGTCACCTGGCTAGGACCCCCCGTACAGACACACGCCTGAGCGTTTTCAGGCAGTGACATGGAAGAGCAAACATCGCTTCCAGCTCTCAGGCACAGCAGGCTTCTCAGACTTCACTGAGCAGACAGTCTCCTAGCGATCTGGTGGAAATGGGGATCCTGATTCGGGAGGTCTGGGGTGCGGCCCAGGGTCCTGTATTTCTCCAACTACCAGGTGATGTTGAGACTCTGGTCCCGGGACCACACGTGAGCAGCAAATGTGACAGCGCTTATTCAGGTACAGCCCCCGGGTCACTCTGAGAGAAGGACCCCCTCAGAGATGAGGACACTGAAATATGGAGGCAGGCATTCAGCCACTGAGGGACCAAGCTGGGTGTGAACTCTCGTCTCCTGATCCAGTGATCTGCTAATTAACATTTCACAGCCAGCTTTGGTGGAAAGTGTGAGGCAGAGGAAAGAAAGAACCCCGATTTATAATAATTGTCCATTTCTCTGGTGTAAATGCATCCACCATGGCAGATTTAAGGCTGCAAGCGAGAAGCCCCTGAACACGGGTGAGGAAGAGACGCGCTCAGTCATCACGTCTCCTAAGTCAGCACAAGCCAGCTTCCGGGCCAGGATGAGGCCCGATGGGGGCAGGTGGTGCCTTGAGGCTCCCAGAAGCGCCTTCCCCCGTGGCCCAGTGGTGAAGAAGCTGCCTGCCCTTGCCAGCGCCGTGGGTGCGTCCCTGGTCCTGGAAGGCCCCACGTGCCGCAGAGCACCGACTTGTGTTCCAGCTGCTGAGCAGGGAGTCTCGATTCTGTGCGCCCCAGCAAGCAAAGCCACCTCAATAAGAAAGCCATGCCCCACAGCCAGAGGGTGCCCCAGCCACAACTAGAGAAAGCCAGGGTGCAGCTAAATAGGAATGCAGGGAAAAGGCTTTTAAAGGACAGGGATTGACTTCCCAGTGACAAACCAACCTTTTTAAAAGGACAGAAAGAAAGAACTTCCTCTCCCTGGACATTGGCCCCTTACTTACCCAACCTCTGATGAAGCCTCCGATCCAGACCTGTGCTTGGTTAATACCCGTGGCCAAGCGCTGGATATAACAGTTGAATTTCACGTTGTGGATGGAGGCAAGGTTGCCTCGGTAGCACTTCCTGCAGACTCTCTGCAGAGAGAACGGGCGGGAGAGAAACTCACTGTTTTCACATTAAGTTCCTGAGTCTCCAGGACAGACCCCACATCACTTTGCAAATGAGAAATCCGGTATCTGCTGCTCCCCCTGAATCCCATCTCTTGTTTTTGTTTTAGCTTCCATGGGGACTCAGCTGGTAAGGAATCCGCCTGGAATGCAGGAGACCGAGGTTTCATCCTCGGGTCAAGGAGATGCCTTCAGGAAGGAAATGGCAACCCACCCAGTGCTCTTGCCTGGAAAATTCCATGCACAGAGGACCCTGGTTGGCTACAGTCATGGGTTGCCAAGAATCAGATACGACTGAGCAACTTCACTTTCTTTCTTTCACTCTCCTACTGAAGCATATTAGGCTAAGAGAACCACTAGTCTAAATAATAAGAAACTGAACATTGAACCCAATCCTGTCTCTCCATCCCTGGTCCCCCGTAGCAGCCTGATGCCATATACCTGAGCTTTCTTAAACCTCTTTGGAGTCCGCACCATCATGTAGCGGCAGCTCTTGCACTCAGGACTGCCTGGAAGTTGCACTGTCTCCTCTTCCTTGGGACAGTGCACGTCCTCATCTAAGTCATCTGGGTCTGAATCCCCCTCATCATCGTGGGCGTTTTCGGCCTCCTCTCCCTCCGACTCAAGCACCTCACCACTCAGGGCCAGCTCTCCTTCCTGTCCCCCTGAGCCTTCCAGATCCTGGCTCAGGTCTGCCTGTGTCTCCGCATCACCCAGATGGAGGGCATCCTCTGGAGAAAAGAAATAACCCGCCATCAGACCAGGTACCACCTTCCTCCAGGACCACGGACAGCTCTGATGGCTCCACTCAGTCTTCCTAGGGACCCCTTCTGGAAACAAAGATGGGAAGGATCCCTTGGGGGTTGGATGAGCCAGAATTCTTACATCACACAGACAATTGAATGAGAACCTGATGCCAACTGACACCACGTGTGGGTAATTTGGGAGTGAGAGATGTGAGAAGCCCTCCTCTTCACAGGTGGGTGTTTTTCCCTGCAAAGGAGCCCTGGGGGAAAGTTCAGGCCACAGCTCTGGGTCCAGCAGAAATCTAACTAGAGAGGGGCTGGGGCAACTGAAGAGGGGCCTATGGCCCTGGACCCGCAAGAGCCAAAAACGATGCAGGAAAGAAGAGACGAAAATGTTTGAGAAGGGAAGGGGAGCACTCACCCAGGTAGAGAGCAGAAACTGTCCCCAGCAGGAGAAGGGGCAGCAGCAGGCAGCCTTTCATGTCCCTGCAGTCTTGTGACAGACACACAGCTCCACGTTCCCTCCTGGGGACTTGCCTTGTGTCTGCAGGGTCCCTGGAACACAGTGGAGAGGCAGGGTCTGCTCAACTGGTAGATTGAAGGGCAAAGCAGAGAGCTTCCTTGTCCCCCAGCGAACAGACCCCGAGCTGGAGGATCAGGGGAAGAACAGGGGCTCGTCAGCTCAAGTCCCTTTCCCTGAGAGCGCCTCATTGCTCCCTGGGACAGCACGCAGCTCAGACCAGTGCTCCTGCAGGAACAGGCGTGCTCACCTTCAGGGCCAGAGTCAGGCCCACTGGGGAAGAAGGGGCAGGACAGTGGTCATTATGGGGGAAAGGACCAGAGTCCCCGGCGTGTCCCATACAGAGCCCAGGTTCTTCCCAGCCCCGGACCCGTCCTCCCGGGGAAGCCGAGGGACACTTGCCTCCTGAGAGTCTGAAGCCTCCGCTCTCAGCCTCTGGCTGTTGGCACACAGAAGCTGCCCTTATACCGGGCTTTGGGGAAGTGGGAAGAGGCCAGGGGGATTGCCCCAGGCTCAGGGGTTGGACAGCGGGGCTGATAAGAGGTTGGCTCAGTCCTCCCACCGTTGGGCCCTGCTCTCTGCTGGGACGGGAGGGCCCTGCCTCCTGTTTGGACATAGGTGCCCTAACACCCTAGTATGCTCCTGAAGCCCCTGTGACTACTGTCCAGACTGAATTTTCATCAGTGCCCTAAAGGGTCCAGGTCTGAACAATCCTCTTCAGTCCCAGAAGCAGCCTTCCCTGGGTCAGTTTCCCAGCAAATGCCGTGGAGGATCCAGGGAGCAGGGAGAGCAGGGGGAGGAGGGGGAGGCTCGGGGGGCTCGGCCTCCTGAGCTCTGGTCTGGGCCCTGTGTGCATGCTTCCTGTGGGGCACATCCCGAATCCTCACCTTCCTAAGCTCGGTCCCAGCAGAACATGCAATCAGCCCGACTTCACTGATGTGAAGAATGAGATTAGAGAGGGCCGGTGCCTTGCCAAGTTCCTGTGGGAATGAGGGAGCTGGGATACTAAGCCTCTGAGGCTGAACCCTTCTCTCCCTGTCTCTGTCTGTCTGTCCCCCTCTTTCCCCTCTCCACTCTCTTCCTGTCTCTCCCTCTCCTGTCTCTCCAGCTCTTTCTCATCTTTAAGATGAAAAATGAATGCTCTTTCCTCTATACTGTGGCTCTCGATCAAGGTTCTCAGCCTTTGCACAGTTATTGCTGGGACTCAAATCATTCTTTCAGGGGGGTTGGCGGAGGGGCTTCCTATGTTTTGTACAAAGTTTAGCACCGTTGAGTCACTCGGATATGTCTTCACACCTTTCCAAATGTCCGCTCGAGAGCAAAACTGCCTCCCTGAGGTTCACGGACCTAGTGGAGGCCTTGTTGTGCAGCCTCGAGGCAGATCTTCTCATCAGGAAGCAGCAGCCGGAGTGGAGACCTTCGCACGGAGCCTTCCGGTTCTTGAGGGCCACGCTTCCCTTGCAATCCACCAGCCCCCACGGTCGGCCCAAGGGGCAGCAAATGAGGCACTCAGCTCAGCTGCAGAGTTCAGTAGTCAAGGTAAAGAAACATTTCATGCAATCTTTCTTAAAATTAGAATCAATGCAAAAGTACCGTGATGAGCAGAATGTCAAGATTTCATCAGCCAAGTTCCAGCCACATTCACGGCAACCAAGGAGAGGCCAGCAAGAGCTGAGGCTTGATTTTGCCAGACGTCATGGCCCAGAGCCCATGGACCCGTCAGGGTGTTGCCTCCACTCTGGGGTAGCCGAGCTGGGCAGTGTAGTTTTGTACCTTGGGTTCCAGCCCAGTGCTCAGGGCACCAGGGACGGGTCACCCAGTCTTTCTTGCCTGGCCTCTGCTCTCCCCGGGGCCCTGCAGATGGAGAAGTGTCTGAGAGGCCACTTCTGGGCTGATTGCAGAGTAATGGTCTCAGCCGTTATCTCCCGGGGCCAACGGACCCGACCCTCAGCTTCTCTACCTGACTTGGGGTTGGGGGGATTGGTCAATTCCAGAGAGGGAAAACCTGGTCTTCACATTTCAAGCTGGAGACTTCCCTTGGAAGAGGAGTGGAGCACTAGGCATCCCTCTATTATTCTCCCAGTCCAGGCCCAGGCCAAGGACACGATTTCACGCAGCAGGTGGGATGACCAGTAACATCGGCTGGTGTTGCAAACCAGCGCCGTGAATGCGTTTCAATCGCCGCTTCATTTTAACGGGTCTGTTTCCCACATTAGGAAACGGCCTCTCAGAGAGCGGAAACAAGTCGCCCAAGACCACAGGACAAGTCGGAGACAGGCCTTCCGGCTCCTTATCCACCTGCCTACCCTTGGCCTCGTGTCCCTGGATGCCCATCCATCTGGCCGGCCCCACCCCTAGGCTTACCCTCGGCAGAGACATCCCAGTAACTTCAGGGACCCCCTCGACATCCCGGTGCTGCCTGCCCGATGTGAAACTGGAAACAGCTTTCCTGCCTTGCCATGAGGCAGGCGGATTCTGAGTTCCCCCATCAAGTGCCGAACCCACACTCCCTGCAGGGGAAGCTCAGTCTTAAGCAAGGGGCTGGAAGTCTGAACATCACATTGCTGAAGCTCCACCACCGTCCCAACGCTGTGCTTCATGAAGGCTTTTGCATCCTTATCCCGCTTACTTAATCCTTCCATTCACCTGAGGGCCTTAGGCACTGCCGTTCCAGTCGACAGCTCCCTCAGAGAGGGTCAGTGACTAGCCCAAGGCCACACGGCGAGTCCAAAGACGCACGTCTGAGCCTAGTGTCTGACCCCCATGTCCTTGCTGTCTTTTCGCTCAGTCATCACCCATTAGCTAATGGCGCCTACCTTTTCAGCATCCGTGAGACCCCACCTCTCTAGCTTACTGCTTGCGTCTCTGTTCATAGGGGTTTCAGCTCTGCCCCCTGTGTGAGGTCGTCCAGCCCCACGTCACGCAGAGGGCAGTGTGCTGTGATGTTGAATGCAATTGCCACTCCAGAGTCAGCCACTCGGCGCTCAGTATTCCCATCCACAAACCAAGGCTAATGACAGGACCTACCTCTAACGAGATCTGCTCCAGTAACGCTCTGAGGACGGTACCAGGCATGCGGGCTTGGGGGTAGCCTTTGTCAGGAAGCCAGGACTCAACTGTCCCCTTGGGCAACCAGTAAGCCCGGGAATTGCTTGAGTGCCCACTCTGTGGATTTCATGATGATGTAAGGAACTCCAGGGATTCTGCAGAAAAGACGCCAGCTGAGCTGCCCAGAGCTTAGTTAGCATCATTTTGCAGGGGAAAGAGGACAGGCAAGCCCGTATTTGGGGATATCAGGCCAGTGCTCTAATTTTATTTAACATGTGTCTTAAGGGTGGTTAACATGCATCCTCTCACCTGCACTGTATCATAGACTGCTCGGGGAATTGTCACACAGGAAATTTACCGTGTGATGGAGCCCACATCAAGATACAGAATCTTTCCATGAGCCCAAGTGTCTCCTGGTTCACTTTAACCCCCCAAAGGTAGAAATCACACTTCTGCCGCAAACACCCGCCAACAGAAGAGATTTGTGAGGGACGAGCTGAAGTCTCCCTTGGCACAAAGTCTCAGAGCCCAGCACTTGTTTAATGCTTAACAAGCGAGGGACTTTGTTAATCTTTATTAATTCTGGAACAAAGAGAAGCAACGTCTCCCCAAACCAGAACACAACGTCCCGAGGACAGAAGCAAAGGCTTTGCTCTAGCTCGGGGCTGAACCCGTAAGCTGTGTCGGAAAACCGCCGTCACGGTAATCTAGACAGCAGCAGTTACAGCGGACCTCAGCTTGATTTCTTAATTTTTCACCCACCCTGCAAACTTGAGTAAGCAGCCTCTCTTATCGGGGCCACACTCAAAATATTCAGGTTCTTAATTTGCTTCTTAAGACCGGGAGGTGGGACTTCCCTGGTGATCGATTGGCTAAGACTCCAAGCTCCCAAATCAGGGGCCGGGGTTGTATCCCTGGTGAGGGAGTTAGATCCCACTTGCTGCCTCGAACAGAGCCTGCGAGACACAGCTGCTGAGCACCTGAGCTCCAGAGACCAGGGCCAAAGCTAGAGGAGACTGTGAGCTCCAAGGAAGACCCAGCACAACCAAATCAAATGAAGAAATAATAAAATAATGCTTACAGGAGGTTTTTATTTGCCTCTAAGACCCTGGGACCTTCTGTTCTTCTATGTGTTTGAGGAGTTCTGGAAAAAAGGGCTTCACAGCATTGTCGTCGTACTTTCTGCTCACTGCACCCTCCCCAGCTAATGGGGTTCAGGACACCCTCCTTCCTCACCTCGGACTGGGACTCCCTCGGCCCCAGCGAGGTTGGAATCCTGTGCCCCAAGCTGAGCACAAGGGTCGAGGACTCGGGGCTTCCCTGATGGTCCAATGGTTAAGAATCTGCCTTGCAAAGCAAGGGACGCTGGTTCAGTCCCTGGCCTGGGAAGATCCCAGGTGTTGTGGGGCAATTGAGCCCCTGAGCTGCAACTGGAGATTAGCCCTCACTTGTTGCAACTAGAGAAAGCCTGCACAGCAACAAGGACCAGCACAGCCATAAAGAAATGATTTTTTATTTTAATAAAATAAAAAAAAAAGAGTCAGGGACCATCTCCTTCCTCCCCTCGGTGTTGTATCCCATGTGCTCAAGCCCAGGAAGCAGCCAACACTTCCAGCCACAAAACCCTGCTGACTGAAAGGACACGCTCTGGAGATGCTTGCATCCCTCTGTGGGTCACATTCAGATACTCAGCCTGATGGAAGCGAGGTCCATGCTGTAAAGAGCAATATTGCACAGGAACCTGGAGTGTCAGCTCCATGAATCAAGGCAAACTGGAAGCGGGCAAACAGGAGACGGCGAGAGCGAACGTCGACATGCTAGGAATCAGCAGACTAAAATGGGCTGGAATGGGTGAACTTAACTCAGATAAACATTATATCTACTACTCAGGGCAGGAATCCCTCAGAAGAAACGGAGTAGCCATCACGGTCAGCAAAAGATTCCCAAATGCAGTCAGTACTTGGATGCAGTCTCAAAAACGACAGAATGATCTCTGTTTCCAAGGCAAACCATTCAATATCACGGTAATCCAAGTCTATATCCCGATCACTAATGCTGAAGAAGCTGAAGTTGAATGGTTCTATGAAGACCTACAAGACTTTCAAGAACTAACACCCAAAAAAAAGATGTCCTTTTCATTACAGGAGACTAAGAGATTAAGAAAGCAGAAGTAGGAAGTCAAGAAACACCTGGAGTAACAGGCAAATTTGGCCTTGTTTTACAGAATGAAACAGGGAAAAGACTAACAGAGTTGTGCCAAGAGAACACCCTGGTCATAGCAAACACCCTCTTCCAACAACACAGGAGAAGACTCTACATAAGGACATCACCAGATGGCCAACACTGAAATCAGATTGATTATATTCTTTGCAGCCAAAGACAGAGAAGTTCTATACAGTCAGCAAAAACAAGACCAGGAACTGACTGTGGCTCAGATCATGAACTCCTTATTGCCAAATTCAGACTGAAATTGAAGAAAGTAGGGAAAACCACTAGCCCATTCAGGTATGGCCTAAATCAAATCCCTTATGATTATGCAGTGGAAGTGAAAATAGAATCAAGGGATTGGATCTGATAAACAGAGTGCCTGAAGAACTATGGAAGGAGGCTCGTGATGTTGTACAGGAGGCAAGGATCAAGACCATCCCCAAGAAAAAGAAATGCAAAAAGGCAAAGTGGTTTTCTGGGGAGGCCTTATGAATAGATGTGGAAAGAAGAGACGTGAAAGGCAAAGGAGAAAAGCAAAGATATATCCGTTTGAATGCAGAGTTCCAGAGAATGTCAAGGAGAGATAAGACGGCCTTCCTCAGTGATCAGTGCAGAGAAATAGAGGAAAACAACAGAATGGGAAAGACTAGAGATCTCTTCAAGAAAATTGGAGATACCAAGGGAACATTTCATGCAGAGATGGGCTCGATAAAGGAGAAAAGCCATATGGACCTAACAGAAGCAGAAGAGATTAAGCAGAGGTGGCAAGAATACACAGAAGAACTGTACAAAGAAGATCTTCATTACCCAATCACAATGGTATGATCACTCACCTAGAGCTGGATGTCCTGGAATGCGAAGTCAAGTGGGCCTTAGGAAGCATCAGTATGAACAAAGCTAGTGGAGGTGTGGAATTCCAGTTGAGCTCTTTCTAATCCTAAAGATGATACTGTGAAAGTGCTGCCCTCAATATCCCAGCAAATTTGGAAAACTCAGCAGTGGCCACAGGACTGGAAATGGTCAGTTTTCATTCCAATCCCAAAGAAAGGCAATGCCAAAGAATGCTCAAACTACCCCACAATTGCACTCATCTCACACGCTAGTAAAGTAACATTCAAAAGTCTCCAAGCCAGGCTTCAACAGTATGTTAACCGTGAACTTCCAGATGTACAAGCTGGATTTAGAAAAGGCAGAGGAACCAGAGATCAAATTGCCAACATCTGTTGGATCATTGAAAAAGCACGAGTGTTCCAGAAAAACGTCTACTTCTGCTTTACTGACTATGCCAAAGCCTTGGTGTAGATCACAATAAACTGTGGAAGATTCTTAAAAAGATGGGAATACCAGACCACCTGACCTGCCTCTTGAGAAATCTGTATGCAGGTCAGGAAGCAACAGTTAGAACTGGACATGGAACAACAGAAGGATTCCAAATAGGGAAAGAAGTGAGTCAAATCTGTATATTGTTGCTCTGCTTATTTAACTTATATGCAGAGTACATCATGAGAAACGTTGGGCTGGATGAAGCACAAGCTGGAATCAAGATTGCCAGGAGAAATATCATTGACCTCAGATATGCAGATGACACCACCCTTATGGCAGAAAGCAAAGAAGAACTAAAGAGCCTCTTGATGAAAGTGAAAGAGGAGAGTGAAAAAGTTGGCTTAAAGCTCAACATACAGCAAACTAAGATCATGGCATCCGGTCCCATCACTTCATGGCAAATAGATGGGGAAACAGTGACAGACTTTATTTTGGGGATCTTTAAAATCACTGCAGATGGTGACTGCAGCCATGAAATTAAAAGATGCTTGCTCCCTGGAAGAAAAGTTATGAGCAACCTAGACAGCTTATGAAAACTCGGAGACATTACTTTGCCAACAAAGGTCCATCTAGTCAAAGCTATGGTTTTTCCAGTGGTCATCAATGGATGTGAGAGTTAGACTATAAAGAAAGCTGAGTGCTGAAGAATTTATGGTTTTGAACTGTAGTGTCGGAGAAGACTCTTGAGAGTCCCTTGGACAGCAAGGAGATCCAACCAGTCCGTCCTAAAGGAGATCAGTCCTGAGTGTTCACTCGGAGGACTGATGCTGAAGCTGAAACTCCAATACTTTGGCGACCTGATGTGAAGAGCTGACTCATTGGCAAAGACCCTGATTCTGGGAAAGACTGAGGACAGGAGGAGAAGGGGACGATGGAGGATGAGATGGTCCATGATGGACATGAGTCTGAGTAAACTGCGTGATTGGTGATGGACAGGGAGGCCTGGCATGCTGCAGTCCAGGGGGTTGCAAAAAGTTGGGCACGACTGAGTGACTGAACTGACTGAATGGACATCACCACCCCTACCGCACACACTCACCCCTAGGAGAACCTAGGCTCCCACATGAGGCCCTGGTGCTTGAGGGCATGAACTTAGGGTCAGACAGTGGAGGGGTGGTACTGGTTCCATCGTCTACTAACTTTCTTCGTTTGAGATCTGGATGCACCGCACACATACCTCATGGGGGTATTGTGAGGATTAAAGGACGTAATGCACAGGAAATGCTTAGCCCAGAACAGTCAGTGAGCTCACAGCAAAAGCTGCAGCCATCATTTGCATCTTGCAGAAAGGACAGCATTGAGAATGTCACAGTAGAACAAGACTGCAGGCTCGCAGGTGTCCTGAGGAGTCCCTGCAAGGCCTGCTGCCCAGTCCCTGCTCCTTTACGTGCAGAGATCCTGAAACGGGCGGGTGGCCAGAGAGGAAGGTGGCTCTGTGACTCTGACCCCAGAAAATGTAGAAAGGAGTCACGTGGAGAAAGCAAAGCGGAAGGCTGAGATTTCCTGAGATGAAACACTGAATCTGCCCCAAGCTGAAGAGCCAGAAGGAGGGGACCAAGGACCGAGGATTGGGCGTAAGGATGACAGCGACTCTCCAGAGAAAGGAGAGAGGGGGCAGCAGTCTTAGAAGCTGGGGCCTTTGAGCACAGACGGCTAGGAGAGCATTAAAGAGGGCCCGATCCCCGAGGCCAGACCGCACAGGGGCTGGAGGAGCGGGCGACCCCGGGAGAGACCCCTTTCTCCTCCAGCACGTGGTGACCCCAGGGGGCACTCACGGCTCCAACCAGCCCTCCAGTCCCCCTCGCCGCCTCCACTTGGAATGCCACCTCTTACGGCCACACCCCACATGCCTTCCTGAATCCTAAGACAGAGGACCAATCCCCCCCAACCCTGTGAACAAGGACCTTCTGCCACCAGACCCTGGGGGGCCCTTTGGGAGCGGGACCCCCGCCCAGTCCCCGCTGCCCCCAGGGGCCACTGCAGTGAAACCCCCCGGTGCCACCCGCTCCCGCCCTGCCAGCAGGAGGCCCTCTCCAGCTTTGCTTCTCAAAGTTCCCCCGCCCTGCCCGCAAAGCCAGAACAAGGCTTCCAGGATTCTCCAACCCAGAGGACTCCTCCGCAGCACGCAGCAAGGAGACAACAGTCAGGAGATGCTGTGAGAACGTGGCTTTATGACCCAGGGAGGCTGGGGGGCCAGGGGGCCGAGGCTGGGACCCGGCAGGCGAGGCGGGGGGCAGGGAGGGGGGTAGGGTCTCCCGCCTCCAGCTTAGTAGGAGCAGACGAAAGGCAGCCGCCACTTGCATGAAGCACGTCGCCAGTGACCCCCTGCAGGCAGAGAGCACAGTGATGTCAGTTCACCTGAGCATGGCCTGTGTCCCCCAGTGCCCGGGCAGGCACCTCTCAGCTGACCTTTGCCTGCCAGCCTGAGGGCCGTGTGTCTCCCCATGTCCCAGCTAGCCACGATCACTGATCTCCTCCCTTGCAGAGGCAGTGTGCTATGGGCTTCCCATGGACTGTCCTTTCATCCTCACAGTGACGCCAAGAGGTCAGGGCTGTCAGCACTCCCATTTCACAGATGGGAAAACTGAGGCTTAGTGGGATTGGTAACCTGCCCTGATCTCAGCAGACAAGTAGCGAATGGAGCCAGATGTGGACCTCAGCCACCTGCCTGCAGCCCATGTGGTCTTTGCCCCTCTTCTAAACTCCCACACGTCAGGCAGCCGTGCTGTTGGGAGCTGGGGAAGCATCTGTCAGCTGGCCCTAGTTCCCACACCTTTCCTGGGTCCCTCGGCCACACCTCCCATTCCCGACTGTCCCTCCCGTCTCCCACACTCGCTCCTTGTCACCGTCCCCTCAGAGGAAGGGAAGGAGCCTCGCTGAGTCTGGAGGACACAGAGCCCCAAGCCCCGTCCAGGACCCCTCTCTCTGGCTCTGAGGATCCCTGCCCCTCAGCCCTCCTCACACACAGGGCGGGGTTCTCTAGTGGGGGAGGGTGTGAGGGGAGGCGTGTCTGTGCAGCTCACAGAGACGTGTGTGCGAGTCCACCCCTCCACCTTGTCCAGGCGCCAGGCCCCCTCACCTCTGGTGCTCAGGGCCACGCAGTTGCCTCTCCCATTCCCAGGCTGCCCTCGGGCCCAGTATCCAAAATTCCAGCGACTCCCATCGGTCCAACGAAATGTGTTGTATATGGACTAGAGAAGAGAGAGGCTGGGTCAGAGGGCGGAGGTCCAGGAAGACAGGTGCTGGGGCTCTTGAAAGTCCCTTGAGCATCCCTTCCGGATGTCTATAACCTCCTCTCACTGAATCACCTGGCTAGGACCCCACCATACAGACCCATCCCTGAGCATTTTCAGGCAGTGACACGTAACAGCAAACATCGCTTCCAGCTCTCACACAGAGCAGGCTTCTCAGACTTCACTGAGCAGACAGTCTCCTAGCGATCTGGTGGAAACAGGGATCCTGATTCGGGAGGTCTGGGGTGCGGCCCAGGGTCCTGTATTTCAACAAGTACCAGGTGATGTTGATACTCTGGTCCCGGGACCACATCTGACAGTGCTTACTTGGGCACAGTCCCCAGGTCACTCTGAGAGAAGGACCCCCTCAGAGATGAGGACACTGAAATATGGAGGCAGGCATTCAGCCAGTAACGCACAGAGCTGGGTATGAACTCTACTTCCTGACTCCAGTGATTTGCTGATAAATGTTTAACAGTCAGCTTTGGTGGAAGGTATGAGGCAGAGGGAAGAAAGAAACGTGATTTGTAATAATTGTCCATTTCTCTGGTGTAAGTGCATCCACCATGGCAGATTTAAGGCTGCAAGCGAGAAGCCCCTGAACACGGGTGAGGAAGAGACGCGCTCAGTCATCACGTCTCCTAAGTCAGCACAAGCCAGCTTCCGGGCCAGGATGAGGCTCTATGGGGGCAGATGGTCCCTTGAGGCACTCAGACACGACTTCCCTGATGGTCCAGTGGTGAAGAAGCTGCCTGCCCATGCAGGGGCCATGGGTTCGATTCCTGGTCCTGGAAGGCCCCACGTGCAGCAGAGCAACAAAGCCTGAGAGCCAAAACTACTGACCCAGGGCTCTAGAGCCTCTGACAGCGACTGCGAAGCCCCTGCACCCTAGAGCCCATGATGTGCAAGGAGAGAAGCTGCCCGGTGAGAAGCCCGAGCTTCACGACTGTAGATCAGCCCCGGCTCGCTGCAACCAGAGAAAGCCTGCCGCACAGTAACAGAGTCCTGGCGCAGCCATAAATAAATAAGAATCTTTTTTAAGATAGTGAATTGATTTTACAGTATTAGACCAACAACAGCAACAAAAGATCTTCTGATACCAGGAAATTGGCCCTTCATTTACCCAGAGCTTGATGATGACGCCGATCCAGACCTTTGCTTGTTTGATCCTTCTGGCCCAGCGCGAGATGCGATTATCGAAGAGGAGGTTGTGGATGGAGACGAGGTTGCCTCGGTAGCACTTCCTGCAGATGCTCTGCACAGAGAATAGCGGGGTAGAAAATTCACTGTTTCTTGCAAGTCCCTGAGTCTTAAGGAGCAATGCAAAGAAATCAAGGAAAACGATACAATGGAAAAGACTAGAGAACTCTTCAAGATAATTGCAGATACCAAGAGAATATTTCCTGCAAGGATGGTCAGCATAAAGGACAGAAATGGTAAGGACCTAAGAGAAGCAGAAGAGATTGAGAAGAGGTGGCAAGAATACACGAAAGAGCTACACACAAAAAAAAACGTCCTAATGACCCAGACAACCATGATGGTGTGGTCACTCACCTCCAGCCAGACATCCTAAGGGTGACGTCAAGGGGGCCTTGGGAAGCATTACTACAAAGAAAGCTAGTGGAGGTGATGGAACTCCAGCTGAGCTATTTCAAACCCTAAAAGGAGATGCTGTGAAAGTGCCGCACAGAATGCTGCTGCTGCTAAGCCTCTTCAGTCGTGCACAGAATATTTGGCAGCATATTTGAAAAAACTTCAGCAGTGACCTCAGGACTGGGAAAGGTCAGTTTTCATTTCAGTTCAAAAGAATAGTGAATAGTGAAGTCACTCAGTCGTGTCCGACTCTTTGCGACCCCATGGACGGTAGCCTACCAGGCTCCTCTGTCCATGGGATTTGCCAGGCAATAGTCCTAGAGTGGATTGCCATTTCCTTCTCCAGGGGATCTTCCCAACCCAGGGATTGAACCCGGGTCTTCTGCATCGTAGACAGACGCTTTACCATCTGAGCCACCAGGGAAAGAATAGCAGTCCCAAAGAATGTCCAAACTGCCATACAATTGCCCTCATTTCACACGCCAGCAAGGTGAAACTCAAAATCCTTCGAGCTGGGCTTCAAGAGCACATGACTGGAGAACATCCAGAGGTACAAGCCAGGCTTAGAAAAGGCAGAGAAACCACAGATCAAACCATCAATATCTGCTGGATCCAGAAAACATCCATTTCTGCTTCATTAACTAAGCTAACGACCTCGACTATGTGGATCACAACAAAGGACTGTGGAAAATTCTTCAAGAGACAGGAGTCCCAGACCACCTGACCTGCCTCCTGAGAAGCCTGTGTGCAGGTCGAACAGAACATGGAACAACTGACTGGTTCCAAATTGGGAAAGAAGTATGACAAAGCTGTTTATAGTCACCCTGCTTATTTAACTTGTATGCAGAATACATCATGTGAAATGCTGGTCTGGATGAATCACAGCCTGAAATAAAGAATACCAGGAGGAATATCAACAACCTCAGATATGCAGATGACATCATTCTAATGGCTGAGAGTGGAGAGGAACTAAACAGCCTCTTGATGAGGTGAAAGAGGAGAGTGGAAAAGCTGGCTTAAAACTCAACATTCAAAAAACTAAGATCATGGCATCAGGTCCCATCGCTTCATGGGAAGCAGAAGAGGATGAAGTATAAACAGTGACATTTTCTTTTCTTGGGCTCCAAAATCACTGTGGAGGTGACTGCAGCTGTGAAATTAAAAGACGTTTGTTTCTTGGAAGGAAAGCTATGGCAAACCCAGAGGATATTAAAAATCAGAAACATCACTTTGCCAACAAAGGTCCCTTTAGTCACAGGTACGGTGTTTCCAGTAGTCATGTGCGGATGTGAGAGTTAGAACATAAGAAGGCCGAGCACCAAGGAACGGATGCTTTCAGATTGTGCTGGAGAAGAGTCTTGAGAGTCCTTTGGACTGCAAGGAGACCCAACCAGTCCATCCTAAAGGAATTCAAACTTGAATATTCATTGGAAGAACTGATGCTGAAGCTGAAGCTCCAATACTTTGGCCACCTGATACAAAGAGCTGACTCACTGGGAAAGACCCTGATGCTGGGAGGGATTGGAGGCAAAGGAGAAGGAGTCGGCAGAGGATGAGGTGGTTAGATAGACTCAATGACTCAGTGGACGTGAATCTGAGCAAACTCCGGGAGATAGAGAAGGACAGGGGAGCCTAGTGTGCTGAAGTTCGTGGGGACACAAGGAGTTCTCCTGTGTTAGCTAAGCGTCTCTGCAGCTCCTGTGTGGGACCATGCATTGCCATCTTACACGTGAAGACACAGGAGCCCGGAAAGGTGAAGCAACTTGTCCAAATGAAACAGCTGATGAAGGCAGCTCCAGGATTTAGCACACGTGCACCTCACCCCAAAGCTTTTTATCTAACCCAGTGGGTCTCAAAGTGCAGTCCCCAGACCAACAATAACATCAACTGGGAATGAGTTATAAGCATAAACCCTTACACCCCAGATCTACTAAACCTGAAATTGAGGGGATGTGCTCCAGAGACCTGTGTTTTAATCAGACTTCTGATGCGTCCTGGGACTTCCCTGGTGGCTCAGATGGTAAAGAGTCTGTTTGCAATCTGGGAGACCCAGGTCTGATCCCTGGGTCATGCAAGAACCCCTGGAGAAGGAAATGGCAACGCACTCCAGTATTCTTGCCTGCAGAATTCCATGGACAGAGGAGTCCGGTGGGCTATACTCCATGCGGTTGCAAAGAGCCAGACACGGTTGAGTAGCTAACACATTCTGATGCACATTATGCTTGGAAACCACTCGTCTAAATAATAGGGACAGAAGGTTAGATCCACTCTGTCTCCCCCACACCCAGACCAACACAGCAGCCTCCGTGCCACTCACCTGAGCTTTCCTAAATATGTTCGGCGTTTGTACCATCAGGTAGTGGCAGCTCTTGCATGCAGGGGTCCCCAGAAGTCGCACTGTCTCCTCTTCCTTGGGGCACTGCACGTCCTCATCTAAGTCATCTGGGTCTAACTCTGAGTCCCCCTCACCGTCGTGGGCGTCCTCGGCCTGCTCTCCCTCCGACTCAAGCACCTCACCACTCAGGGCCAGCTCTCCTTCCTGCCCCCCTGAGCCTTCAGGATCCTGGCTCAGGTCTGCCTGTGTCTGCGGACTGCCCATATGGGAGGCATCCTTCTCTGCAAAAAGAAATAACCCGCCATCAGACCAGGTACCACCTTCCTCCAGGACCACAGACAGCTCTGATGGCTCCACTCGCTCTTCCTAGAGACCCCTTCTGGAACCAAAGACTGGGAAGGGTCCCTTGGGGGTTGGATGAGCCAGAATTCTTGCATCACACACACAACTGCATGAGAACCTGATGCCAGCTGACACCACGTGCGGGTAACTTGGGAGTGAGAGATGTGAGAAGCCCTCCTCTTCACAGGTGGGTGTTTTTCCTTGAAAAGGAGCCCTGGGGGAAAGTTCAGGCCACAGCTCTGGGTCCAGCAGAAATCTAACTAGAGAGGGGCTGGGGCAACTGAAGGGGGGCCTATGGCCCTGGACCCGCAAGAGCCAAAAACGATGCAGGAAAGAAGAGACGAAGATGTTTGAGAAGGGAAGGGGAGCACTCACCCAGGTAGAGAGCAGAAACTGTCCCCAGCAGGAGAAGGGGCAGCAGCAGGCAGCCTTTCATGTCCCTGCAGTCTTGTGACAGACACACAGCTCCACGTTCCCTCCTGGGGACTTGCCTTGTGTCTGCAGGGCCCCTGGAACACAGTGAAGAGGCAGGGTCTGCTCAACTGGTAGATTGAAGGGCAAAGCAGAGAGCTTCCTTGTCCCCCAGCGAACAGACCCCGAGCTGGAGGATCAGGGGAAGAACAGGGGCTCGCCAGCTCAAGTCCCTTTCCCTGAGAGCGCCTCACTGCTCCCTGGGACAGCACGCAGCTCACACCGGTGCTCCTGCAGGAACAGGCGTGCTCACCTTCAGGGCCAGAGTCAGGCCCACTGGGGAAGAAGGGGCAGGACAGTGGTCATTATGGGCAAGGGACCAGAGTCCCCGGCGTGTACCATACAGAGCCCGGGTTCTTCCCAGCCCTGGACCTGTCCTCCCGGGGAAGCCGAGGGACACTTGCCTCCTGAGAGTCTGAAGCCTCCACTCTCAGCCTCTGGTTGCTGGCACACAGAAGCTGCCCTTATACCGGGCTTTGGGGAAGTGGGAAGACGCCAGGGGCATTGCCCCAGGCTCGGGGGTTGGACAGCGGGGCTGATAAGAGGTTGGCTCAGTCCTCCCACCGTTGGGCCCTGCTCTTTGCTGGGACGTGAGGGCCCTGCCTCCTGTTTGGACGTAGGTGCCCTAACACCCTAGTATGCTCCTGAAGCCCCCATGACTACTGTCCAGACTGAATTTTCATCAGTGCCCTAAAGGGTCCAGGTCTGAACAATCCTCTTCAGTCCCAGAAGCAGCCTTCCCTGGGTCAGTTTCCCAGCAAATGCCGTGGAGGATCCAGGGAGCAGGGAGAGCAGGGGGAGGAGGGGGAGGCTCGGGGGCTTGGCCTCCTGAGCTCTGGTGGGGGCCCTGTGTGCGTGCTTCCTGTGCGGCACATCCCGAATCCTCACCTTCCTAAGCTCGGTCCCAGCAGAACGTGCGATCAGCCCGACTTCACTGATGTGAAGAATGAGATTAGAGAGGGCCGGTGCCTTGCCAAGTTCCTGTGGGAATGAGGGAGCTGGGATACTAAGCCTCTGAGGCTGAAACCCTTCTCTCCCTGTCTCTGTCTGTCCCCCTCTTTCCCCTCTTCACTCTCTTCCTGTCTCTCCCTCTCCTTCTCTTGCTCCGTCTCTTTCTCTTAATGTGTGAAAATTTTATGCTCTTTCCTTCATGCCATGGCTCTAGATCAAGGTCCTCAGCCTTCGTATCTTTCCTACCGGGAGTCAAATCATTCTGTTTTGGAGGCTGGGGGCATGATCTGTCCTGTGTCTCATAGGAAGCTCCACAGCGTCTCTGGCTCTCTGCCCACTGGAAGTCAATCGTGCCTCCCCCAGTCACGCACTAGGATATGCCCCACACATTTACAAACAACAGTGGAAAGTAAAATTGCCCCTTTCAGGACCACTGATCTAGAACAGGCCATTTCGCCCAGCCTTGAGCCCTATCTGCTGGCAAGGAGACAGCGGGTGAGATGGAGACCTTCCTACAAGGTCGTTCGGATGCTCCGTGGGCCGCCCTCCTGCTCACCCGAACTCCCCGTCTCCCTCCAGCTCTGTGTCACCACCACGGCGAGCAGTGACGGGCGGCGAGGGAGACACCGGCCTCAGCTGCAAAAGTTCAGGGGACACAGAAGTATGCAGTAGTCGAGATAAATAAATATTTCCTGAAATTTTTCTTAAATAGCAGCATAAAGGCCAAAGTACCGTGATGAACAAAATGTCTATATACTGATCAAGTTCCAGCCACGTTCACTGCAATCCGAGGAGAGGCCAGCAAGACTGAGGCTCGATCCTGCAGACGTCCCAGGCCTGAGCCCGTGGCCCCGTCGGGGTGGGGCCTCACTCTGGGGTACCCTCGCGGGACAGTGCACCTTTGTTCCTGCCCTCCTGCCCAGCCGTCCAGTGCTCAGGGCACCAGGGACAGGGTGCCCCGAGGCTGCCCTGCTCTGCTCTCCCCGGGGCCCTGCAGACGGAGAAGTGTCTGAGAGGCCACTTCTGGGCTGATTGCAGAGTAACGGTCTCAGCCGTTATCTCCTGGGACCAACGGACCCGACCCCCAGCTTATCTACCTGACTTGGGGGTCTGGGTATTGGGCAACTCCAGGACCCAGAAACCTGATCTCTGGATTTTACACTGAAGAATTCACTTGGTGGGGAGCGTGGAAGGCCAGCCCTGCTTCGCGTATTCCCCCAAGTCCGTGGGGTCCAGGCCAGGAGGATTGTTTCAGTCAGCGGTCACAATGCCCAATAAGGTCAGCTGGTGTCATTAGCCAGCAACATGATAAACTTCTGGGAAGAGTTGTTTCCCAGAGCTGCTTGGCCAAGGGGAAAAAAAAAAATCGCCCACGAGCTCATAGTAAGGAATGTGAGACCAGCTCTCTGATTTCATTTGAAGTTCTACTTACGGGTGTTTAAGATGCAGCCTGTTGCTTGCACTGTGTCATAGACTGCTCGGGGGATTGTCACAGAGGAAACGCACCATGTGACAGAGGCACTCTCACCAGGAGCCCAAATGCCTCCATCGGGCCCCCTTCCTGACTTTAATCCCCCAAAGGGGACCTTCACAGACTGGAAGTCACACTTCTGCCACAAACACCCGCCAACAGAAGAGATTTGTGAGGAACGAGATGAAGTCTCCCTTGGCACAAAGTCTCAGAGCCCAGCACACGTTTAATGCTTAACAAGCGAGGGACTTGCTACTCCTTATTATTAATTCTGGAACAAAGAGAAGCAACGTCTCCCCAAACCAGAACACAACGTCCCAAGGACAGGAGTGAAGGCTCTGCTCCAGCGTGGGGCTGAACCCGTAAGCTGTGTCTGAAAACCACCATCACGGAAATCTAGACAGCAGCAGTTACAGCGGACCTCAGCTTGATTTCTTAATTTTTCACCCACCCTGCAAACTTGAGTAAGTAGCCTCTCCTATCGGGGCCACACTCAAAACATTCAGGTTCTTAATTTGCTTCTTAAGACCAGGAGGTGGGACTTCCCTGGTGAGCGATTGGCTAAGACTCCAAGCTCCCAAATCAGGGGCCGGGGTTGCATCCCTGGTGAGGGAGTTAGATCCCGCTTGCTGCCTCGAACAGAGCCTGCGAGACACAGCTGCTGAGCGCCTGAGCTCCAGAGACCAGGGCCACAGCTAGAGGAGACTGTGAGCTCCAAGGAAGACCCAGCACAGCCAAATCAAATGCATAAAAAATGAAATGATTTTTAAGTGAGGCTTTTCCTTTGCCTCCAAGACCATTGGACCTTCTATACTTCTATGAATTTCAGCAGTTCTGGAGAAAAGGGCTTCATGGCACTGACACCTTACTTTCTCCCCACATCCCCAGCAGACGGTTCAGGATGTCTTCCTTCCTCACCTCGGACTGGGACTCCCTCGGCCCCAGCGAGGTTGGAATCCTGTGCCCCAAGTGGAACACAAGGGTAGAGGACTCGGGGCTTCCCTGATGGTCCAATGGTTAAGAATCTGCCTTGCAAAGCAAGGGACACTGGTTCAGTCCCTGGTCTGGGAAGATCCCAGGTGTTGTGGGGCAATTGAGCCCCTGAGCTGCAAGTAGAGAGTAGCCCTCACTTGTTGCAACTAGAAAAAGCCTGCGCAGCAACAAGGACCAGCACAGCCATAAGCAAATGATTTTTTAAAAGTAGAGGATGGTCTCCTTCCTCCCCTCCATGTTGTATCCCATGTGATCATGTCCAGGAAGCAGCCAACACTTCCAGCCATGAAATCCTGCTGACTGAAAGGACACGCTCTGGGGATCCTTGCATCCCTCCGTGGGTCACATTCTGATGCTCAGCCCTGGACAAAAACCAGGTCACCACTTCTATAAGCCTGGTTCTGTCAAAGGGACAATGGTTACTGATCACACGAGGCTGTCTTGGTGAGCTGCCTGCCGTAGCAGGGAGTGCTTTGCAGAGGCACAATTAGGAGTACCCATCACTAGATTCTGGTGTGCTTATATTACAAACATCCTCCTCTCCTGAAGCTGTCTTGTCATAATTCCCAGGCCTTGCACAGAGTTGTACATGTATTAACAGCAATTTTTCTACCACTGAGAGTCCCCGGAAACGCAGCCTGAGACGAGGACTCGAGCAAGTAGTTTATCTGGGAGGCGCTGGGACACACGTGGGGAAGAAGAGGGTTCATACGGGGAAGAGAAGGCGGCAAATACTCTTTGATAAAGCCAGCCACCTCAGTGGATAACTGCAAGTTGATCCTGCTGGGAAAGCCTGGAAAGCGGTGCCCAATACATGCCCCAAAATTACTCCTCTTGAGGAGCAAAGGACTGGCGTTCTCACACTCCCGCTTCTGGGACTGTTCCCAGGAGTTGCTATCCTCCGATGCTGAGGCCAGAGCAGCAAGCGCAGTGCACTCAGAGCCCACGAGAAAGACTGGAGGGCTGGGCGTGGTCCTGGCAGCAGCTGCCATGCTCGTGCCAGTGACTGGGCATCTTGTGAAAAGAGCGCCTAAGCCCCTTCCCCTGTCCTGAGAAGGCCCCACCGACCCCATTCCCCGGCCGCCTTACGAATGATATCCTCTGACCCTATTGAGGTCGGAGGATGAGATGGCTGGATGGCATCACCGACTCAATGGGCATGAGTCTGAGCAAGCTCTGGGAGCTCAGATGGACAGGGAGGCCTGGCGTGCTGCAGTCCATGGGGTCGCAGAGAGTCAGCGACTGCACTGAACCGAACTGACCCTATTGATGAAACACAGCAGGGTGGAAAGCGCGGTCCTTAAGGGCAGAAAGCTCGTGGGTGGGGCTCAGAAGAGGACATCAACGACAGGAAGAAGCAAGAAATCAGTTTCAGGAAAGCAGTTTTATTGCTGGGGGTGGGAGGGGCCAGGTGGAGGCTGCCCGGAGGATCCAGCTCAGCAGGAAGAGTGGAACAGGAGGCTTGAGCCTCACTGAGCAAGTCCAGGGCCTTCTGTGAAGACACAGCGGGAAGGGCTCTCAGCCTCTTGTTCCCCCCCCCCCGACTCAGCTCCAGGGGGGGTCTTTCCCTGGAGACCGCAGTGGAGATGACGGACCCAGGAGGCCCGTCTCCGGAGGTCTGGCTCTTCCTAGCGCTCCCCCCAAGACTTGCTGTCAGTCACCCCCTCTCCCACCTCCCCTCGGGTGCCCAGGGGCACACATCCAGCCGCTGCCCCAGGGATGGCCGGCCGCCCGGGACGCAAATTCCAGGCACTGATGGCAAGCTAGTGAAGGGTATCCAGCGACTCCAGAGGAGGCGGGAGGGAAAGAGGGGGGCTGCGGCCTGGGGCGAAGGGAAGCCGGTGGGCAGCGCGGGCCTGTCCCCGCCTGCTGCTGCCTGCCCGGCATCCCCCTTAAAGCGGGGCTGGACCATGCTGGACACCTGCTGGCCAGCTGAAGTGGACACCCACAGCAATGGTCACCCTCACATTCTCTGTGTCCCAGGGACTCGTGCATCCTTCTGGCTCTAACAGGAGGAGGGCAGGCCTGGCCACCCCATCCTGCAGATGAGGAGCCAGGCTCGCCTCCCTGCCCAGGTCGTACAGACAGTCGGAGACCGAGCGGGCCTTCCACACACGTATCCTGATCCTAAATGTTTGGCGGGACTTCACTGGTGGTCCAGTGGTTAAAACTCCAAGTTTCCAGTGCCAGGTGTGTGGCTGGGTTAAATCCCCGGCCAGGAAACTAAGGTCCCCCATGCACATGTGCTGGGAAGATATTTAACCAAAGAAAAAATGCTTGGCTTTTCCCAGTCCCCCTTCATGTCTTTTCCAGACATCCATCTGTCCCTGGGTCTCCAGTGGATTGTAGAGAGAAACAGAGACGAGCCTGCAACAAGTTGAGCACATGCTGGGGTCAGGAGGAGTTCCCACTGAGAGCCGGGACCCGTCTTGCCCACTGTGATCGGGGCCCCCATCCCAGCTGGGCCCTGGTTGACCTGCTGCTGAACACCAGATTTGGTCACTGAGGTCGAAGTCATGGATGAGTCCTTCCCAGTGGCACATTTGCCAAGGAACCTCCAAGGCAGGATGAGAGAGCAAGAATTGAGCACCCCTCACAGAGACTCAACCACCTGAGCGCTGGGTGTTCCCAAAGCTCAGCCCCCGCCTTCCACCCCACGGACATCTGCAGGCAGGGGATTACGATGCAGCTTGTGTTTCCACAAGACTCTTGCTTTCTACCCCAACACGTCTTCCAGCCTCAGCCTCTGCTGACCCCCCCAGGGTCCCCAAGGCGGAAAGTGACGGGCAACACAGACTGTCCCCATCTTCACGCTGGGCCTCGCCTCAGCCGCTGGCCGCTCACCCGAGCAGGACTAAAGCTCACGGGGCTCCTCCCCAGCAGGAAGTAGCAGGTCCGGCCTGCAGGGACGCCCTCCAGTCCTACTGCTTCCCCTTCCTGAGGATGCTAAAGGTCCTCGGCCACCTCACCCAAGCCGGAGATGGACTCAGCAGGCCCCTCTTCCCTGGGGTCACCTTCGCTTCCAGAGCCCCCCTCTTCCTCATTGTCTGGCAGCATCAGCTCTTCCATAGGGACTGCCCCGACTCACATGCTGGCATCTCCCCAGACTGAGGCAGGGTGTCATCTCCCAAGGGCTTCAACACTGCACACTTCAGTCCCTGGTGGGAAAAGGCCAAGCGCCTCTCCTTCACATCCTGCCCACTTCCTTCCCAGCACCATGGACGGCTCCCGCCTGACCCTGGATATTTGCCCACTGAGCCCTGCAAATAGAGAACGTGATGGAGGTCACCACCCCGCCCCTACACACCCCGCTGCACACACTCACTCCAGGAGGGCCCAGCTTCTCCCATGAGGCCCTGGTGGTTAGGGGCGTGAACTTAGGGTCAGGCAGTTGAGGGGCTGGTACTGGTTCCATCGTCTACTAACTTTCTTCGTTTGAGATCTGGATGCACCGCACACATACCTCATGGGGGTGTTATGAGAATTAAAGGACGTAATGCACAGGAAATGCTTAGCCCAGAACACGCAGTGAGCTCACAGAAAAAGAAGCAATCCTTCGATCATCATTTGCATCTTGCAGAAAGGACAGCATTGAGAATGTCACAGTAGAACAAGACTGCAGGCTCGCAGGTGTCCTGAGGAGTCCCTGCAAGGCCCGCTCCCGAGGCCCCGCTCCTTTACATGCAGAGATCCTGAAATGGGCGGGTGGCCAGGGAGGAAGGTGGCT